>NC_058101.1:58857500-59482500 GCF_020171115.1 Neogale vison | reverse complement strand
AGCTCAGCCTCTTCTTCTTTAAGTATTTCTCTATAATAATGTCCACTCTTTATCCCCAACTCCTTTATTTGATCCTCACCCTCAACAGATTGTAAATGTCTTAAGCAGAGTTTGGATTAATTTCATTTCTCATCACCTTTTAAATTTCATCAGGAGTGCTTGATCAATATTTAGTGAATGCATACCTACTTGAGTTTTAGAAAATCCAAGTGCACAGGGCCTTATTTTGACTTTTCTAAAATCAGCCAGCAAGGCTAAAAATAAAAACTAAAACTAAAATAAATCTTTTCTTAAAGACATCCCAAATTTCTAAACCTATACTCAGATGTCCCAAAAATGCGTAAAGATTTTGCCATCTTCCAACTCCATGAAACCCAAAGCAGCTTGTTCTCCTTACCATTTTGAAAGATAAATAGGATTTGTGGAGAAATTATGCAAACTTTCCCTGGAAAATAAAAAGATTTCTAAAAAACCCACAGGCAAACTTATGAAAAGCCAAAATCAACTAGCTTCATTTTACATGCAGGACTTTCTACACCTCAGTATAAAATAATGCAGATGATTAAATCTCACTAAAATTCAAGAAAATCAAAGTACCACACTTCACCAAAGAATATTAATACATGCATTTATGTGTGCACATATTTATATATGTGTGTATGTATATGTGTACACACATATGAACTAAAATAGCATCTTCATGCAACTGAGTTAATAAATACAAGAATGAGAGAATTCACAGAGTTAATATCATTTAGATAACTGGCGCTGAGACTCTAAAGGTAGAAACACTGTATTGTTCTTCCCAATACAACTTGCCCCCAAGACCCCATGAATTCGTTGTGCTCTCCTTGGATTGGTCTCCTTCATCTTGATTAACTGGATAAGTCTCAGCTTTAATCTTATCTCCTCTGGGTAGTCTTGACTCCTGGCATACCCTTATTGCCCCTCCATCACATGTCTGATCTGTGTCACAATGTGGGCCGTCTAAGATTTAGGACCGAGTGTTTTTATCTCAGAATTCCACACTCACACATTTTTGAAGAATGAATAATTGCATGAGAGAATGAATGAATGAATGAATGAATAAAACCCATGAGTAGAACCACTCTGCAGTATTTTTTCCATCAAGGAAGGAAGCAATAAACAGCTCTGCTTTACCAAAGAGTCTTCTGCTGAACAAAATCTAAAGGGGTTTCTGCAAAGGCATTGGTAACTTTCAGTGTGAACACCATGGCCCTTCTAAAATTGAAGTAGGCAACCCCCTCCCTTTAAAAAATCTCAACCATTTTGCTCCAGCAAATAAACACTCAAATGACATGTTTTTCTATTAAAAACTCATGGGCCTTAAATTTCTTTTTAATCACAGGATTTAGTATTATTACACGTGTTCCATTAACAGGCATATCCAATGAATTCCCTTTCATAAACACTAGTAAGTTCAGTGCAAACCAGCCAGGTGATTAATTTATAATTCTTGACACATTAGGGAGGTGGGTTGGAGGTAAGAAGTAGCAAGCAAGCCTAGGATGGACTGCCTTCTATGCCAACACCATGGACACACACAGAGAAGGGCACATGCAAACACCTGAGCACATGTACACACACACACACACACACACACACACAAACACATGCCACCCGTGAACACCCACTATGCTGAATTGGCATTGGCTCTAAATTTGACAAACCAATGCCTGAAGGCAAATAGCTGAGCCTAAACTGTTGCAGGTTCCTTTTCCCATAAAAATAATAATAACGGATAAAAATTATTGGCATGTCGCCAGAGCCTAATGCAGCACAATTGCTAAATTCAGCATCCTCCTTCCCCCTACACACATACTCCCGACTTGTCCCACTGCCTCCTTCTTGCCTCTCTGGGCAGGTTTTTCTATTCAGAATAAAAAGTCAGTCAATAGCTGCTTCAATCCCAAATCCCTAAAGCATGTGACCTCCTTAACCTCAGGGACAGAGAGTCTTTCTGCAGGAAGGAGAACAACTTCACAAAGGAACCAAGCAGCCACTAACTTGCTGTGATTTTAGGAGCATCATTTCTCTCTTTGAGCTACATGAGCACATGTCCACATGAGTAAATAAGAAAGTCAGCTGTGATGATTCCTTTCACTTCTAACCTTGTATGAAGCACTTTATAGCATGGACTCTAGCCAACTGATGGGATTCAAATCCCAGCCCTTCACTTATCTGTAAAATGATAATAGTGGCTATGATGATAAATAGATGATAAATAATAGACAGACAAACAGACACAGCTGGTACTCCTAAGAATATAATGAGAATTCAATGACACATTTTATATGGTGTTTAGAAGAAGGCTTGGCACATAGTCAGCTCTACATAAAGGCTAGTTGGTATTCTGAAGATCATAGTATTATGAAAGGATTTCTGAAGACCACAGTATTAACACTTTCTGTCTTATTTCTTTATTTTTTGTTATGTTATGTTAGATACCTTATGCAGAAAACTGAAAAGGGTCCACACCAAAATTACTAGAACTCATAGTGCAATTCAGTAATGTGACAGGATACAAAATCAATGCACAAAAATCAGTTGTTTTCCTATACACTAACAATGTAACTGTAGAAAGAGAAATTAGGGAATTGATTCTGTTTACAACAGCACCAAAAACCATAAGACACCTTGGAATAAACCTAACTAAGGAGGTAAAAGATCTGTCTCATCTCTTTATTTCACAATAAGGGAGTGATAAACAACAGCCAAGAACTTGCTATTTGCTTCTGGACACACGAGGGGAGAGTTGTTGCACTGAATCCCTGAGACCCATAGTTCTTGGGTCCCAGGTCAGGTAGATCTGTGGAGCATCGCTGGCCCCACTGAGAGGATGGAGGACTGAATGGAAGGAGAGCCACCATCAGGAAAAAAGCATGCTGGCAAAACGAGAGGAACTCACACAGAGCCTTGGCCACACAGTTTTGGCAGCATCCTGGCCTCTTCATCTCTCAATTTCATGGTCACCAAAAATCACACATAAAAAGCCCAGTGACTAAATGAATATGGAAATGGAATGTCTTGCAAACCTCTGAGATGTGGTCAGTCTGGGTCACCTTCAAGTTGCACGGTGGCATCCCAGGACAATGAAGGTTGGTGTCGGTGACCTTTATTGGGGCACAGAAAGGGGAGGAAAATTATTATTTTAAACCCCTGAGCTACTGGTGCAGAAACCTTCACAGGATCTTAGTCCAAGACAGAAAAACAAACACAGTTAAAATTATTCAGTCTTCCAATATCCTAGTTACTACGGAGATTTCCTCTTAAATGAGTCACTGGAAACTGCTATTTAAAAAGCGAGCATTTATATTCCTTTTATAAAAATGTGAATGCATTGCTTACTAATAATAACAAGGGAACACATGACAACAATGTAAACTGAAGCAAGAGGACTGGGCAGCAGAATGGTTATCTTTGATTGGTGCATTCACTCGAACCCAATGACAACAGGCTCTCTCTTTCTTTTCCCCTCCTAACAGAACACTAAACCAAGAACCACAAAGCCAAGGCTCTCATCCCCAGAATGTGCACTGAAGAGCTCTGTGTCACCAAGAAATCTCTTAGCTTCTTTGGGCTATGGCATCATGTGTTCAACAATAAGATAGATCCATTTCAGCTCTTGTACTATGATCCAGCAGCTCCCACATCCCCTGCCTGGAGAAGGTTTCCCCATGAGATGCTTCACACCCAGCATATACAAGTATCCACATGCATTCCTCAGAAGGGCAGACAGGTGTCCAGCGGGTGTCCCAGGAGGCAGGTAGGCACAAGAGTGCTCCAGTATATCAATCTTTTTAAGATTACAGCTCCCCCATTGAATTGTAACTTCAATTATGAACCTTAGTAAGTAGTAATATATCAATATTGGCTCATCCATTTCAACACATGCATCATGCTAGTGTAAATGTTAATAATTGGGAAAAATGTGTGCAGGGGGAAAGGGGTATGTGGGAATTCTCTATACTTTCTTCTTGTTTATCTGTAAACCTAAAACTACCCTAAAAATAATCAATTAATTTTTAAAAACAAAAAAATATTTTTTACACCTAGTAACCTGTCTGGTCTTAGTTCAGGCTGCTGTAACAAATAACCATAGGCAGGGGGGATTATCAATAGCAGACATTCATTTCTCATGGTTCTGGAGGCTGCAAGTACAAAGTCAGGGTGCCAGCATGGCCAGGGTCTGGTGCAAGCCCATTTCCAGGCTGCAGACAGATGACTACTCTCCATACCCTCATGTGGAGGAGAAAGGACGAGCTAACTCTGTGGTGTCTTCTTTTAAGGGAGCTCATCCCATTCATGGGGAACACTCATGGTATAATCACCTCCCAATATCACCTCCTGTACCATCACATTGAGGAATAAATTCCCAACATATGAATTTTAAGGACACACAAACATTCAGTCCTTAACACTGATCTTGCTCACCATGTTTATTTTTATTTTTTTCCAGGATGCACATGGATGATGCAACATTATTATACTTATGTTCCTCTTTATTGATGGTGTTCATCCAGTCCTAACATAAACACAATATGAAATGCAAGATCCATGAGGATAGAGATGTTTGTATTTTATGTTCACTGATACATTCCCCAAGTATTACCTAGTGCATAACAGACAATAGAAAAGTGTTTTTGGGATTAAATCAATGAATGAGTGAAGGGCTGTCAAACTCTTTGGCAGACTAACAGAACAGAGAACCCAGGGGAGATGGGAAATAACCTGTAGGCAAAGAAAAGGGATGGGAAGACTTACACTGAGCTAATCAAGCCCCCTTTCCCACTCTCCACACCTATGAAATCAACAGTTAATAAGAACCACCAGTCACCTAGAGCCAACTGAACAGCCCAAGTCAATGGCAAGAGGCACAAATTACTAAATGGTGACCCTTTGGAGGCATTTTTTTTTAATTAATTTATTTTTTTCAGCATAACAGTATTCATTGTTTTTGCACCACACCCAGTGCTCCATGCAATCCGTGCCCTCTCTAATACCCACCACCTGGTTCCCCCAACCTCCCACCCCCACCCCTTCAAAACCCTCAGATTGTTTTTCAGAGTCCATAGTCTCTCATGGTTCACCTCCCCTTCCAATTTCCCTCAACACCCTTCTCCTCTCCATCTCCCCTTGTCCTCCTTTGGAGGCAAATTTTAACCATGCCCCCACTTGAGGATCTGGCAGAAGCCCTGAGGCTGTGCTAAGAAGAGTGATTCCAAACCCCCCGGATTCCCTGGAACTAGTGTGCATGGGGAGGACTATGAGACAAACCAATGGTGATGCTGAGGATGAGCACAAGTGCAGACTAAGAGATGAGATGCTGGGGGCTTACTCTAAGTGCTCCCTGTGGGTTTTCACAGGTAATCTTTGCAGCATCTCTGGGAGACAGAGAAACTATTATTCCCTTTGTAGCAAAGACAATATCAGGAGCTCTCCCTGCTGGGTTTTCTCCAACATAGGGGAAGGCCACACCTCCCACCACCACTTCTCTTGATTCAGCAAAGGAAACTATGCCTGGCTTCTGGTCAGTGCAGTGAAGGGATGTGCCTACTTCCAGGTGTGGCTCATCAGCAGCCATCCTTTTGCAGCCTTCCACACTCTCCTTCATCAGACAGCAAGTGAGGAAAGAAGGGAGGGAAGGAGGAAGGGAGGGAGAAAGAGCAGGAGGGAGGGAGAAGTGAAGAAGGGAGGAGGGAAGGAGGAGGGAAGAAAGGAAAGTGAAGAAAGAAAGACAAAAAGGAAGGGAGGGAAGGAGGGAGGGAAGAGGAAGGAAGAAGGGAAGAAAGCTAGGACAAGAAAGAAGGAAAGAGAGGAAGGAAGGAAGGAGGGAAGGAAGGAAGGAGAAAGAAGGAAGGGAAGGAAGTAGGTATATCAACTCACTGAGAGTTCTTCTGTTATTGTGGCTGGCATTATGCAACCATTTTACAGAAAAGAAAACAAAGGCACAGTTGTAGCAACTTGTACTGGTTGGTATTGCAGCTGACACTTGAACTCAGGCAGTCTTGAGTTCAGCTTTATCCACAACAAGTGTGGGCTCTGGGGAGGCCAAATCCCTTCATGCAGTGGTGCAGGGTTCCCTGACAGCTGGTGAGCCCAGAGGCAACATGAAGGAACATCTCACACTCCCAGGAGGTGGAGGGGCAGAGCAAATAGGTTCTACAGAATGAGGTCTCTCAGGAATTCTGTGTCTATGCCCAAACTACATACTTAATTTTGAGACAGATGGTATATGGCATTTTCTGTTCATTAAATTCCTCAATATAACTTTATGGTAAGAATGCTTGTCTTGTATTTCATACAGTCCCAGGAGTGCTAGGAAAGGGGATTAAACCACCCAGCAACACTGCATGAAATTAATTAACTGGCAGAATTCACAAATGTTCACTACATTGGAGTACTGCCTGCGGAGGAAAAGAAGTTGATGGAAATGGACAGTAGGTGATGTCTCTGGAAGGAGCACCAGTGCACACTCAAACTGTGGCAAGTCTTGGGAAAGAGGAGTGTTTGCTGACTTTACTTCATTCAGTCCATCATCCCCACAACACTGTAAGAGAGTTATTATTGCTCCTGTCTATACAATAGGGACAATAACTGCATAAATTTTCTTCCCTACCTTACTCACACGGGGTAGAAAAGAAAATCAAGACCAGCTCTCATTGACAACAGACTTCAAGCTTATTTACTACAGCCCATGGCACCTCCACAAGATGGCTTTTAACCAAAATAATTTCTGATAGAAGAAAAGAGCCACCTGAAACGGGTTAAGGCATCTCCCTAGAAGCCCTTCCTAGAAGTGTTCCAATAAAACTGATTCTCAAGCCACTTTCTATAAAGCAAATTCACATTTCATGGTGAATCTCATAATTGGCAAAATGAGCTAAGCTGTTTTATGGAACAAGGTGGAAAGACAATAAGAGTTGATTTCTACCAAATGCGTACTAGGCACTCAACATATTATATGTGTTATTTTTGTCATGTTTCCAACAAATCTATGGGATGTGCTGTTTTTATCTCCATGTTGACAGGTAAGAAAATGGAGAGCATCAAAGGATAACTCACATGCCTATAACCACACAGCTAGCCTCGTCCAACACTGAAGTGTAGGTAGTCCGATGGCAGAGACAATCTCACCAGCAATGCTTCTTTAGAGCTTACTACCAGGGTACATGAGGGGCTCAGTTGGTTAGCATTGCCTTCAGCTCAGATCATGATCCCAGAGTTCTGGGATTGAGCCCCACATTGGGCTTCTTGCTCAGTGGGGAGCCCGCTTCTCTCTCTTCCTCTGTCTGCTGTTCACTCCCTCTACTTGTGCTCTCTCTCTCTGTCAAGTAAGTAAATAAAATCTTTTTAAAAAATTCAATTTTTTGTTATTAACATATTATGTATTATTTGTTTCAGGAGTACAGGTCTGTGATTCATCAGTCTTACATAACACAGCACCCACCACAACACATACCATCCCCAATGTCTATCACCCATCCACTCCCTTCTATCCCCCTTCCCTATAGCACCCCTCAGTTTGTTTCCAGAGATTAAGAGTCTTTAATAGTGTTTAAGTAATCTCTACCCCCCATGCAGGGCTCAAACTCACAACCCCAAGATCAAGAGTCTCATGGTCTGCCAACTGAACCAGCCAGGTTCTCTAATTAACTTGTTTAATCCTCAAAATAACTCTACTGTTACCCCTAATCATAGGTGAGCAAACTGAGGCAAGGGGAAATTAGGTAAGATGAAGTGTTCTGTCCAAGTCTACACAGCTTGTAAGTAATGGCATAGCCAGGAGTCAGATGCAAGCAGTTGGCTCTGGTATCTGCATGTGTAATGGCCACTATGTACTGTCTGATTCCAGGGCTTACTCACATCACCAGTGACAACAATCATTCTCTTGGCTAGAGGCCAGAATTGCATGAAATGAGGGTCTCTGCTGTATTTAGTGGCAGCACAATTCCTTACCCTCCACCCCTGGTCACCTGGCTAAAATCTCCAATTCTGTACTGTTATGAACTAAATGTATGTGCCCTCACCACCAAATTTCTATGGTGAAGCCCTAATTCCACTGTGCCAGTATTTGAAGGGGAGGCCTATAGGAATAATTAGGATAAGACACAATCATGAGAGTAAGGTCTGCAAGATGGTATTAGGGACTTTATAAGAAAAGACACTGGAAATCTTGAAACCTGCTCACTCTCTTCCCACACCCCATAACCATGTGAGGACCTAGAAAAAAAGGAGACATCCACAAGTCAAGAAGAGGGGTCTTACCAGAAATTGAAGCCGCTGGCACCTTGATCTTGACTTTGCAGGCTCCAGAACTGTGAAAAATACATGTCTGTTATTGAAGTTACTCCATTCACAATATTTTGTTATAATAGCCAAAGATGACTAATGTATGTATCCCTACCTACACCTCTTGAGAATTTCTCCTATACCTGACAACTTTGATTCCATCATTATTGAAGCTCTCAGTCTCCCAGAATTTAGTTCTATTTTCCCTTTTCTTGAATAGTTCCAGAGACATGATGAATGAAACAGGTTTGAAATGCATTTTGAAAGTAGCCACTAGAATAAGACCTCAACACACTTCTCCAGATGATGTCTCTCTCCTTCAGATGCACCAGAGTGGGAAAAGTGATCCCTGTGAGAGGACCCAAAATTGATAAAATTAAGGATATTTCTTGTTCCTACTTTGTATCAGTTATTTATTGCTGCATAACAAATTAATTTAAAATTTAAGAGCAACATTTATTATTTCATAAATTCTTTTGATCTAAAATCTAGGCCCAGCTTACCTGGGCCCTCTGGTCCAGGGTCTCATAAGTGTTGGCTAAAGCAGCCTGAGTCATCTCAGGTTCCTAGGGGAAAGGAAGGACATACAGGGAGGAATCACTTCCATATTAACTCACATGACTTCCAGAGAGATGTTTCCAACCATATGAGCCTAGCCTTAGACCTATTCCCAACATATCTGTTACATCTCCCACAGTAAGAGCGGTGAAAGAGAAAGAGACACAGCAGGCACCCAAGGTGGAAAATACAGTCTCTTTGTAACCTGATCTTGGAAGTGATATCCCATCACTTCTATATTCTATTCATAAGAAGCTAGTCTGCAAGTCCAACTTACCCTTAAGGGGAGGGGGTTACGTAAGAGTGTGAATACCATAAACCTGGGATCATCAGGGACCTTTGTAGAAGCTGCCTACCTCATTCCCTACATTGACATTCTCTTGAAATTAGACTGACCTATAGTAATCTGACAGTTTACTATAGCATATTATGATGAGTTATCTATCAGATGAAAATCTCAACTCAAGTAATAAGACACTCAATTGAAACAGGCCTAAGCGATATGGAAATGTAATCTCTCCAATAACTGCCTGGCTCTCTCCAATAAGCTTGCCAAACATGGACAAGCTTCAGCACTGGGTGATTTAGTGCCTCAGCCAGATTGCAGAGCCTTCAGGGCCTTCCTCTGTCTCCTCTGACATGCTCTACACTCCCTCTACCCTAGAGCTAGTGCCCTTCTCAGTCAAAGATGTCTGCCATCTGCCATCTTAGGTTCTCCAGACTTAATCCCCTTTTTTATAGAAGGGGCATGAAGTAGAACCTACACCATTTTTGTCTATCAAATTATTATTATTATTATTAGTAGTAGTAGTAGTAGTAGTATAAAGATAAAGGGAGGTTTTATTAGGGTCCTAAGGAGTGAAGAGTCCTGGGAAAGTCTTAATATTGGATCTAAAACAAATTGAAGAGAATGTCAATGAGAGCCTTGAAGAAGAAGAAAAAAAAAATAGTGGTATGTGGTTCATGGTGTTTTATTTATTTGCTGTGGTGTAGAAGGGAAAGAGAGAGCTGGAATTATGGGTTTTTACTATGAGCTTACCTGATTTTTAATGACAGCGAGACATCGTTCCTCTTGCCCTAATCTGTTTTCCTGAATTATAGCACTGCTTCCTATGACACTGTCTTGCTCTAGTTTGCTCACACACTCTTCTCATTTAGTAGATAAGTTTCTTGAGACCAGAGGCTATGTTTTATCTTACATGTATCCCTAACACCTACTACAGTGCTTCAACTAGACAGGGTTCTCTAGAGAAACAGAACCAACAGGGTATGTGTGTGTGTGTGTGTGTGTGTGTGTGTGTGTGTGTGTGTATGGGTGTGGGCGTATGGGTGTGTGCATATGTAAAGTGAAAGAGAGAGAGAGAGGTTATAAGGAATTGGCTCACACAGTTATAGAGGCTGAGAAGTCCAGACCTAGGAAAGCCAATGGTACAGTTCTCGTCCAACTCCAAAGGTTTGAGAACCAGAAAATCCAATGGTAAAAGTTCAATCCAGGTGTGAATCCAAAGGCTGGAGAAGACTGAAGTCCCAGCTCACAGCCAGTCAGGAAGAGAGAGAGAGAATTCTTTCTTATTCAGCCTTTTATTCTATTCAGTTCTTCAGTGGATTGGATGAGGCCCACCCGAACTGGGAAGGGCAATCTGCTTTACTCAGTCTATTGATTCAAGTATCTCATCAAAGACACTCTCACAGACACACTCAAAATCATGTTTAACCAATTACCTTGTGTCCCTTGGCCCAATCAACCATGGCATAAAATCAACCATGGCAGTGTCTGACACATATGTCAAAAAAAAAAAAAGATAAATTTGGTGAAAGCATCAATCCCACTCTACATCCGATCATTTGCTCTTATATTTAATATCCACTCACTAGACTCTCCGGTTCCCAATTTCACCTCCCTAAGGTTTCAGATTTCCTTCTAGAAACATACTTGTGTCCTCATCATATGTATACTAGCCTGAGTCAGAACAAGGTAACTACAGTAATATGTACCATTTGGCGAGTGCTTTGTACGTGCCACACACTGTGTTTAAAAAGTTGACTAATTGATGTCTCATTTATTGTCACAACAACCCAGTTAGAGCAGTATAATTACTAACTGCCACTTAGCATAGAGGAAACTGAATCTCACACCTGGGAAATAGGCAGGTGATACTCTGAACTCCAAGACCTCACCTCAGAGCCAGGACGGTGAACCACTCTGTTGTGGTGTCTCTACCAGGTTCAGGTTCTGTTTTGCCAAGGTCCACCTATTGTGAAAGTGTAAAGATGGGTGTGAGGAGAGAGGCAAAGCTCTGTGACCAGAGGTATGAGAGTCTTAGGGGGTCTCGGATTAGAAGTGAAAGTTCTAGAGTGAGGAGTAATAGACATAGAATTTATTGTGCCTGAAAATACAAAGATTTAAGTTGGGAACTCACTACTCTAATAAGAGAAGGAGATACCAATCCCTTGAGTGGGGTGGAAAGAAAGGGAAGGGTCCAGAGGACCATGAAAGGAAAGTAGTGGTGCTTCCTTCAGCAGTAAGATCCATGAAAGCAGCAAACAACTACGTCTCTAGGGATGGCTTCCCATCAGCAGCAAGACTTTTTGAGCTTTTGGCCACTGCTCTTCTCCCTCACATGTGCTGCTTTGCTAGTCTTTCACACTCACCCGTGGCCTGAGTGTGCATTATTAAACCTCCAGCGTGTAGATAAAGAAAATGCCAGTTTTAGAGAAATTAATAAATTGAGATTGAATGAATAGTAGGTTAATTGCAAGAACAAAGAAAGACATCAAGTCTTGGGAGCACTTTTGTGAAGAGTGTGACATGTACATTTGTCTTTCAATATCCCAACTAGATGGTTCTTATTCTATGGCAATTTGAGGGAACATGGAGCCCATCTGTATTGACACACTGACAGCCTGAATGTCAGAGCAGGGACCAACACAGGTAAGACAGTTTTGACAACAGTGTGGATAATGAACTAGGAAGGCAAAATTGTGATGCCCAGAGAAGAATGTCAGCTTTGGGGTCCAAACCTGACTCCTCTCCTTTAGTTAAATGTATGGCCCAGGCAGCTCGCTTAAACTCTGTGAGTCTCCTAACTTGTAACTTGGGGTTCATGATGCTTCCCTGGGGATGCATTACCATGGGGATGACCCATCCTGTGTGAAGTGTCAGGTACAATGTAGCCACTCCCACATGGTAAATCTTATTGTTGTCCCTTCACCAGGGAGCCCTCAGCCATCTTGCCAGTGTCTGAGTCCCTTGGTCCATTATGACAGAATACCATAGGCCAAGGGCTTATCAGCAACCTCACAGCTCTGGAGGCTGGACATCCAAGATCAAGGAGCCAGAAGATCCAAGGTCTGGTTGCAGACTCCATCTCCTCTTCTTGCCCTGTTTCATCCTCACGTGGTGGAGAACAGAACCAAGGAAGAGGCTCTCTGATTACTCTTATATAGGCACTGACTGATTCCCTCATGGGCCCCCACCCTTGTGGCCTCATGGAATCCTAATCACTCCCCAAAGGCCCACCTCCTCATACCATTGCACTGGGGAGCAGTCTTCCACAGATGAAGAGGTCAGGAGGGGCAAACATTCACCCCATAACAGTGAAGAAGCTGGGGCTGTCAGAGTTTTGGAAACGATAGCAATAGGAAACCTCGTGTACACCTGTGTGTGTGTTTCTGTGTGCACATGCATGTGCAGTGCTGTGCAACAAAGAATGGCCACCTCTAATATCTGACCAGCAAGGCCTGACCTGGCAGCCTGTGGGGGACCAAAGCAGGGATTATCATGACAATTTCAGAAAACAATGGACAGAGGTGGCTGCAGGTGTAGGGCGCTGCCCAAGGTCTCAGATGGGAGGGCAGATCAATGCTAAGAGGGTGAGCTTCTTCTTCCAGCTCCTCATTGAACAGCACTTCCCCCAGGATAGGGATCTGAGATGCTGGGGAGGTCACGCTTCCCAAAAGATGGGAAAGTGAGGAGGCAAAAAGAGGGAGGGAAAGAAGTGAGGGAGAACACCAGCTTCAACTCTAACTCTGAGCTATCCCAAGTTTGGAAGGGAGTCAGACAGAACCCCAGCCCAGCTCCATTACTGAGTAGAGCTTATTTGCACTAACAATGGATATGGTGCTGCCTCCTTCAAAGGGGTCCATAGCAAGCCTCTAGAAGGCTCCTATGGAAGGCTCCTATGGAAGGCTCTGGAAGGCTCCCTTCTCCTTCCATCCCTTTTCTGGCTACCTGTCATGAATGGTCCAGAAACCAGGGCACTGGCAAAGCCCCATGCTCGCGAGTGTTGTTCACTTCAATGGTGGGGAATGGGCAACAGTCCCACTTCAGATATTGGCTCTTCCCCTTTCTCAGAGACTCAGAGCCGACAAACTATCCAGCTGAGTGAGCTTCAGTGTCCTAACCTGGGAAAGGAGGGAAGGAGAGGGAAGAGATGGGAATAAATGAGATGACTCAACAGATGCCTAATCACATATCTTCTGTCACGTCAGGCGCGACCCACGTTCCAAGAATGCACAGGTGACCAGCTCAGAGGCTGCCCCTGCCCTGCTGGTGTTCACACTCACGTGTGAAATACATGGGCACTGCTTGGACTGCAAACACACAATCAATTCCCAATAGATTCACCTATTGAAGGAAGGTCAGGGGTCAACAGAAGTGCAATTACTTGCTTCCTCCCATTATATTCCCTCCCCCAGACTTGATCTCTTCCTGCTTTTAAGAATAGCTAGAATCACTTTTGATTTACATTTAGGACAATGAGAGGAATATAAAGTAATGGCAGAGGCCAATACAGTTAGCATATAAATATCTCTTTCAGCTCTGTATTTGAGTTTAGGACCCTACAACCCTCCATTCCCCCACCTCCAGCACATATATTAATAACTAATTCCCCCAAAAGGAAATTCCTGTCTGTTTACTGGACCAAGGACACCACTGTGGCAGGGCTCAGCCAACTTTTCTGTAAAGAGTCAGATAGTGAATATTTTAGGCTTTATGGGTCAAGGAGAAAAATTCAGGATCTCATATAGTTACTTTTATTACAAGAGAAAAAACAAATTCCCACAAGTTTTTTTTTTTATTAAATCCAAAACACCATAAGAATTGAGTTTTTTTAATATATTTATGAATAAAATACAATTCTTCAAGGGATGACATTTTACTTAATTGGTGTGCAAGGCCAATGTTCCCTATCACCCAAATCAATTGCAAATGTCATCTGTGAAACCAGATCTGTAATGTCATTTTACATATTTCATCTTTGAAAATGTATTCTCCTTTTGATTTGTTTTGCTCAGCTATTTAAAATGCAAAAACCAGGGACACTGGAGTGGCTCAGATCATTAAGCATCTGCCTTCAGCTCAGGTCATGATCGCAGGGTTCTGGGATCAAGTTCGGCATCGGGCTCACTGCTTGGCAGGAAGCCTACTTCTTCTTCTCCCTCTGCCTGCTGCTCCCTCTGCTTGTGCACTATCTCCCTCTCTTTCTCTCTCTCTAATAAATAGACAAAATCTTTAAAAATAAAATAAAATAAGAAGCAAAAATCAGAGGCACCTGGGTGGTTCAGTCAGTTAATATGGGATTCTTGGTTTCTGCTCAGGGTCCTGAGAATGAGCCTCCCATGGGGCTCTGAGCTCAGCGGGGAGTCTACTTGAGATTTTCTCTCCCTCTGCCCCTCCCCCCCGCTTACACGCAAATGCATACATACACACACACACACACAGTCTCGCTTTCTCCAAAATAAATAAAATCGTTTAAAAAATAAAATAAAATGCAAAAAACATTCTTAGCTCATGGATCATACAAATATAGGCAGGGGTGTCCCACCCCGTCTCTGCCTACTTTCCAGATCTTTACAACACAGTTGCAGGGCCTGTCTGTTAGACGGTGAGTTTCTGGTTAGAATGTTGGCATTTTCACTGCCAGCTTTGTGATGTTTCCTTTCTTGGTAAATAAACGTAATAAGTAACTTAAATAACTACTATTCATCTGGAAGGAAGGATGAAAGGGAAGGAGGGAGGAAGAAAGAAAGGAAAAGTATTTTTAAAGACCTACTATGTTGCAGACCCTGTGCTAAATATTTAAAACCTACTGTCTCGTTTAATCCTGATAATCCTCTAAGGTGTGTACTATCCCATTGTACAGGTTAGGAAAGTAAAGTTCAGAGGGATTAAGCGATTGCACCCAAGCCACAGAGCAAATGAGTGGCAGAGACCAGCTCCCCACTCAGGAAAGTTTAACTCTGAAGCCTTGTGTCCTGGTTCCTTGGAACCTGTCAAATCCACAACCCTAAAAGCAAGACATCCTCGTCATTATATTCTTGTTCCTAAATTTGTTGCTTTTGCAGATGTACATAGATACAGAAGCCACGCCTGGGCTCATCCAATATTTTCCTTGAAAACCAAGAGAAAAAAACATTTTCAAGTTCAAGCAGCATGTCCTGGCACTGGGAAGTGTGTGAGAAGAAAGGGCTCTTTGTCGCTGGTGTTGCACCGTGGACGTAATCTCATTTTCAGCTAATCAATTCATATACAGTAAAAAGCCTAATGTGATTCCTCATTAGCCCAGGCTCATAAAGAAGCTGGTTTGGAGGTTGCACTAAATCCCAAAATGGCTGGCACCTCCCGCTTGGCGATTATCAAATTGGCTGGCATTAATCATTTTTAATGGCCAATCTGTGTTGTTGTTGGTTTGGGGTTTTTTGGGGGTTTTGTTGTTGTTGTTGTTTTTATTTTAAAAAGAAAAAAAGGGGGGGGGGAGAGTTAGCCTTGCCTGATTACTGGTGTAAAAGAAAACAAGCAGGCTTAGTAAAATCTCATTTTTTAAAAATAGTGGGAGAGCACTGAGGGGAAGAAGGGAGCCTGAATCACTTGTGTCAGGTATTTAGCTGTGACCAGCAAAACAGACCGTCAAGAGGGGGCCTTTCAGTGGAGGCCTGCAGGGGGAGGCCATCAATGGCCCCTTTATTTGGGCAAGATGGATTATTTTAAATAAATTACAGAGCACTTTCGCTGAATAAACAGCGCCTCCGTGGCTGTGGTGTGCTGCGCATGCTTCCTTGTGCCGCAGAAAATCCTAAGTGACTCTTGAGCCGGGCTCCAGCCTTTGATTCCGCTGATAGGACCTGAGTCTTCAGGCTGGGCGCAGATGGTTTCAGGCTGGAAGGCAATGCCATGGAGAAGAAAACAGTAAACCTAATCCAGAATATAGACTTATAATATTTCGGAAAACCACAGGGATGGAGGATTCCCAAAACTGCACAAGGCTGCCTCAGAAGTGAGCCATCGGCTTGTCATTTTTATTTGCGTTTGATATGTTAAATGCCCCCGATGTTTACGGCATGAAAGCCCACTCAAACATTGCAGGGATTCTTTGGCCAAAGCAAGAGGACTTTCTCTGCCCCACACACCCCCTCACGCCCGGCTCCCCTCCCCCAACACGCACACCCCTCCTGCCATAGGCCCTGTTAACTGTCCTTTCTTTGCGCAAAGGTCTCCCGTGAGAGCTGCACCCAAGGAGAGATTTGTAAATCCTTTTTAAGAATTGTAGCACAATCTGACCTTGTTTTAGAAACAGGTTAAAGTGATTTATTATGTGAGGACCCAGAGTGACTACAGGCAGGAGTCAGGCTAATGCGGGGAGTAGGAAGGGCATTTGAGCCCTTCCCAAGGAACCTCGCCTCAGGCAGGGAGCCTGAATAAAAGGGATGATGAAGAGCTCTGAGCACAGGCAAATCAAGTCAGGAGAACAGGTACCCTATGTTTTGTGGGAGGGAATGGAGTATTAATTTTGACAGCTGGTATTACAGAAAGTAAAATGACCCTCATTTGCTAATATCCCCCAAATTGAACAGCAACAAGAAAGCAGCTACCAGTTGCCTTGATGAACAGCAACCAAGGGGGAGGAGGGAAGGGCAGGGGAGAAAGATGGATATAGTCAAGCCTCACAAAAATCATAGAATCTAGGCTTTCTTTTGAGAATTTCAACACATACTACTTTAATAAGGGACTTACCACCCTCCCCCAAATGTAGCTGTGAAATTCCTCCCCAAAGGTGACACAATTAATTGCATTTGCAGTTAACACAATTAAAGTGTAGCTGAAAGACTGGCCTGCACCTAATAAATCTGAAATGTTAAAAGGGATAACCAAGTTGATAAATCATTGGGTTGCACCACCTGAGAAAGTATATAAAAGCCCAAGATTTTAGGAAAGGATGAGCAATTAGTAATGGATAACAAGCTGGCCCAACGACCTTAATGTCGATGTCACAATTATTGTGAAACCTTTTCTTATGGTTTAGTTTTGCAAAGAACTATAAAGGCTGCTTTACAGATGTTCTTTGTAAACTCACTGTTCATGAAATCCCCCAGAAGACAGTTTGCCAACTCCTCAGGCACAGTATGTTGGTCCTGAGCTCCTAATCTCTCTTCCATAAAGCAGTAGGATTGAACTGGTTAATAATGATGCTTAAACTCAAAGAACTTGTCATGGAGAGAGGGAGAGAAGTGGGACATATACAAAGAAAAATTAATCCTTTCAAAAAGGTGCCAGTCAGGAGCTATAAAATCTGTAAAATGGGTATAATCTTGGACAAGTTAAATTTCCCCAAGGATTAGACCCCTCATATACAAATGGAGAGAAGACTACCCAATTTAATATTCAAAATGTTGTTTTGAGGACTAAGAAAACAATACAGTGAAATTTGCAATAGTAGGTACACAATAAATATCTGGATTTTTTTTTTTTTAAAGAAAACAAATGCTGTGGGGGGAAAGAAAACATGTTTGATAATAAGACACAAGTCTTATTCTGGGTTCTGGAGAACTAAGAGGAGGTTTGTGGCAGCAACAGCTTGCTTCCAGATGATAGAAGATCTTAAAGACCAAACTGTGGGCTTTGTTCCAAGAGCAAAAAATAGCTATGGGTGGATTTTGAGCTTGTCAGTGAGTGGTATTATCAAAGCTGGCATTATCACAGGAATCTTCCCTATACAGAAAAGGAAGGAGAATGTGGGGCAGGAGCAGATACAGGTGTTTTATTGCAATTATATAAGAAGGAAAGAACTGAGTGGGGCCGTTTTCAATATGATAGAAAATGAAAGAACAAGATGCAACAGAAGGCAAAGGATAGGGGAAATTCAAATCTGATTTTGAAACTTGATTCTTAGAGGTTTGGAAAAATTCATTCATTCTCTCATTTATTGATTGACTCAAAATACATTTAATGAACATCTATTATTGTCAGACTCTGTGCTAGTGAATATAAGCAAAGAAGAGTTCACATTCTATATAGCCTGTCATGCAAATCAATAAATCTGACATGTCTTATTATCCATATATACATATAATGGTGTATAAGGTGAATACGAATGTAGTAGCAACATCAAACTCTAGAAAGGTAAGAAAAGCCCCCCAACAGTAAGATGATGTCACAGCTAGATCAGAACTTTCCCTAGATAGAAAAGGAAGGAACAGCAGTCAGGCAGAAGGAACAACATATGCAAGAACACGGAGATGTGAACTTGAATGCTGTATTTGGGAAACTTGGAGAATGTCATTCTAGTTAGATGTTAAATTGTATGGTCAGGAAAATGAAGCTGAAGAGGTAAGTAGAGGCCATACCATATAGGTTCTTATGCATTTTGGCAACAAGTTTTACCCCATAGGCCCCAAGTAAGCCAATAGAAGATTTCAGTGTTGTGAGTAGGTCAATGTCATTAATAAAAATGGAGGGCCTCCAGATGGAGAACTAATATCAAAAGACGCTGAGTTTGATGTCAAACATGTTGAATTCGAGGAGATGTCCAAGTCATCTACATGGAAATGTTCAGTATATACGCATACTCACAGAAGTACATACTAATAGAAGTAACTCTAATCTTTGAAGAAGTAAGTGGTCAGGTTAAAAGAAGAATCTTGAAGTTGCTGCACAAAGGTGACTAATAAAGAGTTTAGACTGGCTTAGACATTCTGGGAGACTAGAGAGAAAATGATCCTGAACTCAGTTGTGTAGACCCCATGCTCCCAAAGAAGGAATATGAGTGAGAAAAGGAAAGACAGAAGGGGAACTGCTCCCTGGAGTAGAAAGGAAGTCTGGAGAAGAAGAAAAAAAAAAAAAAAAAAAAAAAATTAGCAATTTCAGGATACTCAAAGGACAGAGACAGGGTAATAGAAGCAATTCAAACAACCTATAGTTATTGGCATGGGGAAAGAGACTATAAGAAATAAGGCACAAAAAGTAAAAAACGTTTTTCCCCTTATGAAACTCAATATTTAGCTGGAAAAGCAAGGTTAATCTTCTTTCTAAAATAGCAAATAATAAAAGACAAGATAAAAGTCACTCCACAGTATGTGGGACATTTCATAAAAGCTATAGAAAATATGAGGAGGACAGATTTTAATATCAGGAAAGGGTTTGTGGATGGGTTTGACTGACCTTGGCCTTGAAGGACAGCAAAAACCTGGCAGGAGAAACAGGATTACAATAGGCTATTCTTGTTGGAGGAAATTCCTGAGCTAAGGCTGAGAGTCAGGAATGAGCGGGGTGTTTTGTCAGGACAGCTAGAAGCCCAAACTATCCGGCCAAGAATCTGAATTTGTAAAGAGGAGGAAACAAGATAGGATAGGTTGGAATGGGATTGAATATGAGGGCCTTGAAAGTCAGGTAGAGAAATTTGTGTTTGTCGATCCAACCTTCAGTAGAAAGAGACAGTTGAGCACATAGCCTCAGTCCCAGTTCTGAGCCAGCTCAGAAGCTTCCATTCATTCATTCATTTGTTCATTCACTCTTCCACTGACTGAGCAATAAGTTGGATGCCAGAAATGCAAAGACAAGGAAGGCTCAAAAGACCAGATCAACCCAATTCTTCCTTCCCTTTTCATGTGCCTGACATCCCAGGTAAGACACCACACTAAGACTTAGGTCCACAAAGGCCAGTCATCAGTAAGATCCCCTATAACTGAACTCCACCTGTCCCTCCTTGTAGCAACCATTTAGGGACCCTGGAGCTATTTTCCCCATTTTTTTTTTTTCATGATATTAGCTTCTGGCTTACTGCCTCTCTTTCCAATATGGTGGTTGTAATTCTTGACAGTTATCCTCACATATAATCCTTCTATTAATGTGGCCTCTCAGTGCCCTGGCCTTTTCCCCTATAATGATCCTATCCTCCAACTACTTCAGTTATACTTGAGAACCCATTGTGATCAATTATTGTCACTTTGCCCTAATCTCAATTTCAGGGATCCCCCTTCCCCCTTCCAACCCTCATCTCCAGTGATTCTTCTGTTTCCCCAGTTCCCTTCTTGCCTGACTCAGATTCCAAAAGCCATGGAAGAAACTGTCAATCTCCTTGCTTCTATCTGTTCCATTATACCTGCTAGAAAATCCCCATGAGATTGAATTCTGGTTCTGTGCTGGGCAGTTGAATGTGATAGGCTAGAGAAAACACAAACCCAAGTGATCAGTCTCACCCTGAATGAATGACAACGATTCTCAATTATGTCTTTAATGCTACCTGGAAAGCCTATGACATTTCCCTGTGACATCTGTTCTCCCATTCCCTGCTGTATCTGCTTCTTGCTTCTGAAATCCCAAAATCCTCTCTCAAATGATAGTCTCAGAAATCAGATATGGGTGAGTTTGAAGGTGGGATTCAATCTGTGGCAAAACCCCTCTCCAGCTATGAAACCAAATAAGTTACATACCCTCAAAACACAAAGACAAGACAGGAATAGTATAGACATTTCCATTCCAAAAGCTTTGGAAGGGGAAAAGGAATGACAGGTTCCATGGAAGTCCAACTTAGAAAGACAAATACTATTAGACCTTAAGGCTGGACAATAATCCTCCTTGACTCAAGGACCTTCTGGACCCACTGGAGCAGCTGTCCCACCCTTAAGACTCGCTAGCCCCATTAGGTAGGAGTCACACCCCACAGCTCCTGGTGGCCACTGTCTGGCCTGTTGAAAACAAGAAGGCAATGTCGGTGATCTCTGAATCACCTTCAGAGTTGTCCTTCCTTTGTCTTGAAGAATAGGGCACATTTCAGCTAAATGATTCTGTGGTTCTCTCCTGTAGAAACTAAGAAGTCCAACACCATCTTCTATTTTATGCTGTTTCTGTCCTCTTCAGCTCAATCTGGCAGTGTTTCTACTGCAGTGGTTAATTAGATCCATGGTTCACACCCATACTAATCTCCTTAACAGATGACCATTCAGCCCCTCTCTTGGCATTCTCTAGAATATGGCACTTTTCCAAATCTTAAATTCTGGCTCTTTTTGCTTAACAATTTCTTCCTCAATTCATTTCTCTCTTCTCACATTTTACCAGAAGCAGTCAGGAGGAACCAAGCTGCACCTCCAACACTTTGTTCTTCTAACCCAGTATCATTGCTCCCAAGTAACACCTTCCACAAAACACTAGAATGTGAATACAGTTCAGCCACGTTGTTTTCCATTTGATAACAAGGATCACTTTTCTCCATGGTCCAGTGACATGCTCCTTGCTTCCACCTAGGACCTCACCAGAATGGCTTGACCATCCAGATTTCTAGCAGCGTTCTGTTTATAATCATTCATGCATTCTCAGGAGACAAAAGCCCTGTTGCAGCTCTCTTCTCTACTTGCTGAGTTCCCACCAGAATCTCTATTCTCAGTTCCTTCATGGCAGCTATGGCTTTCTTGAGCATACGCTGCAAAACCCTCCCAAACCACTACTTCCTACCTACTTCCAAAGCTGCCTCCACAGTTTTAGGTGGTTCTTACAGCAGCATCCCACTCTCAGTACCAATTACTGTCCTGGTCTGCTTGGGCTGCTAGGACAAATACCATAGATTGAGTGGCTTAAACAACTGACATTTATTTCTCACAGTTCAGAAGGCCAGGGAGTCCAAGAGCAAGGTGCTGGCTGATTCAATTCTTGGTGAGGGCTATCTTCCCATCTTGTAAACAATTACCTTCTTGCTATGTGCTCATGTGGCCTCTTTTTGGCACATACATGTGGAGAGAGAATCTCTCTATCTTCTTCTTTAGAGGGCAATAATCCCATCATGAGGGTCCCACTGTCATGATTTCCATCTAAACCTATTACCTCCCAAATGCCCCAACTCCATATACCAAATAGGGCTTCAACATATGAACTTGAGGGGGAATGGGAACAAGCATTCAGTACATAACATAATAAGGTATTTTATGTCTTATTTCACTGAAAAAATAGACATAATCATAAAAGAACTTCCACAAACCCTGACCAGATCCACCAATCTGCTGGAATATATACCCAAGTATTCCAGTTCCTCCACCCATTGCAAAAATGACCTGACCACATGCCTAGCTATGGTCAGGCTAGGCTTGGAACATTTCCTCCAGGAGGTAGGGTAGGGAGGATGGGAAGATTTGTCAGTGAGGGAAAAACATATCCAGGCACACAGACATGCTGGGTCTGTTTGGGGAGTTCAGAGGTTGGAGGGAAGGGGCTGGTTAGTTTGATTGCCATATGCCGTGGTGCCTTCTAGGCCCATGGAGGACAAGGAGATGTGTGTTGTGAAGAATAGCAAGACTCTGGGCAAAATGGGGACTGCACCAGCATCGGAGTCTAATGACATTTCAAGCCCCAGCTTTGCCACTTACACTGGCTATTCTAGCAGAGTCTTTCCACCCTGGAGCACAGAAACACCTCTGTTAGTCTTGTTCACCCTGGTTCCTTAATTCCCAGTGCCCAGCACAGTGCCTCAACACATAACAGTGGTGTTAAAGAACGTGGAATGGTATCTAAAGTCACACTTGGGTTGCATTTTTATGCCACTAGCTGTGTAACTGGAGGCAAACTAGCATCTGGTCTGAGCTTTAGTTTCTTCATCCATGGTACAGGGCTAATGACAGTATTTCCCTTGTAGGGTTGAAGGATAAATTAGATCATATGTGTAAGACATTAATACAGTGTCCAACTCACAGTAGATAACTAATAAGTGCTAGGTAATGCTATTGGGTTTTATTTCAAGGCTCTATAATTATACTTTGTCATCAATTTTTTTCCTATAATGCAGCTTTCATGAGTCCTACCTACTTCAGTGAGCTTGGAGGACAAATGGTTTATATGTAAATAAGTTGAGTCTGACACATAATAAGATCTTTTTTTATCCTGCCCTACCTACCATGTTTGCAACTTAGCCATGGTGCAGTGGCTAAAACTAGCCCTGCGTGGGTGGCAGGCTCTTGCTCTGGCCCCTCCCTGCAAAACGAATTTCCCCATCTCTCCTTTAGGAGGGTCCCTGCTGTTCTTGTTCTTGCTTTCTTCCTTTCTTTTGCTGCCTTGTCTGAGCACCAGCCTCAGGTGGGGGTCTTGCCTTCAGCTCTACTCTGGGCTCTAAGATTACTGTTTTCATTTCCCCGACTGCTTGTTGACCGCGATGTGGCCCTCAGGGTGAGGGAGCCCGGGAGAGGGTGTGACCAGCGGGGATTCTATTAAAACACAGAACAGTCATGCAGACCAGGCTGTTTGGCTCCTTCCCGCCTGCTCTGGCCACCCCGCCCCCAAATATGATCATAACAGCACAGAGCTATAAAGTTGCTTTTCATAGCACACATTGCCCAGCTCCTTAACAAAGTTCCGACTGTCAAGAAGAAAAGGAGGACATTGTGAAGAGGGGATTAAAGGAAGGGGTGATGAAGAGAGGCAGTGTGGTACAGTAGAAAGATCCCCACCCCAGGAAGCAGGACCCTATGATTCCTGCTGCATTTTGCAACAAGCTTACCCTCTGATGGGAGGCAAGTGCCTCCTTCTTGGGCCTCAGTTTCTCTACTTATAAAATGAGGATTTGGGTCTAGATTGTTTGAATGTTGCTTCTGGCCTCTGGATGCTGGTAAATACTTCAACCCAAGCAGAAAAGGAAGATGTGAATGCCTACTCAGATCACAACCTGCTGCTCCAAAGTACAGCTGACCTTTGTACAACGTGGGTTTGAACTGCGCGGGTCCACTTACACGTGGATGTTTTTTGATAAACAAAGTACAGTACTGTGAATGTATTTTTTCTGCCTTATGATTTTCCTAATAACATATGATTTCCTAAAAACATAGGATTTTCTTTCCTCTAGTTTACTTTATTGTAAGAACAGGGTATGTAATATATATTAACCCATACAAAATATCTGTTAATCGACTATGTGATTGGTAAGGCTTCTAGCCAACAGTAGACTAATAGTAAAATTTGGGGAGAGTCCAAAGTTATACATGGATTTTTGATTATGCAAAGGTCAGCACCCCTAACCCCCATGATGTTCAAGGGTCAACTGTAATTGAGCTTTTAACCAGCCCTGGGACTGGAGGTCTGGAATGGAGACACCAAGCCATGAATTTTTGAACCAAAGACATCTGGGCCATCTCAATCGGCCTTGCCTGTCACTGAAACACTCGGATCATTTTGGGGCTTGTTCATGTTGGGCACCAGCCCCTCAAAGATGTTAGTTAAACATCTACTAACCCATAAAAGATGCTGAATGAATGTTCATGGAATTCGTGGATGAACACATGGAGCAGGATGGGGCGAGGTTCATCACTCATTATTCATTCACTCACTATTTATGGAATGATCACTATGTGCAAGAACCTAGAGATGCATTAGAGAACAAGCCAAACCAAGACCCTGCCCTCATGGAGTTTACATTCTAATAAGAAGACAAAGAAAATATATGAATGCAAAAACAATTACTTGCTTAACTTTGGTGTTAAGTGCTAGAAGAAAAATAAAGGAGGGTGAGGGGAAAGGGAATTAATAAGGTCAGGGTGCCATTTTCCATACAATGTGATCAGGATAGGACTCCATAATAAAGTGACTTTTGAACAGAAACCTGAAAGAAGTGACAGAGTAGCCAAGGCAATATTTGGGGAAGTTCCCTGCCAAGAAGAAATGGTAGTAAATACAAAGTCTCTGGGTAGGAGTCCTTTGCACTTAAGAAATAACATGGGGGTCTGTGTGATTGGAGCCTATGGAGTCACTTAGGGGCCCATGGATGATGTCAGGATTGGTAGTGGATGAAGATTATCATTAAGATTTGAACTCTAGCAAAGATTGTCATCCAGGAGGACAGTTTGTCAGTTTGACAGATAGGATGTGATATATTTTAAAAGGTAAACATTGTCCCTAGGAATTGGCCAAAGTGAAGCAAGAATATCAGCAGGGAGGTCAATTATTAATGAAATAATCCAGGAAAGAAGTCCTATGGAGTTAGACCATTATAGGGAGGTAGAGATAATAAGAAGGGATCAGATTTAAGACATACGTTGAAGACTGAGCCAGTTCAATTAGCATCTACTTTCTACTACTACTTCTTCAGGTGTTGCTAATGTCTTTCTTCCACTAGATGGTAGGTTCTTTGAAGGCAAGGGTTCTGTGTCATAGTTCTGTGTCACTACTAAATCATATTTGTTGAACAACATGTAGGCACCCAATAAACTTCTGTCTGTTCAACTCAGTTTAATCAATGTTTATTAAGCATTAAGCTCCAACTTCATCTCCCACCTCCCATGACCCTGCATCACATCCTCAATTCGTATGAAACTTGTTCTATTCCTCAAGCCAAGTGGCTTCCCTAGCTTTGGAAGAAGAGGCTGGAGTGGCTGGTAGAGTGGGACATAGGGTTAAAGAAGGATTTGTTTTCTTCCTTAATGATGGGAAAGAAATAAATATGTTTAAAAACTGATAGAAAGTATCTGAGAAGAGGAGGAGATGTAGAGACCACCAGGGAAGGAATGAGTATAACAGAAAAGTCCTGAAGAAGCTGAAAAGGCTGCATGGGAAGACTGAAAAATAAAGAAAGCCAAGTCTGCATGCTAGTTTTCAGGATTTATGATAGAAAATGAGGAGTGGTTTTAGACCATCACTTTTGTATATGCTGAGCCTGAGAGTATAGGTAGAGGTTGAGATTTTTAAAAAGAGGAGAATATTCGAAGTAATTCCTGGAGAACAAACAAGAAACCTAAAAAACAAAGCAGCATGCAGGAACTGGGCAGCACTGAGGCATCTGTTGAGAGGTCCATTTATATTCATCTGCAGTGGTCTTAATCTGCAAGGTGGAATGGATTTGACCTCGAAAGAATTTCAGTTGCCATATTGGGGCACAAATAGAGCAGATGATTGGAATCCTGCAGGGTCCATTTGTGATATGTGTATGACAAAAAGATAATAGAGTAATAACACTAAATTTCAGGGAGTTGCTGAAGTGATGAACTGTGGAATCTATGCAAATAAGGATGAGAGGAAAGACAAGGGCTGCAGAGAATGTAGGACAAGAAAAGGGTAGATGAGCTGGAGAACCAGAAAGTTGAGAGCAAGCAAGTGACAGAATTGGAAGGAAAGGAAAGTTGTGGTCAGAGAGTGGGAGGTGTGAATTTTATGACTTCTGAGGTGGAGCAGTTCCAGAAACTGA
Organism: Neogale vison; assembly: GCF_020171115.1. Lineage (NCBI taxonomy): Eukaryota > Metazoa > Chordata > Mammalia > Carnivora > Mustelidae > Neogale > Neogale vison. The sequence goes on along the minus strand of NC_058101.1, from coordinate 59,456,200 downwards.
CCAAGTCCAGGGTGTAGCCACAAGAGTGGGTGAATAAGGTGGCTTGGAGGGGAAGCCACCAGAGGTGAGAAGAACAAGGGAGGGAGAGAACAGGGTTGAGTGGCTCACATGTGTCAACACAGAGGACCTCCTGGGTAGTATCAGTGCATGGGAAGTCAGGGGATGCGAAGACAGACGTCAGCTTAAGCAAAGAATGAAGGAACGTGTCCAGGAAGTAAGCTGATGAGTTATGCAAAAGGGCCATAGAGGGGACCAGTGAATCAGAAGGTACAACAAGGGACCTGAAATTATGTTTACAAATGCCTTGTTCAGCCCATATGCAAGAGTGGACAGTATAACCCTGGACCCTGTGAGGATCCACAGCTAGGGAGAAAAGTTGTTGAAGACATGTGAAAATATGATCCACATATAAATACATAGGCTTCCTTGATCAGACTCAGGCCATAGGAAATAAAACTTTTCTGAGTTACCTATATCACAAACCACAGTCTTTCACTGGTCTCCAAAATGTAAATGTTGGGGGAAAGGGAGCATTTAAGTGTCAACTTTAGGAGCCATTTTATAATCTGAATTCAACTGGATGAACTAGACAGACATGGAAAGTGTGTAGTTTATGTATGAAATGATTGGAAGCCAGTTAGCCAGTGAACATCATTGCAGTCACTATACTGGGAATTCAAGCAAGAAAGGCATCAAGAGAGACATGAAGTTGGCCTGGAGAAGACTGGGACTTTGCTGGAGGGGATGGAGTTGATCTGAGCTTTGAGGGACATCCAGGCTATATAGATATGAGGGACAGAGAGAGATTCTAGGCAGAGTGAATACAGCAACCATTTGTGACCAGGCAGGAGCTACCAGTTATGAAAAGTACTTATTAGAGGACTTGATAGAGTTCCCAGACCTTCTGCTTGGCTTAGAGCCTTATAAAATCTCAAAGAAACTTCAAGGTTGAACTGAGACCTTTGAGGACTCATCTATAGGAGTGTGGACTTACATTTTAAGGAATAGGAAATCATGGGTGGATTTTGAGCAGATGTGTAACACGAACAGAGCTGTGTTTCTGGAATATTGGCCTGGCAGAAGTGGGTGAGAGGGGCACAAGGAAAGAATTGCCACAAGGAGACCATTTATAAGACCACTTTGGTGCCCAAGAGAGAGGCACAGATGCCTAAATGGCGAAGAGAGTAATGGGAATGGAGAGAAGAGAGCAGACAGGATAGATTTTTTTTTTTTATGGAAGTAGACACAACAGGACTTGAAAGCCAAAATAAATATGAGCAATCATCACAAAGCATGCTTGCTGCATTATCGGTCAAGCACTATTGAGCATTTTTCAGAGGCTCTCAGAGATTCAACACAAAGATCTCTGACTCCAACTAAAACCAAGTCAGCTGTTGACATCTTAAAAGAAGAAAATCAGACACCAAAAAGGGAAATTAACCTTTCCCTCCCAGAAGCCATAAACAGCATCCAAATGTGGCAGAGAATGAAACCACCAGCCATGTGTTTAAAAGAAACATGATATCATTGGCTAACAGAGACAAGACCCAACCAGGAAACAGACTCCAGTATTAAAATTCTAGCACATGGGACTTTCGGAAAACAAAAAATAGACACAGTGGGATAGAAAACCTCTATCTCAACGTATGAGGCTTGGAGAGACATGATCTATTGAGCTACAGCCCAGAAGGCAGCTGGGAGGGAGGTGAGCAAAACTGGGACTCACTCACCAGAGGAAAGGTTATTGGCCACCAACGAGCAATGACACAAAAGAGATTCAACATTGCTGCTTCAGATAGAAGCAGGGAAAACAAGAATACAGTCAGTAAGGGAGTATCATTTTCTTCAAGTGAGGCCAAGCTCCTGGAAATCTTTCATGGCTATCACCATGCACCCTTTCACGGCTGTTGCCATGCCCCTATCTCAGTGCTCTGCCCTGCCAGGAAGGTCTATGCCATGGGCAAGTGACAGAAACACCCTGTGAACTTTAGAACCCTCATCTGCAAGAGGAGGATGGTCATTTCCATTTCACTAGGTGGGAAATGAAGTCACATAAGACCTGTGGGTGACTAATGGGCTTGTCCAAATTGATTTTGTCATTAGAGTCCTCTCTCTTTTTTCCTTGATGAATGTGGCTAAAGGTTCATCAATTTTGTTTCTCTTTCCAAAGAACCAGCTCCTGGTTTCATTGATCCTTTCTGTTGTTCTTTTAGACACTATTTCATGGATTTCTGCTCTAATCTTGGTTATTTCCTTTCTTCTACTGGCTTTTGTCTTTGTTTGTTCCTCTCTTTCCGGTTCCTTTATGTGTAAGATTAGGTGTATTTGAGATTTTTCTCATAAAGTTTCTCATAAACTTCCTTCAGAGAATGGCTTTTGCTGAATGCCAAAGATTTGGGACTGTTATGTTTTCATTTTCATTTGTTTCCATGTATTTTTTTTTAATTTTCCTCTTTGATTTCTTGTTGATCTGCTCATTGTTTAGTAGCCTGTTATTTAACCTCCATGTATTTGTGTTTTTTCCAATTTTTTTTCTTGTAATTGATTTCTAGTTTCATACTCTCATGGTCAGAAAAGATGCATAATATGATTTCAGACTTCTTGAATTTATTAAGACCTGTTTTGTGGCCTACTATCTAATCTATCTTGGAGAACATTCGATGAGCACTGGAGAAGAATGTATATGGTGCTGTTCTTGATGGAAGGTTCTTATATCTGTCAATAGTTGCTTTATGTACTTAGGTGCTCCCATGTTGGGTGCACAGATATTTACAATTGTTATATCTTCTTATTAGATTGTTCTCCGTATCATTATAAAATGTTCTTCTTTGTTTCTTGCTACAGTCTTTGTCTTAGTCTTTTTAGTCTGATATAAGTATTGCTATCCTGGCTTTCTTTTCACTTTCATTTGCATGGTGTTTTTCCATCCCTTCCCTTTCAATCTGCATGTGTTTCTAGGTCTGAAGAGAATCTCTTAAATCAACTTAATATAGACTGCTATACTCATAAAATGTATATATGAACCAAATGGTAATTACAAAACAAAAACCAATAATAGATACATGCAAAAAAAAAAAAAAAAAGAAAAGAAAAGAAAAAGAAAAAAGAAAGAAAGAAAGGAACCCAAACATAACAATAAAGAAAGCCATCAATCCACCAGGGAGGGGAAAAAAAAAAAAACACAGCAGGGAAAAGAGCAAGAAAAGAAGACAAGAACAAAGAAGAATTACAAAAGCAACCAGAAAACAAGAAAGAAAATGGCAAAAGCACATATCAACCAATAATTACTTTAAATGTTAATGGAATAAACACTCCATTCAAAAGACACAGAGTGACTAAAAGATAAAAAGCAAGGCCCATCTACATGCTGCCTACAAAACTGACTTTGATTTTTGGTTTATTAAAAACAATTAGAATGAGAGTGATTCCCATTTGATATTTTGACATGACAGCTCTCAAATGACCCTTAAAGTGGTCTCTTTTCTTCTGAAAAGGACCACCAGTGGGAGCCCTAATGGGTCATAGAAATGCAGAGAAGAGGAACCTGAGGGAAGAGAGCACTCCCTGGGAGTTTCTAAGAAGGGTGTAACTTGCTGCCACAATTTGTTCCTCCTCTGGGTACTGTGTAAGTTTCTTGAAGGCCAGAAACTTCTTTTCTTTGCATCTTGACCATCATCTAGAAAATTGTCAGCACAAAATAGACCCTAAATGGGTGTGTATCCAGTTGTTACAATAAACTTCACTGAGTTAGGAGTTCCATGTATATACTCAGCATCCAGAAGAATGCCTAACCTGGGGTGGAGACCCTCAGTGAGTATTCCTTAAATAAATAAATGAGCAGAACCTGACGTTAGTCAGGACTGCATGTGTTAATATCTGAAAGTCATGGTTAGAATAGACACAACACTCTATGGTCCAAATTTAAAGATATATATTTACATGATTTCTGTGTAATATTCAAGCCAAACCTGTTTGCACCAAAACATGTGCACACTCACATGTAACCACTGTTCCCAGGCATAAAGGTCAACGTTATCTTAATCCATTAACTTTGTTTTATTGCTATTTGAATGCAGGGAATTGGAAATAGTGATGTTCCAGAAAATTAAATAATCAGAAATGGCAGCTATTTTTCTGCATAGCAGGCTCCATGCTAAGTGCTGTATGGATAATCTACCCTGGAAAACTTAAACAACAGTCTTGAGAAGTCTTTACAATTTGTATCCCCATTTTACAGAGGAAGAAGCTGAGACTCAGAAGGGTTAAGTAATTTGCCTAGAGTCACACAGTTCAAATGCTGACCTATATTCTCTAATACCTCTTCACATGGTATTAGAAAACCACTTATAATAGCACTTTCCTGGCTTCTCTTGTCAAGACGGTGGAAACCACAGCGAACAACTTTCTTTGGTTCCATCCCTTTTAATTGGCTGCCCTCCATTTCTCGTGCACCTGGCCTGTGTTCATCCCAACAGTGTCAGGTGCACAGGGACCTAGAAGATTTTGAGACACAGCAGACTACAGCAGGGCTGGCTTCAGGCCACTGGAGTGGAAGCTACAGGTAGGATCCTGTTTCAACCATCAGCCATGCAAATAACCTGATGCTGGCTGCACTTCACTAACAGCTCAACAGTCTCCAGTTGTTTTCTTAATGACTCACTAAATTTCCTCTGAAAGTCGCACTCTGCAAGGCTCTATGGCTCCATTCTACAGCCCACACTGATAGCACCAGGACTTCTGACCCAAAGACAGATTCCCGTCCTCAGTCCTTTGTGAGCAACTAGCACATCTCCAAAGTAATGAGGCACCCAGGGTCACAAGAAGGCATTAGCCAGAACTTGGTTGTGGCCAGGACCCCTGCGGAAAGGGCCTTGGAGGGACTGCAGTGACCTGAGCCCAGAGCATCTCTTTCACAGTAGACAAGATTCCTCCCAGTTAAATCTGCAATGGAGAAAGCAAATAAGGACCAAATGGATGAGATTGAAATGAGAATGGTGTCTGCATCTTCTCTACCCCAACATCCCTTTAGGACCCCCACATTGTTCCCCAAGGCATTTTCCTAGAATCTCTATAGCTCCTCAGAGAGAGGTTGCAGAACATGGCCAAGTCATGCAGCGAGCAAGTGCTAAGCTCAGAGCCCAGCTCCCAACACTCAGCTCAGGCCCAGCTATCATATAGCACTATTTTACTTCAGAGGTGAAAAGAATTCTTTCATTACTGGCTAATTTTGTTTATCCTATTCTCAATCACCATGGGATACAATTGTTGAAATGAATTTTACTGCCTTCTAAAGCAATCTCCATTTGTAGCCTGGGGAGATATCATCATTTGGTATTTGTACCAAGGGAGAATGAGGTAGGATATGGTGAGTTTTCACGACATCCTCTAGAAGCAGCAAACATACAACCTCTTCCCCTTTGAAATAAGAAATTAAAGGTTTATATGTGAGATTTTTCTTTGTCGGGAAAGCTCTGTCTCCTAAATCCCCATGTATCTGTAGGACTGTTTCTTCCTTTTAGACTATGCTCATGTGACTTCCCCAGTGAAGCCATCTGAAAGACACATCCCAGTCTTAGCACTCTTTACAATCTCCTAATTATGGGTTGCCAACATTCATCCCCGATACACAGTAACCTCTGGTAAGTGGAGAATTGGGGTTCTGTGTATCAGTGCAGAGCACTGAAGACCAGAGTTTGCACCACTAACTGAATGTGTTGCTTTAATAATGCTCAGAGTTTCACAAAAATGCTGTCCGCTCTGCAGCCACGCGTTCTTTTCTCTTGTAGAATAGAATTCTAGAATCTTAATTAGTACTGAGTCGGAGTCCTAGTTCTGACACCTCCTAGCTGTGAGGTCTTAGCCAAGCCACTTAACCTCCCTAAGCATGTTTCCTACTTCACAACATGGTTCTAACAAACTGCAGGGTCAGACTGAAGACAAGCAATCAAACACATATCTTATCTGATTCATGGAAGTACTCAGAAGGGCAGCTAGCATTTCTTTCTACTAGAAGATAAGCTTTTATTCACTATTCCATCACCAGCAACTAGCAAAATGCTTGGTAAATGTTTGTGGCAGTAATAATTGCTTAACAGAGTGACTGACTGAGTGAACTAATGAAGTAATGAACAGATTAACGATTATCAAGCATAACCTCCCATCCAATTCAGAGCAGGTCTTTGAGAGCTCTCCTGAAGGGTGGCCATTTGGTGTCCAGTGGAGCATGCTCACCAGCTTGCTACTACCAGCTTGAGGAAGCATATAATTAGAAAGACAAGCATGGGATTGCATAGAAATGTCACCAGAGTTCACCAACTACCTATCTTTGGTTATTCTGGCCTCTCCCCATGTGGGAAACATAGTAGGTCCTCATTCTTTCAACCTTCAAACAAATATTTCTCATGGGCCTTGTTTACTGCTCAAGGTAAACTCTGGATTCAGGCTGATGATGTTGAGGTAGCCCTGTCACTAGAAGCTTTATGTTTTAGCAGAGAGAGACCTTAAATCCAAGTGAATAATTAACTACATAACAGCGATTATAACAAACACATCAAAAGAGAAGTAAAGAGTACTGTAGAGGAAGAGTAACTGGGAAATCTTAGCATTCTGGAAGGTGGGCTATAGATCGTTGGAGCAAGATGGCAATGGAGTAGGAGATCCTAGTTTCGTCTAGTCCCTGGAATTCAGCTAGTTAGCTATCAAATCATTCTGAACACCTGCGAACTCAACCAGAGATCTAAGAAGAGAATTGCTGCAACTCTACAAATAGAAAACTGACCACTTTATGCAAGTGTGTAAATCTCTGGGGTCTTTGTTGCTATTTTAGTATTCTGTTCCCTAGTTTATCCATTCTTCTCTGGAGAGAATGACAAGATGGAAAGGCTCACCTCAAAAAAGAGAACAAGAGGCAGTACAAATGGGCAGGGACTTAATCAGTATGGACATAAGATGATGGTACTAGAGCTCAGAATAATGATTATAAAGATACTAGCTGGGCCTGAAAAAAGCATAGAAGACTCTAGAGAATAGAGTCTTTCTGGAGAAATAAAAGAACTAAAATCTAATCAGGCAGATTAAGGTGGACCAGAGGTTTGACTGAGGAAACACTGGGGGTAGGAAAGGAAGGAATAAGGGAAGGAGGGGTGAACATATTTTTTAATATACTGGGAAATTCACCTCTTCATCCTTCCTGAAAACCCCCATTGATGTTAATGCTCTTTGTCACAAATTGGTTATTCATAAGTTTGTGAAACATAAAAAAGCCCAGGCTCAATGCGTAAGCCTGCTATTTACACTTTTGGCAAACGACTCCACTCACCGGAGCTCAGATTCCTTACCTGTAACATGAGGAGGGTAAAAAGTAGCTACTGTCTGGGCTTGCTGTGGAAATTAAATGCAAGGAATTCTAAAGAACTGAGTCCGGTGTCATCATATGGTCAGCAAGGTGGTATCCTTGTTACTATAATAACCAAACTCTAACTGCTTCTCATTCAGGTAGGGAAACTGAATCTCAGCAGTGCAAGAAACAGCGAAAGTCACTCAGTCAGCTGAAGGCAAAGTGACCCCCAGCCACAGGTCTGCCTAAGCCAATCCTCTTGACAGAAAATGATATTACTTAATTGTTTTAATGTGATAATCAGAAATAAAACATATATGTGTACTAAGAATAATGCTTTCCTTGGGGTCAGGCACTGATCACATGGAAATTTCAGAGGGTGATCTCTAGGTTGGGAAGAAAAACATCTTCAATTTTTGCATAATTAACTCACAGGTCTTTCTTGGGCAATGTCATGGACCCAAGACCGTTCTGAACACGGAATGGATGCAGAGACTCAGATGGGCCTCCTTCCTCCCAAGTTTTACAGTCTTGTTGAATCTCCCCCTAAAAAAGCCAACAACATGGATTCTTTCAGGTGGAAAATTTAAGACTTGAAGGGGATATTTCCAAACATTCTCTGAGACCACAGCTCAGATATTTTTGGTCACTTCTTTACAGGAAAACCTCTACTTCTGACCAACAGCTCACCTTAGAACTCATCCATATTACTAAAACCAACAAAATAATTTCAATGTTGCATGTCAGACACATCAGTAGCATTTAACCTTCAGTATGTCAGGACATGGCCCGTCACAGGAAAGTAATTCCTCTCAACTTAATAATAACCTGGTAATAGAAACTAATTATAGGTAGGTCAAGAAACAGTCATTCTGAACCAAATAAACACCTCTATGTTAGCCAGACTTCCTGAGACTATCACACACTAACATCTATTCATTGGCCTTTCAGTAAACAGTTCTTGAACACCTACTAATAATAGCCAGCTTTAATGAGGGCTTACCATGACCAGATCCTTATGTAAACATTATAACATCCCTATGAGACAGGTTCTAGTATTATCCCCATTTGACAGATAAGACAACTGAGTCATAGAGAGATCAAGTAATATCCCCAAGGCCACACAGTTAGCAAGTAGTAGCATTAGTTTCTCACAAGGTGTTTGGTACCAGAATCCCTGCTATTAGCCACCATGCTGTATTGCTTCTGAGAAGCAAGAATTCTGTGGATGTTGTGAGAGATGCACAGACGAGCAATCTGACTTTGAGGCATTCACGGTACTGTGACAGAGTCTGGCACACCACAGGTGACAATAGGAGGACACAAGTGAACAAACATGGAGCACTTTTCATGTACAAGGCCCAGGACCGGCTTCTCACAATACATCATCATACATCATTTATCCCCACAACAATTCTGTGAAAGGTAACAGTTTTTAATGAGACAAACAGCAAGAATGTGAGAAAGGAAGGAATTTAGACATATTGAATCACCAGACCCAGGCCAAGCAGTTGGTGAGGGGTGTGGAGATGGGAGCCAGAATTTATGGTCAACTCCATCCCTCTTGGAATCACACATGCTTTCTACTTCACCCCAATATCTGCTACCTTACAGTTCTCATGATGGCCAAGTGCACCTCTAAAGTGCTCTTGGACACAAATGAGACAGTGGCTTGCTCTTTCTGGGGAGGACCAGAATGCTTCAGGGAGAAACTGGCCTAAAAATGGAATTGGGAAAGAGTATTAGGACAGTGAGAGACTGAAGCAGAATGTTCCAAACTGAAAATAGATATGGTGTGTTCACGAAAGCACAAAGATGTGAAAGAGTTTGGCATGCTGGGGAGCAAGAGCTGGTGCAGGGTACCTGCAGTGTGGGTTAGAGAGGGACGGGGAGTGAGGGACAAAGACTGGGAATGTGTGGAGGGCCAAATATTGAGGGGCCGTGCAGGACACCCCACATGGAGTTTAGACTGGAGGCCTATGAGAGCTGACTCACAGCTTCCCCCTGTGGTCAAAGCTTCTAGACAAGAGATAACTATGAGTACTTATATCGTCTTCCTCTCTTTCCTCTAATTAAATAATTCAACACAGAAAATATTTTGCAGGATTTTTGAAGAGGGGTTTTGTTCAAGCATAATCTTCCGAGATCCACAAAAACTGTCAATATGTTGCATTTACTTTTATAATCCTAATGCCTGCATTCTGCCTGCACAAAATACATGCTTTATTAAGGATTGCTAATTAAGTGGATGGATGGATGGATGGATGGATAGATGGACAGACAGATAGATGGATGGGTAGATAGATGTATGGATGGGTGGAAAATGGACAGACAGATGGTGGATAGATAGATAGATAATTGATTGACTAAATTAATGAGCAGTTAAGCAAAGTAGTAACTTTATGGCTGAGCTGACATTATACAGAGTTACTAACATTTACATACCCAGTGTCAGCACTACCCATGTGCCTCTCTCCACAGTACCAAATGACTAGAATTCTTGTCACATGGAGCAATATAGTTCATCCTGTGGCAAAGAATAAGACCTAAAGTGCAAATACTTTGAGGAATCCTTCAATGAATTTTTGATCACTTGTTGAAAATAAGAACAATAAATTCATACTAACATGTAAATGGCTGATCTTGAATCAGGCCCTAGCAGAGTGTTGGGATAAGAAGGAAGATAGAGGATGAAGTCTGACATTGTTAATTCCTTCCATTCCATCAGTAAGAAGTTTCAGAAGCTTCCATCTTTCACCAAAACTTACTTTACTCTTCAAATATTCATCTTCACTTAAGAATGCTTTCTTTTAAAAATGAATGCTGACAAAACCTCCAGAATCTCATCCATATCATTTATCTCACCACTCCCTAACACAAATGGCCCTCTTTTTAATCAGACCAGTCTCTGCCTTTTGGCATAACTTATGTTGGTTCTCACCTCCCTTACCCATCTCTGCCCCGCCCCCCACATCATGTTCTTCCTACTCCATCACCCCATCCTCCAAAATCTTGCCTTATCTTCTCAGCAATCCATCCCTCCTAACAGCAATTCCCACAGCAATAGGGAACAATACCAAAGCCCTTTTTATTTCATTCATCCTTAACTATTTATCATAGTCTTGGATCCTTGATCTAGGTTATAGGTGCAATAAATTCTGCCAAAATAATAACAATATCTATGTTTATTGAGCATCCCCTTTATCATCAGGCCCTGGATTTTTCATGCATTTTATCTCACCCTAAAAGGTAAAAATTTGTGTGTCCATTTTATAGTTGAGGAATCCAAGGTTCAGGAAGAATAAAATACAAGTCAAGTAAATGTCCCTGACCCAGAAAATCAGCTCTTTAATTTAAACTCAGCCTTTGTTCTCCTAATCAGTGTGTCTACCAGGTGATAAAAATATGTAGTTCAGTTGGTACAAAACCTTTGTAAGTGGCTTTCAAATAGGCTGTGGAGTATGCTACAGAAAGTATACATGGATCAAGTTTTATTTAACCCTTATTACTGAATATGGCATTTGCAGCTTTGTTTTTAAAATTATAGCAGGCACCTATGCGGCTCAAATGGTTAAACTTCTGCCTTCAGCTCAGGTCATGATCCCAGGGTCTTGGAATTGAGCCCCACATCAGGCTCCTGTTCAGCCGGTCTGCTTCTCCCTCTGCCTCTGCCCCTCTACCCTCCATTCCTGTCTGCTCTTGCTCTCTCTCAAATAAATAAATAAAACCTTTAAAATTATAAGGAGCACAGCTCTGAACAAAATTGTAGGGTTTTTTTTTTTCCCTTATTTTGGATTATTTCCTTTCATCAATTCCCAGGAGCAGGATTGTTGTTCAAAACATATGAAAGTTTTATGACTCAAAATGCACACTTATCAACATGCAGTGGTGTGCACCAATGTATGATGCCCAGCTGCCAGAAAATTCACACATCTCCCAAGTCATCAGCAAGGACATGATCATTTTGCTTTCTTCTGACTAGTGAAGCTAGACATGGTCTACTAATCTATCTGATGTGAATTATCTCATCTACTCCTTTATGCTGTCTCTCTTGGTATTCTGATTGCATTTTTACTCATCTGTACTAGATCTTCATAACATACTGTAAATCCTATGCTGGGTACACTGTCTGTACTAGACCTGAATTTATTCAGCTAATTGGACTCATTCTGGCAGTGAGTATGTGATGATCATACACTACACAATGGGGTCCCCATGCTAGCACTGGGGATACCCAAACAAAAAATATACAGCTTCACATCATCCAGAGACGAAAAAAAAAAAAAAAAGTCTGATGGGTGATCTTGTGAGATAAACTCTGAATTACAACTATAAGATATTTCTACCCAAAATGGGGAAATGAAGCAAGAAAAGGGTCATGATTTTGATGTGGTAGGGGGCAGCCAGGGAGTGGTCCAAGTCTTCAGAAGAGTTAGAGAATGGACATCTTCTGTTCCATGGCATCTTCATGGAAGGGGCAAGTTTCCAGCTGGGCCTGAGGGACAGTGGGATTTTCTCTCTGGGGGGAAGTAGAGAGGTGAGATTTCTGGCTGAGAAACCTGTGAATCAAAGCCCAAAGCTGAAATCACAGCTGCAAAAGCAAGCTCAGTGAATAGAGTGGTGGCTGATGCATCTGGGAAACATTTTCTGCATGAGGACCCATGAGACATTTGTTTGTTCACTGAGCAGTCTGGCCGCTATCATGGGGGTCCATGAGAAATAGACCACTCAGATGAAAGTGGACATCTCTTTTCCAGAAGATTCTCCTGACCCTATTTTTAACCAGCAAATGAAGAGCCTATTAAATTCTGATCCTCAAGGTTCTTAGTGTGACAGATATACTTTTCCCCAGGGCCTGGCTACTTGGGCCCTGAAACTAAAAGAAATTCTTTGGCTGAGTCAGGGAAGGGTCCCAGAAAGATAGGATAAACTGTCACACACTTAAAGTCCTTTGCAAAGTGGGATAAGTCACAAAGCTATCCAATCAAAGTATCTGTTTAACAAGCATCCATTGTCTGAAATCAGCAAAGGCTTTCTATTAGATTGGATCAATTAAGTTAAAAACAAAACAAAACAAAACAAAAAACTTTGACTCACATATCTTGATAGACTTATGTGTCTAAATTACTACTTCGGATTCCTTAAATCCAGGCTGAGAGTCCCCTCTGAGGTAACCCATCTTCATTGTCCTGCTTCCCTAGTGCTGATCATTAGATATCTAAACCCAGGAAATGGCTCATAGTCCATAGTGACGGGCACCCAAAGATCACTCAACAGGGATGATGGTGAATTCTCAGGAATTGAGGGGAAGATTGTTCCCAGGCTACCAAAACAAAGTTCCAGGGAGACTTAAAACAGACTCTTAAGATCATAATCCTCAGTAGAATGCTCATTGACTGGCCTTAAGTGTTCAGAATCTAGAACCAAAAGATCGCTCACCTATCACCTGGCCATCAAGCAAGACTTAGGTTCAAATGTTGAACGGTCATAAGAAACTCTTAGAGCACCTGCTTAGCATCTGACTCTAACCCAAATCCAGGCTTCTGGACACAGTGTTGGACTTGATAGTAGAACTCTGGAATCTTGCCCCCTGCCCCCTGCCCCCATGCCAGCTACACTGGCCTCCTTTGCTGTTTCTCAAACATACTTCTTACCTCCAGGCTTTTACACTAGCTGTTCCCCCACCCGGAATACTCTTTCCCTAGACATCCACATGGCTCCTTCCTTTACTTCATTCTTCATGACTTCATTACTTCTTCCATTACTTCACTCTGCTGCCTCCTCCAGTGGGCTTCCCTGACTACCTCATATGAAGAGCAGCCTTTCACCCTTCTCTTTGCAGACTAGACTCTTCCTGGTGCACATAACCACCTGAATCACTAACCAAGGTTAAGCTGCTTGACAGCAGGGACCCATCTTATCTGTCCACTGCTATGTGCCAAGCACCCAGAACAGAGCCTGGCACAGAGTCAGCTTTGCATAATTATTTGGTGAGTAACTTCATCAATTCTCATAAGAGCTCCAAGGTTCCAAAGACTAGTCCTTGAACCGTACTTAGTAAGCTGCTAGCCTTACTTCCTCAAGTCAAATTTCACCCCTTCAAGTATCTCTATCCCACTTCCTCAAGACAGTATGTTTTGCTCAGCTCCTTTCTTGCTTTCCTTCTCTATCACTCCTGGAGCCCCAGAGGAGAATTACTACGTTATTGATCTCGGGAGATGACACATGGATCTTACCCAAACCTCTCAGAAAAATGAACATTGGAAGGTTCAATTGCTCATTTAATGTCACTGTGTAAGCATCAGAGCTGGGACAAAGGACCCGGGAATCCCAACTCCCACTGCTTCATTCTTCCTCTCTTCCTGAGATGCAAATTTGAACAAGTTTAAGAAGAAAGGTGTCTGTACTGCTAACAGAGAAGAGAACTTCTTTAAGGAAGCAGACAAAATTAAACAGGAAGCCCTCGAGGTGAACTAGGAGCAAACACAAGGCCTTGTCATCATAATCAATTGTGGAGCAGGTACCCTGGTAATGGAGAGATTTAGGTGGCCCCAATCTGTGCAGCTCCAAGACCGTCTGCCCAAGACCTCACCAATCACAGGACACCACAGGCAAGCCACAGTGACTACGGCCAGCAGAACCAACCACATCCAACCCTGACATGGGTCCGAATACATGCGGTGGCACTGAAAGAAAGAAAGAGAAGGGGGCAGGAGGTGGGAAAAAGAATGGCCCCCTTGAACAGGGATGTCAGTTAGGAAACTAGCCAAGAGCACAATAGACACAAGAAAACATAATGGACATGAAAACCCAGCAGAAAGAAAAAAAAAAATGGCAAAGAAACGTAAGTTGGTGAAAAATAAATGTGATCCAAAAACACAACAAAACATTTTTTAAAAGTTTATTTTACCTAGAATTAATGACAGGAAAACCCCATAAACGTGGCGCAAAATGTTTAATGCCCCATTGAATGCCAACATTATGCCATTCATCTGTCCTTGCAGGTGTATTATTTCTAGTCCCCAGGATGAAAAGAAAAGTCGCTTTCCACATCTTTTATAGTACTTAAAAATACATATTTCCAGGGCTTTATTGCCAAGGGTCCAGCTTTCTTCCAGAACCCACAATAACTAATCATGTTACTGCCACCAAGTCTAGGAATTGGAATTAATAGTTGGTGGGAGGGTTTGCTTCCATCCTATGAGTGATCTTTGCTTTAACGACCCTTAGAGTTAGTGATTTCTCCTAAATATTTATTTCTCCCTGAGGGAAAGATTACTCTAAGAACTTTCTCTCTGCCCTAAATATCCACAATTCTTGATCTGTTTTTCTTCTATTTGTCCACTTAGAGTTTTTGCTGGAATCAATTTTATTAATTTCCTTCTGAAAATTAGCAAGTCAGAGTAAATCACAGGAGCTTTTTCCTCTCTACCACGTGAATAAGCCTCCTTCCACTTTCTGGGTTTTTCTCTCAACCCTAGGTAATCAAGACCTACATTGACTCCACATTTACCTCGTTTTTCTCCAGAATGTCTCTTCAAATTAAAAAAATAATAATAAACTTAAAAAGAAAGAGACAGAGACAAAAAAAGAAAGAAGGAGGGAAGGAAAAGGTAAAATAAAAAATTATTGCAATTTACATTGCAATTAACAGTTACATTCACATCATTTTTCTAAAAGGTGCCTCCTTTAGATTTGGAAGACGACTTTCATGATAAAGGACATTATCCAGCATTGCCTCTGGATCCCTCTGGCCCACCATCAAATTCACTGCAATGCGGAAACCTTGTGGTCTCACCAGCCTTCTTCAAGGACTCCTATTCAAATTATTGGATTAATTAAGCCACCATCAAAATCCTGTTTCAAAGTCAGTGGCAACCAAGGGATCTGTGGATCCACCAACTCGGGGAGGTCATTCAAACTTTCTGCATCAGCAAGTTCATCCTTTGCAAAATGAAAGAGCTCAACCAGATTATCTCTGAAATCCTTCTAAGCTGTCATATCCTGCTTGTATACTATTTCTCAACTCAACAATTTTCATTTGACTTTAAGAGAGCGCAATATTCAGCTATTATCCAGGGACTCTAGCTCACAATTGAAAAAGTCATAAAAATAAAATCAAATGATAAAGGCTTTACTAGCCATAGAATCTGTGTTTCCAGAACCCCAAACCTGGAGATTCACTTGGAGACACTCTCCAGCGTAGGTTTTCTCATTGGCTGTTCTGGTGGCAGCCGGACTTTTACCCCTTGTTTTCACAACAACCTTGAGACTCCTTAGAGCAAATTGCAATGGCCAAGCAAGCTATCCAGTTGGCTGTTAAGAAATCCAGATCTCAGGCCCCAGAGGAAAGTCCAACTCCTGAATTCCAGCCTGATGATGGGAAGGGAGTCATCAGGAGGTTAAGCGACTCAGGCAACGGGACAGAGAAAGCCAGCGTCCGCGACAGGATTCTGGACCCTGAGTGCTCCCCTCTTCCGACAGCGTTCAGTTCCCCCAGCCACACTTCTTCCCTGAATGCTTTTTAATCTGGCATGATCCACAAATAAAGGAAATTGTGGTT
Source organism: Neogale vison (assembly GCF_020171115.1). NCBI lineage: Eukaryota > Metazoa > Chordata > Mammalia > Carnivora > Mustelidae > Neogale > Neogale vison. The sequence goes on along the minus strand of NC_058101.1, from coordinate 59,440,301 downwards.
TTCACATCATGATCGAGGTTATTTTTCCGCTGTGAATAATAAAAGCAGAGTGACCCATTCGACGCTTCGAAACATTCCCCTTCCAGCCCGCATTGTTTATTCCTCGGGCTTTCAACAGTTTTTATTCCAAGATGTCAGTTTTTAACGCGTTTGCATAATTCTGCATTTTATTTCAGGACTCTCTGTCATAATCATTCATTTCCCCCTCACTAGCTAAGCTGCTGAAAAAGAAAACTGTGTTTCGAGGCCAGTCCAATCCTACAAGTTAAATGCTGGCAGGATCCCTCTTCCCTCTCTCCCCTGGGAGGATTAATTTGCTTCTTTTTTATTCTCAAATTTTTATGATTCCAAATAAAGGATATAATGGTACTATTGAGAGTTGGGGAAATGCGGAAGATAAATAGTCTATGTGGGAACTGCTTAAAATGAGAATCGAAGTTTCGGGAAGGGGGGTGGGAGAAGCAAAGCCGAATTTATCATGTGAGTGTGGCCCATTAATGATAAAGGAAATTTCCTCCTTCTAATGAGTCTTGCCTTTATGGACTGAAGTGAGGGCAAATGGCTCCATTTGTGTCATAAATGTAAAGAAGCTGAAATCGTACTCCCAAGAATGTAATACGTTTAATTTTGAAGTTAGGGGAGCAGCCGTTAAAATGTGTGTGTGGTTTTTTTTTTTTTTCCTGTGGGGTGTGTGTGTGTGTGTGTGTGTGTGTGTGTTTTCTGGGCCCTGCAACAAGAAGGAGTCTGGGCTTTTAATCTCGTTTTCATTGCCTGAACACTGACACATTTAAGAAATATTCTAAAATCATCTGCAGGAAACTAATTGACCAAGGGGAGTGATTTGAATAAATTCTTTTGGTCAAGTTCACCCTGATTACCCTCCCAACTAGCGGGGGGGCATCTGGGTGATGATCCATTAATACCAGTGTTTCAAGATTCGGATCAAAGAACTTTTTTGAAGGGCCCTTTGGAATTTTACAAAATAAATTGGGCAAATGTTATTAACCTCTGGGAGCTTATAATTATGGTCAAAGCAGTAGACATTTATTTACGAAGCACTGTGTGCAAAGTGGAGAAATAGGGCCAACCCGGGCATGATATCTGTCCTCGTGGAGCACACGGGCCATGGACAAGAAGGTGGTCCCCCTCATTAGTGCACCATCACATGCTGAGCCCAGGGTTCCTTCTGTTGCAAACAGTTCACAGCACATCTGAATGGACACAAAAGAACCAAGAGAGAAAACACTGATTTTTCTTTTGAGATTATTAATTTAAGTAGGGGTGCTTTTTATTTTTATTTTTTTATGTTATGTTGTCACCATAGAGTACTTCATTAGTTTTTGATGTAGTGTTCCATGATTCATTGTTTGCATATGACACCCAGTGCTCCACGCAATATGTGCCCTTCTCAATACACATCACCAGGCTGACACATCCCCCCACCACTCCCCTCTGAAACCCTCCGTTTGATTCCTGGAGTCCATAGTCTCTCGTGGTTCAGAAAGGATACAACACTGATTTAATGTGCATCCCATCCCTCCACATTGCTCATGTGCTCTTCTGGCTCCCCATCTACCTTGAATTGAATCCAATCCCTTAACCATGAAATTCAGGGTCCTGCATGCCCTTGGCCTTCCCTAGTTCTTTGATTGGATTTCTCACCAACAGCCCCCATCTCTCCCCAACTTGGTTCATACCCTTACCTCTTTCCAGGCCTCCTAATGCTTGTCAACCAATCCAAACCCAATCCTATCCTCAAGAGGGGGAGAGGGAGGGGACTACCCTCACCAAATGGAACATCAGCTTCTGAGCCACAGGACTCCTCCATACTGTCCCCATCTCAGCTCCCTCCTTCATGATGCATTCCTGGACCACCCAACATAAACCAGACCCCTCTTCATCTCCATTTTGTCCCTTCACTCCATTCGTTTCACTCTCTCATGGCTTTTATTACTCCCAGAAACATGCATCTTTACTCAATGATGTAGATATTTATTATCTGTCTCTCCCCTTGCCCTACGCAGAATGTCAACTCCACAAGACCTAGGAGTTTTCTAAGTAATTTACTGCAACATCCTTTGCACCAGGGAAGTCAGTGCCAGGCACTCAGTTAATATTAGGTGAATTGATCAATCAATCAATCAATGAAGATAAAAAGATCAAAGATAGGTCATTCTTAGCAAGGTACGGGGCAAGGAGCAATGAACAAGACAGGGATGAAGTTCAGGCAGGGAGAGCACAAGGGTACCTGCAGGGAATTAACAGAAATATGCCTCGGTAGGTAGGTAGTGGTCTCAAAAGCTGCAGTTCAGTTTTCAGACTTTCAGACACATGCTCCTGACAATCAAAGTGGAAGATGGCAAAGGACTCAGGGGCCTCTGTCCCTCAAGATGTACACTGTTGATAAAGTGTATGCATCTCAGCATTATTTTTCTGACACATCCCATAAACATCTGCTGAAATGTTGCTCCCTGCAGCAATGGAGCCTCGATTTCTCATGCCAGAATTTGCAATATTCTTACAGAGAAAAGAGATCCTCAAGATAAACGGAGAGCCCTGAAAAGAACCACTTGTTCCTAAGCACAGATGAGAGAGGTTGCAACTTTAAGATGTGTGGTTTCTGTCCTCTGCACTGTGGCGGACAAGCCCATCTTTAAGTGTATCCAAAAATGTCAGCTGTCACATTTAAGGGCAGACATCCAGCCCCAGCCAGCCTGCAAAGGTGGGTGTGTTATCAGAAGGCCATCACAGAGCACTTAATGGACCTCCACTCCTAAATAAACATGGCAGGAGGATGTGGGGTGCAGCCTTATGTCCTGGTTGTTTGTGTGTTCCTGTCAGACTAGTCAATTTCATTGGCCTGTGACATTACATTGACTTCCTGGAATATGAGATTGTACAGATCTGCCTTTGTGGGTACCAGTGGCTCAAGTGAGAATGGGTTAAGAAATCACAACTCAGAACCTGTATATAAAGCCCACAGCACAAGGAGATGGCCAGGACTCCGCTTGGGTGCAGGGAGATTTATCTCCCCTGGGTTAGACCATGACCCTGTGCTCCCTCACCCCCCCTTTCACACCAATAACAATGTTATCTCACTCCCTAAAGGGCCCACCAGATCTTATTTGAGGCCCTTTAAAATCTGGAGCCAGATTATTCTCCAAGAGTCTAAATGACATTTTAATTACACTGGTCACTCCGAGGCACCATGTTAACTCCTTCAGGGGAAAGTGAAGTTTTACAAAGACAGGCTCCGTGTGACAGAATCCGGGATCCTGGACCTTGACACTCAAGTCTAAATGCCCGGCTGATCCAATAGCACTAAATTCATGTCTCCATGGTCCCTCAGCCAGACTGGCTGAGAGGGAAACAACAATGTGTCTGCACTTGGGATGGAGGACCCCTGCCCCATAGGTGCCCTGGTGTCTGCCATGTTCCAATTATAGACTCCTTCTTGGCTTAAGTCTTTGTGCCCTTCACCCCACATCTTTAGGTTTATCTAATGGTCATTATTTCTTGACATGAGTGAACAAATCAGGTCAAGTTTCAGGTATCACAAGGGGTGACCCTCAGTGTGCTAACATTCTTCCAGTCCAGACACCCTGGATCCATGAGAAACTTTTCAATGCCTATCTACTTTTCTCTCTGTCTATTGTGAAATCCCCACTCCAGACCCCCAGAGTGGCAGCAACAACTAATCAGGTCTTGCCCCAAACATGACATGCCCTGCACCTTCCGATATTTTCGCTCGTGTATCCCCTTCTGCCCACCAGCAAGGAAGACATCCTTCTCATACTCAGCAGGATCATTGTACCAACCCCAGAGATTTCTCACTTCTGTGACAACTCCTTATTTAGAGGAAACTCGCGCTCTCTCTCTCTCTCTCTCTTTAAGATTTTATTTATTTATTTGAAAGAGTGTGCATGAGCAAAGGGAGAGTCAGAGGGAAAGAGAGAAGTAGACTCCCACTCAACAAGGAGCCCCAGGCAGGGTCCATCCTAGGACCCTGGGATCTTGACCTAAGGCAAAGGCAGATGCTACCCAGGCACCCTAAGAGGGGACTTTCTTTAGAGTATCTATCCTAAAGGAGTGGAAGATGGCCCACTTCTGGTTGGGATCCTGGGTGCCAAGACCCTTTAGACATTGGAAGGATAGGCTCTTTTACTTCCCTTGATCAGCACTGCCTGCGATTTCCTTCCCTGTGCCCTTACTCTCTCTCTGGAAGGCATGCACAAGGTGGTGCTGTCTGTGTCTAAGAGAGTCAAGACCTTTGCTCCCATTTTTTTCTTGAAACACAGCCTTCAAGCCTATCTCTCTTTGCCCCCATTTCCTAGAGGGCAGTATTTCTCTACTTACAGCAAAAACGAGAGTATGAACATATGATAAAAGGTATCTCAACCTCTGCTCTCATTAGGGATATAAAAGGGCATGGTGGTGACTTCGGTTCACTGAGGAAACTCTTCTCCTTTAAAATTAGAAGAAAGTCCTAGCCAACCGATACCAAATAGGAAAAGAAAAAAAAATCAAGGAAACCCCTAAATCCATTTTTAGGAGAAATCTCCCAATATACAGACACTAATTTAAATCTAAAAACATACCAAAAACAAAAACAGAAACAAAAAACAATGTGGGCCAGTGTGCAGGTAGGTGTTGCTTCAGATGGATACTAGTAGGGTATGAATTTAAGTTATCATTTCCCAGAATATATGTTAAGATGTTGTATATTTCTCAGATGCCTTAGGTTCTTTAGTCAAAAAGTCTAGAAGATGGTTATCTAAATAATGTGAAACAAATTCTATCTCAATCTCTTATCTTTACTAATGTGCACTGTGAATTTCTGAGAGGGGGAATAGGGGCAAAGTTTCCTAAATGTTAATGACCAGGAGACCCTTTCTCTGAGGACTGGCTCAAGGGACTGATGAGCCACAGAATAAGCATGGGGAAGCCTGCCTACAGAAACCGGGTCTCAGAAGTTGCCCACACTGCTCAAATTGCAGCCTCAGGCTTGAGGGCACAAAAGAAGCCCTTGTGGTCTTCAGAAGGCTCCATCCAGCTCCTTGAGAACCTAGACTAAAGTGTAAGGACAAAGCCCTTTCTGGAAATAAAGCATTTTCTGGGCCATGCACATCTGCCTCCTTTGCAGGCCTCACAATGTGACCCCAGTAAGTCTTTCCTTCTTATCATAACAAACATTAGATGTGGGGGAAAAACAGACATGCAAAGACATACGTCCGTTCTTGGAAAACTTTAAGGACAAGAAAGCAGAGGTTCAGACAGAAAAATGAAGCAAGGTAAGATCACTGCTTTAAGCAAAGTTAGCGCAGACTGCTTTAGGAATAAAGGAGAAGCACCCATGTTTGAGTATCCAGAAAGACAGGAAGAGCTTACCAACTGCTCAAGGGCAGTAGTGTTCCAGGCAGAGAAATGCCATACACATACATCGATGATTCTCAACCGGATACAATTTTGCATCTACAGGAGATATATATTTGGCAATATCTGGATACAGTTTTGATTGTAGTAGTGGAGAGGGGTTTGACATGCTATTGGCTTCTAGGGGGCAGAGGCTAGGAATGTTGCTCATCATCCCACAAGCCACAGAGCAGCCCAATGACAAAGATTTATCCATCCTAAATATCAAAATAGTGTCAAGGCTGAGAAGCTCTGCCATAGGCAAAGCACAGGTTAACCCAGGGATCTGCAAGTGTCTGCTCTTGCCAGTTAGGGCTGTGAGAGACCCACCTCCCTCTCCCATCACTCCCAGACTGTAAACTCCTCAAAGGCACTGACTCACCCTTTTGGTGTTTATATTTCCAGGGCCTAGACTATAGTAAGCAGAAAATGAATGAATAAAAGGGGTTTCCCAAGGAGCAAGGATGACAAGAATGATACAGAGAACACAGGTATATAAAGTTCCAGGAGCAGTCAGACATATCCCCATAACATGGCAACTGAAATGCCTGAAATGTATTATCTCCAGCTCTAGACAACAGAAGTCTGAAACCAAGGTTTTGGCACAAACCACCCCTCCCAGAAGCTCTGAAGGAGAATCTTTTCCTGTCTCTTCTGGTGAATCCAGATGCTTCTTGGCTTGTGGAAACATAAGTCCAATCTTGGCATCCATCTTCCCCTGGGACTTCTCCTCTGTGTCTGCATCTTCTCCTCTTCTCTCTCTTATAAGGACATGTGCCGCTGAATTTAGCATCTTCTCTATTAATCCAAGATGATCTGATCTCAAGATCCTTAACTGAATTACATCTGCAAGGACCTTTTTCCAAATCAGGTCGCATTCACAGTTTCTGGGAGTGTGGACTTGAATGTAGCTTTTGGGAGCAGGAGACACAATTCAAGACACTCTACCAGAGGGTTACATGGCTGAAAGGTGGAACAAGGGAAAGGTGCAATGAAAGGGAAGAATGGGTCTTCCACCTGGCTCATAATTTCTCCAAGGATTGGTCACTTCTGATTTCCACTTCAAAAGATGAAACATTAAGAGCATTTCATTTTGACATATAAAATATTTGCATACAGAATATATGAGTATAAAATATTTCCAATGCTAAAAGAGGCTGTCAAAGAAAAAGCTCTGGGGAATCAACAAAACTCCTCTTAATTCTATAATGTCCCTCAAATTCAAGTCCCTGAAATTTGCTCTGGGCAAAGATTCCATTTGTACTGTTGGTGGAAGCCTCATTTCCCTGGGAGTGGAGAGTAAAATTTGAGAAACTCTCTAAAAAGTTCTAGATGCCAAAAAGTAGCTCAGTTTGAGCCCAGTCCCCAAAATAAGGAACACTGGGCCTCTGTCTTAAAGTTGGCCCTGTCACCTTAAATTATCCCTACTTCTTGCCTTGACATAACCTCGAAATGTTGCTGTTCAGACACGGTTGCATCAGAACTACATCAGTGTGAGAGGGGCATATTTTTAAGTGACAGATCTAAGAAGCAGTCCTCAGTGCTCTAAGTGAATATATTCTTTTAAAGATGGAAGTGACTCCTGGATTACCTTGTAATCCAGCATTTCTCAGTAACTTATATAATAAATTCTCTGTGGATATGAAGACCTGGTCTTGGGATAAGCATGGTAATCCTGGAGCCATATTGGATAGCCATTAAGACAAGGGATTAAGGGTGCCTTTGAAAGCAATTCCAAGATCATGTCACCAAAGCAAGTATGATTTTAGAGGAGGAGAGATTAATGACCAGTTTAACTGAGTTCCCCCCAGACAGCTTATTGGTAAAGATGAGACTCCCATTTTCTAGAAATACTCTGGTTCCTTGCTCCTCCAGAAGACGGAGGTTGAGTGGGAAGGTTTTCCACTCTGAATGGCTTTCAATGTAATAATACTTAATACTCCTTTTGGAAACAGTTTCCTCTTTTTTTGAATATTTTCATGGGACTGTAACCCATTTGTACATAAAATTGGTTGAAAGTGACATGTTGAAAAGTCCAGCAAACACTGCAGTGCACTCTATTTTCAAGGAATATAAAATTGGGCTCTGTCTGACACCTTGAGTGCGCTTGTGAAAACAGAATGTCACATCTCAAAGGGTTATTCTTGATAGTTTTAAAAAAAATAAAATAAAATAAAATAAACAGACCTCTCTAGGCAAACAGCCCCTTTGTATTCCAGTTTCCATGGAAATGCGAGCAATTGTACTTTTCATGGCATGGTCTTTTTCATTTGATTTTTAAAGGTCTGGTGTAGGCAGCTAACTTAGAGACCCTCCAAATTCAGGAAATAATCTTTATCAAGACAGCATATGATATTTCAATAGATCCTAAAGATAGTACCCACACTGTAGGCCTAGTTGAAGAAAAGAAGATTTGTAATGGGATACAATTGGAGAAAGTGGAATTCATTTTTTTCCTGCCCAATACTCTCATGAGTCTCCATTTTATTTAATGTCCTTACTTTGAAAATTCCTTGACTTAAAAGACCAAACATATATTATTTGGAATCTTGCCTACAGAAGAATCCCCAGTCATATATGTTGATACTTACCTGTCCAGGAGGAACAGCTTAACTTCCCTTCCCTTGAGAGCAGGAGGTAGAGCAGTGTCACACTTCCATTGAATAATGTAGAGGGTATGAAGACAACTTTATAGTGGGGAAAATTGGTGGATATTACTTCAAACAAGTGATGGATGTTAATACCCCCAAAGGTAACTCATGTTGTCCTCATGTCCTCCCTGAAATGACATGATTAGAATCATACTTCATCTCAATGTGGTTTTGAAACTGACGGTTTTTGAGAGGAGCGGGTGGGAGGGTTAGGTGAGCCTAGTGGTGGGTATTAAAGAGGACACGTATTGCATGGAGCACTAGGTGTGGTGCATAAACAATGAATCTTGGAACACTGAAAAAACAAAATACATTTTAAAAAAAGCAGCACACTTCATCTCAGTAGAATTCTTCCCACAAATGCAAAATCCCAATAAAACAATACCAAAAATAAATAAATAAAAATAAAAGAAAGAACAAAAAAATCAGATAAGCCCGAGGGACAGCCTATAAAATACTTGACCAGAAATTTTCAAAGTTGTCAAGATAATAAAAAACAAGGAAAGTGAGAGATTGTCATAGATTAGAGACTAAGGAGACATCGCAGTTAAATAAAAGCAATTTCCTGGATTCAATCTTATAATATGAACAAAAAAAGGCCCTATGATGGGGAGGGGGGAAGATGGCAGAGGAGTAGAGGACTCCAATTCAACTGGTGCCCTGAATTTAGCTGGATATCTACCAAACCATTCTGAACACCCACAAAATCAACCTGAGATGTAAGAATACATATCTGGATCTCCACAAGCAGAGAATCTGCAGTCTCATGGGTGTATCTTGTCTGGATTGTGGTTGATATTTTGGACTCTACATCCCTTCAACCACCTCTCAACAGAATGACTAGAAGAAGGAACTCCCAACAAAGAAAAGAACCAGAGACAATCACCTCTCCCAGAGGTGGATATGGATATAAGCAAGATGTTAAGAGAAACACTTCAGGGTAGTAATTATGAAGTCAATAGCTAAGCTTGAGAAAACCATTAGTGACAATATAGAATCTCTAAGGGCAGAAATGAGAGCTAATCAGGCCGAACTTAAAAATGCTATGAATGAGATGCAGTCTAAATTGGATACTCTAACAGCTAGGGTAAATGAGGCAGAAGAACCAATCAGTGATTTAGAAGATAAACTAATAGAAAGGAAGGAACAGGAGGAGGTCTAGGACAAACAGCTTAAAATCTATGAGAACAGACTTGGAGAGATTAATGACACCATGAAAGGTTCCAATGTCAGAATTATTGGAATCCCTGAGGGGGTGGAGAGAGGGGGAGAGAGAGAGAGAGAGAGAGAGGACTAGAAGGTATATTTGAGCAAATCATATCTGAAAATTTCTCTAATCTGGGAAATGAAACAGCCATTCATGTCCAAGAGGCAGAGAGGACCCCTTCCAAGATCAAGGAGAACAGACCAACATCCCAACATATAATAGTAAAACTCACAAATCTTAGAACCAAAGAAGCCATCCTGAGAGCAGCTGTGGGCGGGGGGGGGGGGGGACACATTTATTATAAACAGAAGGAAGAATATCAGAATAACTTTAGACCTATACACAGAGACCTGGAAAGCCAGGAAGGGCTGGCAAGACATATTCAGTGTACTAAATAATAAGAACATGCAACCTAGAATACCTTATCCAGAAAGGCTCTCATTCAGAACGGATGGAGAGGTAAAGAGCTTCCAGGACCTGCAGAAACTGAAAGAATTTGTGACAACCAAGCCAGCCTTACAAGAAACACTAAGTGGGATTCTATAATAGAAGAAAGACCCCAAAAGTAATATAGATCAGAAATTTACAAAGAAAATCCATAGAAACAGGGACTTTTCAGGCAATTGGATGACAATAAATAAATATCTTTCAGTAGTAACTGTCAATGTGAATGGCCTAAATGCTCCCATTAAAAGATAGAAGGTTGCAGATTGGATACAAAGACAGGACCCATCCTTATGCTATCTACAAGAGACTCATTTTGAACCTAAAGTCACCTCCAGAATAAAAGTGAGGGGATGGAGAACTATTTATCATGTCAATGGACATCAAAAGAAAGCTGGTGTCCCAATTCTTACATCAGACAAACTAGAATTTAAAATAAAGACTTTAATAAGAGATCCAGAGGGACACTATATCACTCTTAAAGGGTATATCCAACAAGAAAATCTAGCAATTGTAAATATCTTCGCCCCCAACATGGGAGCAGCCAAATACATAAGCCAGCTGTTAACCAAAATAAAGAATCAGAGTGACAATAATACATTAATAGTAGGAGATTTTAACACTTCACTCTCAGTATTGGACAGATCATCTAAACAAAAAAATCAACTAAAAAACAAGCTTTGAATGACATAGTGGATCAAATGGACTTCATAGATATATACAGGACATTCCACCCTAAAACAACAGAATACTCATTCTGCTCTAATACACATGGAACTTTCTTCAAAACAGACCACATACTGGGTCACAAATCAGATTTCAACCAATACCAAAAGATAGAGATTATTCTCTGCATGTTATCAGACCACAATGCCTTGAAACTGGAACTCAGTCACAAGAAAGAGTTGGGAAGGAATTCAAACACTTGGGAGTTAAAAGAATCCTGCTAAAGAATGATTGGATCAACCAGGAAATTAAAGAAGAACTTAAAACAATTCATGGAAATTAATGAGAATGAAAATATTCAGTCCAAAACCCATGAAATACTGCAAAGGCAGCTCTATGAGGGTAATGCATAGCTATCCAAGCCTCTCTTAGAAAATTAGAAAAATTCCAAATGCACCAGCTAACCTTACACCTAAAGGACCTGGAGAAAGAACAGCAAATAAAACCTAAACCAAGCAAGAGAAGAGAAATAATAAAGATTAGAGCAGAGATCAATGAAATAGAAACCAGAAAAACAGTAGAATAGATCAATGAAACTAGAAGCTGGTTCTTTGAAAGAATTAATAAGATTGATAAACCACTGGCCAATTTTAATCAAAAGAAAACAGAAAGGACCCAAATTAATAAAATCATGAATGAAAGGGGGAAGATCATGACTAACACCAAGGAAATAGAAACAGTTATTAGAAATTATTACCAGCAAACGTCTGCCAGTTGAGCAATCTGGAAGAAATGGAAGACTTCCTGGAAACTTCCTTACAAACTAAAAAGACTGAAACAGAAATAAATAGACAATCTGAATAGACCAATAACAAGTAATGAAATTGAAGCAGTAATCAAAAACCTCCCAAAAAACGGAATTCAGGGCCAAATGGCTTCCCAGGGGAATTCTACCAAACATTTAAAGAAGAAATAATACCTATTTCACTGAAGCTGTTTACTAGAAACAGAAGGAATTCTTCCAAACTCTGTCTATGAAGCCAGCATTACCTTGATCCCAAAACCAGGCAAAGACCCCATCAAAAAGGAGAATTATAAACCAATATTCCTGATGAACATGGATGACAAAATACTGAACAAGATCCTAGCTAATAGGATTGAACAGTACATTAAAAGGATTATACAACACAACCAAGTGGGATTTATTCCTGGGATGCAAGGGTGGTTCAATATTCACAAATCTCTCAGTGTCATAGAGCACATTAATAAAAGAAAAGACAAGAACCATATGATTCTCCCAATTGATTCAGAAAAAGCATTTGACAAATTCCAACATCCATTCCTGATTAAAACTCTTCAGAGTATAGAGATAGAAGGAACATTCCTCAGTATCGTAAAAACCATCTATGAAAAGCCCACAGGGGTTTAAAAATGAAAAAAAGCTGAGAGATGTCCTTTTAAGGTCAGGATCACAAAAGGAATGTCCACACTCACCACTACTGTTCAACATACTGCTAGAAGTCCTAGCCTCAGAAATCAGGCAACAAAAAGAAATAAAAGACATCCAAATTGGCAAAAAAGAAGAAAAACTCTCTCTTCACAGATGACATGATATTTTATGTGGAAAACCCAAAAGACTACCCCCAAATTACTTGGACTCACACAGCAATTCAGCAATATGGCAGAATACAAAATCAATGTACAGAAATCAGTTGCTTTTCTATACACTATTGGTAAAAAGAGAAATTAAGGAATTGATTCCATTCACAATAACAACAAAAACCATAGGATACCTTTACACTTTCAGTACCATCCCCATTAAAATACCATTGGCATTTTTCAAAAAGCTGGAACCAACAATCCTAAAATCTGTATGAAACCAGAAAGACCAAATCACCAAAGGAATGATAAAAAAGAAAAACAAAGCTGGGGCCATCACTCTGCCTGACTTCTATATTACAAAGCTTTGCTCACCAAGACAGCATGGTATTGGGGAAAGAAAAAAAAAAAAAAACAAAAAAAAAACAGACACATAGACCAATGGAACAGAATAGAAAGCCCAGATATGGATCCTCAACTCTACAGTCAACTAATCTTTTAGAAATCAGGAAAAAATATCCAATGTTAAAAAGACAGTCTTTTCAATAAGTGGAGCTGGGAAAACTGGACAGTTACATATAGAAGACTGGATATTCCCTTACACCACACACAAAGATAAACTCTAAATAGATGAAAGACCTCAGCGTAAAACAGGAATTCATCAAAATCCTAGAGGAGAACATAGGCAGCAACCTCTTGGACATCGGCCACAGCAGCTTCTTTTAAGACACGTCTCCAAAGGCAAGGGAAACAAAAATGAAAATGAACTCTTGGGACAAGATGAAAAGCTTCTGCATAGCAAAGGAAGCAGTCAACAAAACAAAAAGACAACCCACGGAATGGGAGAAGATATTTGCAAATGACACTACAGATAAAGGACTGATATCCAAGATCTATAAAGAACATCTCAAACTCAGCACTCAAAAAAACAAATAATGCAGTCAAAAAATGGGCAAAAGATTGAACAGACAGTTCTCCAAAGACATACAAATGGTTAACAGACACATGAAAAAATGCTCAACATCACTAGCCATCAAGGAAATACAAATCAGAACCATGATGAGATACCACCTTCCACCAATTAGAATGGCAAAAATTAACAGGAAACAACAGATGTTGGTGAGAACGTGGAGAAAAGGGAACCCTCTTACACTGCTCTTGGGAATGCAGGCTGGTACAGCCATTCTGGAAAACAGTATGGAGGTTCCTCAGAAAGTTGAAAATAGAGCTAACCTATGATCCAGCAATTGCACTACTAAGTATTTACCCGCAAAGATACAGATGTAGTGAAAAGAAGGGACACATGCACCACAAGGTTCATAACAGCAACGTCCACAATAGCCAAGCTGTGGAAAGAGCCAAGATGCCCTTCCTGTTTTGTTTGTTTTTGCCATTCTAATTGGTGGAAGGTGGTATCTCATCATGGTTCTGATTTGTATTTCCTTGATGGCTAATGATGTTGAGCATTTTTTCATGTATCTGTTAACCACTTGTATGTCTTCTTTGGAGAGCTGTCTGTTCAACAGATAAAGAAGATGTGGTACATATATACAATGGAATATTACTCAGCCATCAGAAAGGATGAATACCCACCATTTGTATGGACATGGATGGAACTGGAGAGGATTATGTTAAGTGATGTAAGTCAAGCAGAGAAAGACAATTATCATATGGTTTCACTCATGTGTGGAACATGAGCAATAATAGTACAGAGGACCATAAGGGGAGGGAGGGAAATCTGAAGGGAGAAATGAAAGAGGGAGAAGAACCGTGAGAGACTATAGACACCTGGAAATAAACTGAGGGCTTCGGGGGGTGGGGGGGATAAGGGAATGGGGTAATTTGGTGATGGGTATTATGGAGGGCACATGCTGTGATGTGCACTGGGTATTATATGCAACTAATGAATGATTGAACACTATATCAAAAACTAATGATGTACTATACAGTGACTAAATAATAAAAAAAGAGAAGTCCCTATGAGAAACTAGTAAATTCCAAATAAAATCTGTAGTTTATTGAATAGAATGGTATCAATGTGAATTATTCAACAACTGAACCATGCCTACCTATTCAAGATAGGGGAAAACAGGTAAGGAGCATAAGGTAACTCTCTATACTATCTTTGCAACTCTCCTATAAATGTAAAATTATTTTAAAATTTAAAAGAACATCTTAAAAATAAAACAATTTAGCACACTTTCAAGATTAAAAAGAAAAAGAACAAACAAAAAAAATTAAAAATAAAAGAAAGTGCCATACTTTTATATAATGAAATAGACTCATTTCAAGATGATGAAACTGAGATAGAATTAGAAAAGCAGAGAATTTAAAAGAGAGAAAAGAAAAGTAGGCAATAAATACAAAGGCATAGACAATGAAGCTGGATAGATGGGTCCAGATCTTAAAGGGAAAAAAAATTGTATTGGTAAAGAATCCAGAACCAACAGGGAGATTATTTTCTATTGCCCAGGACATGATTCCTTAAACTATGATTGGAATTATGATCTTTGAGAAAGCTTTGAAAGCATCTAGATTTCTGGGGCCCACTTCCTCAATTCTAAATCAATGGATATAAGGTAGGATCAAGTCACACACATTTCACAGAAACATGCTTGCCTTTCTGTGGTAAAGTACACAGACTCTGAAAGAAATGGAGTCTCTATCCACAACCTTTGAATCTTGGCTGGTAATGAACTTTAACCAACAGAATGCAATAGAAGTGATTCTTTGTAACTGTGATGATTAATTTCATGCATCAAATTAAATGGACCTTTATCTGATGACCAAAATCTTTGTAAGATGTAAAGGAGAAGACACACAGAGAAGGAAATGTGAAGACAAAGCAGAGATCTGGCTACAAACCAAGGAATACCAACACCAGAAGCTGGAAGAGGAAAGGAATTGATTATTCCCTAGAACCTCCGGAGGGAATATGGTCTCCTGTGGAGACCCGGATTTCAGATTTCTGGTCTCCAGAACTGTGAGAGAATAAGTAAGTCTGTTGTTTTAAGACACCAGGTTTGTGGTAATTTGTTACTGTCATCATAGGAAACTGTTAAGAAAGAAACAACAGGCCCCAAATAGAGAGTCATTTGCTCCCCATAGCAACAGAGAAAAACTGACAGTTTCAACCTTTCCCAGGAATGAGACCTTTTAACATTCAACCTGGGAGCAACTGGGTAGCTCAGTCATTAAGCGTCTGCCTTTGGCTCAGGTCATGATCCCAGGGTCCTGGGATCAAGCCCCGCATTGGGCTCACTGCTCGGTGGGAAGCCTGCTTCTCCTACTCTCACTCCCCCTGCTTGTATTCCCTTTCTCACTGTCTCTTTCTCTCTGTCAAATAAATAAATAGAATCTTAAAAAAAAAAAAAATTCAACCTGAAATTTCCTGATCAGCACTGGTGAGGTCATCTGCACATTATAAACCACCCTGCCCTTCTCTTATCTCTGCCCCCTAAAAGATGACCTGGCCTGAAATTATCCTTGCTTTTCTTTTGCTAGTAACATCCTTGCCCCACCCTCCTGCCTATAAAAACCTTCCATTTTGTACAACTCCTCAGATCAGCTATTTGCTGGGTAGTATGCTGAGCCGTTCATGAATCACTTCATAAAGCCAATTAGATCTTCAAATTTACTGGCTTGAATTTTGCTTTGTAACATAATGCAAACCCAAAGAGAAACATGAGCAAGATAGGAGAAGGAGGAGAAAATAGATCCTTCTATTAGAGAAATACAAGTCCCGTGATGACTGGAAAATGGAGCTCTGAGTAGGAATTAGAGAGAAAGGGAAGAGTCAGTTTGGGTAGGAGGAGCCAACTGTGTGAGAAGTCTTCAGGGCCACCAGGGGGAGTTTGGACTTACCTGAAGACAACTACATGCCACGTCACAGAAGACACAGAGGCCTCAGGAAGAATCACTAGAAATCGAGCATCGCCCTCAGTCTGATATACTCACTGAATCAGACATTAAGTGAAGAGCTTACCGGCTAATGAGGAAGATGGATGTTAATAAAACAATAATACCAGGGAATGCACAGTGGCAGGGTGAAATAAGCCCTCTGAAAAGAATTGGTATTTGTGAGTTTCCCATTGGCCCTGAACCAGAGTGCAATACAGGGCCTCCCTGAGGAGTTTTACCACCATGGAGAGACACATCGCATGTTTTTTCTTTTAAAAACAAACACTAAGGAGGGTGTGATATTGTGACTTATTAGAAGAAATATATATTTTGTCTTCATTCCCATTTCTGGCACAGGGCTCCTAAAGCCCTTGCAATTTCCTAAGTGATGACAGCAATAGAGGGGCCTTTTGTTACATTAATGAGTGACTTCTGGACCCCACCTAAGGATGGTGACTGGCTGCCAGGGGAACCAACAATGTGACTAGGGGGTTGGAATTTGTGTTCCCACCCTGCTGACCTCCAGGGAGGGGAGAGCAGCTGGAGGTTGAATCAATCACAAATGGTTGAAGTTATAATCAGTTCTGTCTGAGTAATGAAGCTCCCCATAAAATCCCAAAAGGACTGGGTTTGGAGAGTTTCCAGATTGGTGAACCAGAATGCATCTGTGTGCCATTGTGCCAGGCCCCAAATTCCACCAGAACAGAAGCTCTTTGACTGAGGGGATCACATTATGTATCTCTTCATCTGGCTGTTGATTCATATCTTTTGTAATAAACAAGCCATCTAGTGAGGAAACAGTTTTTCTGACTTCTATGAGCCATTCAAGCAAATTAATTGAGGCCCAGGAGGGGTACATAACTACCCCTGATATGCAGCCAGTCAGTCAGAAACACTGGGAACTGCCTGGACTTGTGACTGACATCTCAGTGAGGACAGTCTTGTGGGACGAAGCACTTGCCCTGGAGAATCCAATGCTGTCTCCAGGTAAATGATGTTGGAAAGGAGTTGAATAGTAAAACACCCAACTGGAGTCAGAGAATTGCATAATGGCCTGGGAAGACCCACACTAATCCTTTGGGATCGGGTACAGATCCTTCAGATGAAATTATCCTTTTCAGATGAAAAGGACCACAGTATATTTAAGGATGAACAATTTTTAAACCAGAATTCTAATGGGTTTTTTGGCAAGTTTATTTATTTATTTATTTACTTTATTGTGTTATGTTAGACACCATACAGTACATCATTAGTTTTTGATGTAGTGTTCCATGATTCACTGTTTGTGTATAACACCCAATGTTCCATGCAATCTGTATACTCCTTAACACTCATCACCAAGGTCACCCTCCCCATTCCCCCGCCTTCTAAAACCCTCTGTTTGTTTCCCGGAGTCCATAGTCTCTCATGGTTCATCTCCCACTCCAATTTCTGCCCCCCTTCATTTTTCTCTTCTCCTAATGTCCTCCATGCTATTCCTTATGTTCCACAAGTAAATGAAACCATATGATAATTGACTTTCTCTGTTTGACTTATTTCACTCAGCACAATCTTCTCCAGTCCCACCCACGTTGATGCAAAAGTTGGGTATTCATCCTTTCTGATGACTCAATAATATTTCATTGTGTATATAGACCACATCTTCTTTATTCATTCATCTGTTGAAGGGTATCTTGGCTCTTTCCACAGTTTGGCAGTTGTGGACATTGCTGCTATGAACATTGAGATACATATGGCCCTTCTTTTCGCTACATCTGTATCTTTGGGGTAAATATCCAGTAGTGCAATTATAGGGTCATAGGGTAGCTAGCTCTATTTTTAAATTTTTGAGGAACCTCCACACTGTTTTCCAAAGTGGCTGCACCAATTTGCACTCCCACCAACAGAGTAGAGCGTTCCCCTTTCTCCACAACTTCTCCAGCATTTGTTGTTTCTTGCCTTGTCAATTTTTGCCGTTCTAACTGGTATAAGGTCATATCTCAATGTGTTTTTGATTTGAATTTCCCTGATGGCTATGATGATGAACAATTTTTCATGTGTCTGTTAGCCATTTGTATGTCTTTTTTGGAGAAGTGTCTGCTTGTGTGACTTGATTGTCTGTTTTTTGGGTGTTGAGTTTGAGAAGTTCTTTATAGATCTCGGATATAAGCTCTTTATCTGTAGTATCATGTGCAAATATCTTCTCCCATTCCATGGGTTGTCTTTTTGTTTTGTTGACTGCTTCCTTTTCTGTGC
Organism: Neogale vison; assembly: GCF_020171115.1. Classification (NCBI taxonomy): domain Eukaryota; kingdom Metazoa; phylum Chordata; class Mammalia; order Carnivora; family Mustelidae; genus Neogale; species Neogale vison. The sequence continues at coordinate 59,422,187 of NC_058101.1, read as the reverse complement.
AGAAGCTTTGTATCTTGATGAAGTCCCAAGAGTTCATTTTCATTTTTGTTCCCCTTGCCTTTGGAGACGTGTCTTAAAAGAAGCTGCTGTGACCGATGTGGAAGAGGTTTCTGCCTATGTTCTCCTCTAGGATTTTGATGAATTCCTGTTTTACATTGAGGTCTTTCATCTATTTAGAGTTTATCTTTATCTGTGGTGTAAGAGAATAGCCCAGTTTCATTCTTCTGTACAGAGCTGTCCAACTTTCTCAGCACCATTTATTAAAAAGACTTTTTTCCATTGGATATTTTTTCCTGATTTGTCGCAGATTATATGACCATAGAATAGGGGATCCATATCTGGGATCTCTATTCTGTTCCATGGGTCTACGTGTCTGTTTTTGTGCCACTACCATGCTATCTTGGTGATCACACTATATTACAAAGCTGTGATAACCAGGATTCTATTTTTAAAACCACACTGTTGCACACTTGCAGTTAGTAAGCTCCATGGTGATATCAGCGTTATTAAACAGTACCATATTATTCTATAAAATGGGAAATTCAAGGTTTAGTTTCACTGAGAAACTTTATCTTCCCAACTCCTAACCAGTAGGTACCAGGCCTTCCACAATAATAATATTGAAAGTTCAGTTGCCACTCAGTGAATCTGACCCTGAAAACATATGAAATGAGGAAAGTCTTCTGTATTGAAATAATCTGGCCCCAACATTCTCTTGATTTGAGGTACCAGGTAATTTTCCATGCAGATTTGTCCTGAAAATCCAAAGGAAAAGTTCAAACAGGGACACGGTGTCTTTTTGGCCTAACCCTGCATGGATAGTTGCCTCAACCATACATTTTTTTATTGTCCAGTTAAGTTTTGAGTAATTCAGCTGATGGGATTTTCAGCCCTGCCCATGCGTTGTGACTCATTCCACCATCAAATTAACAGCTCTTTTGGAAAATGTTTTTTCATGACTTGGCCAAAACTCCCATGGCTTAATTTCATCCCCTTTCTTCCCAGAGAAATTCTTTGAACAAGTCCAATGATTGCACACTTCAGAAGAGCCTTTATGTCTAGCCATGGCAAATGCCTGACCAACCTATCGATTTCAGCTTCCCTCAGCACCACTAGGTTGATGCCTTCACCTTCCCTCCCTATCTGCATATCAACTCTTTTTCTGTTGCTAAAGCAGATTTACAGTATCTTGAAACATCGATTCATGTGATTATAAGTCATTTTGCAGAAGGAAAAGATGCAGAGAAGGGCAAGTCAGGATGCCTGCACTCTCCCTTTGTCCCTTTAAGAACAGTCAGATGTTAGCCAAAGTGCTTTCCCTCTGGGATTCTTCATCTATAAGATTGCTGAGACCAGAATAAATAACATTACAGTCATGACATTCTACCTCTAAAACTGAAGAGCTCGGTCTACTCAGATCAATATGAAACTATAAAAAGATTGTTTCCCAAAGTCAAGCAACAGGTGTTGCATAATACCAGGTTGAGTAAGAACACTTAGATGCAAAGATACAGGGTGCAGGCCACTATATAGAAAGGATGTGTGCATAGTGCATTAGGCAACAATTTTCTCAGTAATGGTGCCCAACAAGCCAACCCAAAAGTAAGTGGCTACCATCAATATGGATGGAACCACAGCTGGAGCAAGTCTGCTTTGCGCCTTGGGTGAGCTGGATTTAGCTGCAGGTAATATTCAGGTGATGTTCAGGCCTAGTATACCTCTCTCATGCACATAGGGCATTCTCTTCCCATGGTGGCTACTGGAGCCCAGAGCCAAGCCAAACTACATAAGAACATTTAAAGTCTCTGCTTATATTTTTCCCTCTAACATTGCATTGGCCAAAATACGCCATTTGTCCAAGCTCAAAATTCAAGGGGTTAATCAGTCTACTCTGCCCACACCTGGAGAGGAGAAAAGTGAATATTGCTGAATGATCATTCAAATCATCACATACAGCTCTCCGTGTGTGTGTGTGTGTGTGTGTGTGTATGCATTGATTTGACTTCAAAATCAAATAAGACCAGTTTCTGGAATGCACATTTTTGGAGAAAAAGAAAGTCTTTAAGAGCTAATTAACTGTCTTACAATTTTCATGTGACTAGGGATAATTACATAATAAAAGAATCTGATAAGAACTGACTCTGTGCCCAGCTCCACTCTGGGTTCTTTTCATTTGTTTACTTATTTAAAGGAACTATCATTTAAATATCTCAGATTGATCTCTTACCTCGTGCAGAATACCCTGAACAGAATGGATCCTAAGATATATATATATATATATATATATATATATATATATATATATATGAATGTATATATAAGATCTAGATCTAGATCTATAGATAGATATCTGATTCAAAGCATTCAAAATGTTGGTCTAAAAACATTTTTCATTATTTGATCAGTTTAATCAGGATTTACTAAATATCTCTAAGTCTCAGTTTTCCCAACAAAGCCTAAAATAAAATTTTATTAATCATATGTTACAGATCAGGATAGTGAAGATTTGAAAAGATTGAATGACTGCTGAAAAATAAAGGAGCAAAGATATGAACCCAGATACACCTGATGCCCAAGCCTATGGCTTTCCCACCATGCCATTATCCTGAGGTAACACTGAAAGCATGCCTTAGTAAGTATTTAATTAAAGTTTATAGAATAAAGAAAGAAGGGAGGGAAAAAGAAAGAAGGAAGGAAGGAAGATTGGGGAGGGGAGGGCACAGGAGAAGAAAGGGAGGAAAGGAAGGAAGGAATAACCTCCCAAAATAGGAAAACCAACATACTTGAAGCACATACATAATAATATCCGCTAACTTTGAGCTGTAAACAAAAGAAAAGCAAAATTTTATTTTCCCAGAGTTGAATGGTCCATTGGTAAATTCCTTCATTCATTAAATGAACTGTGCTGCATCTTGATACGAGAGAACTGGGGGTGGGAGGGCAGTTTCTGCCTGCATCCTACTCTAGGAATCCAACAGGGAGAGAGGTCTCAAGAGCACGTAATACCCACCTCTGGCTTAGAGGCTTATCAGGCTCGCCATTTTCTACAACTAGCCCTGCAGCCCCATTTCCCAAGCATGGTGCTCAAGTTCCTACACAGTTTGGTCCCAGCTTCTTATCTGCATCCCCTCCTAGGCCCCATGATCTATCAGCGCTCAGCTTCTCACCATTCCCAGAATTTGTGTCTTTCCCAGGCTCTGTGCCTTGCACCTCCCCTTTCCTCTGCTTGGAATTCAACCCATTTCCCCCCGGTAGGCTTTTTCTTATCCTTCAGTCTCCAACCTAATTATGGGCTCCTCTGTGACACTATCCTCAGATGTCTCTCTGAGACTCAGTTCTTCCCTTCGCTGTGGTCTCAGGTCCTATAAATGCCTCGATTACAGCAGGTATCACAGGGCACAGGATCACTGATCTACATGCCTGTTCCACCACTGATTTTTTTTTTTTTGAGATGTTTATTTTCAGTTTTTATTGTTTTTTCATTTTTTGTTGCATTTTTCCTTTTTTTAAAATAAATTTAATTTCTTTTCAGTGTAACAGAATTCATTGTTTATGCACCACACCCAGTGTGCCATGCAATACGTGCCCTCCATAATACCCACCACCAGGGTCCCCCAACCTCGCACCCCCCGCCCCTTCAAAACCCTCAGGTTGTTTTTCAGAGCCCATAGTCTCTCAGGGTTCATCTCCCCCTCCAATTTCTCTCAACTCCCTTCTCCTCTCTGTCTCCCCATGTCCTTCGTGTTATTTGTTATGCTCCACAAATAAGTGAAACCATATGATAATTGACTCTCTCTGCTTGACATCTTTCACTCAGCACTGATTTTTGAGCTCTCCTCAAACAGGAAGTATTTTAGGCACCTTTGTTAACACCCCACTGTGCTTAGCCTAAAACCTGGCAGATTATACTGCTTTGCCTTAGTAAGACTTTAATCAGTACCTTCCCCCACCTCCTCCACAGCAACTGGGTCAAGCAAACCTATACTGGAGAAGAAATGAGATGTGTTTTTGTTAACACCCAAAAGTGGAGCCACGCAACGATGAGAACTTTGACTTAATTGTGTGGCTTGTTCCTACCCTTCCTTCAACATTCACCTCCTCCACAAAACCTTCTGCAGACCATGGTAGAATCTGTGCACACCCTGCCCAATGGGTCAGGACCGGTTAGAAGCCACCTACAGAACCGTGTACAGTGGACTCTTGAACAACACAAGGGTTAAAGATGCTGAACCCCGTGCAGTCAAAAATCCATGTAGAACTTTTGACTCCCCCCTAATTTTACTAATAGTGAGAACCACAAAAGATCACTTTTTATTGCTATATACAATTTGCTGGAGAGAGGAAGCGCTCAGTGGAGGTGATTAGCATCACAGATGTTTGAAGTTGATGCTTGTAACATGTGAACTTACTGCAATAGCAACAGGAGGTGGCTACAAAATTGTTACAGTGCATACTACAGTGAATTTTATGCATTTATGATTTAATACTGTGTCTTTACATTTGCTTACATTTCTCTCTAATGAGAATGGTTCCATGTATGATCTATAAATGTACATGAAAGCTTTGATAAATGTTAACTTTTTATGATAGATATGTGTAAATTTTATGGCAGTAAATAATAAAACAGACTATTATCTATATCTATTTTATGCACTCATGACATAACTAACTTTTTCTTAATTTTTTCAATATCTCTAGGCCAAGTTTTTTCAAATTGTTCCAAATCTCCCAAATACTTTCCAATATATTTATTGAAAAAAACACAGAAAAGTGGACCTGCATAGTTCAAATTCATGTTGTTCAAGGGTCAGCTGTACTGGAAACAGAAAGTAGATTCAGCCAGCTATCACTCTGAATCTATGAATATATCAAGTGTAAAGACTAAAACCTCAGCCAAGAAGAGAGCTAGCAATTCAACCCAGAATAAGTGAGTGTGTGTATAACAAGAGAATCAATGACCAGCTGCCCGGTTAAAAGTTAAGAGCCAAGAGAATGAAATAAGGATTTGGGTACAAGACAGGAAAGTTCAAACAATTCAAGAAATGCTATCTCTTGTATGTGATTCCCTAAAGAACCCTGAGGTAGCTATGTCCCTTCTGTTTCGGTGACAATTTGGCAAATCTTTATTAAAGCATTCTCTTAATAGCCCCTAACTATCTATGCATCAACCACTCCCATGTGTATGATTTACTTGAAAACAACAATCTCATCACCTTGTCCTCTGTATCACCAGCACCTAATATGGTGCATAGGCTTTCAGAAAAGGGAAAGAAAGAGAAGAAGAGAAAAGGAAGCAGGAGAGAGATATACAGGAGAGAAGGGAAGGAAAGGAAAGTGAGGGGAAGGGGGAGAGGAAAAAGGAGAGGGGAGAGGAGGGAAGGAGAGGGAAGGTGAGAGGGAGCCCAGGGGAGGAGAGCGAAAGCGGGGGAAGAGAATATGCTTCTCAAAGTTAACATGGTTAAAGAATGCCTGGTTTCAGTCTCCTCCAGCTAAAAACCAGTTCCTTCAGTATTCTCCATAGTTGCCAAGGATACCATCAACTATCTTGCTCTGCTAACCAAAGTCTAGGTATGATCTCACATGCTTCTCTTCCCCTCACCCATCACACCAAATTCAACAGCGTAGTCATTGAGCTCCCAAGTAGAAAGTAGATCCAACCCTCCCCACCGCCATCAACACTTCATCTTTCTCCAAGTCCCTGCTGAACTCCCACAGGGGCCTCCTAGCTGGGCTTCCTGCTTCCTCTCTAGCTTTCACACAAAAGCCAAGAGGATATTCTTTTTTTTTTTTTTTTTAATTGAGTATAGTTGACACACAATGCTGCATTACTTTCAGTTGTACAATATAGTGGTTCTTTTTCTCTATATTATCACCACAAGTGTAGCTGTCATCTGTCACCACACAACACTTTTACAGTATCATTAACTATATTCCCTAAGCTGTACCTTTTGTTCCCATGACTTACTCATTCTATATTTAAGTGTAAGTCAGAATATATATTATTTTGCTGCTCAAAATTCTCCAATGGTGTCTCTTTTTTTTTAAATTTATTTTTTATTTTCAGCATAACAGTATTCATTATTTTTTCACCACACACAGTGCTCCATGCAATCCGTGCCCTCTCTAATACCCACCACCTGATTCCCCAACCTCCCACCCCATGCCCCTTCAAACCCCTCAGATTGTTTTTCAGAGTCCATAGTCTCTCATGGTTCACCTCCCCTTCAAATTTCCCCCAACTCCCTTCTCCTCTCTATCTCCCCATGTCCTCCAATGGTGTTTCTTAAACCTTAGTCCAAAAACAAAGTCCTTGCAGTCCTATGTGTCCTATGTGATGGGAGCCCGCCTCCCGCTCTGATCTCATCTCTCTTGACCACACCTGGAACACCAGGGTCTAGTCACATAATCTTCATTGTATTCCTTGAATATATTACACTCTCCAGCTCAAAGACTTTGATAATTTGTCTTTGTATGGCTGCCCCTTCATTCAAAGTGTCAGCTTCTCAGAGAGGGTTTCCCTGATGTCCCTAATGAAAGTAGACATACACACACACAAGCATATACATACACACAACACTCTCATGTATACACATGCATAATTATATACAATCACACCCAAAACATACACACATATGCCCACATGTACACTTTCACACATTCATGCATATATACACCTGCGTATATACACACACATACATTCACACATACACACACATTCATATACACACACATACACACACAGGTTGAAGCCATCATAAATTTAAAGTTAAGAATCAGCTGCAACTTCCAGGCTGGTTCTTACTGAACATTAGATGTCTCATTCTCCCCCCTAAAAATAGCATTCTTTAATCTCTCAAGTTTTATGCATCAGCAGAAAACTTTGCCTTGGTTTACAAGCTGAGATAACCTTAAGAACAGAGGGCATTTTTCACGTTTTCAAAGTGGTCTAGAGAGCTGTGTTTTAAGTTCCATATTGAGTTTTATTGAGTTCTGCGGTCTCTTCCTGAAACTGGAGCACGATGCTCACTTTGACAGCCTGGATTTTACAACGACTGAGAAATGGCAGCTTGAATTGTGGGCACCGGAGAGTTGCATGGGGCTGTGCAATTCTTATAAACATTACAGGTCTTCTGGAGCCTATGAACTGCTTCCATTTAAACTCAAAAGCCCCATGACATAGTACCTGGGGCCTGTAAACCCTGTGATACCAGCCATAATAACTCCCCTGGCAAGAAATAAGCTTCACTTCCCCCGGCCTATAAAGGACCTTGCATGACCTTTAATATCAATCAGAGGTAACGTGTGCCTGGGAAAGCCCAGGGCTGGGGCCTGAGGTGGGGAGCAGGCATGGCACCCCCAGACCCACAGCTCTGCCTGGGAGCCCTGCAAAGACTGAAGACATGCCTGCTCCTATAGTGGGAATGCCTTTAAGCTTCCCTGTCCTATCTCTGGAGAAGACATGACTACCAGCACCATGGGGCTGAGTGAGGATCTAAAGGCTGCAACACAAGTTGGTGGGGAAACCATCCTATGCCAAAGACTGTAAGGAGGATGAGGCAGCCTGGACCCCAGGGTTTGACCAGGGGAAGAAGCAAACCCAAAGCAGTTTAAATATGTGATGGTAAGTAACTTGGATGTAACTTGGGGTCTGGCATATGAATGGTGTTGCATAAATGTTCATCTTCCCTAGAGATTCATGGACTTACAGAACTTATGCAACCTCAGGATAACCACATGATCCAAATGACCTAGACAAAGCCGGTTTAGAGGTATTGTCCTGGAATAATTATTCCTTTCACCATCAGTGGTACACCAGATAAGACAACAAAGCACAGAGTTACCTCAGCCGATGTTCTCATGTGCAGAAGAGAAATGTGTAGCCCAGGGGGAAGAAGCTTGCCATAGCTGATACCCACACATTGACCTCCTTCGACTCTAGTGATTTTTAAAACCCTGGAGAAATGCTGGCATCCATAGCCTCCTCTGCTCTCTCAGTATTTCACCCCTGGCCTCAGCCTCTTCTGGGCCTCCAATTTGTGTGGGATTCTGATGGTCAGAAGCACCCTCTTTCTGAAACAACTTGAATCACTGATAATGAGATGTGTCTATGCCAGTGGCAATCCAGGTCAGAGAACTGACCAGACTGTAGTAACATTTACTTAGACTTACAGGAACCTCTGGACCTGTTCACACTGAATAGTTAAAACTTACGTGTTGGCCAGTAAAAAGCAAAATGGATCTTTTATAATAAAGATGAGTTCCAGTCCTTTCCAGCATGTCTAGTCCAGCATCAGATTCTTACCAGATATGCCACTAAAAAACAAGAATTCAGGAGAGATGGACAGGTTTATCTTAGCAACAAAGCTTGAAGTAAAGCAGAAAGGGATGGAGGAAGGGAGCAAGAAAGGGGGTGGTAACTCTAGGAGATAAATTAATTAATCATTGGTAACTCTGTGAGGTAGACTATCATCTCCACTTTCACAGACAAGGAACCAGAGGTTGTCAAGTTTACTCAAGAGTGCTAGTCTTTGATGTGTAAACATGTCTAGGCTAATTATTCTATCAAACACAAATGCAGATGTTGCTCAGAAGGTATTTTGTGATGTGATTAAAGTCCATAATCAGTTGCCTTGAAGTTAAGAGTGATTAACCCAGATAGTCTCAGTGGGCCTGATTCAGTCAGTGGAAAGGTCTTAAATGTCAAACTGAAGCTTCCCTGAGTTAGAAACTCAGCTTGTGGACTTCAGTGTCAGCTCCTACCTGAGATCTCCAGCCTGCCCAGCCCACCTGCACTACAGACTTCACACCTACCTAGCCAGCCCCCACAATCATGTAAGTGAACCCTCTTTAATGAGTCTCTTAATGCATACCTCCTCCTGGTTCTGCTTATCCACTTAAATTATGACTAATGACACCAAGCTATAACATAATGAAATCAGAGTGCATGGTCAAGCCTCTCAAAACCATGTTCTAGTTCCTTGGGATGATTCTCTAAAATTCTTTCTCTCCATTTGGGGAGTGGTTCACAATCTAATGATAGTCTCATACTTGTATGAGCTGCTGATAGAGCATTACCTTTTGCTGATACTGGTCAGTTATGTGCAAAAACTACAAAGCCTCAGGTGGAGAAGTGGGTGAAAGAAACAGGTAAAGGAAGGGGAGGGAGGAAGGAGAATATTTATTAATTATCAAATATTTACTACACATATATTTGACGTTGTCAAGGATTTTCAAGTCCTTTATAGAATTTACTAATTGTAAAGACTTATTGTTAAATTATTGTTCAAAGATATTCATGCCCTCCCTGAAGTGTCCATGGGAATATACTTTCCTGTCCATAACTTTAGGCTTAGGCTTTTCTTGGGTTAGTGAGATGTTAGCAGGTGGAATACAAGCTGACAGTTGAAATGTGCTTAAGTAATATGGTGTGCCTTGTGCCCTTACCATCACAATGAGAAAAATATACTCCCATTGGCCCACTGAGTCAAGGAGGATGAGATTCATGGAGCAGACCTTATCTTAACCTGTAGCTTAGCACCAGTGAGCCAAACCCAGTTTACGTCACCAAACCCCAGCTGACCTGTAGATATGCAAGTTAAATCAATGCTTATTTTATATGGCAGAAGGTTTTGTGTTGTTTTTTTACACAGCAATAACTAATAGACACACCAAAGTAATAATAGAGAAACAATTTAACCTATCAGAGCTACATGAAGAGTTTAGAAGTCTTTATATAAAAAGTTAATCCAGGAACTAATGATAAAGCTGGATAGGGGAACAAATATCAGGATCCAGAAATTGGAGGCTATAGTTTTAAATCTCTTTTTCAGGCACCTATGGTCTTCTTAGGGTCACAGGACTAATGAAGAGTAGAGACAAAATCACATAAATGTAAACATATTTGTCATAGGGCTCTATAGAGAAAAGAGAAAAGGCTGTGTTATATCACAAAAATTCTCAATATTTGCTGATTACACAAGACCTTATGAATTTTCAGTATCTTCCCTTACTTTGATACTAATTAAATTACATCTATGTATCCCATATTAATTAGAGAAGGATTTATGGAGTGGCTAAAACTCTAAATCAGTATATTCAAACCCCAAACCAGTATGGTACGTAAGGAGTTGCTACAGTGGTAAGAGGGACCCTCAGCAGGCTTTACTCCCATGCATCCCCATCCCAGATTCAACCTGAGAAAACTACATTTTTAATTGCTTTATGCCATAGGATTCTGCATAAAATTATACTGGAAGAGAAGTGAGCCCTGGGCTGACCAGTCCCACAGTAAAAATGACAGCAGAAATCTCTAAAACACACAACTGAAAATAAATTCATTGTTTTCCCCCCCTAAAATCTCCTTGGTTCGCCTTCTCAGAGATTGTCACCACCATTTATCCTTAGCTGATTAAGCCAGCAACCTGGAAGTTATATTTACCCCTACTTACCATTCCCATCTCCTCTTTCTCCTTAATAGATGACAAATATGTGTATCTCCATCTACTTGGACTATCACCATCCTCTTCTGACCACCACCCCTTACCTAACTACTCAAACTCTTCCACCATTCATTTATCTACCTCTAACTGATGCTCTCTATGGGGCATAGACCCCAAGATGGTCTCCAGTGATCCTCACCTCCTGGTGACATCTTTTCCATTTGTGTAACCTCATCTTCTTGAGTGACTTGATCCTGAAAAACAGAACACAGAAAATGTGAAAGGCTGCCATTTCCCTTAATAGATTACATATGACTCTGGCTTCTGTCTTCTTAGTGGACTTGCACCCTTATGGTTTTTTTGAAATAGGCTACCATACTTGAGCTGCCCCATGGAGAGACATATGATGAAGAACTGAGCATGGTTTCCAGATGAAAGCCAGCAGGGAACAGAGTCTAAAGTCCAAAAACCTGCCAAGAATCAAATCCTACCAACAGCGCTGCAATCTTGGAATCAGATCTTCACTCAGTTGGGCTTTCAGATGAACTCTCAACCCCAGCTGACATTTTGATTGTAGCCTCATGAGAGACACTGAGGACCCATCTAAGTCATGTCTGGATACTGGCACAGAGAAACTGTGAGGCAATAATGTATGCCATTTTACCCTACCAGCTGATCATTTGTTACACACAATAGATAACCAAAACACTCCTCCAATACAGACTAAACATGGCAGCCTTAGTGATAGTTCTAAACACACACCTGGTGATGACCTTCCTTGGATACAATCTCTTTTTTAAATGTCATAGGAAGCAAAAAGTGACATTCATCAGGTTGTTGTGTTGATGCTTTCATGTGCTAACTCATTTATCCATTCAGCAAAGTTAGGGTTGCTAATCTCTTTTTAGATAAGAAAACTGGAGGATTAAGTAACTTATTCAAAATTACAAAACTAGAAAATGGCAAGTCAGAACTTAGACCAAAATTGACTGGCTTCAAAACTATCCTGCTACACCTGCACTTCCATGAAACACAAATAACCCTGATTCAGAATTAGGGTTATACTAAAGCCAGCCTAAGGGTTGGATGGGCCTGATAGCCCAGAAGAGGAAGTTCAGTAAAATGGAGGAGGAGAAAACTCCTCCATTTTGGCACAGTGGAGGCACAGACACTTATCCTGTACTGTCTCAGCTTCAAGTGTCCCTTGGAGTGAGAGTAAATCCTCCTCTTACCTCACTATTAGATACTTGCAGAAATTTGAACCTCCTAGAAGAATCCCATTAACCTCACAAATCCCCCTACATACCAGAAGCTGCATCAGCCTTTAAAAAACGAAAGGGCAGAGGGGAAAAGCTCACAGAAATCTTACTAGGATGTTGAGGTGTTACAGGCATGTTCTTAGAGACGAGGCCTTTGATAAATTGAACATAAGTCTCTAAGAGAGGGAAGAGCCAAGAAGTCAACTTCTTCCTCCCCTCAGATTTATGAATCTTCCAGCTAGAAGCAAAAGCATCTCTCCATCAAGATCAAAGCTCAGAGAGGTGAGAAGAAAGGCAAGAAGACCAGAGGTTCCCCTGGGAAAGAAGCATGTCTGTTTTATGTAACATACATGGTCTGTGTTCTAGACGGCACATTGCATAGGAATCCCATTTAATAGTTCTCATAAAATAAATACTTCCTTTGCATTAAGAATACAAAAAGATGGATATGTTCCTTGCTTGGAATGTATAAAGCAAAGGTTAAAAGTTCCACCATGTTTTCTGCTCATGGAAAATCACTTTTGATTCATCAGCCCAGAATACAGATATTTTCCTGGAAGAATCGAACCTGGAAATGGAGAGTATTTGCAATACTTCAGCTGCCACAGTCTGTTGTGTCAAGGTACTTAATGTGGAAGGGCGTTTCTAGCCATTGGAGTCAAAGCAGGTTCCCAAGTTGAGCTGAAGAGGTAATAGCCACAGCAGAGCCTTAATCATTTGCAGAACTCTGTGATGTGCATTCTTAGAAGACTCTGCATAAATGCCGCATGATTCACAGACTCATTGATATTCCCTGTTCAATATTTGCTATTTGGTGTGATGGTCATGAGCGGAAAACGATTAGGCAATGCTATGTTTATGGAAAAAGAACAAAGGCTGAGGGAAACCAACTTCTCAGTTCTAAGAAAAGAAACACCAAAAAGGAAATGAGAATATCAAAGGGCCGTTCGTCCCATGATGCACATTTCAGCCAAATGCAGCCACGCACCAAGGGCTGCTCAGCCTTGTCTGAGGAACACCTCATTCCTCAGTATTTACAGAATTTTCAAAGGCTCCATGAAGACAAAAAAAGGTGCATTGGGAACCAGAAGTTCAAGCCCTGAACTGGGGTAGGAGTCAAAAGGCACTGTTCCTGATCCAAATTCACCTCTCCTCTTAATTCTTCTATAAAATGGGACCGATACTATTTATGTTGTTGAAATCACTTCTTTATTTAGCCAGCCATCTGTTTCTTTCAATCCCTCTCTGTGTAAGGCACTGGGTACAAAAGTGAATGTACCACGGGCCCTGCCCATAAAGGGCTCCCAGTCAGCAGGGATGATAAGATGGGTACGTGTAAAACAACATTCTCACTGAGTGTGATGAGTGTCGTATCAAATAGTCAACTAGATGAAATTGTGTCATCAGCAGCCAGAGACCTAGTACCAAACTAGCAACCTTTTCTTCCACTAAAGCATGAGCTGTGAAGGCATGTCTTTTCTTTTTCCAGCCCATTCATGGTACCACCTCCTTCCTTACATTTTTCTTGTGACTTAAATTTCCCCCTTCACCTTATGTTTATTCTCTCTAGAAATATTGTCTAATCTTTGTAAACCCTTTCTCAAGCAAAGAGGCTGAAAAACGAAGGGACACGTGCATGCCTGGGAGAAGCCCCCATCAACTCATGCTCGACTCTATGTGACTGGTGGAGGCATACATAACACGTGCACAGCTGGAACCTCTGGATACCATAAAGCAGTGTGGTGCTTGTCATGATGATAATTATCTTCATGCAAAATACCTCCATTTGGATCAACGTGGAATGGAGATTTATATAAATCTTTTCTCACAACAGATCTAAGCTACAACAAAACAAGCTACATAGGCCCAGGACTGGGAAAACTGGTACCATTCGCTGGGTCTCTTGCTCAGCCCAAGCTGCTGTGACTCAAGCTCCCCTTGTGGCTGACCTCAGCATTCACCTGGGGAATCTGTTTCTCCAGACACCCATGTACTCCCAGGACACAACCCCAGCCTGGTCCCCAGGCTCCTAAGCTGCCTTCTCCTAAGACCAGTATCTGCCAGAATCTTCTTCTTCCTTGTACAAAGGCCGTTCAAGGAAAGGAACAGATAAGGGAACAGATAGACACATGTGCCAGCACCCCATCCCAAACACTAAGAGGCAAGCCAGTCTCAAGCTGGTCCTGAGCAAGGAATCCTGTCTTCTGTGCTCTGCCTCTCTGAATATTGCTTATCTTCAAATCCCAGTCCAAAGGCCACAGTCCCCATAAGGCCTCCCTCCCCACATCCCTGCGGCATGGTCGGCCACCTTCTCTTTGCCCCCCAACCCCTGTCACAGAATTGCTGCATTTTCTCTGCATTCAGCACTTCCTCTGAAAGGCTCCTGGAAGCAGGGGCTCTTCCAAATCCATTTGACCCACCCCTGGCAGCCCTCCCCCAGCTATGAGCATGGTGTCCAGAATTTGCTCAGTGAATACTTATGAAATCACTTTTTTTTTCCAGTTTTCCTTTTCTTTCTTATAACTCTTTGGATAATAAATAACACTTAAACTCTTCAAAGGGAGGAATCATCACATATTACATGTCAGGGCAATAAGCAGGGAGATGTGTTGTCTTTAGCTGAGTGTGAGAACACAGGCTACAAGGATCTGTTTCTCTTTTCCCGTTGGCAAAGAGTAAATAGTACAGACTGGCCCCAAAGGGCTCTGAGTTCGAATCCTAACTCCATAAATTTGGGATTTGTGCACTTCTTTGTCTCTGACCCTCTTTGGCTCTGTTTTATTATCTGTGAACCTAGGAGTATGAAGGATTGTAGGGAAGATTCAGGAAAGCACATTAGAGCCCCCAGGCTCTGGAACACAGTGGTCACTCATAAACATGGCTTCCTTCCATCCCACGCTTTTTGAAGAAACCAAACCAATCCCACGCTCCTAGGAGATGCGGGAAAATATATGAAACAGAATCAAGCAATGTCAGAAAAAGCAAGCACATTTGTATGAAGAGTCCTTCCTGCTCATGTAAGTATAGCTGAATAATTCATGTTTGCACCTAAGGCAATTAAATGGCCAAGGCCCACAGACATCCATCTATGTTTTAGACATGGGAATTTATATTAAATTTTTAGCATGCTTAGGATACATAATTCTAAAACCAAATAAGATTGAACTAATGATGAAAAGCATACCATTTTTTAAAAGTCAAATTTTGAATGTTTTTCTTAACAGAACATTAGTGTACTGCTCTCTCTATATATAGGGCTTGAGCCATCTGCTCTATTTTTAAAAAAAGACATAATGAAAAGAGGTCCACTCGTAATTGGTAGTAAGAAAAATTGCATTCCTCCTGCCCTTTGCTCAGGCATAGAGCCATCAAAGTGTTATGCCATAAAATTTAATTTTTGAGTTTTGAATGATTTACAGTGGAGCAGAACTTATAAATCAGAACAGTAACCATTGCTATGAATAGAGATGTATGTTTTTCCAAAATGTCTAAATGAAATACTTTAAAATGCACTAAAAGACCTGCACAGTTTTCCAAAGGCAGCCATAATTGAAGTTAATCATTCTTGTTTGGACAGGAGGAAACTCACTGACACCTGGGCACCTCCCCCTCCTTGAGATGAAGTGATCAAGCAGTCATCATCTCTTCT
Source organism: Neogale vison (assembly GCF_020171115.1). Taxonomy (NCBI): domain Eukaryota; kingdom Metazoa; phylum Chordata; class Mammalia; order Carnivora; family Mustelidae; genus Neogale; species Neogale vison. Next base: position 59,406,840 of record NC_058101.1, on the reverse strand, counting down.
TATGAAAGCAATTAATCATGGCAATATATCATGCTATTGCAGCTTAGTTTCTAGCCTTGTCTGTTAGGTCTGTAAACCTTTTCTGATGCCCTTGAATGTGTCTTTAATCAGATGCCATTCTTAAAATAGGATACTGAGAGCAACAGTATGTGAAAGCCTCTCCATACAAGAATCCTTCTCTTCTTTCCACATCCCAATATCCAAGACAGTGGCAAGTCCTCCAAATTCTGCCACTCCTGTATGTCCCCCTGTTCTGCACCCCCCATCTCATAGCTGGGTCACTAACACAGCCTCCCAATTTACTGCCTGCCTCTGTTGGGGGAGCACATAGCAGTTGGCTGCCCAGAGCATGATCTGCATCAGGGTACTCCCTTTCTCAAAATGCTCCCATGCCAGCGGGCACCTGGATAGCTCAGTCGGTTAATTGTCTGATTCTTGGTTTCAGGTGGGGTGGTGATCTCAGGGTCATGGGATCACACCGCATGTCGGGCCCCACACTCAATATGGAGTCTACTTGGGATTCTCTCTCCCTCTCCCTCTGCCCCTCCTGCTCACACTCTAAAGTAAATAAATAACTCTGAAAAAAAATTCTCCAGTGCCTTCCAGTTGTCCTCAACACAAACCCCCCCTTATCACGGCAGCTTACAGGTCCCATGGGAGCCTGTGCAGCCATAGTGCTCATCTGTCTCTCCTCATGGATTCTTCCTATGCTGCAGACTTGCCACTTTAAGCTGACTCTAGGGTCCCAAATTTGTGAAAGGTTCTAGATGAACAGATAGAGGTGGATGGATTTATATACTGTGTACCTAAAATATGGGAAGGGAAAACACTAAAGTATTAATAGCTTTTGTATCTGTTGTTTGGGATTTCAGGCAATTTTATATTCTTCTCTACACTTAACTGGATATTTCAAAATTTTAGTTCCAAATGGGAAAAGACACAAAACACAGCATGTTAGACTCCAGAGGGCAGAACTGGAGCTCTGAGGTGCAAACTCACAAAAACACAAGGTTCAGATCTTCAATGTGCTGCAGAACAGAGTTAACAGAAGTCTTCATTCTGAGATTTTATCATCCCCATAAATCGCTCAATAATGGACCTATCAAAACATTTGTTCTCTCTCTCCCCTGAAGTGTGGTCAAAGGGCACATGGAGCCAGCATGGACCACAGAGAAAAAGGACAGCTGCCAGGCACAGTGGTAAGAATTAGGGAGAGGGTCTGAAATCATGGGATCCATCCAGCATCTGGAAATAGTAATATACACTTAAACGTCTTCATCTCCCCCCACACACAACACACACCAGACTGAAAGCTCCATAAAGGCAGGGATTTTATCTACCCATATTATTTGTTCAACAAATTATTTGCTGAGTGCCTACCTCGTGCAAGCACTGTTTTAAGTGTGGAGAACACAAGAGTAGAGAAGAGAAGCTCATGGAATTGCATGCTAATGTGGAGAAAGAAAATAAATTACAAATATCACTAGGGAGTGATAAGTGATATCAGAGAAGGATAAGGTGGTTCTTTAGGTGGAGTGCCAAGAAACACTTTGAGAAGGAGTCAACGTTGCTGACACAGGACTGATGGGAAGGGGCCAGCTCCAGGACATTGCTTTTCAGACAAGGGGCTAGTGGGTCAAAGCTCTGAAGCAGGGGTAACCTTGAGGTGTGCAAAGAACAGAAGCAAAGCTAGTGTGATTGGAGCTGGAGGAGGGAAAGGATGAGTGGCAAGACTAGGAGATAAGGTCAGAGACTAATAGGGGCCAAATTATACAATGTCTTACCCACTGTAATAAGGAGTTTGTCTTTTTTCTAAGTGCCATCAAATGCCACTGGGAGATCTGAAGCAGGGGAGTGAAGTGATCTGATGAAACTTTCTGGAAACCCACTCTGGCTGTTGTGTGTGGAATGGATTAGTGGACACAGGAAACAAACAGGAGGCAAACTCTGAGAAGATGGGGTCTTAGGATAGGATAATGCTATGGAAAGGAGAGAAGGAATGGCTTGCAGGCTGGAAGTGAAGCTGACAGGATCACCAACGAATCAGGTGTGGAAATCCTGAGAATAAGGAAAACGGGGATCAAGGATGAGTCCCAGGTTTGGAGCTTATTCACAAGTGTGTCCCCAGCACTCCGCTCAAGTCCTGACACAAGGAGCACTGGGCAATTATTTCAGTGGCTGGCTGGATGGATGGAAGGATGAATGGATGAATAATACATGGATAAAATGAAGGTGAGAAGTAGATCTTAGAGCAACTCTATGTGTACCATGTAGAGAGCGGGGGCAACAGCCTTCTTCCCTAATTCCCAAGGTCCCACCAGGCTTTTTTTTTTAGAGTGAGAGAGAGAGTGTGTGTGTGAATGTTCAAGCAGTCAGGGAGGGACAGAAGAAGGGGCAGAGAGAGCATCCTAAGCAGGTTCCACAGCCAGCACAGAGCTTAACACAGGTCTCAATATCACAACCCTGAGATCATGACCTAAGCAATATCAAGAGTCGGTCACTTAACCAACTGAGCCATCCAGGCATTTCCTGGGGGGCTTTATAGGTACAGCAGTGGGGAGGACAAGACTTCAGAGCAGGTGGAGATGATGGGTGCTACAGAGTGAGACAGACCTGTATTTAAGATTTAGCTCCACCACTCACTGTGTGTCCTTGTATGACTTTGCTAGTCTTTCTAAGCCTCAGTTTATCTGTAAAATGGGGATCATTATATCAACCTCACAGTCTTGCATCTGCTACACGTGGCTTGTGTGGTCGTAGGTGAACCACAGAAGCACTCCCAGCCTTGCTTTTCTTACCTGTCAGATGGAACAAATAACCACCACTATCTCGGTCACAGGATGCTTGGAAGTTTCACTAAAACAACAACAGGTTGGTATGGGAGTACTTTCTAAGTCACCCTTCCGGAAGTCACAGAGTGGGGCACAGCTCCTCCACCAACATCAGAGCCGGCAGAGCCCGGTGAGGGAAGATGCCCCCAGGCCAAATCAACCTCTAGACTTGGCTGGATGCACAATTCCCTCTTCACCGAGTCCCATGGGGCCATTATTTCTGACTGTCATGGTTCCAAAAGAGGCAGGGCTGTGTCCCACAGGTATCTGTCAGGATGCGAAGAGAAAAGGTTTTAAAAAGTCAGAAAAGAGAGGTTTGGGAGGCCTGTGTGGTCTTCCCTACAGCCTGTGGGAAGAGCGCTGTATTGTGAGCACTCCAGCACTAATTGAGGATGACGGGCTGGATAAATGTATTTATAGCTGCAAAACCCAGAGCTTTCTGGCGTGTTCCCCATCCTGCTCTAAATGCCCCACACCTGAGGCCCACTGGGCAGGCGGATGGCGGGGCAGGGAGGTACCAGAGAGCAGCAGAGCCAGAGGACCAGATATAAATCCCATCCAGACTTCCTTTCCTAAACCCAGGAAATACCAGTCAATTTATATCTCATCATCTTAACCCTGCAGGTCTGGTTAATGGTTTGACCCATGTATTCTCTCCTTTTCCAAAATCTTGTCCCGTTCCCTCTTAACTTGATTTACTCAACTTACTCCAGCTGCTGACTTTGGCAGCTTTTCCAGCTCTCCACCGACCGCTGCATGCAGGCATTATCCCGAGCAAGCAAGCGAATTTCACCCTAGCAAGGGCGCTGGGGCTCCCGGGCTCCTTCCCCTGAAGGTGCCCGCCTCCTAACTCACGCTGGAAAAACACCCTCCCCCAGCCCCGCCCCTTCTCACTTTCACTGCCCAGGCGCACTTTTGGGCTCAGCATGAAAAGCCAGGCAAAAAGGGGCTTGTATTTTTACACCATATTTGAGTTAGCTGTTTTATCTGGACGTGAACCTGAGCAGGGAGACGAGGGGGAGAGAGGGGCTTTATGAACTCAAAACCAAAATAGACCGTCCAAGCGAGGCTGAGTGAAGTCACTGAATGTGCCGTGGAAAATACTTTCAAGGCATTTTATAAATTTTGCACCCAAAAAAATGCCCCAGCCAAGTTGGACTAGCTGCTTTCAGATATTCAAATCCTCCATTTTTCCGTGATTTTTCTTATGGCTTAGGGACTTAGGAAAACAATGAGAACGTGTCCCAAAAAGTTACAGGAGCACAGCTCACTTTCCTACAAATGAGCCACAAAAATTAGAGGTTCTGTGAAGAAAGTGACCTCAGAACTCTCCCTCCTTCTTCTCCCTCAGCTTTTCTTCTTCCTCTTCTCACCACTACCATTAACATTAATTGACCATATCACCAATGGTTTCTGCCGCCTGGGCTGCTGGTTCTACTCATGCTTCAGGGGCCAGGGGTTGGAGGGACATTGTTAACCCTGAAACCAAACTCAGCATCTTTAGTGCTTTTCCTGAGAAGTCTGCTCACAGTGAAGACATCTGAGTTTGGTGGCTTCCACTGGTCTGCCGTGTCTGTGCATCTGTCTTCTCTCTCACCCCCCACCAATTGAGAGTAACCCCCCCCCGGGGCCCCACATCTGTGTCCTCTCTCCTTGTGGCTTGCCTGCTCTCTCTCAGCCATACCCCGTCGGGTGTCCCCCCCTGGTCCTCCCCACCCAGCAGCGGTGGCTGGACACCACTCAATCCCATGACTCTCCCAGTCTCCAACCCCACCACCCAACACATGCTCTGTTTCCCTCCCACCAAACTTAATTCTTTCTTTCTTGGCTGAGACAGTTGGCTTGACCCAGGTGGCTGTCCTCGCTCTGGGACTTGGGAGCTGTGTGATCTTCCCCAAATATCTTAAACTTTCAGAGATTTTCAGAGATAAAATTTCAGATTTCAGAGATAAAATTTCTTCTGCTGCAAAATACTAATAATATTTATCTCACAGAGTATGAAAATAACATGTAAAAAGCTGATGGGAAGCTCTTAACACAGTGGCTGGAACATTTCTAGTGGTTCAGTAAATTAAAAATTGTTTGGCTTATTACCATGTATAAATACTTGAATCTAGTCGTACCTTTTTCTTTTTAAAGATTTATTTATTTCAGACAGAGAGAGAGAGGGACAGAGCTCGAGCACAAATAAGGGGGAGGGGCAGAGAGAAACAGGCTCCTGCCAGAGCAGGGAGCCCGATGAGGGGCTCGATCCCTGGACTCCAGGATCATGATCTGAGCCAAAGGCAGACCCCTAACCAACTGAGCCACCCAGGCAACCCTAGTCATATTTTTTTTAAGATTTTATTTATTTGTGAGAGAGAGAGAACGAGTGGAAGGAGGGCCAGAGGAAGAAAGAGAAGCAGACTCCCCACTGAACAGGGAGCCTGACACAGGCTCCCAGGACCCTAAGATCCTGATCCCAGGACCCTAAGATCCTGATCTGAGCCAAATGTAGATGTTTAACCAACTGAGCCATGCAGGCACCCCTAGTCAACCTTTTCTACTACATCACAACCTTCTTTTTTCTTTTTTTAATATTTTACTTATTTATTTGACAGAGACACAGCAAGAGAAGGAACACGAGCAGGGGAAGTGGGAGAGGGAGAAGCAGGCTTCCCGCAGAGCAGGGAGCTTGATGCGGGGCTAGATCCCAGGACTCTGGGATCATGACCTGAGCCGAAGGCAGATGCTTACTGACTGAGCCACCCAGGTGCCCCACAAGCTTCTTAATCTAAGAATTGATACATTGAATCTCTCACTACCCTAACTAGAAATGATGGGACACATGTATGTGCTAAGTCATGTGCTACTGCTTTGTATGTTTGTGACCGTCAGTTTTATGTGTCAACTTGGCCAGGCTATAGTATCCATTTAGTCAATCAAATACCAAGCTAGATTTTGCCTGAAGGTGTTTTGTAGATGTGATTAACATCCATAACCAACTGCTTTTACGTAAAGGAGATCATCCTAATAATTCAGATGGGCCTGATTCAGCCAGTTGAAAAGTCTTAAGACTAGAATTGAGACTTCCTAGAAGAAATTCCCACTGTGGACTGCAACATCAGGGCCCACCTGAGAACCCCAGCACCTACTTCCTGATGGCCTGCCTGTGGACTTCAGACTTGGCGGGCCAGCCTCCACAATGAAGTAAGCCAGTTCTTTGCAATAAATCTCTCTCTGTGTCTATATTTATACATATCCATTTACAGATAGATACATAGATTGATAGGTGATAGATAAACATTTCCTACTGGTTATGTTTCTCCGGTGAAACTCTGATATGGTGCATTTTAATATTAGTACATTTTAATGTTAGTGTCAGTACTGATATGTTATGGTGAACCTGGCTGGGTTATGGCACCCAGGTGTTTGGTTAAATGCTATTCTGAATGTTTTTGTGAGGGGGTTCTTGGATGAGAGTAACAGTTATATCAGTGAACTTTGAGTAATGCAGAATTCCCCTCTTAATGTTGTAGGTCCCTTCAAATCAGGTGAAGCCTAACTAGAACAAAGTCTGACCTTCCCCTGAGCAAGAGGGAATTCCACCAGCAGATGACCTTTGAACTGTAACATCAGCCACTCTTGGGACTCAAGCCTGCTGGCCCACCCTGAAGATTCAGGATTGGCCAGTCTCCATAACTGAGTGAGCCAATACCCTAAAATAAATTATTTTCTCTGGATATATACAATATATTGGTTCTGCTTTTCTGGAGAACACTGACTGATACGCAGTATTAGAATGGGTACCCCTAATGTAATTGCTGTCATTATTGGAACTGGCATCAGTATTAGGACAAGTACTTGCTTGCATTTGGAGTAGTCTAGTATTAGCATTAACCTTATTAGGACTAGAATTAAGACTGACATCTCAACGGATACTGGAAGCAAGGTAGTGTCCTAGAAGTATCTTAGAAACCTGAATTCTAAAATTAACAAGACAGGAAACAACATGTGTTGGAGGGGATGTGGAGAAAGGGGAACCCTCTTACACTGTTGGTGGGAATGCAAGTTGGTGCAGCCTCTTTGGAGAACAGTGTGAAGAGTCCTCAAGAAATTAAAAATAGAACTTCCCTATGACCCTGCAATTGCTCTCCTGGGTATTTACCCCAAAGATACAGATGTAGTGAAAAGAAGGGCCATCTGTACCCCAATGTTTATAGCAGCAATGGCCACGGTCGCCAAACTATGGAAAGAACCACGATGCCCTTCAACGGACGAATGGATAAGAAGATGTGGTCCATATACACTATGGAGTATTATGCCTCCATCAGAAAGGATGAATACCCAACTTTTGTAGCAACATGGATGGGACTGGAAGAGATTATGCTGAGTGAAATAAGTCAAGCAAAGAGAGTCAATTATCATATGGTTTCACTTATTTGTGGAGCATAACAAATAGCATGGAAGACATGGGGAGTTAGGAGAAGGGAGTTGGGGTAAATTGGAAGGGGAGATGAATCACGAGAGACTATGGACTCTGAAAAACAATCTGAGGGGTTTGAAGTGGCGGAGGGCTGGGAGGTTGGGGTACCAGGTGGTGGGTATTATAGAGGGCACGGATTGCATGGAGCACTGGGTGTGGTGAAAAAAATAATGAATACTATTATGCTGAAAATAAATTAATATTTTTAAAAAAGAAACCTGAATTCTAATCTCTATCTGTGAAATATAAATTCTACTTCCTTCCCATTATCCCCTGCTGTCTCCCAAGTCCAGGGGCTCACACCTGGAAAGTTTCAAAAAATATTTACCTACTCAAAGTGGATCGAAGTAGAAGATGTACAAAACCCAATTTCCTGGTATATGAAAAATTTGAGGAGGCAGACCCTTCAGGGACTTTTCTTCAAACTCTGAGTATTTTCATGAATCCAGAGAAAGTCTATTAAAATAGTTTCCACTGGAGCAAAGAAAAGTCTGTGAAGTCAGGACACATAACACATGAGGCACATGCATGCGTGTGTAGGTCAAGTATTAAAAGGACAATGTTCTGTTCAGGAAACATCTGAAACATGTGTGTTGGGCATGGGCTCCCTGGTAGGTGGACGGTCATGACCAGGCTGTAATGTGGCTGTTTGCAACGTTCTGCAATGAATACCCCTGGGAGACCCTATCTGGAATAACAGAGAGGGAGCTATCCCATTCATCTTAAGTCTCGTTTTCTTGGTTTGGGGTCTTTTGAGTCCAAAACATCCCTTTTGTGTCAATAAGGTTTATGCATATGTTTATTTATGTATCTATTTTTAAAGATTTTATTTATTTATTTGAGAGAGAGAGAGTATGAAAGAGAGTATGAGAGAGGAGAAGGTCAGAGGGAGAAGCACACTCCCCAAGGAGCTGGGAGCCCGATGAGGGACTCCATCCTGGGACTCTACGATCATGACTTGAGCTGAAGGCCGTTGCTTAACCAACTGAGCCACCCATGGCTCATGAATGTTTTATTTATTATACAGAAGGTCCAGGGGGAAAATATGGGAGGAATTTTTTCATGAAATAACTACATCCCAACTATCAAATTAAATTGAAAATGCTATATAGAGACAAATAAAGGTCTCATGGTTGACATTACCCCTGATCATTGACAAATGTATATTTCCCCAGGATCAAGAGAATGTAAGAAGTAAAGCAATGGTTCTCACTCACATTTTACACACTAGGCACTTGGAGAGGTGAACTCAATGAGTGAAATTCTTTCCTCTCTCTGCACAAAACTGAGCCAGACTATCGCCAACCTTGTCACTGTTCACACAGCGTTCCTCCCCCAAGGACACCAAACTCCTCCTTCCCCACTTCTTTGTCCAGAGGACACACCCTTTTGGAGACTCAGGCTACATTTCTCAATCATAGCTACATTCAAAAATCATCTGAGATCAGAGCTGCAAGATTTTGCAAATACAAATGCAACACAGCCAGTTAAATCTCAGAAAACAATGAATATTATTTTTAGTATAAGTAATATCTGTGACATACCCATTCATTGTTGATCTAAAATGCAACTTTGGTTTATCTGGCAACACTCTCTGAAAGGCTTTAGCTTTACCTCTGCTCGCACCCAGAAATTCAGTCTTGCTAGAAGATTCCCCTTCCCACCTACACACATATGCACACTTTCATGCTTTTTTCTTCTTGACCTCTCCTTCTTCTGTGTCAAGTACCCTGACCTACTTTGAGCACCTGTTAGTACTTAAGGGCTATGGGGCAAGATATTTATTGAGATGATAGTGTTTTGTTGCCTCTGTGGAGAACTATTTCAAAAGAATGGCAGTATTTCTATTTTGGTCTTTGCACTTTTCCCTCCCTTCCGAGATCAGTTGAGCCTCTGTGTCCCCTAGTTTTGGTGGTCAGACCACTTCAGAAGTGCTTGCAGGTGCTGATGTCCTTCTGTCTTTCAGGGAATTGTTTTCATCCAAATAAGTGCAGCTAGCCTTCCCAGAGTAAGGAAGAGGAGGCAGAAGCACATTTTAAGGGGTGGGGAGGCTGCCTAAATAGGGGAACAGAAAAGGGAGGTTTCCCAATACTGGAAAGAAACTATTATTGAAATAGCAGCCTAAGTGGTCTTCTGCTGCAGCTCTTGTCTTTTGCACTCCCCACCTGCCTTTTAGGTTTTTTAATTATGCTCAATTAGCCAACATATAAGTACATCATAGCTTTTGATGTAGTGTTTAACGATTCATTAGTTTCGTATAACACCCAGTGCTCCTCACAACGTGTGCCCTCCTTAATACCCATCCCCCAGATACCCTATCCCTCACCCCCTTCCCTTCTGTAACCCTCAGTTTGTTTCCTGGAGTCCAGAATCTCTCATGGTTTGTCTCTCTCTGTTTCTCTCTGATTTCTTCCCTTTCAGTTTTCCTTCCCTTCCCCTGTGGTCCTCTGCTCTATTCCTTATGTCTCACATATGAGTGGAAGCCATATAATAATTGTCCTTCTCTGCTTGACTTAGTTCCATCCATGTAGATGCAAATGGTAGGTATTCATCCTTTCTGATGGTTGAGGAATATTCCATTGTATATATGAACCACATCTTTATCCATTCATCTGTTGAAGGACATCTTCGCTTCTTCCACAGTTTGGCAGTTGTGGACATTGCTGCTATGAACGTTGGAGTACATGCTTATTCTTCTCACTATGTTTGTATCTTGGGGGTAAATACCCAGTAGTGCAATTGCTGGGTCATAAGGTAGCTCTATTTTTAACACCTTGAGGAAACTACATACTGTTTTACAGCTTGCATTGCCAACAACACAACACCCAAAAACCAAAAAATCCACCTACCTGCCTTTTAGAATAAAGTCAGCTCATACCATTCATCAACCAGATTCATCTTGTGTGGCTTCCATCTCACTCCAAACAAAAGGTGAGGCTAGATCTGCCCCAATGCCATTTGTCCCATCTTCACTCTAGGGCCCTTCTCCACACACATGAGGCAGGCTGTTTTACCCTCAGCAGTGGCAGATCCATTTCCCTCTGCAGGGGACTCTCTGCTTCCAGATAGCCACCTGTTTGTTTTATCACTTGTTTTTCCTCTGGGCAAAATGGAAGGCTCGCCCTGACCTCTTCCCAATACCACACATTCTTCTTCCCTTGCTTTGCTTTCTCTGTAGCTCCAAACTCTTCTAAGCTGCCATATAATTCATTGTTTTTATTTGTTGTCTATCTTTCTATGACTCTCTGCCATTGAGCATTCTGAGGGCAGGAGTTTCTGTATACCTCACCTCTCTGTCCCCAACACAAAGGCTAGTGCCTGCTTATAGTAAAGTACCCAACAAATATTGAGGATCAAGGAAAGAAGAAAGGAAGGTGGGAAGGAAAAAAAGATGGAAGGGAGTCAGAGAGGGAGAGGAGGAGGGAGGAGCACAGAGATCTAAGATGCCCAGGGTAGTGAAAATGTAAAGAACCTCCTTCCCAGCCCTAGGAAATGTAGCAGGACCTTTGAGGGATGTAAATCTCTAGACACAGGTGTACCCAGGACTGAGTTGATTCCTATATCTAAGCATGCCCTGAATCAATAAAACCTCCAGGTGTGTAGGGACCATGCAATGCATTAGGGATAGTCAAGGTCAACTAGATCTCCCAAAGCTGTGTGCTCTAGGGATGACACTTGGGCTCCTCTTAAAAGTCTATGGAAGAAGAGGCACCTGGGTGGCCCAGTCGTTAAGCATCTGCCTTCCGCTCAGGTCGTGATCCCAGGGTCCTGGGATTGAGCCCCACATCAGTCTCCCTGCTCAGTGGGAAGTTGGCTTCTCCTTCTCCCACCCCCCCTGCTTGTGTTCCCTCTCTCACTATCCCTTTCACTGTTAAATAAATAAATGGAATCTTAAGAAAGAAGAAAGAAAGAAAGAAAGAAAGAAAGAAAGAAAGAAAGAAAGAAAGAAAGAAAGGAAGAAAGAAAGGAAGGAAGAAAGAAAGAGCGAGCCCATGGAAGAAAAAACAGAGACAGAGAAATGACCAAGTGAAAATTACCTTTCCACCAGCACATGAGATGGGGGCTTTGAGTCAGATTCAGACTGATGTAGATAAACTAAATTTACATGATACATCTTGAAAAATCTATTAGTAAAGTTTGTACTGCCTAAATTATATATCCATTAAAAATAATATAGTCCAGGGGCACCTGGGTGGCTCAGTGGATTAAAGCCTCTGCCTTAGGCTGAGGTCATGATCCCAGGGGCCTAGGATCAAGCCCTGCATCAGGCTCTCTGCTCAGCAGGGAGCCTGCTTCCCTTCCTCTCTCTCTGCCTGCCTCTCTGCCTACTTGTGATCTCTGTCAAATAAATAAATAAAATCTCTAAAAAAATAAAAAATAAATAAAAATAATATAGTCCAGGTGCCCACTTTCTAGCTGAATGACCCTGGGAAACTCATCTCTCTGACCATGAAATATCTCATCCACAAAATGAGATCATTGAAAAAATAAACAAATAATAAAAAATAAAAAATAATTTTTTTCCAATTTATTTATTTTCAGAAAAACAGTATTCATTATTTTTTCACCACACCCAGTGCTCCATGCAAGCCGTGCCCTCTATAATACCTACCACCTGGTACCCCAACCTCCCACCCCTCCGCCACTTCAAACCCCTCAGATTGTTTTTCAGAGTCCATAGTCTCTCATGGTTCACCACCCCTTCCAATTTACCCAAAAGCACATACCCTCCCCAATGTCCATATGAGATCATTGTACCTCGTCTCTCAGTCAGAATGTGTTGAGTTATGCTGTAGTAACAAATAGTCCCCAGTTCTCCACAACCTGAACAAACAAAGAGGATTTCTTGATCACATAACATGTCCATTAGGGGTAAGCAAGGGGGCTTTGCTCTTCATATCATTCAGGAACAGAGGCTGACAGGGCAGCCTCCCTCTCAGACATTTCTGGTGGCTGTGCCATGGGGAAAATGAGCTTAGGAGAGCCTCTGGATGACAATCAAGTGTCCTACCCCAGAAGTGACACATGTCACTCTAGTTCAAAGGTTGTTGGCCAAAACTTGTCACAGGGCCCCATCCATCAATAATGATACCATGTTCTTAGAAGAGAAGGAGTAGTAAATATTTGGGGAAATATGCATGTGGTATCACAGAGCAAGCGTGAAAATGTACTGAGGGAAAGTGCTTATCACAGTGCCTGGTACATAGAAGGCACACCAAAAACTGTGACTGTGACCTTAGAGTCTGGTGGGGAGGAGGTAGAGATGAAATTCATTTCATGCCCAATACATAGCTCAGTGACTAATAGGCATTTCTTTAATTAGATGAATAGTCATTGATTAAATTCACTGAACTCTTACTATACTTCAGACGATAGCTCTTGCCTTCAAGAGCTCATAGGGGAAGGGGACATAAACATGAATGATTTCAACATAGCTCCACTCCCATGAAGGCATTACTATATGCCTTGGGGTTACAGAGTAAAACCAACGGAGAGTCTTTGCCCTCATTCAGCTTATACCCCAAGGGGGGATGAGGAGGCAGAGAGTAAACACTTAATCAAATATGTAAGATCATTTTTTAGCTTAGTATCAACAAGGGTGTTAGTTGAGGCAGTCAAGGAGACCTACCTAAAGGAAACTCAGGAATAAGAAGATTGCTGCAAAGAATCCAAGCAGAGACATCCTTAAGTACAGAGAGCCAAAGGCTGGAGAGAAAGAGCTGTATCTAAGGATTAGGAGCAAAGTCAGTGTGATGGGGTCCAAGGACACAAGGTGGATGCATGGAGGAGGAAGGAATGAAGAAGGTCAACATGGTCCTGTAGGCTTATGTTATCTGAATTCTCGCAGAGAGCAAGTGCAAAGTATGTGGGATACAAATTGGGAAGCAAACAATAGTGTTTTAGCAACCTAGGTGTGATATGGCTAATATCCAAGCAGGGTCATCAAACAGCAGTTGAAAACCAAATCTGCAGTTCAGAGAAGAGATTCAGACCAGAGATACAAAGCTAAGAGTCAGTAACAAGTAAAGTCAGAATATGGTATCTTTTCAGAGAACATTGACTGGCCTCTCTGGAGATGGTACTGCCAGAAAGTCAATATGTTTGAAATCAAATAATAAGAGATGTTGCCATTAAGAAGATCATTCCTGGGCATGTCACTGCCAAATCAGATGCTGCTGGTTCAAATAGTAATTGTAGAATTTTGAAGGAGAAACGTGAAAAATGATGACTATGGTCTTATTGTGAAAATATGTGAATTTCACAAAAGAGAAAATCAGTAATCTGAAAAGGCACTGTATCAGTCAAAATAAGCTAGGTTCTGCTGCTATAACCACCAACATCAAACTAATAGTGATTTAAAGCAGCAGAGATAAATTTTTTGATCACACTGTATATTCCTCAAGAATCAGCAGATGGTTTTGCTCAACAGAGCCACCCTGGAGGCCAGGCGAATGGAGAAGCTCCTATCTCAGAGTAAGAGAACATAGTGGGGGGTCTTACATAGCAATTGAATACTCCAGCCCAGAGGATATATACATCTCTTCCACTTACAACCCAAGGTCATCTTCAGTCACAAAAAGTTTAATCCTACTATGAGCCCATTTCCAGCATTTCTGCCTATTGCCCCCTCCTGCCACCATTTTTTACTACAGATAACCCTCAGAAATTTCAGAATGGAGCAACTAAAAAAAAATAACTCATGATTATTTGGTTCACAACACTTTAATTCTCATTTCAGCCCTACCAATTAGTTTTTATCCTTCCCAATGAGCAGATGTGGAAATGGGGGCACAGACATATTCTGTAGCATGCAGACGCCATGACGAGAAGACAAAGGGAATAAGATTTTAGGGCAGGCACAAATGCAAAGCCACTCCCATCCTTTCCACAACACCACACTACCATTTACGGCCCTACTTTCCCTTTCAAATGAGTTGGCATTTTCATTTTGGGTCCATCCTGGCCAAACCGAAAAAGGAGAGGGCGTACTTAGCAAAATATGTTTAATCAGAGAGAAGGAATAAGGGTAGTGAATGCGGAATTGGCTCGATTTTCTTTGGCTGTCTTTGTCTTCTGTGAGTGGATGAAGAAAGGAAGGGGCATTGAACACAGAACAGATCAGAGGCCTCTGATAATCCCAGGGAAGTGTATGCTTATTTTTAAAGATTCTACAGGGATTCAGGCATGTGTACACCGGCCCCATCTGAATCTCATGTTTCATGGAGTTGATTCCTTATGAACCATAAAACAGTTTTCACTTGTCCCCAGTGTTATTTGTAGAAATATGTATCAGAGAGATCAGAAAATGATTATATAGTCTCTTTTCAAATGGCCCCAATAAGCGGCCTATTGTATTTCTTGGTTAGGACGGCGGATTCAGTTGTTTCGAGTTCCTGCCATTTGGGACCGCCTTCATGCAAAGATTTGCACAAGTTTAGTTTTCAGCTAGAACACAGAATCCATGTCATTTCAAGGATCTGATTTAAACTTTCTGTAATTCAATGGGTTGAGTTTGTTGTACTTCTTTGTGAAATATTTTCTGACACCTTATTATACCTTGTTACTTTCTACCCCCAATTACAACCTGAGTCCTAAAGGAAAAGTCTGATCCATTGGCCTGAGTCCCTGTGGAATCTTATGCTGTTTCATTAAAAAAAAAAAAAAATTTCTCAAGGCTCAAAGATACCACATTCTAAAACAAAAGCTACCAAGAAATGGCAAACCCTTAGACCAAAAAAGGACAGAATGTAGAAAAGAGAAACACAAGGTTATAAAGCTTTAATTCATAAAGACTTTAAACTTCCAGAATCATTCCAGAATTATTTCCAATTTACATACCAGTAGAGCAAGGCAAGAAAATGAACAAGCCTGGACTGGACCCCTCACCAAAGGCAACTGGCTTTGCACGTTCCACAAGGCAATTTATGAAACATACCTACCAGGGGGTTGAGCAGAGAGAAAGTGTCTATATAGTATGAGGGTTGATCCATATGTCTCCCTCCCATGCTAAATGGAGGTCAAATCTGAAGAGTACAAGCAAGTCATCCCCATATCAGCAATGGAAGGAGCCTTATATACTATCACATCTCACCTTTTCTGGCTACACAGAGTGAACTCAGACCCACTGACATGAAACTAAGTGCTTGAGCTATGTTGGCTTGCCAATTACCCAACTATGCCTGAATTTATGCCTTTCCTGAGGGTTTAAATGAGCCCCTGCTGGGTTCAGTGTTAGTTCTCAGTTGTGACTGACTGCCAGGGTGGCCTTGGATGGTTCCCAGCTCTCTCTGAGCCTAGATCCCTCATCTGTAAAATGAGGATAGTAACATTTACCTGCAAGGAACTGATGGGAGCATTGGAGGAGGTTATATTCCCATAATAACTCCTCATATTGCTGACAGTCCACTTTGTGAGATCACAGAAAATGAATGTATTGGTCTCTGTTCCCCATTCCTGACAGAGAATTCCTAAAACCTCCATAATTCCTAAATCCCTTGGAATTTCTTGAGTGATAGAACTATCTTTTGTTTGAATGAGGTGACTCTTGGTGGGATCCTGGATGGGGGCTGGTCATCAACAAGACCAAGCCATGATTAGAAGAAGCCAGCAAGAGGAGAAGGGCTGGAAAGAGAAGTTAATAATCGATCATACCTATGTGATGAAGCCTCCATAAAAATCCCAAAAGGATGGGACTGAGAGAGCTTCCAGGCTCGAGAACACGTGAAGGTGCAGGGTGAGCAGCATGCTTGGAGAAGTCACGGGAGCTTTGTGCCCTTGCTACTTACCTTGTCCTACGCATCTCTTCCATTTGGATGTTCACCTGTATCCTTTATCATAACCTTTAATAATAACCATAAACAATAGGTAAACTGTTTTTCCTGAGTTCCATGAGCCTCTCTAGCAAATTAACTGAACCCAAGGAGGGGGTAGTGAGAATCTCTGATTTATATCTGCTGAGTCAGAAGCACAGGTAACCAGCTGACTTGGGACTGGTGTCTGAAGTGGGAGGGGTCTTACAGGATCTGACATTTTTATCCTATGGGATCTGATGCTCTCCAGGCAGACAGTTTCTGAATGTAGTGAAATTGTAGGACACTCAGTTTGGTGGGGAAAACCCCCACATCTGGGATCAAAAGTATTGCCGATATCATAGCAGTGTCAGCAGAAAGGAGAAACATGGGGGGAAGTGAGGGTTTTCCCATCACACGCTTAAAATTACATTGGTCTGTTGAGTCTCTCTACCCTACTTGACTAAGAATAAGTCTCAGAGAAAGGCCTCCATATTGTTCCTTTTTGTGTCCCCTGTGCCAGGTGCAATAAAATATTTGACAGATAAGTAATCAATTAAATGACGTGTGTAAATTGCAGACTCCAGGTGTCCTCCAGCTTTTCTTCAATGCCAGCTGAAGGTCCATCGCTCTTTGCACAATATTATTCTCATACTAGCTGGAAATTCCACCTGTATGATTGGCCAAAAGCTCTTTCCACAGTGGAAGAATAAGTTTATATTTAGTCTAGAATTAAATAAGCATTTAGTATAGATAAATGTAGCATATTCTTTTAATTTAGTAACATTCAAAATAGATCCATCTAATTTATGTATTTTGAAATTACATAGCATTTATTTTCTATCTTAACAGTAATAAATGACCACTGCATTCCTCAGAGTCATCCCTGCCAAGGGCTCTTTTCTTCTACAGCTTTCCCTGTCTGGGAAGTCACCTGCCCTCCTGCAATCCAAGTCCAAACCATTTAAAGATCCAAGTTAAGCCAGCCACCTAAATCCTCTAGGTCAGATGGACTTTTTTCTGTAGGAGTATTAGCTTGTGCCCCACAACCACCGAAGTCTTTATACATTCATTGTCCATTTCTTTGGATCCTACTCAACTCACATAGGCCTCATCTATCAAGCCAGCTTCTAAGTTTCTCCAGGTCGAAGAAGTTTCCTCCCCTGGGGATTAAAAAAAAATGGGAAAAAATACTCTCAAACAAATGGTGTTGGGAAAACTGGACAGCAACATGCAAAAGAATGAAACTGGACTGCTTTCTTACACCATACACAAAAATTAGCTCAAAATGGATTAAGAACCTAAATGTGATATCTAAAACCATAAAAATCCTAGAAGAGACCACAGGCAGGTATTTCTCTGACATCAGCCATTGTAACATTTTTCTAGATATGTCTCCTGAGGCAAAGGAAACAAAAGCAAAAATAAACTATTGGAATTAAATCAAAATTAAAAGCTTCTTCATAGCAAAGGAAACCACAAACAAAGCTAAAATACAACCTAGTGAACTGGAGAAGGTATTTGCAAATGATATACCCAGTAAAAGATTAGTATCCAAAATATATAAAGAACTTATACAACTCAACACTAGAAAATCAAATAATCCAAATAAGCAACAGGCAGAAGACATAAACAGACAACCCACCAAAAAAGACATCCAGGGGCGCCAGGGGTACCTGGGTGGCTCATTTGGTTAAGCATCTGATTTCAGCTCAGGTCATGATCTCAGGGTACTGGAATCAACCCTGTGTCAGTCTCTGTGCTCAGCAGAGAGACTGCTTCTCCCTTTCCCTCTGCCCCTCTCCCACCTGTACACTTACTTCCTCACACTCTCCCTCTCAAATAAATAAATACAACCTTTAAAAAAGACATCCAGATGATCAATAGACACATGAAAAGACGCTCAACATAACTAATCATCAGGGAAATGCAAATCAAAAACCACAATGAGATATCACCTCACACCTGTCAGAATAGTTAAAATAAAAAATGCAGAGAACAACAAGTGCTAGAGAGGATGTGGAGAAAAAGGAACCCTTGTGCACTGTTGGTGGGAGTGAAAAGTGGTGCAGCCACTGCAAAAAGACAGTATAGAGTTTTCTTGAAAAATTAAAAACAGAACTATCCTATGACCCAGTAACACACTGTTGGGTTCTTACCCAGAAAAAATGAAAACACTAATTTGAAAGGATATGTGCCCCCCTATGTTTGTTGCAGCATTATTTACAATAGCCAAATTATGGAATCAATCTAAGTGTTCATCAATATGTAAAAAGATAAAGAAGATGTAGCATATATACACAATGGGTCATTACCCAGCCATAAGAGAGAAGAATCTTGCCATTTGCAACAAAATAGATGGAGCTAGAGTATATTATGCTAAGCAAAATAAGCCAGTCAGAGAAAGACAAATACCATATGATTTCACTTGTATGTGGAATTTAAGA
Organism: Neogale vison; assembly: GCF_020171115.1. Classification (NCBI taxonomy): domain Eukaryota; kingdom Metazoa; phylum Chordata; class Mammalia; order Carnivora; family Mustelidae; genus Neogale; species Neogale vison. Next base: position 59,388,308 of record NC_058101.1, on the reverse strand, counting down.
AACAAAACAAAACAAAGAAACTGAAAATCAGACTCTTAAATACAGAGAACAAACTGATGGTTACCAGATGAGAGGTGGGGAGGATGGGTGAAATAGGTGAAGCGGATTATGAGTACAGCTATCATAATGAGCACTGAGTAACATAAAGAATTGTTGAATCACTATATTGTACACTTGAAACTAATATAATGCTGCATATTAGTTACACCAGAATTAATTTTTTAAATTTCACTCAAATGGAACCAGAAGTCAAGAATATAACTCAATTATAGTCATTATCTCTTAACAACCAAGTTGGAAGCAATATTCAAAAGAAGGGAGGGGGAATCTAGTAGAATTCTTTAGTACCTGGACTTTATCCGGTTAGCTGTGTAAAAATATGGGAATTTTTAAAAAGCTCAAGGTTCTTGGTTTTTTCTTCAAAGCAACATGGCAAGAATATCCACTGGGAGAATCAAGTCCCTCAGAGCTTCTCATCTTACCACACCAGTATTCTAACAGATTCCCCTCCATCCTGACAATGAATGCCTTAGTCAGCCTCCCAACAGAAAAACCAAGCAGGGAGAAGACAGAGCAGGGCAAGGACACGCTCTTGCAAGTCGAAATTTAAGCTGCTCTGAGTGTGTGCTAAGTGAGTGATCCCAGTGACGGAGCACGGAGATGGGAGCCTCATGGCCCCACCCTGGACCAGGCGGCACACAGCCACTTTAGGCATCCAGCCCAAATCACTGGGTACTTCACTCTGTGGGTGAGACATTCCGTCTCCCCAGAATGAAGTGCTTGCTCTCAGGGGAGCCCCCAGCTCTGCCCTGCATGTAACTAGATACACTCAAATTTCAGTTCCTCGTTTTGCTGGTGCAACACTTTATACTTCAACTGTGAGAAACTGAATTATGTAAAAAGAGATTTAAAACAGGTTATTTCCTAAAGAAAAACTCAAAAGAAACAATGTCCTAAGTGAAGACTTTTCTAAACAGTCTTGGAGTTTTGTTTGCCTCCAAAGGACAAGGGGATTAACTTCAGCTATCCTAAAAGGGGGTGTAGTCAAGATGCTCAATTAATGCGTGAATCAAAACTAAACATAACTACCATTGATTGGTCTTTCTTAGTTCCAGGCACCATGTCAAGAAGTTAATCAACATACTTTTATTTAGGATGGCAATCCCATGAGATAGTTCTTATTACCATCATTTTATAGATGACGGATCATCTCAAAGAAGTGAGTGCTCATCGATGGTCATACACCAGGGCCAGACAAGGGTAAGGAAAGAGAGGCAGCTAAGTACAGTACTTAAGGAAGCTCTTACTCTCAAACTTACATAAGTGCAGGGCTGCCACTGGAGTGTCACCTTAAATCTACATCCTAGGAGTCTCCCTTGCTTCACCCTAGGCCTCTCATGTGCAACACAGCAGCAGTACACCTTGGATTCAAACTCAGGTCCATTTGGTTCCAAAGACCTGGATCACACCACTCATCCTGCTGTGGAGACGAGCAGCTCTATGCATGATACTTTGTTTTAAAAGATGAGTCTCCACATAAAAACTGACATCACTGAAATGTGGTGTCAGCCCTAGGAACCCAGTAGAGTACCATGGGGCTGTGACAGGTGCACACCTACAAATAAACACACACACTCCAGCATCACGAAAGGTCCTTGACCACTATAAGAGAACCAGCCCCTCAGTCAAGCTGTAATCATAAAGTAACCCAATATTCTAAAAGGAAAAACCATTTGGTAGCTTTCCCCTATATGAAACAGGAGAGAACAACAAATCTGCAATGTCTATTTGGAACCTAAGTTATTGATCAATTTGTTCTGGAACAGAGGAGGTAGTGCTTATTTTTCATCAATGTAAAAAACAAAACCAAAGTTATGATTAAATAACCATGGCCAACTCCCCAGGCCCGACTCTACCCTGCTCCCAGCTTAAGCCATAAAACTTCTAATTGCTCACCAGGGGGTGAATAAAACATGTTTCTGGAGGGCAGTAAGCTTGACTGCCATGAAGCTCACCGTCATCACTATGGGTTAGGAAGGGGAGAGTAGCTCAGACATTTGCTTTGTAGAAAATACTCTTTTCTTCACCTGTTTTTGGTGGAGAGGATGTGTGGAAATTCTACAATGTCCAAGTTTTCAAAGTTACTTCAATTAAGACAAAAATTACTCAAAATGTTTTTTCCCTTGTCAGTCATGATTTCCCATTGTAATTTTCATTTTCCTCTGAAAAGCACTTTTTCCAAAAATAAAATGGCATATTTAGATTGAAAATGGGTATCAGGGCACCTGTGCCACTCAGTTAAGCTTCTGCTTTGGACTCAGGTCGTGATCCCAGGGTCCCCACTGAGCGGGAAGCCTGCTTCACTCTCTCTCTCTGCCATTCCCCCATCTTGTGCTCTCTATTTCTCTCTGTCACATCAACAAATAAAATATTTTTAAAAAAAGAAAGAAAGGAAGATAATGGATATCATCCAGGTAGCCCACCATACCAAAATGAGTTGGTCTGATAGGCATCTGTCAGAAACCACCAGCCTCAAGACGGTAAGAGGTTGTGAGGAGTTGGCCCACAAGAGGCATAAGGAGAAACTAATGTTTTGATACTCCACACAACACACAACCTAGAAAGGTTTCTTTGGAGCAGCAAAATGCCAAAGATTTAGCCTGGCAAAACTGACAGAATATTGGCCCATCAATATCTGGTGGTGTTTTTAACTTAGAGAAAACAATGAAATCATGATATTTTAATTCTGGTTTCCATCCCAAGAACCATAGTTTTATCTCCTCCAGCAAAGGAAAAGAAAATGGTGAAACTTGCACCATAGGTAAGGTGGCAGTTTATCACTTTAATTCCTGAAGATTCACTGGAACCTGGATACTTCTGGCAGTATCCAGAAGTACTGGGTACTTCCCAGTACCCCCTGGTAACTGGCTAAAAATGCAGCCCAATGGTCCCTGCTCCAGACCTACTGAATCAAACAGTGCATTTTCACAAGATCCCTGACTACTCATGGGCACATTAACATCTGAGAAGCACAGTGTCAACTTTGAGATTGGGAATGAAGAGCAAAGTGGTAATAGAAGTAACAATCACTATCGTTATCACGATGGAATGCTTCCATAGAGCCAAAGCTGTGCCATGTTCTTTTCCCTATATTGTCATTGCAGTAACCCTGAAAGGAATGCATTTCACAGATAAGAAAGTTGACACTCGAGAAAAGCAAGTAACTTCTCAAAGCTCACTATTTAATCAGTGGCAGAGCCAAGTTTCTATCCCAAGTCCCTCTGATATCCAAACCAATGGGTTGCCCACTGTCTTTGGTTATACTTCAGCCTGCTCTTGTGATAAAGGACACACCAACTTCCTAGAACTCCTTGGATTCCATGATGTGGCTCCTGACCTGCAGATAAAATGTCACATCTCTTTAGGTAGTTCTGAAAACTTTTCTCTTGAACAAAAACCTTTAAAACTCCACTAGAGGTAGACAGCATTAAATAAATAAATAAATAAATAAATAAATAAATGTATGTCTGCAATCCCCAAAAGTCACAAGCCAAGAACATACTCAAGATATTATAAGCCATTAAATAAAATTTAGTGGAGAAAGAGCACTTCATTGCATTAATCCACTGAAAATTGTCCTTTTCAGCATTCCACAAAACAATGGTATCACAGTTATTATCACTGAGAAGATCTCTCATCATTAACAAGTAGAAATAAGCTCTCAAACTCTAGCCTGACCCTCGGACTATGTACTTTTCAGGTGCCTATTTTTTTCTTAATATTTCATTTTTTTAGAGCAGTTTTTCATTTACAACTAAATTGAGAAAAAGGTACAGAGATTTCCCATATGCCCTTCTGACCCTACACATGCAGAGCCTTTTCCATTACCAACATCCCCACCAGAACAGTACCTGTGTTACCACTGATAAACCTACACTAACACATTGTAATCACTCAAAGTTCACAGTTGACCTTAGGGTTCACTCTTGGTGTTTGATATACATGCTATAGGTTTGTAGAATGACATGTATCCACCATTAAACCACTATCATGCAGAGAAATTCCACTGCCCTAAAAACCTCCATGCTTCATCTGTTCATACTTCCCTCCCTCAACCCCTGACAACTGATAATTTTCTCTTATTAATTCCATAGTTTTGTCTTTTCCAAAAAGTCAGGTAATTGGAGTCATACAGACTAGCTTCTTTCACTTACTAATATGCATTTAGGCTTCCTCGTCTTTTGATGGCTGGGTTGCTTATATCTTTTTCATGTTAAATAATACACCATTATCTGGATGCACTCTAGTTTATTTATCCATTCACCTACTGAAAGATATCTTGGTTCTTCCAGGTTTGGGCAACTATAAATCAAGCTGCTCTAAATACTGTGTGCAGGGTTTTGTGTGGACGTAAGTTTTCAACACTTTTGGGTAAATTCTAAGGAGCACGATTACTGGATTATATACTAAGAATATGTTTAGTTTTGAACTAAACGGTCCTCCAAAATAGTGGTACCATTTTGCATTCCCATGAAGGTATCTCTTTTCATTTTATATCCCTTGTTCTTTACACCATAGCACATAGCCAACACCCAGCAAACAGCAGGTACCCAATAGATATTTGTGGAATAACCGAAGAAAGAGTTGTTGTATAACTTTTTTTTTTTAATCACCAAGCACTTACTTGTTCAGCAAACATTTATAAAACACCAATAAATTCAGACTAGGGCTTAGATATTAGAGATACAAGAATGGAAGATACTAAGTTTTTTTTTTCAATTTATTTATTTTCAGAAAAACATTATTCATTATTTTTTCACCACGCCCAGTACTCCATGCAAGCCGTGCCCTCTATAATACCCACCACCTGGTACCCCAACCTCCCACCCCCCCGCCACTTCAAACCCCTCAGATTGTTTCTCAGATACTAAGTTTTATCTTGTGTTTTCTAATACTCAGAATAACACAGGTTTTGGGTCATACAGATACAGAGGCTCATCCTGCCTCCGTCATCATGCCAGCCTCTACTAGTCTGTTCCATCATCTATTGAATAAGGAAAAAATGAATTAATTTCTTGGGTATTGGGGTGGAATAAATGAGATAATATTTGTAAAATGACAATTACATGCTTCTCCCATAGTATAAGCTCCAAAGTAGTAGCTAGAATCATTTGTTACCATTTGTTTATGATAAAAGATTTTCCATTTTTTAAATCTTAAAAAAAAATGGGTGTAAGTCCATATTCTTCACAAATCCACTCTTTTCTTGAGGTGAAGTCAGTTTCATGGTGGCCTTCCCTAAAAGGAATAATTAATTGGGAACTCCAAGCAGAAGAGACAGGCATCTCAAATGCCACCCAGAAATCCTGGATTGAAAGCAGCTTTGGTAGTTTTGGGGAAACCCAACACCAGGTCAAGTGTGGGGAGAGGAGCGTGCCCCCTTTTCTACAGGTGGAACCTCCTGCCATAGGCCTAGAGTAACAGATCTTGTCTTGTAGCCCTCACAGAGATCCACCACCTCCCAGAGAAGTAAAACTCATATTTACTATGATGTAATCACAGTGGGGGAGGGAATGTATTTTTACAACAGTTGATGGGTGTGACTCTGCAAGTGGACTACCTTACTAGACATATCTGAAATGGGAAACTAGCTAAGTCACTTGCTGAGAGAGTTCTGACATCTTCTCTATACAGCTTCCTCAAAAAATACCAAGCAAAAATAACAACCCTAGGAATCAAGAAAAATGGCCACCAGGAAGTAGTCTCAGTCCTTCCTTGGCATGGTTTTCATATGCATGTCTGCCAGTCCCTGGGGCTTCCTGCCACCCCACACAGCTGGGCATCTCTCTGCCTTATCAATATTCACTGTTCTCAGGGCTCCCCTAAGCAAGTTTCAAGAGGCTCTGATGTAGTGTTTTTGTATTATTGTTCAAATAAACCGAGACGGTTTCTTGTGCTAATTAAGAGTATGTCCTCTGGTGTTATTCTGGCTGTAATTCTCATTAGCTAGGACACCTTGGGAAAATTACCTACACCTTTGTGTCTCAATTTCACCATCTGTAAAATGAGGATAATACAGTATCTAATAATAGCATCATTTTCAAGAAGATAAAAAAAACCATAACACAAACATAGGGTGCATAGCTTCAAAGCTTTTTCTAACTCATTATTAAGTTGGGGACCAACAGGTTGTAAAAATTATTCAAAGAACATTTGAGGGATTGAGATTTTATAGACACTGAAGAAATTATACCAGAATAAGACCATTAGATTAGCTATAAAGCTGGTTAAAGTACTATAGGCAATAAATCCATTATCTTTGGAGTTATCTTGTCTATTATACATCTCTACCAAACAAAACCTACACGTTAACAGCTGATTTGAAGAGTGTGGACCCTAAGTAACAAGAAACATAAGTGAGATGACCTAGAACCACACCATTAAATATGGTAGCCACTAACCTCATATGGATACTTAAATTCAAACTTAATTAAAAATAAATTAAATTAAAAATTCAGTATCTCAATAGCCACATTTTAAGTGCCCAATAGCCAGATATAGCTAGGGACTGCTGTGTGGGAAAGGGTAGAATGAGCATTTCCAATCATAGCTCAATGTTATAGTGGATAGCAGCACCCTCAAAAAATCTTGGGTGGCATTGTTAGCTTCCTATGGGTGCTGAAACTAATTACCACAAACTTAGTGGCCTAAAACAATACAGGGGCTCCTGGTGACTCAGTGGGTTAAGCACCTGCCTTCGGCTGGGGTTGTGATCCCAGAGTCCTGGGATCAAGCCCTGCATCAGGCTCCCTGCTCAGTGGAGAGTCTGCTTCTCCCTTTCCACCTCCCCCTGCTTGTTTGCTCTCTGTCTCTCTCAGATAAATAAATAAAATCTTAAAAAATAAAAAAATGTGAAAATAAAAATTAAAAAATTAAATAACACACTTATTATCTCATGGTTCTATAAGTCTGTAAGTCTGGCTGAGCTCAACTGGTTTCTCTGTTCCAGGTTTCCAAGGCCAAACCAAAGGTGCCAGGCAGCTGGGCTCCTACTGGGGAGCTGTGGGGAGATTCTACTTCCAAGCTCCATTAGGTAGAAAGTAGGACGGAGGCCCACTTTCTTGCTAGCTGTCAGCCAGGGGCTGTGGTCCTTCTGCTGCTTTCCATGTGGCCCTCTCTAGCAACACAGGTCAAGTCCCTCGGATGTCTCCAATTCCTCTTCTGCTGTATCTCTCAAAACTGACAACAGCTGGAGAGCAGTCTCTGCTTTTATTAAAGCCTCCAGTGATTAGGCCATGCTCTCCCAGACAATCCAGTAGAATATCTCTATCTGAAACTCTATAACCTTAATTACATCTGCAAAGTCCTTTTTACCACATGACATCATAAATTCACAGGATCCAGGCAGGGATTAGAATGTGGACACCTTCAGAGAGCCTATATTCTGCCTGACACAGTGGGCTTGCTAGACAATGTTCAATATGATCTCAAGAGAATATGAAATCCAACTTTTGTCTTGTTTCCAAGCATTGGATAATTCTTAACTTCCCAGAGTTCTCACTAGGATTAAATATGTGACCCACCTAACGTGCCTAAAACAGGGCCTGGTGTCAAATAAGAGCTATAGAAGTGTACCATTAAACCTTCTCTGCCTCAGTTTCCTTACTTGTTAGATTTGAGTAGTAACTGTGTCTTCAGCATGAGGTTGTTGGAAGGATGCAAAGGCTAAGTCGTGTTAAGAATTAAGCACAGCGTTCCTTACAGAATGCCCTTGGTCTTAGTGAAGAGACAAAGGGGAGAGTGTTGGCAAACAGCAGTCTTGCTTCTGTGGGGTGGAGGAAGAAAGGTCTGGCTCCTCCTCTGCCCACGCACCCCCTGCACCCTGCATTTCAGGTACAGATCGAGGGACAGCAACCAAACCCCCAGAGGCCCATTGAGGACAGCTCTCCCCTTCAATGAGCTGTCTGTCTCAAGAAAAACACCTTATGCTTCCTCCTGGGATCACAAGGAGAACAGGAATCTGTACAAGTGTGGGCCAGAGAGGACACAGGGAGTGGAGACGAATGGCCAAATGCCCCCTGGGTCCCTCTGTGAAAGCCAAAGGAGCCACTGCAGGTTTGAGTCCTCCTCTCTGAAACGTTTTGGAGTGTAAAATCAATGTGAAAAGAGCAGATTTTATAGGTCTACTGTTAAAAGCAGAACTCAAGTGCTTTGGATCTTGATCTTGTGTTGTCTGTGAAACTGCTCCTGCCTCCCCACCATGGGGGGGGGTGGCACTATCCCTCCCTCTTTTTTGTCTGCATTGCACCCCAATGGGAACTTAAAGTGGCAGCAATTCTGTCACTTCCTTGTATTCATTTTTGTTGCAGGTACAAATCTCATGAGGGTCATGCACACATACACACAAGAAACGTGCCTCTCTTTTCTGGGATTCGATGCAGTGGTTATGCTGAACCCCTCTTCCCACAGGAGGCTCATGTCAGTCCATACAGGGTGTCCCCCTCCTCTGCCTGGGGTCTTACACACAGCTTGAGGCTGACATAGAACCAAGGCTGTGGAAGCCACACAGGGCAGGGAGGATGGCAGGGCAGCTGGTCGTCATAGCCATGAAGCCCCACCCTTAGCTGGCACATCCAGCATCGGGATGACTCTCAGTGGTCAGTTCCTACAGGACACTCCTGGGCCCATGAGAGTGGCTTTCCCATAACCCTGTGCTGTTCCACACACACAGAAGCATCTTGTGACTGCTCAGCCAGCCATACCGGTTCTACAGTCCAGAGCCATCACAGACGGATCTGCCCTGCCTGCCCTGCCGTTTACATCTGATTCATGCAGCTTTTTCCTGAAGTAATCTCCCCACACAGGTACACACCTGCAGACAGCCCTCCTCAACTCCCGCTTCTTCTCCGATCAGGGGGTGGCCAGCCAAAGCCGCTTCCCCAGCCCCAAGGGGTGAGTGCCCCCAGACTGGTCACATGGATAATCACTTAAAACTAATTACTCACTTGTGTCAGAGAGATGGCCTCCAAACATCTGGTTTGGATAATCCTCCTCTCCTCCCCACAGCCAGCCTGAAACATTCTACCAAATGTTGCAGGAAAACATACAACCTGCACAGCATCCCAGGTGTCCATGGCCAACTGTGCAGGCCAACCCTTGGGAACAAATGTGTACCCGGAAGAGAGGCTCAGATTTCAGTGTGGTCATTTTCCACAATTCAGGACAGAATGCACCCACCCCTTCCCTCTCCATCACCCCAAGAGAGGAACTTCATCCTGAAATCAGACTCTAAGACACACAGCCCCAGGGCTCTGTGATGCAGGCATTTTACACTTTCAATGCAATCCATCCATTCATTTATGTGTTTGTTCAATAAACCTTTAATAGACCCAACTAGACCCAAGGTGCCAGAATGTAGGAAATCCAGAGAAAGTCTCTGAGATCACCTGTTACAAGCTTCTCTTGCTAGACAGTGGTCCTGGAGAGGAGGAGGTAACACCCAGAGCCCACAGCCACTTCAGTAGGTTAGCCTAGACTACCGCCTACTGCACTGATCACAACACCCATGGGGACAATGAGACCTGAGGAACCTGAGCACAGCTGGTTGCAGAGGTCAGCTCAGACATGGAGACTTTCTCTCCTTCCTCTTCTCTCCATCAGCCTCCCACACCACGGAGAAAACATCAGTTTGGTTTCATGCTGTCTGCTGTAGTTGCTACAACAACTTCATTCACACCAGCAAAGAGATTCTTATTATTCATCAGGTTGCTATACAAAGGAATTTAAAACTTTCCAGAACCTTCAGGGCATCTACTATGTTGAGATCTGTCTAAGACATATAAGAAGCTGTCACTTCGCTTCTCCTCTGTGAGGAGTAGCTTGAAAAGTCCATCACTGTTAGAGATGTCCCAACACTGGGGTAACTCCATGTGGCTTTTCCCAACACTAGAGTTAGTCAGCCCCCACCTCTCTGCCTGTGGACATGGAGAGCTGGCTCCACTCCCACCTCAGCCCATTTCAGCAGCTCTTCACCTGACCTCTTAGCTTCCACCCACCGCTGTCACTGGAATGATCTCTATAAAATGCAGAGCCAACTAGGACCCCTGTCCCACCCACCCTACTGAAGTCATCTTCATAGCCTCCTAAGCCAGAAATAATTTTGAAGAACTTCATTGGCAAGACCTTACACGATCTGACAGCAACTGACCTTACCAGCCTCATCTTCTAGCACTCTCCACACCCCTCCTCCAGGCCCTGTGATCCAATGACACCAAATACTACACTGCTCCCCACTACCCTGTTTATTGTTTTCATACTATTCCACACCCAGAATGCCTTTCCCTATACCTCCACCTGGAAATCTCCAAGTCACCTTCACTCATTCAGTTGTCAACACATTGGTCAATTATTCACCATTGTCCTAACAAAGTGAATTGTGGCTTTGTCTATTTCTGTGCTACTTTCCACATTTATCTACCATGTTATACTTTGTTTGCTAAACTAAACACTGTACACTGCTTAGCACAATTATTTTAATAAATCAATATCAAGACATATTTTTAGTATCTCTATTTCTAATTCCTGATGTAGTGCCATGGCATATAGTAAACACTCAAGTTATGTTTGACAAAGAAAGGAAAGGAAGAGAAGGGAAGGGGAGTGGAAGGGGGGGAAGGAGAGAGTTGGAGAGGGAAGAGAAGGGTTGGGGAGGGAAGGAAAGAGGAGGGGAGATGAGGGGGAGGGAAGGGGGAGGAAAGGGAAGGAAGGAAGGAATGGGAATGAAGGAAAGAAGAGGAGAGGGGAGGGGAGGCAAGGGAAGGCAAGGGGAGACAAGGGGGGAGAAAAGAGAGAAAAAGAAAGGCCAAGATGTTCCTAACCCAAGTTCACCTATACTTTCTTTTCCTCATTTCCACCCCCTACCTACATCTGACAGTAGCGTTGCATATTCATCCGGCCATTTCTTAACTTTGGGGTACAGTAGATGAAGGAACTGAAGCAATATTTGCAGTGTAAAGCAGAGTTTTTTTTTTCCTATATACTCCCATTAAAGCCACCAAAAAATTAAATTAGTGGTTTTGACATTTTTCTGCCTACTTGCTGGTCTAAGCCTCAAAAAGAGCCTCTATAGTCTTTTCTTATAGCCCATCTCAGTGTTTATAAGGTGGTAGAAATTGTGGGATACCTGTTCCTGGGCCAAGGTCAGAGGGAGCAAAGTACGGCTTTATTAGACTTTGGAAAAGTTCCCAATAGGACGCTCCTTCTCACATATATGTGTCATGGCTGGTAAAATACATCTAGCAGGTTCTAACCGTGCTGAAAGTGTGGGCTATGGTCAGTAACCCTCACCTAATATATCACCAGAGATCTTGCTCCTACTACCTTTTGTTCCTTACTCCTTCTCTCTGTGGCTGCGCTGTGTGAGGCCACTAGGAAACTGTTAGCGTTCCCTTCCCTCAGGACAGTCTTGTTACTCAGATTCACTACGGGTGGGGGTTGGGGATTTATGCATTGTGACACAATCAGAGGCTCCTAGAAACAGGGGTACCTTAAAAAGTCATCTATCCAAGTTTCTCACTTTACAATGGAGGAAGCTGGGGGTGCACCGGGGAATGAGCCCTCTGCTATTACTAACCAGAAGTGAATGAACTGGCAAAGAAGCATTCTGAAACCCACTTTCCACCCTGTTTGGGTCACTCTGGGCACCAGAACCCTAACTGCAATAGACAGTTCAGCTTACAGAGTTCAGTCATCTCTACAGAGTAATACCTGTGTGTGGGCAAGTGTGGTTGATTAACTCAGCACCTTACGACAACAGGGTTCATTCAAAAGCACTGATCTCATACTCTGAAAAGAAAAATAACTATATTTTCTTGACTGATAACCTAAGCTTGTAGTCACACAAAAACAGCTTCTAGTTCTTCCTTGAGTAGAAGTCCTGAGCTGCAAAGAGAAAGGAAAGACCCCCTGTTCTGGTCTACTCTGGGTACTTGTCTTCTTGCAGGCTATGATAACCCTCTCAGGGTCCCACAACTCTCCTCCCTTGTGAATGCCACTTCCTTTCCTGAGACAAGGTCATCATTTTCAGCTTCAGCTTGTGCTTTTCCCTAAGCTTCTTTGCTCTAGCAATAAAAGGCTATTTCTATATTTGACAACTTTTACAAAAAGGTTAGGTGGAGGAGGGGGAGTTCCAATGTACAAATGGATTTGCTCCATTGGCTGGAAGCAGGATGACTTGTTATTTCCTGTGTAATATTAATAAACACTCACCCTAAGTGGAGCAGGTCAGGGTATTTCCTGCTTAACCATTTCATGCCTCAGCTCCATGGACTACATTACCAGAGAAGAGTAAGGCCGTGGGGAGCTGTTAGATTTCTTTTTTAATATAGCTTGATCTGGTGCACTAACTTTCCAGAAAATAAATTACCTAAATTCAAAGAGTGATATTTCCCTGGACAGCATTGTGGACCCCAGGCTAATGAGATTTGGACCCTTTGAAAAATACTTAATCTACCAAGTTCAGGACTCAGATAGCACTGAGCTAAAGACTTAACATTATTTCATTTGAGTCTCATAATGGCCCTATGAGAAAAATACTATTGTCATTACCACCTTGCAATTAAAAATGCTAAGGTTTCAACTGGTTGAGCTATGCAGTATTACACACATTAAGTGGCAGGATTAGCTCCATTGGTGCTCCAGCCAAAGTAGAGCATTTAATCATTGCACCAGGAACCTACAGTAATGGACAGTTTTGTACTCCTGTGTTGAAGTGCAAGAAACTATGTTTAAATAGAAGCCGCATTTCTGCCAAGGCACTCTTCCTTGACTGTCAAGTGTCATCCTCTTTAGAATGACATATAGTCTCATATATCTCTGCTATGGCCTATCACCTTCTTTCATCTCTGCTATCTCTCAACAATTTTTTCATCCGTCTTCCAAAGTCTCAGCACTTTGGCCAGCTCATCTCTTGGCAAGTCCAGAGATGACAGTACAATGTATTAAACCTAAGGTTTACCTGTGAAGGGGAAATAAAGATCATGACTTTGAGTGACTGAGTAGGAGTTAGGTAATGATGAAAAAAATTCATGTCAGAAATCTCAGCTGAGTGTCTCTAAGGTTTGGGGCACAAACATGTAAATCCACTTTGTCTTTTTCATATGCCCTTAATTAAGCTCACCCTGGTTTGTAGTTTGCATTCTCTTATTATTCCCAATCCTACCTCTTTATACTCTTTATACCTCTTCTACCCACTTCCATACTTGAATTTTATTTTTATTCTGCTGTTGTTGGGTAGAATGTTCTGTAGATATTTTTTAGGTCTAGTTGACTTAGTGTTGGTGAAACCTTCCGTTTCCTTGTTGATCTGCTTCCTAGTTGTTCCATTTATTATTCAAAGTGAGGCTTGTGTGGAGCTCTAAAGTTCGGTTTACTTTAATTATGTGTTTATAGTTGTATCTTTTTGGTAAGTTGATCATTTCACCAATATAAAATACCTTCGTTTGTCTCCTGTAACAGTTTTTTGTTTTTTTTTTTTTTTTACTTTAGTTATTTTATCCAGCACTAGTAGAGCCACTCAGCTCACTTTTGGTTACTATTTGCACAATATGAATTTCTCAATTATTTTACTTTCAACCTGTTTGTTGAATTTAAATGTGTCTCTTTTTCTTATCTTATTTTATTTAAATTCAATTAATTAACATACAGTATATCACTAGTTTCAGATGTAGAGTTCAGTTATTCATCAATTGCATATAATACCCCATGCTCATTACATCATGTGCCCTCCTTAATACTCATCACCCAGTTACCCCACTCCCTCACCCACTACACTCCAGCAACCCTCAGTTTGTTCTCTATAGTTAAGAGTCTCTTATCATTTGTCTCCCTCTCTGATTTTTGTCTTATGTTATTTTCCCCTCCCTTCTCCTATGGTCCTGTTTTGTTTCTTAAATTCCACATATGAGTGAAACCATATGATAATTGCTTTTCTCTGACTGACTTATTTCACTTAGATAATACCCTCCAGTTCCATCCACATCACTACAAGTGGTATGCTTTCATCTTTTTTAATGACTAAGTAATATTCCATTGTATATATACACTACATCTTTTTTATCCATTCATCTGTCGATGGACATCTGAGGTCTTTCTATAGTTTGTAAATGTGTCTTTTATAGACAGCATATGGTTGGATGATTTTTAAAAATCTATTCTGCTCATCTCTGCCTTTTAATTGGAGTGTTTAATACATCTGTATTTAGTGTAATTACTTATAAGGTAGGATTTGTGTCTGCTATTTTGCTATTTGTTTTCTGTATGTTTGATTTTTTTTCTTTTCCTACCCTTAAATCACGACATTCATTTGTGTTAAAGAGGTATTTTTAATTTTCTTGTTTCTTTCACTATTTTTTTCATCCATTTTCTTAGTGGTTGTCAGAGAATTACAATATATATTTTAATTTATACCAACCTAGCACAGATTAATACCAACTTAATTTCAATAGTGAATAAAACTCTGCTCCTTTGTGTTGCTATTTCATACAAATTATATCTTCTTACATTGTATGTCCACCGATACAAATTTGTAATTATTGCTATATGCAGCTTTCTTTTAAGTCAGGCAAGAGGAAAAAAAGTTACAAACAAAAAATACATTTATACTATTTTATATTTACCTATGTAGTTACCTTTACTGATTTTCTGTTTTCTTGTGCAGATTCAAATTACTCTCAGGTGTCCTTTCATTTATTTTAGCCTGAATGATCCTTTTAGTATTTTTAAAGGCAGATCAGCTAGTAAAAATTTTTCTCAAGTTTTGTATTTATCTTGGAATGTTTAAATTTCACCTTTTGAAGTATAGCTGTGTGAAATAAAGAATTCTTGGTTAATATTACCTTCTTTCAGCACCTTAAATATGGTATTCCACTGCCTTTTGGACTCCATGATTTCTGATGGGAAATCAACAGTTAATCTTAATTAAGGGTCCTTAGCACATGACTTATTAAGGGTCCTTAGTACATGAGTGATCACTGCTCTCTTGCTGCTTTTAAGAATCTCTTTGATGGTAATGTATAAAAGTGTGTATCTCTTCAAATTTAGCCTCTTTGGAGTTCAGTAAGCTTGTTACACATAGTTTTTCATTATATTGGAAGTTTTCAACCATTATTTCTTCAAATACATTTTCTAGCTCTCTTTTCCTGTTGCCCATCCCCCACCCACCCCCACCTTTGCAGATTCCTATTATTATGTATGTTGGTATTCTTGATGATGTCCCACAGGTCTCTCAAGCTCTGTTCATTTTTCTTCATTCTGTTTTTCTTTCTTTTCCTCAGACAAAATAATTTCAATTTCTTACATTCAGGCTTGCTAGTTTTTTTTCTGCTTGCCTACTCACATGTTGGTAGCCTACAGTGAATTCTTCATTTCAGTTATTACATTTTTCAACTCCAGAATTTCTATCTGGTTCTTTTTTATAATTTTTTTCTCTTTATTGATATTATGCATTGAGTGAGACATCATTATTACACTGTCTTTTAGTTCTTTAGGCATGCTTTCCTTAGCTCTTTGAACACATTTAAAATGGTTGATTTAAAGCCTTTGCCTTGTAAGTCTAACATCTACACTTCCTCAGTTTCTAGTGACTTTGTTTATTCCTGTGTAAAGGCCATACTTCCTTCTTTCTTTGCATATCTCATAAATTTTTGCCAAAGCTGAACACTTAAAACTATATGGCAATTCTGGAAATAAAATTTTTTCCCCACTCTCAATAAACAGTTGCTGCTGTTTATTGTTATTGTTCTTGATGGTTTAGTGACTTTACTGAAATAATTCAGTAAGTTCTGCATTCTTTGTTATGTGTCAATACTGTTGTCTCTGCTTTGTTAGCTTAGTAGTCCACTAATAATAAGCAGAGATTTCCTTAAATTCCTGGAGTCAGTAAGTCTTACAGTCTTTGTAAAAGTGTTCTGTGTGCATACTGACCATTCCATCAACACTCAATTAGGGATTTAAGGTCTTTAACCGCTCTGCTTTAGCCTTTAGTTCTTGAGAAGAGCCTCAAAGTCAGTCACAAATGAGAACTGAAAGCATTCTCAGGTCTTTTCTGAGCATTCACAGAGGCCAAAGCATATACATAGGTTTCTAGATTCTCAAGAATATGTTAAAGCTCTTCAAGGCTATGAATGGAACTATCATCTTTGAGCTTTTCCTTTTAAGAATTTTGGGTAGCCTATTATTTGGCCCATTGTTATCCACTATCTTGAGCAGCCATGATCTTAAGCAATTGTCCTTCATGGTATTCAACAGGTGCCCCCAAGGGAAAGAGTTTTCACACTAGGTGAGCTCTGAATCAGTTAAATAAGAACAGTACTGAAAATGGGCTCTTCCAGAAATCCATAGGGCAGACCAAATAATAACAATTCTCTGAAAATAGAGCTTTCAAAGAGTTCCAACCCTATTCTGCTCCCTCTAGTGGATGGCAGACTGCTAGTTTTCACTGGATTACAGGATTATAGTGTTGGTTCAAGGTTACCATAAAGCTTGAAATAAAGTGATGAGAATGGGGAGAATTAAAACTCCACTGTTCATACCAACTTTTCATATGAAGATTTAGCTATTTTTTCTTGAATAAATGATGCTCCACAGATTGCTTCGAGCCTTTGGTTAATTTCCACCATTTTGAGAGAGTTAATTTTGGCAATTTTGCCAATGTTCTTACTGTTTTTATGGGGGAAAGGATCTTCAAAGGTTTTTCTTGTTGTTGTTTGTTTGTTTGTTTTGTTTTGTTTTTCCATCATTTTACTGAGATCCAATCCAGATTCATTTTATATCAATGTTTCTTTGCTCTGTTTGGCCCACTTTCATTTCTGGCTGTTCTGTTTCTGTTCCTTTACATTCCAGTTTCCTTATTTCCCACTTTCTATCAATTTTTTTTTTTTTTTTTTTTGGTTAGACCTCAAGTCTTGCAAACATTCCTTACTTAGGGATTTTATCATCTCTCCTCCAGATTATTCCAGTAGTAACCAAATTGGCCAATTTACAGCATGTTTTATTCTAACCTTTTCACCACCCCAGAACTAGATTGATCATTTAAAAATATAAACATGACCTTGTCTTCCCTTGCTTAAGCCCTTCCATAGATCCACATCACCTTCAGGATAAAGTCCAATTGTTATCATGGCAGGGTATACAATGCCCTCTTAATATGGCCCTAAATCTCCTTTTTACCCCATCCAGCTCCCACCCTAGCCCTACATAAATATGAAATTCCATGTAAATTCTGCACTCTCATTAGTATTCTTTTCCCTTGTTCTCCTAATGAATTCATTCATTCATTCACTCAATACTTATTTTCTAAATACCTACTATGTGTCAGGTACTATGTAAGGCACAGGGTAAAAGGAAGTGAACAAGATAGGCAAAGTTCTTCTCCCTGCAGATGTCACATCAGAGAAAGAAACTAGCTATGATCAAGTAAAGTAATTTTTAAAATAACTGGATGATTACAAAATGCTGTAATTTCAATGAAGAGATTAAATGGGATAATGTTAACTAAAGAAACCTTCATCAATTGGTTTAGGAAGAATATTTCTCTCTTAAAAAAAACAACAAACTATTTGAACTGAGACCTAAACAATGGCAAGGAGCCCATAAGACATGAGAGGAAAAAGACTCTATGCAAAAGCCCTCAGACAAAATGAAACCCAGATAGAAATTAAAATCGAGAAAAATGTCTCTCAGACTTCCATACATTCCAGGAAACACACACATGTTTACACATGCGCACACTTAACTTAGGTTCCTAAAGTGAGGAACTGCTGAACAGACCGGCTGACAGATGGGAAATCCTTGCACGGAGCTGTGACAAGGGGAAGTCTGTGGGAAAAGGCGCTGTTTTTTAGCTGACCCACCCTTGCTGAGGGAGTCCAAAGTTTCCCTTGGATTCATTCCCACCTGAACTTCCACCCTTATGAGCTAAAAAGACCTTTAACATTCATGTTTTATAAAAAGAAAGAGATGAGGATTAAGTAGCAGCTGCTTAGTGCTTGGTGTAGAGAAGAAACACATACATGCTTGGTTGTAAAATGATTATATTTTAAAAACTTAAAACCCTCCACCCATGCTTCTCAGTCTTGTGATCCAGTTAAGGAGTGTTGTGTAAACAAAGCTTTTTAAGGTAAAGGGCAAGAGGAATGAGAAAGTGTTCCACAAAGAGGGGTGTTGACTGAGGAAGTGATAAACTCTAGCAACTAACAGAGTGTCCAGCCCACACAGGCCCTGCTGACATTGAGGATTTCTTGTAGAAGTAGAACCACAGCCTGATGGTCCTGCAAAATTCTTCCTGATGCTGCCACTTTTTGCATTCATTTGTTTAATAAATAACTGTTGAGTACTTACAATGTGCTAGCTCCTCAAGCTCAAAGATACATCAGTGAAAGATCTCTTGTAGCATTATCCTAATGGGGAGAAAAACAGACAATGAATAAATAAATAAATAACATAAAGACTGTGTCAGATGTTACTAAGTGCCATGAAGGAAGTCTAAAGTAGGAAAGAGAATTAAGCAGAGCTAAGAGGTTCTGTTTCATGCCAAGATCGAATAACAGGGGACGCCTGGGTGGCTCAGTTGGTTAAGCAGCTGCCTTCGGCTCAGGTCATGATCCCAGCGTCCTGGGATCGAGTCCCGCATCGGGCTCCTTGCTTGGCAGGGAGTCTGCTTCTCCCTCTGCCTCTGCCTGCCACTCTGTCTGCCTGTGCTTGCTCTCGCTTCTCTCTCTATGACAAATAAATAAATAAAATCTTTAAAAAAAAAAAAAAAAAGATCGAATAACAGGAACAAACTTTACCCTTCCATTTAAAACAACTGTTAAATCTAGATAAAACAACTGTTTCCAAGTCATCAGATATCAAGTGAATGATAGACAGGGGCAAGAAACAAACAAAGCAAGCATGCTGCCTAGAGAAATTTTCCGGGCTGGAGTGTAGGGAGGAGCAGCACAGACCAAGCCCAGTGTATTTCCTGATATGAGAAGATGGAACTGAGAGTCTGGGGAGACCAAGGAAGCTACACTTTTTAGGAAAGTGTACCAGAGACAGGACAGAGCCATTCAGAGAGAAAAGTCTGGGGATCTTCAAAAGGTCCACCCTTAGTATCTCAAGTACTGATCAGCACATTCATGTGAGGAAACTCCCCAAGGATGGGACAAGAATGATTGGTGGTCGAGTGTGCCTGAAGGATTTGAGGCACATCAAGAGAGTTGATGTGGCTGTGGAGTTCCAGGAGAGAACAGTAGGAGGAGAAATCAGAGAAGTGATGGCAGCAGGGGACAGCTTAGGCAGGGACTTGTAAACCATCGGAAGGACTTCTGGGTTTTGCTGCAAGTGAGATAGGGGCCATGAGAGAGTTTTAAAGAGAAAAGTGGTATATTCTGCTTTATGTTTTAATTTAAAAGAATCACTCTCAAATACGGAGAATGTATTTTAGGGACAAGCAAACTCTGAAAACTTTGGAGGCTGTTTTTATAATCCAGCAGTTCATGGTGGTCAGGACCATGGAATAGAAGTGGAGGTGGGGAGACTATATCAGACCGTGGATGTATTTTGGGAGAACCAAAGGATTTGTTAATGGGTTTATTCTAGAAAGTAAGTCTGTCTTTTTTTTTTTTTTTAAGATTTTTATTTATTTATTTGACAGAGAGAGAGAATAAGCACAAGCAGGGGGAGTGGCAGGCAGCTGGAGAAGCAGGCTCCCCCCCAGAGCAGGGAGCCTGATGTGGGACTCAATACCAGGACCCTGGGATCATGACCTGAGCCCATGGCAGATTCTTAACCAACTGAGTCACTGAAAGTAAAGCTGTCTTAATATTAGGGAATCTTTCATATTTGACTTCTATCTTATTTCTTTCTATCCATGTAGCTGATGTTGTGAGCTAACTTGGGATTTTCTCCAAGACCGCCATCCTCTCTATTTTATTTAATTTTTTTTCAAAGAACCAGAGTGTAAAGATCTGAGACTTGGGTTGGGTTTAGGTATACTGAAATAGAAGTAATAGTTGTCTTTGCCTATTTTTGTCTGAATCCTACCTAGCTTAAGAAACATTGGTGTTCTTGGGGTGCCTGGGTGGCTCAGTGGGTTAAGCCGCTGCATTTGGCTCAGGTCATGATCTCAGGGTCCTGGGATCGAGTCCCGCATCGGGCTCTCTGCTCAGCAGGGAGACTGCTTCCCTCTCTCTCTCTCTTTCTCTGCCTGCCTCTCTGTCTACTTGTGATCTCTCTCTGTCAAATAAATAAATAAAATCTTTAAAAAAAACAAAAAAAGAAACATTGGTGTTCTAATGTGACCCAGCCTTGCTTTCTAGAGTTCTTTAAATTAGATTATGATCTTATTTGTAGTTATTCTTGTGCATATTTCCTCTTCAGGAACTTCATTAGGAGGAGTAACAGGAACTTGAGATAGGACTCAGGTATCCCTAGTTCCTCAGACTCACTGCCATAATATTATTGAGATCCGCACATTATTCCTAACAGGATGTTATTAATATAACTTATCACATCAATGAATTACAGAATACAAGTCTGTATTCATTTTAACAAATTCTTAAACAATGTAAAAAATTCAAAATCTGTTCTTGTTTATTTTGAATCTTAGTAAAAGAAGACTATTTTTTAACATGACAAAGGATATTGATCTTGAAATTAATTGACAGAAGGATCCTTAGTGTAGCATATGAGATAAATTTGTATGAAAGTCAAAGATAAGACAAGAAAAACAAGGTGCCCTGTACATTACTTACTATTCTTGTAATCCAAAGAACCAGCCTTTACTGAACTGAGAAACCTGAGTTCGGGGGTGGAACGAGAAAGAAAAGAGACACAAAGGATTGGATCCTGAAGATAGGTCAAAGGTGGCAGCCAATTCTGCTTATTGGTTTACAGCTCTTTTATATGATTCAAGCACAATACAATCACAGGGGAGTCACCTTAATCATTGCAATTACAATTAAATAGAACAATCAACATAACAAACTACCTATAAATAAGTTTCGCCCTATTACACTACATTGTGGCAAATCAATTAGCTTAAGAGCAAATCTCCTTTTCTAGACCCTCTCCCTACTATGTGGTTTGCGTGCTTCTGCAAGCTGAGGTTATGGCAGTGTTTTAGAGCTGAACCATGATGGGTAGGGCTGGTCTTTGTCCTGGTCCTACAACTGCAAGGACCCTGTCAGCTTGCTCTCTGGTCACTACACTTGCATAATTTCTGGATAATACAGTAAGACAAAATAAAGAAAAAAAGACTTAGACAGGTCTCGTATGCTTTATAAGTGTCTTATAAGTGAAAAGCTTTATTTATTTGGAGAGTATATCATTATACACTTAGAAAACATACACCAAAAATATTGAATGGGGTCAGGAATGGGCAAAATAGGCAAACAGAATTAAAAGGTATAAACTTCCGGCACAGTTGGGTGGCTCAGTTCATCAAGCATCTGACTCTTGATTTCAGCTCATGTGTCCTGAGGATGAGCCCTGAATTGGATTCATGCTCAGTGGGGTATCTGCTAAAGATTTTCTCTCCCTCTCCCTCTATCCCCACCTCCCCTTGCTCTCTCTCTCTCTCTCTCTCTCTCTCATTCTCTCTTTAAAATAAATAAATATATATATTTTTGTAAGGTTATAAACTTTCAGTTATAATTAAGTCATGAAGATAGAAAGTATAGCATAGGGAATATAGTCAATAATATTGTAATAATGTTGTGTGGTGGCAGATGGAGACTACTTACCAGGTGAGCACTGAGTAATGTATAAAATTGTCAAATCACTATGCGATACATCTGAATTAATAAAACATTGTTCATCAAGTACACTTCAAAAAGATGTTTTTTAAAAAATAAAAATTGTAAAGAATGAATGAAAAACTTTTGAGCTAATAAGATAGTTCAGTAATGTGGCTACAAATATGTACTTTTTTAAGATTTTTTTAAATTTTTTTTAAGATTTTATTTATTTATTTGACAGAGAGAGAGATCACAAGTAGGCAGAGAGGCAGGCAGAGAGAAAGGAAGGGAAGCAGGCTCCCTGCTGAGCAGATATCCCAATGTGGGGCTTGATCCCAAGACCCTGGGATCATGACCTGAGCTGAAGGCAGAGGCTTTAATCCACTGAGCCACCCAGATGCCCCAATTTTTTTTTTATTTTTTTTAATTTGTTTTCAGCGTAACAGTATTCATTATTTTTGCACCACACCCAGTGCTCCATGCAATCCGTGCCCTCTCCAATACCCACCATCTGGTTCCCCCAACCTCTCACCCCCCACCCCTTCAAAACCCTCAGATTGTTTTTCAGAGTCCATCGTCTCTCATGGTTCACCTCCCCTTCCAATTTCCCTCAACTCCCTTCTCCTCTCCATCTCCCCGTGTCCTCCATGCTATTTGTTATGCTCCCCAAATAAGTGAAACCATAATGATAATTGACTCTCTCTGCTTGACTTATTTCACTCAGCATAATCTCTTCCAGTCCAGTCCATGTTGCTACAAAAGTTGGGTATTCATCCTTTCTGGTGGAGGCATAATACTCCATAGTGTATATGGACCACATCTTCCTTATCCATTCATCTGTTGAAAGGCATCTTGGTTCTTTCCACAGTTTGGCAACCATGGCCATTGTTTCTATAAACATTGGGGTACAGATGGCCCTGCTTTTCACTACATCTCTATCTTTGGGGTAAATACCCAGTAGTGCAATGGCAGGGATAGGGAAGCTCTATTTTTAATTTCTTGAGGAATCTCCACACTGTTTTCCAAAGAGGCTGCACCAACTTGCATTCCCACCAACAGTGGAAGAGGGTTCCCCTTTCTCTACATCCTCTCCAACACATGTTGTTTCCTGTATTGTTAGTTTTGGCCACCATTCTAAATGGTGTAAGGTGGTATCTCAATGTGGTTTTAATTTGAATCTCCCTGATGGCTAGTGATGATGAACATTTTTTCATGTGTCTGATAGCCATTTGTATGTCTTGATTGGAGAAGTGTCTGTTCATATCTTCTGCCTATTTTTTTATATGGTTGTCTGTTTTGTGTGTGTTGAGTTTATATTTTTATTTATTTATCTGACAGAGATCACAAGTAGGCAGAGAGGTAGCCAGAGAGAGAGAGAGGAGGAAGCAGGCTCCCTGCCAAGCAGAGAGCCCGATGTGGGGCTCAACCCCAGGGTGCTGAGATCTTGACCTGAGCTGAAAGCAGAGGCTTTAACCCACTGAGCCACCCAGGTGCCCCTACAAATATGTATTTTAAAATAGTTTTCCATATGTATATATATATATATATATATATATATATATATATAATAAAAATGATAAGATATAATAAAAGAAGATTCTTTTTACAGTAAAAACATTTTAACTTCCTATGAATAGACCTAAAAAGAAATTTTCTAGATTCATATTAAGAGTACTTTTATTCTATGTATAGAACTTATACTATATTGGGGAGCCTGGGTGGCTCAGTTGGTTGGGTGACTGCCTTCGGCTCGGGTCATGATCCCAGCATCATGAGATGGAGTCCCACATCAGGCTCCTTGCTCGGCAGGGAGGCTGCTTCTCCCTCTGCCTCTGCCTACCACTCTGTCTGCCTGTGCGGTCTCTCTCTCTTGCTCTCTCTCTCTCTAACAAATAAATAAATTTTTAAAAAATCTTTAAAAAAATAAAATAAATAAAATAAAATAAAGAACTTATACTATATTGACATAATACTATGTGCAAATTAACACCTTGACTGTAGGAAAATCAAAGGGACAGTATTAGAGGCTTGGAGCTCAGTTGAGAAGTCATTGATATATTCAAGGCAAGAGATGATAAGACTCTGAAGTAGGAGAGTGACAACTGATCTGGTAAGGGGGAGAAAACTTGGTTGATATTTAAGAGCTAAAGTTTGACAGAGGGTGGTAAAGGAGTAAATGAAAGGTGAGGGGAAGAGTTCAGGATAAATCCTAGCTGTATGCAAATTAACTGACTAAGCCAGGGGATATGGGCATAAGAGCAGGAGATGGGAAGGAAAAAATGTTGAGACATGTTGTATTTAAGTTTCTATGAGACATCAAAGTGAAAATCCAGGCCCCTTAATGTGTGATTCTTGACTTAAAAGAGATTATTTCATTTATTCTCTTGATTTAATGAAAATTTATTGAGATCTTGATCATAGATATAGACTTAAGAGTCATCAGACTATAGAATTTCAGGAATTAGAGGTGATTACCAAGGAAGAATGGATTAAATGGGATAAGAAAGGAAAAGGGATCACCAACAATTAACATCCAGCAGGAAACAAGGAACCATAAAAGAATATGAGGGGAATCCCAAGAGGTAAATGGAAGAGCAGGTTGGGTGGTGAAGCAGAAACCAGAGATGATAAAGAAGGGACTGATAATTGTACCTAAAGGCAGGGAGCAGTTAAACAACATGAGACTTTGAAAGAGCCTCAAAATCAGAAAACTACTGATGATACTCACTTGATAAATGAGTTGAAAAGTAAAAGAGATAAACAGATGAAGAAAGCAAAAGAAGAAAACTCTTTTGAAATTTGTCCATGAAGAGAAAAGGAAGTTGTGAAGCTCTAATATAGGCGGTGAGAGTCAAAAGAAGGTATTTTCTTTTTTTTTTTTAATTGTGTTATGTTAGTCACCATTAAAAACATCATTAGTTTTTGATGCAATGTTCCAAGAATCATTATTTATGTACAACACCTAGTGCTCCATGCAATATGTGCCCTCCTTAATACCCAAAACCAGGTTCACTCATCACTCCACCCCCCCACCTCTAAAACCTTCAGTTTTTTTTCTCGGAGTCCACAGTCTCTCATGGTTCATCTCCCCCTCTGATTTCCCCTAATTCACCTTTCCTTTCCTTTTCCTTTTTTTTTTTTTTCCAATTTATTTATTTTCAGAAAAACAGTATTCATTATTTTTTCACCACACCCAGTGCTCCATGCAAGCTGTGCCCTCTATAATACCCACCACCTGGTACCCCAACCTCCCACCCCCCCCGCCACTTCAAACCCCTCAGATTGTTTTTCAGAGTCCATAGTCTCTCATGGTTCATCTCCCCTTCCAATTTACCCAAAAGCACATACCCTCCCCAATGTCCATAACCCTACCCCCCTTCTTCCAACCCCCCTCCCCCCAGCAACCCACAGTTTGTTTCATGAGATTAAGAGTCACTTATGGTTTGTCTCCCTCCCTATCCCATCTTGTTTCATGGATTCTTCTCCTACCCACTTAAGCCCCCATGTTGCATCACCACTTCCTCATATCAGGGAGATCATATGATATTTGTCTTTCTCTGCTTGACTTATTTCGCTAAGCATGATACGCTCTAGTTCCATCCATGTTGTCGCAAATGGCAAGATTTTGTTTCTTTTGATGGCTGCATAGTATTCCATTGTGTATATATACCACCTCTTCTTGATCCATTCATCTGTTGATGGGCATCTAGGTTCTTTCCATAGTTTGGCTATTGTGGACATTGCTGCTATAAACATTCGGGTGCACGTGCCCCTTTGGATCACTACGTTTATATCTTTAGGGTAAATTCCCAGTAGTGCAATTGCTGGGTCATAGGGCAGTTCTATTTTCAACATCTTGAGGAACCTCCATGCTGTTTTCCAGAGCGGTTGCACCAGCTTGCATTCCCACCAACAGTGTAGGAGGGTTCCCCTTTCTCCGCATCCTCGCCAGCATCTGTCATTTCCTGACTTGTTGATTTTAGCCATTCTGACTGGTGTGAGGTGATATCCCATTGTGGTTTTGATTTGTATTTCCCTGATGCCGATAAGAGATGAGGAAGGACACTATATCATACTCAAAGGGTCTGTCCAACAAGAAGATCTAACAATTTTAAATATCTATGCCCCCAACGTGGGCGCAGCCAACTATATAAACCAATTAATAACAAAATCAAAGAAACACATCAACAATAATACAATAATAGTAGGGGACTTTAACACTCCCCTCACGGAAATGGACAGATCATCCAAGCAAAAGATCAACAGGGAAATAAAGGCCTTAAATGATACACTGGATGAGATGGACATCACAGATATATTCAGAACATTTCATCCCAAAGCAACAGAATACACATTCTTCTCTAGTGCACATGGAACATTCTCCAGAATAGATCACATCCTCGGTCCTAAATCAGGACTCAACCGGTATCAAAAGATTGGGATCGTTCCCTGCATATTTTCAGACCACAATGCTCTGAAGCTAGAACTCAACCACAAGAGGAAGTTTGGAAAGAACACAAATACATGGAGACTAAACAGCATCCTTCTAAAGAATGAATGGGTCAACCGGGAAATTAAAGAAGAATTGAAAAAAATCATGGAAACAAATGATAATGAAAATACAACGGTTCAAAATCTGTGGGACACAACAAAGGCAGTCCTGAGAGGAAAATATATAGCGGTACAAGCTTTTCTCAAGAAACAAGAAAGGTCTCAGGTACACAACCTAACCCTACACCTAAAGGAGCTGGAGAAAGAACAAGAAAGAAACCCTAAGCCCAGCAGGAGAAGAGAAATCATTAAGATCAGAGCAGAAATCAATGAAATAGAAACCAAAAAAACAATAGAACAAATCAACCAAACTAGGAGCTGGTTCTTTGAAAGAATTAATAAAATTGATAAACCCTTGGCCAGACTTATCAAAAAGAAAAGAGAAAGGACCCAAATAAATAAAATCATGAATGAAAGAGGAGAGATCACAACTAACACCAAAGAAATACAAACTATTATAAGAACATACTATGAGCAACTCTACGCCAACAAATTTGACAATCTGGAAGAAATGGATGCATTCCTAGAAACATATAAACTACCAAAATTGAACCAGGAAGAAATAGAAAGCCTGAACAGACACATAACCAGTAAGGAGATTGAAACAGTCATTAAAAATCTCCAAACAAACAAAAGCCCAGGGCCAGATGGCTTCCCGGGGGAATTCTACCAAACATTTAAAGAAGAACTAATTCCTATTCTCCTGAAACTGTTCCAAAAAATAGAAATGGAAGGAAAACTCCCAAACTCATTTTATGAGGCCAGCATCACCTTGATCCCAAAACCAGACAAGGATCCC
Organism: Neogale vison; assembly: GCF_020171115.1. Taxonomy (NCBI): domain Eukaryota; kingdom Metazoa; phylum Chordata; class Mammalia; order Carnivora; family Mustelidae; genus Neogale; species Neogale vison. The sequence goes on along the minus strand of NC_058101.1, from coordinate 59,361,182 downwards.
ATCAAAAAAGAGAGCTATAGACCAATATCCTTGATGAACACAGATGCAAAAATTCTCACCAAAATACTAGCCAATAGGATTCAACAGTACATTAAAAGGATTATTCACCACGACCAAGTGGGATTTATCCCAGGGCTGCAAGGTTGGTTCAACATCCACAAATCAGTCAATGTGATACAACACATCAATAAAAGAAAGAACAAGAACCATATGATACTCTCAATAGATGCTGAAAAAGCATTTGACAAAGTACAGCATCCCTTCCTGATTAAAACTCTTCAAAGTGTAGGGATAGAGGGCACATACCCCAATATCATCAAAGCCATCTATGAAAAACCCACCGCGAATATCATTCTCAATGGAGAAAAACTGAAAGCTTTTCCACTAAGATCAGGAATACGGCAGGGATGTCCATTATCACCACTGCTATTCAACATAGTACTAGAAGTCCTAGCCTCAGCAATCAGACAACAAAAGGAAATTAAAGGCATCCAAATCGGCAAAGAAGAAGTCAAATTATCACTCTTCGCAGATGATATGATACTCTATGTGGAAAACCCAAAAGACTCCACTCCAAAACTGCTAGAACTTGTACAGGAATTCAGTAAAGTGTCAGGATATAAGATCAATGCACAGAAATCAGTTGCATTTCTCTACACCAACAACAAGACAGAAGAAAGAGAAATTAAGGAGTCAATCCCATTTACAATTGCACCCCAAACCATGAGATACCTAGGAATAAACCTAACCAAAGAGGCTAAGAATCTATACTCAGAAAACTATAAAGTACTCATGAAAGAAATTGAGGAAGACACAAAGAAATGGAAAAATGTTCCATGCTCCTGGATTGGAAGAATAAATATTGTGAAAATGTCTATGCTACCTAAAGCAATCTACACATTTAATGCAATTCCTATCAAAGTACCATCCATCTTTTTCAAAGAAATGGAACAAATAATTTTAAAATTTATATGGAGGGACGCCTGGGTGGCTCAGTTGGTTGGACGACTGCCTTCGGCTCAGGGCGTGATCCTGGAGTCCCGGGATCGAGTCCCACATTGGGCCCCCAGCTCCATGGGGAGTCTGCTTCGCTCTCTGACCTTCTCCTCGCTCATGCTCTCTCTCACTGTCTCTCTCTCTCTCAAATAAATAAATAAAATTAAAAAAAAATCTTTAAAAAAAAAATAAATAAAATAAAATTTATATGGAACCAGAAAAGACCTCGAATAGCCAAAGGGATATTGAAAAACAAAGCCAAAGTTGGTGGCATCACAATTCCGGACTTCAAGCTTTATTACAAAGCTGTCATCATCAAGACAGCATGGTACTGGCACAAAAACAGACACATAGACCAATGGAACAGGATAGAGAGCCCAGAAATAGACCCTCAACTCTATGGTCAACTAATCTTTGACAAAGCAGGAAAGAATGTCCAATGGAAAAAAGACAGCCTCTCCTTTCCTTTTCCTAATGTCCTCTGTGTTTTTCCTTATGTTCCACAGTAAGTGAAACCATTTGATAATTGGTTCTCTGCTTGACTAATTTCACTATAAACCAGCAATTGTATTACTGGGTATTTACCCCAAAGATACAGATGTAATGAAAAGAAGGGCTATATGTATCCCAGTGTTCATAGCAGCAGTGTTCACAATAGCCAAACTATGGAAAGAGCCAAGATGCCCTTCAGTAGAAGGTATTTTCTTTTTTCTTTTTTTTTTTAAGTTTTGTTTTTTGTTTTTTGTTTTTAATTTTTTCAATTTATTTATTTTCAGAAAAGCAGTATTCATTATTTTTTCACCACACCCAGTGCTCCATGCAAGCTGTGCCCTCTATAATACCCACCACCTGGTACCCCAACCTCCCACCCCCCGCCACTTCAAACCCCTCAGATTGTTTTTCAGAGTCCATAGTCTCTCGTGATTCACCTCCCCTTCCAATTTACCCCAACTCCCTTCTCCTCTCTGAGTGAAATAAGTCAAGCAGAGAGAGTCATTTATCATATGGTTTCACTTATTTGTGGAGCATAACAAATATCATGGAGGACGAGGGGTGTTAGAAGGTATTTTCTAAGACAATTATCCTCATAGTGGTTTTAGGGCAATTCTTGTCCAAAGATCAAGGGAGATTACCTTCTCTCTGCTATGGCCCCTAATTATAAATATATATATTTTTTAATAAGGCAGTGAATAAATCACTCAGGACTCATAGAGGCAGACATACATTATACTGGGTTAATCAAGACAAATGTCCCTTTATTTCCCATTCAAGAAAATAGTAAGTAATACCCAAAAGTTGCCCATGCTGGCTTCTCAGACCTAAGTAAATATGTCCTATTATGATATTTTGGGCTACAAGTAACAGAAAACCTCAATTCTACTTGCTTAAATGAAAAATAATTTTATCATCTCACACAAAGGAAACCCAGTGGTAGAAGAACTCTTGGGTTGGTTAATTCGGACAATAAAAAATAATGGATTTTGGGGGTGCCTGGGTGGTTCTGCCATTAAGTGGCTGCCTTCAGCTCAGGTCATGATACCAGGGTCCTGGGATGGAGCTCCACATAGGGCTCCCTGCCCTGTGGGACATCTACTTCTCCCTCTGCCACTCCCCCTGCTTGTGTTCCCTCTCTTGCTGTCTGTCAAATAAATAAATAAAATATTTAAATATATATATATTTTTAATATATATTTATATATAACATATAAGTATTATATATTATATATAATAAGTATGTAATTATATATAATATAATATATATAAATCTGATATATATATATATATATACACACACATATATATCAGATTTTACTGGGGCAAGAACCTGGTTGGGGGGAACAGTCAAGGCTGGGGGTTGCCTGTGCTGCCCATGCCTAAGAGAGTAAGTTTCATTCAGAGCACTCACGTTAGCAAGCTTATTTTGCTGGCACACCCAGCTGTGTTCTCAACCACTCTATGAGAAATGAAGATGGTATGCAGATATCTTTCCTGATTTTCACTTCCATTTCTCAGTCTATTTACAGTTTGCTCAGAGAAGAAAGATGTTATTTGCTGAACCTCATCAAATTCCAACACCAATGATGAGTATGTGACAAGATGAAATTCTGGCAATGTAACTGAGACTTCACTTTTCTGAATAAGTGGCATCTAATAGCACAGAAGGTGATCAATAGTGAACAAAGATCCTAAACAATTTTGTAATTAATTTATAATATAGAAAATGGTCTTTCCTGATGCCACGGCTTAAAAGTGCAGTATCAAAACTTTGTTTTAGTTCTGAAAGCTTAGCTCAAAATAGCAAAAGCCAGTCCCCAAAGGATTCTGTACATAACATTAATATCTATAAACAAGTATTCTTCAAACTACAGGCTGGGATTTATTAGCAGAATGTGAAATCAACATATTAAGTTGCAACTGGATTTTTTATTTTTTTAACATTTTTTAAAGATTTTATTTCCTTATTTCCGAGAGAGAGAGAGAGAGAGAAGGAGCCCAAAGGGAGATGGAAAAGCAAGTTCCCTGCTGAGCAGCTACGCACCTCCCCATCCCCCCAACACCAACATGGGGTTCGATCCCAGGACCTTGAGATCATGACCTGAGCCCAAGGCAGACACTTAAACTGACTAAACCATCCAGGTGCCCCAGTAACTAGATTTTTTTAATGAAAGACCAGAATAGAATAAAACATGAGAGGGCATTACGTAGACAAGGATAATTATTGTTTTTTGAAATTTTTATTTTGCATGCACACACATGCTTGTGTGTATATGTTGGGCCTCCATGTCAAATATATTTCTTACTGCGAGTTGTATTAAATGCTTGAAAGACTCCACCATAAATGATAAATTTGGGAAAATATTGAGGAAGAGTCTGATTGCCCAGCCTCTCAATGGACTAGATAAATGAGCTCCAACTGAGAAATGCATCAGGTCAGAGGTGACAAGAGTATGAAAGAACTGAAAGAACTGCAGTGGTCCCCTGTTTATCCTTGGTATCACTTTCTGTAGTTTGTCAACTAATGGTCAACTGTGACCCAAAGGCAGATGATCCTCCTCCAGACAAAATGGGCAAAAGGTCAATAGTAGCTTACCGCTACATCACAATGCCTACATCATTCACCTCCCTCATCTCATCCTGTGGACCTTTCATCGTCTCACCTCGTCCCAAGAAGAAGGGTGAGTATAGGACAATAAGATATCTTGAGAGGGAGAGAGAGACCATATTCACACAACTTTTATTATAGTATATTGTTACAAATGCTGTATTTTATTTTTGTTATTAATCTGCTACTGTGCCTCCTTATAAATTAAACTTTATCATAGATATGTATGTATAGGAAAAAACATGGTATGTACAGGGTTTAGTACTATCCATAGTTTCAGGCATCCACAGGAAGTCTTGGAACACATCCCCTGTGGATGAGGGGGTATTCCTGTATATCAAAGACACAGCCTCAGGGTGTTTTGCACCCTGAGCCAGACATTTGGGAGAAAGAAGAGCATTGCCAGGAGGAGGGGCAGCAAATGGAAAGAATAGAAAGTGGGGAAATATAATGACTCTTCAGCAGATAAAGAAGATGTTCATCTAGCTGAAGCCAAGTTAGACTGAATGGAAAGCTAAGCCAAATTGGATGTTCCTATAGTCAGAGAATTGTTCTTGATGGTCAGTGGAGTGTCATGGAATATTTTTGCTCTGGTGACTGACATGAAGATAACAGGATGGCCTGGAAGAGAAAGGCCTGAAGGTAAGAAGAATTTTTTTTTAAATCTCGTGAATAGGTAGGCCCAAGGGATTACATAATATGTGTAGCAAAGGTCTTAAAAATTACAAATATGATTATTCCAGGGTGAAAGACTTAAAGTTCTCATGGATGGTGAAAAGGGCACCTGGGTGGCTCAGTCAGTTAACTGGCGAATTCTTGATTTCAGCTCAAGCCATGATTTCAGGATCCTGGGATAGAGCCCCGTGTCTGCTTCAACGCCCCCTGGGGCATTCAGCGGGGAGTCTGCTTCAGGATTCTCTCTCTCCTTCTGCCCCTCCCCCTGCTTGCTCTTTCTCTCTCTCTCTCATAAATAAATTTTTAAAATAAAAATTTCTCAGGAATGAGGTACACAGAAAGGACAAAAGAAAAGAGCTCTAGGATGAAAAGTCTCTTTCTCTTGGCCATTGCAAATAAGTCTACTTGTTAACATTGGTGTAATAACTAGTATTGTTAATATCATATATGTTTCACGCTCCTATTACACCTCAAAGTGCTTTCACAACCATTAGTCCTTTGATTTTCACAATCACCTTAAGAGGCAATGAGGGGATATACCACTATCTCTGTTTTAAAGGTGGTAACACTGTATCCCAAAGAGCCTTGTGACTTCCTAAAACCACAGTTAGTGATGAGACTAACTCATCAGGCCTTCTCGCTCTTAGCCCAGGATTCTCTGTATGACAGGTCATACCTCACAGACCAAAACATTCTCAAATAATGACCCATTGATCTATTGATTAAGATTATTCCAAGAATTGAAATGACCTAATATTTCAAGGAGAAAGCCCATGCAAAAGTCCACTGTGGCTTGGTGTAAGTTTATTTAATAAATATTTTTCTTATTTGGAGGTTTTAATTTTAAGTATGTGGTCTACTCTTTTTGTATGATTATTTGCTCAAAAAAATTTTAGTCAGCAACACACCTCATAAAAATTTAATATGTTTCAGAGCCCTTTTTACTGTTTAAAAAAGCACAAATCAGGCATTCTTGAATTTTGAATGTGGCGCCCCTGTAATTGGGCTCTCTTTCTGAGGAAGGCCCTTCCAAACCTCATAGTGAAATTGCACTTTTTAAAAGAAAACAACATTTGAACAGAGAGTTGTCTCAGACTGGTCCTCCACTCACCAAGAATCTGAACATCAACCTCTCAGATATGTCATGACTGCTCCATTCACCTGCATATTTCTTTCTTAAATCTTGAAAAAGCCCTGCTCTCAAGTCTTGCCCTGGCTTCCAGAGATATGGAGAGGGGAGATGATGACTCAGCAGCCAAAGATCCCTGAGTTTGGATGGCAGCTCTGGCTCTCCATGGACAGATAGCTTTGACCAAGTTAACTCATCTCTCTGGCCTCATTTTCTTACCTGTATCATAAAGTGGCGATATTTCACATCACAGGGTTATGCATGGTTGTAAGAGAGCAGATTGGGAAACACTGAGCCTGAAGTGGGCCTCATGGAATATTCACCACCTGAGAGCCTCTGAAAGACAAGGTTTGTAAGAGAACAACCCCTGGATTCAATAAGTTACTTAGAGAATCAGCACTTGGCCCTCCCAGCCTTGCTCTTTTATCAGGCCAAAAGAATTATACATATGGGCTCTTACCTGGTCATAGTCTATAACCATTGAGCAAAGAATTGATAAAGTTTATTCAAAGTTGGAAAGCAACAGCCCTGACTTCTTCAATTCCTTCAATCAAAAAAATATTTATTAAACATTTACTATGTGCTGGCCAATGTTTGGGGCATTGAGAGTATAGAAATAAAGATGATGGGCAAGATTCTTCTATTGGGGCTTACTCTCTACTGAAGAATACAGGCAATAGGTAGACAAGCAAATAAACAAGAAGCAATAACTGATAAAGACTGGTATAACATAGAAGATTAAGATAAGGTGGCCTGAAAGAATGTTGGGAGAAAGTGAAAGAAGTCCTTTCCAAGGAAGTGACATTTAATCTGAGAGCCAGATTAAATATTAGAACACTTAATCTTATTAGAATGGCCTGCCCATTGGAGAATCAAAAGAAAGAACAAAAACTCTACAGTGTAAATTAACTTGGGGTTCTCATGGAAGAGAAGGAACACCAGTATGGCTGGCATGAACAAGTGCAGCTGGCATTGTAGGATGATGAAAGGTTGACCAGAGATGAATGTGAGGAAGGAAGAAGCCAGATTATTCAGTACCTTATAGTCCAGGGAAAGAGGCAAGATTTTGTTCTAGGAGGAATTGAGACCATCAGTGGTTATTAAACAAGGAAGCATCATCATGTAAGGTTTTTCAAAGTTCACTTAGTCTGCTCTTTGGAGAGAAAAACTCCAAAGACAAGAACAGGACATCTTGTTGAAGGTATTACAGAGCTCTAGAAAGGAGAAGGTGGTCATCAGACTATGTAGCTCATGGTGGAGATGGAGAGAACACAGAATATATTCTGGAGAGCTGAGAAAATCTGGGAGGTCAGTACCATAAAGAGAGAACCAACCTAGAATGTTGGCATAGTCAAGTGGGTGAATTATGGTACTGTTCACTGATAAGAAAAAGATGGGGAAGGAGTGGGTGGAGGGAAGAAGAGAGTAAGAAAATTAAATGTTCTTCTTTGGCTTTATGAAAAGACTAGACCTCAGAGCAGGAGTAAAGACTAGTCTGTCCTTGGAGGAGCCTTCATATTTCCATTCTTAGGGCTCTGTGTAATGCTATACACAGCTTATTACTTCATATGGACCAAGGTATGACATATAGACCAAAGAGCACAACTTTGAAATTCCTGATCTGTTGCTTTATCCACAAGCCCTTAATTTCTTCCCACTTTAATTTTCTATCTTATAAAATTGAAATAAAAAAGACTTATTTTGCCTATTCCGTGGAATGCTGTATCAAAATTAGACATATATGAAAAAATATTTTGAAACTATAAGGCACTGGACAAACATAAGTTTTAAGGAAAGAATTAGAATCCCATGTTAGAAGGTAAGCTTTCTGTGGATAGGGATTCTGTCTGTCTCAATCATAATCTCCAGCACCTAAAACGAAGGTACACAATAAATATATGTTGAATGAATGAATAATAACAGATTCTTCTAGAATGTAGGACTAGAGGGCATTAACACTAATGATCCCCATAACATTACACTATAGTTTTTCTACACATCTGTTTCATAGGACTACCAAAGTTCAGCATACAGTAGGTAAGCAATGGACACCTAGCGAATCTGATTCTCAGCAAATGAGACTGAATGGCCAGCAGCCAACTCACAAGCAATGTGTCTCACTGGAAAGCCATACCAATCAATGCCGTTGGTCATCTCCTGTCTTAAAGGCCTCTCAAACCTGAGTGCTCATGCAAAGCAAAATGTGCCAAAGACAAAAGGGAACACAGGAAGCCATGGGATCACCATGGCGGCACCTCTCGAGTGCTACTTTCACTAGAAAAGTGGGTGGGAAACTGAGGATAAAAAATATCCCAACTCTCAGGTCTCAGCTGTTCCCAGTTCATGGTTATATCGAGTTTTCAAAAGGTATTTGTTGCATGAAAGAACAAATAAATTCATGCATACATATGAAGACACTTAGGAATACTCTAAAATAGAATTCCTTTTTTTAAAAAAGATTTTATTTATTTATTTATTTATTTGAGAGGATAGAGAGCAAGTGTGGGGGAAGAACAGAGTGAGAGGGACAAGCAGACACCCCGCTGAGTGCAGGGCCCAACACGGAGCTCAATCCCACGAGCTCAAGATGAGGATCTAAGCTGAAATCAATAGTCAGACGCTCAACCAACTGAGCCACCCAGGCACCCCCAGAGTTCCTATTTTTCAGAAGACAAACAGGATTCTTAAGAATTTCAAGATTGAAATGGATCATGCCCAGCTATGACCCTAGATTTCAATGGTTAAAGGAGCATGAACGTTCTCTGCACTTTGAGTGGCACTGATATATATGAAACGGGATAAAAAATGGAAGGTCCCAAATGCAGGTGCTACCTCACGGCTGCAGTTGGCTCACCATCTCTCCAAACACCATCTCCAGTCCCTTAACTTTAGGAAATTTAGAGAATTCACCTTCCGAAATGTCAGCTCTTTAACTCAGCACACAACATGGTGGGAGAAAAGCGAGTCATCCTTCCAGACCCCAAGCTTAGTCTGCTTGTCTGGAGCTCCACACATCTAAGCAGGCTTCCTCCTGTTAATACAGAGAACCTTATCTTCTGTGTCATAGTGATATTATAATTATATAGGAAAATTCCTTATGTCTTGGAGATACATACTAGAATATGTTGGGGTGATATGCCATTATTTCTGTCTTTAAAATAATTGGGCTGGGAGGGGTGTCTGGATGGCTCAGATAGTTGAGTGACTGACTCTTGGTTCCGGCTCGGGTCATGATCTCAGGGCAATGGGTTTGAGCCCAGAGTGGAGCTCCACAATCAGCAGGGAATCTGCTCGGGGACTGTCGCCCTCTGCCCCTCCCTCAACTCGTGCATGTGCACACACACACATTCTCTCTCTCTCTCTCAAATAATCTTTTATAAAATTTGACAGGGGAAAAAAAAGAAAGTAAAAGTGGAAAATTGATCATTACTGCTAATCCAGATAAAGGAAATATGAATGTGTATTTTATTATTTCTAGGTTTATATATATTTGAAATTTTTGATGATAAAAATAAAAAATCAAAACGTCAAGAAAAAGGAAAACTATCTGGGAAGGTCACTGAAAGGATTAAATGCACACTTTGTGCTCAGTAACTATTCCACTAACTTATGAGTTCACACATAGGCACACACTCTTAGCATCTTCTCCTTTGAGAATGTACAGAAACTCCTACTTTGGGGCAACATGAATCAAACATATAACTTAATGCTGCTTCAAAGCCTCATGTGGTAGTTTTGTGTCTAAGATCTCTTGGGCACAAAGACTGATGCCATTCATGTTGATGGGCCACTGAGTGTTTTCTATTGACTTTTTCTGGAAGGAGGGAGGAGGCAGAGAGAAGAGCTGCATCTCTGAAGTGACTCATTTACACACACGTGATGAAAGCATGAACTTGGACAAGGTTTCTGAGTTGCACGACAAATCGCTGTGTTGTCACCGATGATGGTCTAAGGGTTGAGTGAGAGCTGGTGCATGAAGGGGCTAATAGGAACAGCATGTGGTCAGAGTGCGTGGTGCTAACTGCCTCCTGCCCCCTCCCCTGAAGGAGAAACAAAGAATGAGCAAAGGGCTTTCGGGCAGTGACTTATTCAAGAGTCTGGATTTAGGTTGTGGGTGATTATTGTATATAGACCTTTCATTAGTGTCAATTTTTTTGCTTTTTTTTTTTTGTTTTTTTGGGTTTTTTTCTAATGAATGTATATTGTGCTTTGAGGAGAAAATGGGAAATAACAAGAAAAACTTATTGCAACAAGAAGCTACTTTTAGAATGAATCTTAGAAGCTGGAACAATTCGAGCCCGAACTGACATCTCACTTGGCAAACAGAGCAGGTCTTAAGGTTCTCCTCATTGTACATCAGAGAAACTGAGTCATCAACTGGCCAGAAGGTGGGAAAATCTGACCTAGCCCTACTCAGTGGGTATAGATGGAATGCAGGGGCTGTTCCCAGAGACAGGAAGGACAGGACAAAATGTGCTTATTCCAGAGACAGGAAGGACAGGACAAAAACAGAGTGCATCTCCTTTCCATTGCTCCAGCCTGGAAGTGGCAAAGTCATGGCAAGGAGAACATTCCAACAACACGGATGCAAGCAGGATGACATTTCAAGTGCACAGAGCAGCTGATTAATTAGGACAGGAGATCAAGTATCAACAGTCTTCTGAAGGCCCAGAGCAGAGCAGCGAGGCCTCCCTGGGATTTGTGAGTGTTCTGAAACAGGCCTACAATAAATAAGACCCAGGAGGAAGGCCCTGGAGGGCTGAGATGCTGCTTCTCAGAGAGGCCTGGCACAGAGGACTTTTTATTGTGGGCCTGTGGGATAGGCGATGCCCATATATGGATGTTCAGTTGACATTCCAAGTCTGCTTTCTGTAGAGGAAGGGCGCTCCTGATGGGTGTGTGTTCCTGCAGCCCCCTGCATGTGCCGAGAGCCTCAAGGGCGAGGCTTCCACTAGAGCTGTCAGAAAGAGTTGACCAGGACCCAAAGAAATGTCCTTATCCCAGAACCCAGAGATGAACCCAGGTAAGGAGCATGTAACCTCCCGCACCGTGTTTGAGCCTCACAGAGGCACACACTCATGCATTCCCTCTCTAATGCTGGCAGCAAATATCCACATAGCATAACTGCATGCCAGAAGCCATGTGAGGCCCTGGGCAACCGAATATTGCAACTAATCCCCATGCAATCATTTGTTCATTCACTCATTCATTCATCAAGCAGATATCCCAGAGCGCTGTTCACACACTAAGTTCTAGAGTTGCAGCAGTGAGCAAAACAGACCTCATCCCTGACCTCACTGATAGCCTCATGGGTAAAGGGCATGCTGGGGTCAGATGGCCTCCGTTTAAAGCCCATGCACAGATCATTTGGCCTCCCTGAGGCTCTGCTTCTTCAGTTGTAAAATGGGTATTATCCTACCTCCTCTGCAGAATTGCTATGAGGTTCAGAAGTCAAAGATTGGAAAGCTGCCTCCAGTACTCACAGGTTGGTGAATATTCTATGGAGAGAGGGGCTCTTGCAAATTCACCCTAGGCTATTTACCTACAGACAAAGAAGGCACCAAAAAGCTATATCAAGTTACTGGCTCATAAATGGGGGAACAGGGAATTTCATAAAGAGACCACTGTGAATGCAGTGACTTATTGAGTGTAGAAGGCTGTTGGGGTAGGGCAGAAATCATTTCCACTTATATTTGAAGAGCATTCTGTGGTTTACAAAGGTGTTTTTGTAATGCATAGAGCACCTCGAAGAGGGTTAGCCTGGCTCAGGTGTGTATGTCCCAGAGCAGAAGCTGCTTATCTGGTTCACCCACACTAGAGGCAAGAAACTGAACTCTGTTATTTAGTTACGATCTTCATAATGGATAGAATTTGAGAATACCCTGACAATGATGGAATCCAGACTATAGAAAAAAACGAACTAAATGCAGATCTCTACAAAGGTATATATAAGCTGGTACTTCCCCTACAAACGCTGTCCTCGAGTTCTCACACTTCTCAGACACCACCATGTGCCCAGGTAGCAATTTTCAGTGATTGAAATAAGGAAAGAAGGGGAAGAAGAAGGGATGTCTGGGGGATAAGTTCATTAAAATCTGCTGGGATGGACAGACTTTATTTAACAAAGCTTTCTTGGAGGTTCTGCCACTTACCCCCTACTCCAAGTTGAGAGTCCCTGCAGGACAGAGTGGTGTTGGCATGAGCCCTGTCTCTCTGATGGGATCCTGTCCAGTAGCTGTACCTTTTTGGCCACCTGGATACTGCATCAGTCCCTGGTCCTCTCACGGCCCTGTGATGATCAGAGTTTAACCCAACCTGCACAGGAACAGACATTTCCTCACTGTGGGACTGAATGCTTGATTGATAAGTATTCCCAGTCTGTTTACCTACAACTGTTTGTTTTTCTCAGCCTTATTTTTAAAGTTCTTACTGTTGCTTTCTAATGGTGACAGCACAGCTCCCTGTAATGCCAAAACTTGGGAACACCTGTTGTCTTCCTAGAGACACACTACAAAGGGGCCCACTGCAGATGTCTGTAGCTGAGGGTGATACCAATCTGTCCCTGTGGTGTAGTGGTGGGAACATGATGTGAATAGCCCTGATTTTTAGCATGAGCAGAAAGTTCTGTCTCACTGTGCATACATCAACAACTCTGTGTTATTTCCTGTACTGCAAAAACAAACAAATGAACAAGAGACAATCTACAGAAAGACTTCAAAGGTAACACGATGTCAATAAAAACATATCTATCAATAATCACTCTCAATGTGAATGGCTAAATGTGCCCATAAAGTGGCACAGGGTTGCAGAATGGATAAAACGACAGGACCCATCCATATGTTGTCTACAAGAGACCCTTTTTGAACCTAAAGATACACCCAGACTGAAAGTGAAGGGATGGAGAAGCATCTTTCATGCCAATGGGCCTCAAAAGAAGGCCAGGGTAGTGATTCTCATATCAGGCAAATTAGATTTTAAACTAAAGGCTATAGTCAGAGATACAGAAGGACACTACATAATTCTTAAAGGGACTATCCACCAAGATGATCTAACTATTGTAAATATCTATGCCCCCAATATGGGAGCAGCCAATTACATAAGAAAACTGTTAATCAAGATAAAGAGTCATATTGATATGAATACATTAATAGTAGGAGATCTTAACACACCTCTTGCAGAAATAGACAGATCATTGAAGCATAAAATCAATAAAGAAACAAGAGCATTGAATGACACATTGGACCAGATGGACCTCATAGATATACACAGAACATTCCACCCTAAAACAACAGAATACTCATTCTTCTCAAGTGCACATGAAACCTTCTCAAGAATAGACTACATACTGGGTTACAAATCAGGACTCAACTGATACCAAAAGACCAAGATTATTCCCTGCATATTCTCAGAACACAATGCTTTGAAACTGGAGCTCGATCACAAGGAAAAGTTCAGAAGGAACTCATACACCTGGAAGCTAAAGACCACCTTGCTTAAGAATGCTTAGATCAACCAGGAGATCAAAGAAGAACTGAAACAATTCATGGAAACCAATGAGAATGAAGACACTTTGGTCCAAAACCTATGGGATACAGTAAAGGCGGTCCTAAGGGGGAAATACATAGGCATCCAAGCCTAGTTCAAAAAAAATGAAAAATCCAGAACACACCAGCTGAATCAAGACCTTAAAGAACTGGAGAATCAACAACAAATCAAACCAATTCCACACATAAGAAGGGAAATAATCAAGATTAGAGCTGAGATCAATGAGGTAGAAACCAGAGATACAGTAGAACGTATCAATGAAACTAGAAGCTGGTTTTTTGAAAGGATCAATAAGATCGATAAACCATTGGCCACACTAATCCAAAAGAAAAGAGAGAAAGCCCAAATTAATAAAATTATGAATGAAAAGGGAGAGATCACAACTAACACCAAGGAAGTAGAAACAATCATCAGAAGTTATTATCAACAGTTATATGCCAATAAGCTAAGCAACCTAGATGAAATGGATGCATTCCGGGAAAACTATAAAACTCCCAAAATTGAACCAGGAAGAAATTGACAACCTGAATAGACCGATATCTAGTAACGAGATTGAAGCAGTGATCAAAAATCTCCCAAAAAACAAGAGCCCAGAACCTGATGGATTCCCTGCGTAATTCTACCAAACTTTCAAAGAAGATGTAACACCTATTCTCCTGAAGCTGTTTCAAAAAATTGAAGGAGAAGGAAAATTTCCAGACTCTTTCTATGAAGCCAGCATTACCCTGATCCCCAAACCAGGCAAAGACCCTACCAAAAAGGAGAATTTCAGACCAATATCACTGATGAATATGGATGCTAAGATTCTCAACAAGATCCTAGCCAACAGGATCCAACAGCACATTAAAAAGATTATCCACCATGACCAGGTGGGATTCATCCCTGGGCAACAAGGATGGTTCAACATTCGCAAATCAATCAATGTGATACAACAAATTAATTATAGAAGAGAGAAGAGCCACATGGTCCTCTCAATTGATGCAGAAAACGCATTTAACAAAATCCAGCATTCGTTCCTGATTAAAACGCTTCAAAGTATAGGGATAGAAGAAACATTCCTGAACTTCATAAAACCCATCTATGAAAGACCTACAGCAAATATAATCCTCAATGGAAAAAAGCTTGCAGCCTTCCTGTTGAGATCAGGAACACGACAATGATGCCCACTCTCACCACTCTTGTTCAACATAGTATTAGAAGTCCTAGCAACAGCAATCAGACTACAAAGAGAAACAAAAGGTATCCAAATTGGCAATGAAGAAGTCAAACTCTCTCTCTTCGCAGGTGACATGATTCTTTATATGGAAAACCCAAAAAACTCCACCCCCAAACTACTAGAACTCATACAGCAATTCAGCAACGTGGCAGGATACAAAGTCAATGTACAGAAATCAGTGGCTTTCTTACACACTAACAATGAAAATACAGAAAGGGAAATTAGAGAATCGACTCCATTTACTATAGCACCAAGAACCATAAGATGCCTGGGAATAAACCTAACCAAAGAGGTAAAGGACCTGTACTCGAGGAACTACAGAACACTCATGAAAGAAATTGAAGAAGACATAAAAAGATGGAAGACCATTCCATGCTCTTGGATCGGAAGAATAAACATTGTTAAAATGTCTATACTGCCTAGAGCAATCTATACTTTTAATGCCATTCCGATCAAAATTCCACTGGTATTCTTCAAAGAGCTGGAGCAAATAATCCAAAAATTTGTATGGAATCAGAAGAGACCCCGAATCGCTAAGGAAATGTTGAAAAACAAAAATAAAACTGGGGCATCACGTTACCTGATTTCAAGTTTTACTACAAAGCTGTGATCACCAAGACAGCATGGTACTGGCATAAAAACAGACACATAGACGAGTGGAACAGAGTAGAGAGCCCAGATATGGACCCTCAACTCTATGGTCAAATAATCTTTGACAAAACAGGAAAAAATATACAGTGGAAAAAAGACAGTCTTCAATAAATGGTGCTGGGAAAACTGGACAGCTATATGTAAGAATGAAACCCGACCATTCTCTTACACCGTACACAAAGATAAACTCAAAATGGATAAAAGACCTCAACGTGTGACAGGAATCCATCAGAATGCTAGAGGAGAACATGGGCAGTTATCTCTTCAATATCAGCCACAGCAACTTCTTTCAAGATATATTTCCAAAGGCAAAGGAAACAAAAGAGAAAATGAACTTTTGGGACTTCATCAAGATCAAAAGCTTCTGCACAGCAAAGGAAACAGTCAACAAAACAAAGAGGCAACCCACGGAATGGGAGAAGATATTTGCAAATGACAGTACAGACAAAAGGTTGATATCCAGGATCTATAATGAACTCCTCAAACTCAACACACACAAAACAGATAATCATATCAAAAAATGGGCAGAAGATATGAACAGACACTTCTCCAATGAAGACATACAAATGGCTATCAGACACATGAAAAAATGTTCATCATCACTAGCCATCAGGGAGATTCAAATTAAAACCACATTGAGATACCACCTTACACCAGTTAGAATAGCCAAAATTAGCAAGACAGGAAACAACATGTGTTGGAGGGGATGTGGAGAAAGGGGAACCCTCTTACACTGTTGGTGGGAATGCAAGCTGGTGCAGCCTCTTTGGAGAACAGTGTGGAGATTCCTCAAGAAATTAAAAATAGAGCTTCCCTATGACCCTGCAATTGCACTACTGGGTATTTATCCCAAAGATACATATGTAGTGAAAAGAAGGGCCATCTGTACCCCAATGTTTATAGCAGCAATGGCCATGGTCGCCAAACTGTGGAAAGAACCAAGATGCCCTTCAATGGACGAATGGATAAGGAAGATGTGGTCCATATACACTATGGAGTATTATGCCTCCATCAGAAAGGGTGAATACCCAACTTTTGTAGCAACATGGATGGGACTGGAAGAGATTATGCTGAGTGAAATAAGTCAAGCAGAGAGAGTCAATTATCATATGGTTTCACTTATTTGTGGAGCATAACAAATAGCATGGAGGACATGGGGAGTTTGGAGAAGGGAGTTGAGGGAAATTGGAAGGGGAGGTGAACCATGAGAGACTATGGACTCAGAAAAACAATATGAGGGATTTGAAGGGGTGGGGGGTGGGAGGTTGGGGGAACCAGGTGGTGGGTATTAGAGAGGGCACAGACTGCATGGAGCACTGGGTGTGGTGCAAAAACAATGAATACTGTTACTGAAAATAAATTTAAAAAAAAAAAAAAAACAGGACCACACTCTCTTTCTGTGGCAGCCTATGGCTTTCTTGCTGACCATTTTCAGCTTGTTCATGTATTGACTACCCCATCACAGACAGTACCATGTTTAAGCATCAAAACAACACTGTCATGGTCAGAACACATAAAGCCATATCAGTTTAAAACAAAAAAACAAAAAAGGGACAGAATTAGGTGGTCTTGTCCCTTCATCTCCTCTATTTCCAAGCTTTCTAAGTCAATTACTTAGCATCTTTTTGGTAAGCTGTCACAAAACCTCTCTCACCCTCCATCTCTTTTTCTGTCTGTAATCTAGATGCTCATGTCATTTCTTCCATGCATTCTGTTTTCCCTTTGACTCTGGCTACAACTTGATGCAGAAATTAGCTTCTGTTTTATAGGAGTTTACATTCTGCAGAAAACATCTGCATTTTCTGAATGTTGGCACAGCTCCCTGCCATATTTCCTAAGAAATCCAGTCACAGCAAGATGCTCATGACTTTCTAGTGATTGAATCTAAAGATTGGTCAAATCCTGGGAAGGAGGCTGGATTTTGCAAGACATAACAGCATGCCACTAAAAAGCCCATATTCCCCAAATGTTCCATTAAGGGTTCACTTTCAGCCTTTCCCTCCCCACACAACCTTACTGACCTCTCTGCACCCTCAGTTTCTCTCCCCAATACCTTCCATCCTCAGGAGACAGGGACCTGTTCCTTCTTCCTGAGGGCATCTCTGCTCCAGCCATCTTTCCCAGGCCTCAATAAAATGTTTCTCCAAACACAGTCCTTTCTCAAAGGGAGAGTCAAGGATACGTCTCTCCTCCTCTACAAGAATGGGAAGAGCCATAACATGTCCTTCCTCACCCCAGGTTCTGATGAAGGCAAGGATGCAGACATTTTCTACAGAACATAAGGTCCTATCGAACATGGTGTATTAAGAGAGTGGTAACAGCAGCGTGACACTAGAGATGGGAGGACTAGTCCTGTGTTTTCCACACATTTTCTGCCACAATGAATAATAGGAAATGTATTTTATATCTAGACCTATTACACACACACATACACACATAGACACATAACTGAAACCAAGGTCTCACAAAACAATATACCCTTATTATGTGTAGTCTAAGTTTTTACTCTTTCTCTCCCATTGCATCTTTACATGCTAGTGGTACCCACAAAATTCCTTTTGAAACCCACCAATGAGGGGTGCCTGAGTGGCTTAGTAGGTTAAGCATCTCATTCTTGGCTAGGGTAGTGATCTCAGAGTCATGAAATCAATCCTGAGATAAAGCCCCACATCTGGTTCCATTCTCAGTGTGGAATCTGTTTGAGTTTCTCTCTCATGCTCTCCCTGTGCCCCCTCCCCATACTCACACATGCTTTCTCTCTCTCTTTCTCTCTCTCTCTCAATAAATAAATACAATCATTAAAAAAAAAACACCAATGAGTCACCAACCTTACTTACAAGAACCCTGATGTAGTCCTACTCTCATTCTAAAAAGAAGAAGAAACCAAGGCCCACTCATCTTTTTAAACATTTACTGCCAATCTACATACTCACAGTGTGCTAAATTTGGGTAGTGACAAGTTCATGGTGCCCTTGGGGATTTCATGGTCTAGCAAAGGGGTATAAAAAGACAAGTCTGGACAATGACTGGCCCATGTTTACACCATTCCAGGACAAAGACTAGAATTAATACTATACATAGTTCCTATTGTTGTTGTTGTTTTAATTTCTTGCCTATAGTTTTTATAAATAGTAAAACTTTTATTTTAATTGTATTTTTAAATGTTTCCATTTGCAAGCACAGTTGATTAAAATAAAAAACTTTCCTGTAAATGTTCATGACTTCTTTGTGTATATAAATCCGCTTCTGCTAGAGCCTGAAGCATAGCTAGCAGAACAAACTAGCAGCATAAGAAGGAAGGATAGGACTTCAGAAGCCAAAGAATACAAATTCCTACTTTCTTATAGCATTTTATCACTTAACATCCTCTTCCATTAACATCAATTATTTTATTTCAATCTTCACAACAACCCCATGGTGTTGGTACTACCGTTTATGAATAGAAAGCAGAGGCACAGGCTGTGACTGACCCGGGGTCACTCAATCAGCAAGTGGCAGGAATGATAAACCCTTGATGGATTGTAATGGGAAGTAAGGAGGTAGGGTAGGTTAGGACTGGATTAGAGGAGGCCTGAATTTCTCTTGAGGCAACATTTATGAAAGGCTGCAATCCCTTATAAATTTGGGAAATTTCAAGTCACTATAATGACCATCTATCCATTTCAATATATCATCAGTGGTCCTCATAAATTTTGCTATATCATCACTTTCCTGGCATAGACTTCTATTTCAGGGTAAATGCCAGAAAATGGTGTTGCAAGGCCACCCCCAGCTCCAGATCCCTGCAAGAGCCTCCAAGACATAAGCCAAACATTCATTGTCTCCACACCCCTCCTCCCAACATGGCACTGACTCATATTCTCCACTCCCAGAGCGGGTTTCCTTCTCCAAACTGTTTATTTATTTTCAGAAATTCTCACAAGGCTAATGACAAAAAAACTGACATTTGTCTAAAGAGCTCAGACTGGGAGAAAATGCACAGCCCCTGAAGGGACAGTTGTGTGAACTTGAGAGTGGGGATTTTAAACCCCCGTTGCAAGTCAGAGCAAGAGGTCACTGTAAGAACCAGACAGAAGACAAGTTCAGCTGCAGTTGATCTATTCAAGGCCTAGATCTTGCAGTGTAAATATAAATAAATGAAATATATACTTCCATTTGTTGAAGAGAAGAGTTCTTTTGCCTAATTTCCTCTGTCTGTCATTAACACACACACACATACACACACATTCACACATAAATAGTACACATAGAATTTGAGATCCGGTTCATCAAGAATAGTTTATGAGTTTATAAAGTAGTTTATAAAGGATGCTTCAGACACATTAACCTGTAAATTGCCTTCCATGTAGAGAAGGTAGGTCCAAACTTACTATTATAGTATTAAATTCAAGATTATAATCATTGTTGAAGTGCCATTTTCAACATAGGATAGGAAAGAAGGCTGAAAAGGCAGGCAAAAGCCAAATCAGAAAATATCTTATGTGTCATGGTAAGGAAATAATCCTGTAGGAAATAAGCAACCACCAAATAATTGTAAGTAATGGTGGTTATGTGACCCTATTTTCATTACAAAAGACAATCCTGGATGCAAAGGGAGTATGAGTGGGAAGAAAGCAAGACTAGGAGCAGGTTGGCCAATTGGGCAGCTAGAATGATAACTACAGCGATAAATTATGATTGTTCAGGAATGGTGAGAGAAGACAATTCTTCCTGGACCTCTTATGTCTCTGCATATCTTATAAGTGAGGCACCGACTGCCCTCTGTTCTAGACTGTATCTTCAAGGACCTTTGCATATCCATCAGCCTTGGAAGAGAGTACCTCTCTCCAGAGCAAAGGGAAGGTTTTGTGATAGTAGAAAAGAAGAAGATAGAACAGGCATGGTTACCGCCCATTATAAAATGTTTGGGTTCCCTGAGTTCAAAGTTCCTCTCAGGCAACACAGCTCACTGTATGCAGGTGTCTTCTGGCTCTCATTGCATTATCCTGTGGTGTCAGGGGAATGACACAAAAATTCTTACACTCTGACCCTGGCTATTGCTGTGAGCAATAAATTGTCCTTTGTCTTTGACCTATGAGACCATGTCTTTCACCAGCATTCATGAAACTGGTGGGCTTCACTGTTCACCTACAATTAGGGAACAATATCTGGCCCTTTGCAATTCTTGATACTAGAATATAATTATTACAGCAGGAATTAAGAGAAAGGAATGGATAGGAAAGAAATTTAAGTGGTTTTTGGCAGTGAGAGAAGAACAAATTTCTGATTTGAAATAAATGCTTTCTCCCTCTTCTATACACTCCCTCCTTTCCAAGGACATGTCTGTGAATCTATTCAATTCCTTTTCTTTTATGGTGCTGAAAGAGGTATGAATCAGGGGGAAATCTGAGAGGTACAAACAATTATGGTACTGATTTATATAAAAAACAGTCCAGAGTAGATCACAAAACACCAAAAGAGAAGAAGATTACAAGATCCTTAGATTTGGGGATACTAGCAGGCTGGGTTTGAAGACTTTTAGAGATTTTCAGGGAAAAAAAAAAAAAAGAAAGGAGCCACTCAGGTATAGTTAAGATCGATGATAAATAGGAGGAGAGAGAGAGAGAGAAACAAACGATAAGAACAGATGTCAAGGTTTGCTGTGTAAAATGAGTGTGATCTTCCTTTAGTTCCTTATAGGATTTAGGAAAAGCTAAAATTGTTTTTAAATTTTTGTTTTTTTTGTTGACAGACTCCTGGGCCTTTTATTTTTCTATGACTCTAAGCCAAGGCACACTTTCAGGCAAGAATCAGCAGGTCTGGTTATATGTGGTTTATAAGTATGACACTTATGGGACAGTGATTTATTAGATGTGTCTTTTTAAATTAAAAAAAAAGAGGAATCTGTGATACCACTCTGTTTCTGACTTAAATATCTAGTTTTATAGGGTGCCATTTACCACACCAAGTAATACAGGTAGAGGAGGAGGTTTGGGTGGAAGTTTTAGGGTTTGGTCTTGAACGTATTGAGTTGGGAATGCCTGGCAGATGTGCAAACAGAGCGTGCTGGGCAGGAGTCAGTGGCACCTGTCACAATGGAATTGGGTGAGAGACTATGGCCAAGGATGGATCCCTGGAGCTTCAACAGAGACAGTGACATGCCAGGGAAGGAGAAGAACAGGGGGAGACATGGTATCAGGAAAACCAAAGGAAGATGGTGTGTCAAGAAAGATGGTTACATGCTCTAGTAGGCAGGAAGACAGACACTGGGACTGTTCCAGGACTCTCCAGCCAGAGTAAAACATGAAAATAAAAACAGAACTAAAAGGTATAATATAAAAGACTTTCTAAAAAGTGGCCCTATTTTGATACAAGGTTTGTGGCCCTGCTGCCCACACATGGAAGAGAAACACACAGCAATAAGCGGGAAGGGAAGGGAGGCCTACAGGACTCTGGGCTAAAAGCCAGCAAGGGCAGCCAAAAGTACACAATTGAGATGGCAAGAGGCTTATGGAGTGTTATGGGGGCCAGCATCAGACCCAATGCATGATACCCAGAGCTGAGAGGAACCTTTGACCCAGACAAGGAGGCTGAGAAAGCTGTGATGGCCTTCCAGTGCTGTAGAAGATGCCAGGCCACAGCCTGGGCCAGCTGGGAGGAGTGGTGGCAGAGGCCAGCTTGGCTGTTTGTACACGACACCCCTCTCCATTCCAGCACATTCTGTCCTCCATCAGCTCAGCCTCCAGGACTCTCCTCTCTGTTCTCTCAACCCAGGCTGACCACTAGATGCTAACTGCCAGATTCTGCCCAGATTCCCCATCCCTGCACTGCATCTTGGAAATTCTCCAGGCTCTAGGCAGGGAACATTAGAGCTCACCTCATAGGTTTCCTCACACACAGGGACCACTGTCCTGCTCCATGTGGAATGTGGTAAATGGCTTTCTTAATTCTCTGTCCAGTTTTCCATGTTCTTAGATATGAGGGTCAATCTAACTCCATCTTGGCCAGAAATGGAAACAGTTCCTATGACTTGAAATGCTATCTGCCTGTGAGCTATTGACTCCCAGGATCACACTTCCAGCCCTGCCTCTTCCCCACACTCCAGCTGTTTCTCTGACACCTTCATTCAAATGCCTAATAGTTACTCAGACACGCAACACCTATAAGAGTCCCTGATTTATGGCCCAAAGTGCACACCAGTTCCCCCTCCCTTGTCCATTTCTCCTTTCCTGAGTCTGCAGAAGACACATGTTTTCACTGTGTCCTTCTCTCACTAGTCCTTCCCATCCCTCCCCAGCCACACCCCACTCATGCACACATGTGTGCACATGTACACACTCACACCCAAGTGATCGCCCACTTCCTCCTTTTGCTCACCAAAATTCATACTGCCTCTGTCCTCTTCTGCCTTCCAGGCCTTCAAGCAGGTCCACATCACCCACATCTCTTGCCTCCATGTCCTCCACATCCATGTCCTCTGTTCAGTCCATGCGCCTTCTACACTACGTTCAACATAATATGAAATAATGTTTTCAAAATCTCCACAAAGGATTTTGTCCCATGTGGCCCTTGTTCTCAGCTTCCACCCTTCCCCCTACACACAGTCTGCATGGGCTTCCATTCTGTTCTGTGAACAGGCCAAGCCTGCTCATTCCCCAGGACCTTCACACATGCTGTTCCCTCCATCTGGGATTCATTCCCCAGCTGGTCAGAGACCTGGCTGCTAATCTTTCAGTCAGTTGAACTCTCCTCCTCAGGGAGGCCTTTGTTGTCCACTCCATTTGACAGGGGCCCTGCCCTTGTCCACCCCACATCACAACCCCTGTTTGTTTCTTTGACAGCACTTATCAGAGTTTACTGTCGTTCTGCTTGTATTGGTTCACAGTGTCCCATTTGTCTTTCTCCTTCAACTAGCAGCAGCTGGAGGACAGAAACACTGCTGGCCTTGATCATCACTCTCATTCCAGTCCCCAGGACAGTGTCTGCTCTATGCACATAATGACCAAAAACATCAACCTGTCCATCAAAAACCCAGTGAACTGATGAATGAACAAGTGTGACTTCATCTCAGAGACAGTGAGCAGCCCTTTAAGGACTTTAAGAAAGGAAGTCATATTATCAGATTCCTATTTTGGAGCCATTGATCCTTCTAGGATGTGCACAATGATGAGGGGGGCAAGCCTGGCAGCAGCTGGCCTAGAATGAAGAGGAGGAAAGGAGGCACCTAGTGCCAAACATTTAAGGAGGCACTCCCTCTCATGACCTCACAAGTGTGGAGTCAACACCTGAGGTTGGGTGTTGCCTTAAATGTTATGTCCTAGTTGCTTCCATCCCTGGAAGTGCTGGTGCCAGCCCTGGGCAGCAGGGGTACTCTTTGGGAGGTTACTGAAACTCTTCAGTCCAGAGTTGACAGCCCCATAGTAATGGCCAGAGTGGGCCAATCTGAGAGACACCCAGAACACCTAGAAACCATGGAGCCCACCCTCCAGCTCATGTTGCACACCTCTCAACCAATATGCCTAAAAACCCACTGGCTTTTCTTCCTGTTTGCTTAACCTGATTATTTATATTTTTTTCAATTCTCCAGAGCTAATTATCTTAGCCACCGATCATCCTATGAGCCAGGAGAGGCATTCTTGGCGAAAAGAGCTCCCAGAGATGTTAGGAAACGTTTGAGGTTTACAGACTCAGAATTCAAGGGCATTATAGCAGAAGAGAAACAGGAAGCCATTAATTATTCAGCAATTCTTGAACCATGCACCCGCAGAATGCTGGTGTCTGGGAATGGGCAAGGGCTTCCAGTGAAAACAATCCAAAACTCATAAAGCCTTTCTATTTTTCAGGTAATGTGACTTGGTGAAAGGACATTAAGTAAATAGAAAATCACTCAAGTTTTACTAAAAAACATTTTCTCAACTGTTTAGTATATTTGCCTTTATCTTTTTATTTTCCCACTGATGATATTTATTTTGAAATTTCAAATAAACCTTACAGACCATGAGAAATTTTTATGTTCAGGGCACCTGGCTGGTTCTATTGGTAGAGCACAGAGTTCTTGATCTCAGGATTGTGAGTTCAAACTCCACATTGGGCATGCAGCCTACATTTGAAAAAAAGATAATAAATAATAATAATAAAATAAAATAAATTTTTATGTTCATTAAACTAGACCTGAATTTGAAAGGATAGTGAATTATTGCCAGTGTGATGTTAATAAGCATCAATATAGAAAAACATAAAAAGCACTAAGAGATGGAAACCAACAAAACGTAGACAGTGGGATTTATAAAGTCATCCCAAAAACCAAGTCTTTGTCTTCCTCACCCTTTCCTCATCTTATAAGTAAGAAGTGTTCAGCTGAGGGGAGAGTGTTTGGATCAGTCCCTGGCCTGGTCCCTGGTGTTCTGAGCCAGAAGATGAGGCTCCTGGCCATAGCTAGCTCTCGTTTCCCTGAGGTGAACACACAGCTGCTCAAACAGGTATGACCTGAGTGCATCTGCATTGTAAAATACAACAGCTTTGCTGCTTCTGGAAACTATAGCCCAGTGCTCCAAAGGAGTGGGTTTGCGGCTGCTCCTTTGCAAAGGAATCCAGGTGAATTTCAAAGGAGTCCAAAGGAATTTCAGGTGTCTCAGCAGCTGTTTTTCTAGTTTACTTGCCTCTACCTTTATCTCATTTTAAATGGTATGATACCTAGCAGAGCATAATGAAGAGTTATATTTTTTAAGATTTTTTTAATTTATTTGAGAGAAAGAAAGCACGAGTGAGAAAAGCAGAGGAAGAGGGAGAAGCAGACTTCCTGCTGAGTAGGGAGCCTGACACAAGGCTCAATCCCAGGACCCTAGCATCATAATCTGAGCTGAAGGCGGGTGCTTAACTGGCTGAGCTACCTAGGTGCTACACAAACAGTTATTGTTCATGTGACTCATCAGCATTTCCTGGCAACTACAAATACCATGACTTCTGTGAGCGCCATCTCCTGAACGTGGCTGAGAAATGTGACTCTACCTCTCTTGTTTTCCAATATAGTAAACTGAGATGTTCAAGTTTACCACATAAATTGACAGCAGTACCCTAATTTGAAGACTTCCACCGACTGGTGCTATTCATGTTATAATCTGCTCTTTTCCCTGTTAATGCTTTCCCAACAGGTTTGCTTCCCATATTAGTCAGGATGGGCTCTGTTACACTGCAGTAACAACCACCTCCAAATTGCAGGGTTTAAACATGCAAGTGCATACATAGTTTACCCATATGAACATTTCTAGTGCAGGTAGATGTGCAGGAGGTAGGGCAGGGCTCTGTGTGATCTTAATCACTCAGCACTCCAGGTGGGTGGACATTTCAGCTAGACACATGCTTCCAAAAGTGGGAAGGGAATATGGAAAATCATGCATGGATTTTTTGGTTTCTTCCCAGAAGGAACACATGCCACTTTTTTTTAAGATTCTTTAGCCAAAGCAGTCACATGACAGTAGCTGATTTCAAAAAAGATCAGAGGAGGAAGAATTTACCATGTAGAGAAGAATTTAGGGAATGTCCCTAAGGACTACCACACTTCCTCATACAGTTCACATGAAGAAAAGGAAGAGGAGGAGGAGGAAGAAGAGGAGAAGAAAGGGAAGGAGAAGGAAGAGCAGGAAAAGGAGAAAAACCACAAGAAGAAGAAAGGTTAAAAACTGTTTGCACTAAGAAACAAGAAAGAAGGTTTAAGGATGCCTGGGTGCCTCAGATGGCAAGTGCCCGACTCTTGATTTCGGCTCAGGTCATGATCTCAGGGTCCTGGGATCAAGCTCTCTGTCTGGCTCCGTGCTCAGCAAGAAGTCTCCTGGAGATTCTCCCTCTCTCTCTCCCTCTGTGTCCCTCCCACCATACTTGCACATGCACACTCTCGTTTTGTCAAAATAAATAAATAAATCTTTAAAAAAGAGGGAGAGTTAAAGCTTGACTTTTCTTACCAAGCTGTGTGATCTTGGGTAATTTACTTCATCCCATGAAGTCTCAGTTCCCTCACCTATAAAATAAGACTAATAGTACCTGACTCATATGGTGGAAGAAGAGATTCAATTAAATAATCTCTACCAAATGTTTCTCCCAAGCCTGGCACAAAGTAGAATTCTCAGCATGTAGGTGCTGTCTGTCTCCTGTGTTAGACAGCTTTCAGAGCACCGTTGAGTCTGTCAGCACATGAGACCCACCCCCTGACAAGCCTGTAAGGTCAATAGGGGGATCATTATTATCCACATTTGCAGATGTGGAGACAGAGGCTCTTGGAAATAGAGCGGCCTGAATTTTTACACATGGTGAGGCTGAGAGGAGCACTGGGCCTGGGGCTTCCGGCTCCAACTTCATGTTCTAGTCTGCACATACTCCCTCCCCTTCTTCTCTCTTTTCTGAGGTATTGTTTTTAAAACCTCACTTGTAATGGGCAACTATTTAGGTATGTATCAAAGTGAATGGCTGAAAAATAGGAATGTAAACTGATGAATTTGGCCCAGGACAGAAGACATAACACCTGTGTTATCCAAAGTCGGTAGAAAGCCTATGAACATGTTTTTGGAACATTTTTCATGCACGTGAATGAAAAAAACTCACTGCGGCTGCACACAGAAGACAGACCAGCCCAAGGACGTTGAGGGTCCCCGAATGAGATCATACCCTCCAGGGAAGGAGGCCCAGGAGACAGGGAATCCTGCACTTGTGGTTTCCATCCAGGGCTGCATGCATTGTTGCATTGGGTAAACATTAAACCCTCAGTTGTGCAAAAGGATGAGCCATGCCAAAAGGCAGCTGGAAACAGAGTCAATGCAAATAATACTTTTGTGCCTTTGTCTCAGTCTGGGGAGAGGGTGTTTTCCTAGTCCTGAAAGTTGAAGAGGGAGTTCTGTCTTCTACCAAAGTGAACGCTTAAAGAAAGAACCTGGATTTTCCAGATAGACAAACATAAGGTTTGTTGCCACCTCCCACCACCCTTAGCTGACTGTTTAAGGAGGAGAGAGTCTCTAGGTCAAGACCAAGTAGGAGCTGCTGCTCTTACTCTGCAGTCAGGGGTCTAAGGGATGCAGAGAAAAATGCAGGGGTTGGGTGTTGTACCAGCAACCTGCATGTCTCTGAGGAGGACAGCCTTGTCCCAGGGCTTTGGAGCATTCCAGAAACCCATCTGTAAAGACATTGCTTCCAGCACTCTGCCCTGATAACCCGCATCCACCCTCTTTTCCTTCTGCCTTGCTAAGACCTCAAAACTGAGGCTTGGCTCTGATTTTGTGTGTGTGTGTGGGTGCATAATAGAATCGAGAAAAATGCATGCCCCTCAACTTCAGGAACTATGGGAAAGACTAGGCAGCCAAGTGGGGCTGAACCTCAAAGGAAGAACCTTGAACTTTGTGTCCCAGAGGCCATGCACAGGGGTGTAGACATGCCTGGGGTGCAAGCTTTGGAAGACAGCAATACTTAGGTAGGAAATCTTCAAGGTGGACAAATGCTGGGTGATGAGGGAAGATTCATGTCGTTCACTCTCAGATCTTTATTAAAGTTACTAAACTCACAACATTTATCTGTATGAGTAGATTTGGGGGGTAAATAAAATGGCAAAGGGGCCAAGTTCCATTTCCCAACTGGCCCAAAGCCAATCCAAGATGGTACACAAAGTTGCAGGAGCAGAAACAGGAGGCTACGAGGAAGAAAATCAAGAATCTGCAGAAATTGCAAGGAGCACTCTGGGTTCTCAGCACCAAAACTCTGGGTGTTCCAGATAACTCTTCTGAAAGCCCTGAGGGATAGCCAAATTACCCTTGTGTCTTTCTATTCGGTTAGCCTTCCCAATTGAAGTAGAAACTTTTTGAGGGTATAAATCAAGTCTTGGTTGTCACTATACCATCACCATCCAATATATTTGCATAACATTGGTGCTTAACAGCTGCTGATGCATTAAGCTGTTTTCACATTCTCCTACATACCACCAGCACAGCTCCCTGAAGCCTTGATAATGGGTCCAGGCATGTGGAATAGCCCCCCATGCCACTATCCATGCCTGGACAGTACAGATGTCAATCCCTGCTCCACCATTTGCAAGCTATGCCACCAGGACAAGACCCTCAGCTGCTCTGGGCATCAGATCTAATGCATGAAAAATGGGCATTAAAAATCAGATCGAGGGACCATATTACTAGCTAGTTGATTGAGTGAAGGGATGGTGAAATCAAGACTATAGAAGAGATTCATAATTTATATATTGTTATACAAATGATCTTTAAATCTTTATTACTTATACTTGCTTAACACAACGGGAAAGAAACGAGTTTCGCCATAGTCTGTGCACTCTGTGAAAATGTTCTGAGCAGGAACTACCCATGATGCACTGCCAACACTGGTTTTCAGAGGGGTCTGCCGCCAACATTCCCTGCTGGCCACCCTTCTAGCCTCTGCCTCTCCTGCCTCAGCTGCAGTCTCTGTCTCCATCTCTCTGCCTCTCTGCATCTCTCTATCATCTCTCTGTCTCTGCAGGTCTCTGTTTGCCTCTAGCTCCTGAGTCAAGTGCTCCCAGCTGCAGTATCTGCATGTGTCTCTCCGCCCTTCTGTTCCTAGGTTTTCCTATCATCTCTGGTCTCTGCCTCTTTTAGTCCTTCTGTCTTTGCCTCCCTCTCTCTGTGGTCTTGTAGTTTCTCCTCTGTCTCTCTCTGTATCTCTTTCACTGTCTTTCTCTCTCATCCCCCACCTCTTTCTGCTTCTCTCTTTGTTTCACTCCTTCATCTGTTTCTCAGGCTCCTTGCCTTGTCTCTGTATCTCCCATGCCCGAGACTCTGTCTCTGCCCATCTCTCTCTGTCTGCCTGACCATCTCTATTGGGATCCATCTGTCCCCTCTTCCATGCTTTACTCATGGTGCTCATGGAGGCAGACTCCACTGCAGTGTGACCTTTCCATCAGCTTCTCCCTGAACTCCCCACACACACCATGACCATCTCTCATCACGTCCTCAGGTTGGTGTAAATCTCCTATGTTTTCTTTAAGCAGGAGCCAGGGCTTGTATTCAGCCAAGCAGCACAGCCCAGCCCAGCCCTGCAGCAGGGAAGGCACGTGCCTGAGGGAAGAACCATGGCTCCCCTTTCCCAGGGGGAACATCAGTTCAGGGGGGGTCGAAAACAAGACCACCCTGAGGCCCCACAACATATGCGGTATGAGGCCTCACAACACATGTCATATTTACCTTTCATCAACCTCAAGGTTGGAGTTTTTTCCTGTATTTTTCTGATTATTCAAACCATATGTGCTCACAGTAAAAAATTCAGACAGTATGAGAAACAGTAAAGATGCAGAAAGAGAAGATCCTCATTATCCTAACACCAAGAAGCATCTACTGTTGCCATTTTGTCATACTTTCCTCCAAGACTTCACTCATACATTTTTTTAAAATTTTTATGTATGTATGTATATATGTATGTTTGTATATAGAGGAAGGGAGAGAAAGAATTTCAAGCAGACTCCTTGCTGAGAGTGAAGCCCAACTCAAGGCTCAGTCTCACTCACAACACTGAGATCATGACCTGAGTCAAAATCAAGAGATGGCTGCTTAACAACTGAGCCTCCCTGGCACCCCTTCACCCACATATTTTTGTGTGTGTGTGTGAGTCTTTACATAGATAAGAGCACACTAAATACAGAACTGTGCGAACTCTTTTGTTGTTTATTATTCTATCCTTACTTTTCTTTTGTCCTTGAAAGCTTTCTGCAAGCATGGTTTTTTATCCTCCTGAGAGGAAAAAAAAAGAAAAAGACATCTTGTGGCACCTGGATGGTTCAGTTGGTTAGGCATCTGACTCTTGATTTCACTTCAGGTCATGATCTCAGGGTCCTAAGATCGAGCTGCATATCAGGCTCCAAACTAGGCATGAAACTTACTTAAGATTCTCTCTCCCCACTGTCCCTTCTACCCTGTCTATGCTCTCTCTCTCCCTTTCTCTTTCTCAAAATTAAATAAATAAATTTTGTTAAATAAAAACATGTTCGGTGGCTCTCCATTTCTCACAGGAGAAATTCAAATATTTCAATATCGCTTCCCACTGTAGCCCCATCTCTTCCCATCACAAACAACATATTCTGAATTGCAGCCATTTAGGGATCTCCAGTTTGTCTCATGCATAAGTTCACCTCAGCCTCTGGCCTTTATGAACACTCTTCTTCATATCTAGACCACATGTTCCTGCTTGTCCAAAGTGTAGATATATCACCTTCCTCCTGCCGTGTTGCCTCCTCCACCCTGACATCCAACAAAGGTGCCCACAACATCTCATACTTTCTTTCATGGAAAACTCGTCCCTGTTGACTCGATGAGTCAATTGATGTCACCCTCACCAAACTACCAGACCCTTAAAGGTTTCTGTGCTAAGTGGTGCCTAGGACACACCCGGCATAAGTAGATCTTTAATGATTGTTGAGTATTCCGATTTACACATTAGAAATTGACCAAACCATCTCATTAATGTTGGACTTTCATGTTGCTTTCAGTTTTTTCAAGTGACAAATAATGCTGTTAAATGGCTTATTCACATACTGTCTTTCCACTCATTTGCATGGGGGGAACATTCTCAGATTCTATAAAATATCACATAGGTTACATATCAACATTGTTTAACATTATGAAACACTCCTTGGCAACTTGGGTTCCCCATCCTTGGGATTTCTTTCCCAAAACTCTCCTGATGGATTGAAGAGATTCAAGAAAACTAAGTCAGTGGAATTGAAGATTAGAGAGGCCTTATCAAATTTAAAACAAGTGTGGTGCATAAAAAATGAATTCTGGAACACTGAAAAGAAATTTTAAAAATAAATAAAAATTTTAAAAATATGTATAACCCCAGAATTTATAAGCTGAGGTTTTATAGCTCATATGCCTCCATATGAGTTATGATAGTTACTCAGATTCACACAGCTCCTCTTCTGCTGACCCTACCTTTACACTCCTGCCCCCCATCTCAGGCACCTGCGGTACATTCAGTCAAGTGCACAAACATGATGAGCTTGGCAAACAGTGGTGGTCCAGAGAAAACACTAAGCTACAGTCAGTAAAAACCAAGATAACTTCCCTGCATCCTAACTACCCTGAAATCTTAAATTAAATCCTAGATGTTGGGACCCTTAACTCAGCAAGTGCTTACTATACATCTACTAGGTGTCAGATGCTGTGCTATTTTGCTGGGAATGAAAAATTTGTAATAAGAAACAATGAATGCCTGCCTTTAGGAGTTCCCCATCCATGGGGAAGGCTGGCGGTGTCATAAAAACCATGATGGCGCAGCACCTGGGTGGCTCAGTCAGTTGAGCATCTGACTCTTGGTTTTGGCTCAGGCCATGGTCTCAAGGTTGTGAGATCGAGCCCCACATCAGGCTCCACATTCAGCAGGGACTCTACTTTAGATTCTTCTCTCTCCTTCTTCTTCTGCCCAACTCCCCTGGTCACATGCTCAAACAAATTCTCTCTCTCTCTCTCTTCTCTAAAATAAATAAATAAACCTTTAAACAAACAAACAAAAAAAACCCTACCATGATGGCAATAAGAGTTATTCTAAGATCACAGGGCAGGACACCTAACTCAGGGAGGAGGTGGGATGAGGGAGAGGCCAGGGGAAGGTGCCTGTGGATGTGTGATCAGGCTTAACACTATAGCATGACAGATAGGGATCTCTCTGGAATTTGCTCTCATTGGCTAGGCCAGGTAACATGCTAGGTGTTTGATATGCCACAATGAACTACAATCTTCACAACCACTCTGAAGGGGCAATCACTGCCCTTGTTTTACAGAGGAGAAAGCTCAGACTAAGAGAATCATCCAGAGATAGCTCTGAGACTGAGTAGGCACTGAGATTCAAATTCAGATGTGTCTGACCTAAGGCCCATACTACTTGAAAAATGCCACATAGACCCTATCCCCTCCCTGTGAGGTTTGACAAACCAGAAAACATATTTTTTTAACGCTATGGATTCTACAGTCATGTAGCATTCTAGAAGACGAAACTGCCACCATTTAGTGCCCTCAGGGGAGATACTTACTCTGCCTGAAAGTAAAGGGGAGGTTGTGAAGGGGGCCTCAGAAAAGAGAGGTGACCTTTGTCTTGAGATATAGAAAATCTCTCTGCAGGGAAGGCAGAGCAGGACATTTCCAGCCAAGGAAGAGCAAGTAAAAAGTACCAAAGACTGATTTAAGGACTGAAAAGGAACTCAGGGTGACTAGACTACAGGATGTGCAGAAAGCAGGAGAGGCACTAGCAAGTTTAGAGAAGGTCATTTGACCCTATTTCAGTGTCTATTGGTGAATAACAAACCAACACAAAACAATGGTTTTAAGCAATATTGTCCCCAGTCCCATGAGACACAAGTTACTGGTGGTTATATTGCTCTGCCTTGGGCTACTTGGGCCCCTGAGGGGGCTCCAGCCATCTGGAGGATCCTGCAAAAGCTCAGCTAGGGTTAAGGGTCCCAGGTATTCTCCCAGGAGGCATCGCCACACGGTTGCTTGGCCTGCTTCACAGCACGATATCTGCATTCCAAAAAGAAGTGCCCAAGAAGAAAGATATGGCGGCTGCCAGGCCAATCAATGGTCACACTTGGAACCAGCACGGCATCACTCTGCCATATATATTCTATGGGTCAAAGCAGTCACCGACCCAGCCTGGGGCTAAGTGGGAACAGGAGAGAAACCACACAAAGGTGCAAATGCCTGCAGGTGGACTTCACTGTAGGGAGATCACTAAAGTCAAAGTACTAGCAGTAGCATTGTCAGCCAGCCCAAGGATTCTGTGCTGAGGCAGGTTGTTCTCAACCACAAGGCTGGTTAGTTATGAGGTTGTGTTATGAAAAATAAAGAAGAAAAGGTTTTTGTGGGTTTTTTTGTTTTTTGGGGTTTTTTTAGTGTTAGAGTACATTTATGGTGATCCTATAATGTTACAGTGTTAGTTATTGTCACTCACCTTCGGATGGGCTTTTTAGTAGTCATGGAATTTTAGCGTTAGCCCAGCATATCTGAGCAGCAGCCCACATCACTGTCATCCATCGGGTTACCACGCTCCCACAGACGACTGAACACCAACAGAGCAGGGACCAGTGAGGTGGACTTCTGTTCTAAAAAGGTCACTTGAGATCCGAAGGGGCACATGCACCCAAATGTTTATAGTAGCAATGTCCACAACAGCCAAACCATGGAAAGAACCTAGATGTCCATCAACAAACGACTGGATAAAGAAGATGGGATATATATATATATATATATATATATATATATACACACACACATATATGGATATGTATAAATCCATATATGTATATATATATATACATACACACACACGCACACGCACATGCACACACACAATGGAATACTATTCAGCCATCAAAAGAAATGAAATCTTGCCATTTGCAATGACGTGGATGGAACTAGAGGGTATTATGCAAAATAAGTCAATCAAAGAAAAACAATTATCATATGATCTCTCTGATATGAGAAATTTGAGAGGCAGGGCAGGGGTTTGTGGGGGGTAGGGAAGGAAAAAATGAAACAAAACGGGATCACAAAGGAGGGAGACAAACCATAAGAGACTCTTAATCTCACAAAATAAACTGAGGGTTGCTGGGAGGGGCGTGGAATATGGATAGAGAGACCGGGTTATGGACATTGGAGAGGGTATGTGCTATGGTGAGTGCTGTTACGTGTGTAAGCCTGATGATTCACAGACCTGTACCCCTGGGGCAAATAATACATTATATGTTAATTTTTAAAAAAAAAAGAAAAAAAAAAAAAGAAAGATCACTTGGCTGCTATGTGACACATGAATCCTGGAGACACAGATATCTGTTTGAAGGGTCCAAGAGGGAGGTCCTTACAAGGCACAGTGAGAAGCTGCAGGAGAAACCAACTCTGATCTTGGATTTTTGGCCTCCAGAACTATGAGAAAATTAAGTTCTGTTGTTTAAGCTACCTAATCTTTGATATTGATTTGATATGAATATATATATATATATGTAATATTCACATTTGACATATTCAATGTATATAAAAATATGTTAACTGATAGGGTTGTGGAATCGAAATAATGATTATTTGGCTAACTCAGATTCCCATGAAGGTCTGTCCTCTGTAAGTTCCTTAAAATAAATCTCCATCACCAGAGTAGCCTGGATGGATGTTTGTCCCCTGAAATCTCTAAAACCTGGTTAAGACTTTCATCCATCCTAGGCCTTTATCCCAGAGAGCTATGGTGGCCATGTCTGGGACTTAAGCTCAATTCTTACATCCTCCAAAGGTGGCCCAACCTAGTAGTTTTTTGTAAGAACAGGGACATCTTATCCAATATGGAGACTAAGGTTCCCACCTCAACTGGTCTATTAGACAGGAGCTGGCCTGATGAGGGCCATGTGAGGGCCTGACCCATCTGACTCCTCAATTTACAATGATGCAGATGATGCACTTTACAAGTTGTCCAGTGTTCTCTGTCCTTTTCTTTTTCTATAACACATGACTCATCGTGTTCTGTAAAACTTTAGAAAAGTCATGTAATATCAACGCTGTCTAGGGTGAAACTATCAATAAATTTCAGATAATGATTCTTCCTAATGAATTAGTGAAGATAAGGGAAAAATTTGAGCAGATATAATAAATTACTGCACTCATTATAACAGGTAGTGTGCACTAAGTCCCTACTATCTGCCAGACACTGTGTTAAATGTTATACTTAGACATTATTTCAAATAATCTTTATTCCACCCCTATAAAGTAAGTGGTGCTATTATCTCCAATTTGCAGGTAAAGAAACTGAGGCCCCAGGTCATATGATATGACACAGAATTGTTACAAGTCTCTGAGTCTAAAGCTTGGGCTTTTAAATACTTTACTATATACTGACCTTTTTGACTGCTTTTATAATACAATCATGAGAAGCATGTTGTCTTCATACAAGACCTCAGGATCAAGTTCAGTGATTTCTCAAAAATGCTCAAGTGTTGTTGAAAAACTAAAAGTCAGTCAAGATACTAAAATGTGGTTACACAGTTAACAAGATTTTTGGAATGGGAGCAAGAACACATATGTGTCCATGACGCTGAGTCTCACCCAGAACAAGGATCCATAGAGGAAGGGACTCACAGTGAGGGCAGGACTGGAATCCTGTGAGACTGCAATCACTTACCACCTTCTCATTTATGTTGCTGCACAAAGACTTACAGGCAGACATTCAAGGAAGCCAGCAGGGTTAGGAAAGATTGTAGAAGAAAGACATAACATTGATCAAAGTTCATTCAGCCTGGAATGAGTCCTCCTGGACTCCAGTTCTAGTTCTACTACTTCCAACTTTACTCCACAGCCCAGTTTCCTGATCTGTGAAATGGAGATAATATTAATAAGTACTTCCCATGGTTGTTGTAAGAATTGAATAGC
The DNA here is from genome assembly GCF_020171115.1 of Neogale vison. Classification (NCBI taxonomy): domain Eukaryota; kingdom Metazoa; phylum Chordata; class Mammalia; order Carnivora; family Mustelidae; genus Neogale; species Neogale vison. The sequence continues at coordinate 59,325,468 of NC_058101.1, read as the reverse complement.
ACATGGAATGTACCTTCATCCTAAGTAGTCAGTAAATACAAGCTATCGTCCCCATCATGATCAGTTTCCTTTTCCCACAAAACTGGAAAGTTCTGTCATTATTCTCAGTTTGCATCCAGACAGTCTTGTTGTGCAGAAGGCACCTGAGATTATTGTTCCAGGGGCATTGACTGGACACTGATGATCTCAGGGCTGTAGGGTCCAAGAAGGGCATAGGAAAGGATCAGATATCTCTTTCAATAGTTCTATCCTTTTTGGTTTATTAAAACAGCATGTATCACAGTTGTACATTTTATAATCTAACAAAGTCAAAATCAAATTACCATGATCTTGAAGGTCAAAAGCTGAAATCATGATTTCCTTTTCTGCTGCATTCCATATTCAATAGAGTCAGGATTTGGATCTGTAGGGACAGAAGTGGTGATAATCACAGGAACCAGAGCTGACACCGCACAATGCTGTGCAAAATGTGTAACAGGAAAAAAAAAATGTGTAACAGGAACAAGCTCACTCACAGTTAAGGGATCAATTGTACATATTTCAAGATACAGAACCTATATGTTGATTTTGAGAAAAATAAAACTAAAATTGTAACAAGAAAGCATTCCGGCCTTTCCAGCACAGGGCTCTCCTCTGGCGCTGCTCTCTGCGATGGTAAGCTTCTCCTTCAAGGGTCCCCCTCCTGCTCCCCCTGCAAACAAGCTGGCGAAGGAGGGAGGGAGCACACAGCACGTGGGAGGTGGAGGACAGAGTTCACCCTGTGAAAAATCATTAATCATCTTGAGGTCACCAGCCCTGAACACGCTTCCTTCTCCATCCTGTCCTGTGGGCGATCTGTCTCCTAACAGGTTTTGTAATGCTGAGTTGTAAAGCGTTCCTGATGAATTATTGTTGGCATTCAGTCCAAAGACTTGAAGGCTTGAGTCCACCAGAAGAAAAAGCAGACCCTCTTTCCCGCGCCTGTTGTCCATGGGGCCAGCACAGGTCTTGCATTGTGCATGAGGGTGGATAGTCTGTGGGCCCCTCATCCCAGCAGCCCCCAATTCCAGGAAGGGCCTGAGCCAGACTGGGGTTTATTACTGTGCTTCGAAACAGGAGCATTTGAGGGCAAGTCCACCCTTGGCCACGCCCCTGTCCCAGCACTCCTCTGATAAGGGCAGGACTTCTGTTCCTAGTTGACAGATAAGGAATCTGAGACCAGGGCTATGCTATGGCACATCCAATGTGGCCCAGATGCTTTGGGGAAGACCCAGGATTAAACTCAGGTCTCCAAAACTGCCACCTCTCCTGTTTCCTCCACACTGCTTATTCTAGGCTGTATGGTCCTCCAGTGATAGGAGACCACACCATAGGACTTCATACCACACCTACCATGACTCACCTAAAGCTTCTGGAACAATCCTCCTGCCTCCTCATTCCCATATTGTCATCTAGGGCCAGTGTAAGGCACCCACCTCAAAGAGGCTGTCATGACCCCCCTACTCCTCAATCTCACCCATCTAAAACAGCCCCCATTGCCCTTGATCATAACACTTGCTTTACTTCTTCATAGCACCTAACACCTTCTAACTTGTCTTGCTTATTCATCTGTTTCTTTGTTCTCTGTGTGTTTCTGCTTTCTTTGCAGCTCCAGCTCACACAGAGTGCCTGGTAGTTCTCCGCTGTTACGTCTAGCACTGAGAACTGGCACTCGCACCTTGTGGGTACTCAACAAGCTTTCAGTCAATAAATTAACAAACACTGATCATTAATAATGCCTTCCCTTCAATGCCCGCCTTTCCAAATATAAATGTGTGTACAGAGATATATAGATGATAGGTAGGTAGGTAGATAGATAGATAGATAATAGATGATGGATGGATAGAGAGATAATGAGCTTTCCAAAACATTTCCACAAGTAATACTTGTCTGCCACTTCTCCCATGTAAGATAAGAAGATGAGGCTTTGTTATAACAATTTCACAGACAGAGAAATTAAAGCCCACAGAGATTTAGTGACTTTTTCTCCTGACCCTAAAATTAGACCAAGGTTCCTCTACACGTCACTAGCTATGTAACATTAGAAAAGTCATTTTTCCCCCTTTGAGACTCAGTCCCCTCACAATGGGGGACTATAAACTCAAAGATCTCTAAGATTCTTTCTGGGAATAAAATTCTAGGATGGTATTTCCCCAACTGTGTGCTGGGAAACTCAGTATCCGACGAGATGGTAACACTGTGAGTCAAGGCCTCAGAAAGAATAAGAAAAGGGACAAGAATGAAATGGGTCAGTCCCTGTGGTGTTCCAGGTGTGTGGCGAGCACTTCCCTCTTCCCATCAGCTCATTTAATCTTCAGAATCCACAAACTGTACAGCTGGAAAATGAAGTAAAACAGGAAATTCAGAGATGATGCGTATGGCAGAGGATGGTTGCTCAACACAGTAACTTCAAAGTATTCATTTAAAAACCTTAAGAAGGCTGTAGAAAGCTTAATTGTTGCTCTGTATTTGATTTACCATCAACTATACGGAGCCATTGTTCCACTTTCACCTTCTAAATCTCAAGGAGGTACATCTACCAACTGAACCCAAATGGGGATCTATAACTCTAGCTACAAGGGAGTCTGGGAAATGTAGTTCTCTTGGCTTTACATCCTCTGCAGTATGAGAATGGCAAACCAGAAAGAGGGTGGTAATGATGCTGAGTGCCATCGGTCATATCCATCTTTCACTGTATGGCAAATTAGGTTATCAAAGACGCTGGGGGTCTGAGATGTGAGTTGGAGAACTAGGGAATGGGGAGGGAGTTGGTGTTGGGATGGAAGTGGGGTGGGAGATGGAAATCAGGGTTCAGGATGAAGACACAAAGCTCCTTCCCAGGACTACAGCAAAAGCAAAAGAGAGTTGAAAATAAAGGGGAAAAATCACAGCTGTGGTGGATGAACGGTTTGTTTTCTCAGATTAAAGCCAACTCAAAGAATTCTACTCCTGGTCCCTCCCATCCTCACCATGGGCTCTTAAGCATCTTATCTCCCTCTCTAAAAAACACTCCTCATCCGTTTTCTTTTCCCTGCGGCTTGACTATCAAATGGGTCATACTACATGGGCCTGATTTACTTTCACGGTTAAGCAATGCAAACATGAGAGAGACTGTGATCTCCTAAACAGCAAACCCAAGTGGCTTTGCACATTCACCTTTTGGGTTTTGCCTATTTAATCTGAAAGTGTTCTGTAAGTGGCAGAGTCACCTTTCATTATAACTTCAATTCAGACAAGCAGGATTTCATGATTTCTATTTCATACTGACTTCTTGGGTATGTTCTACTTTTGCAATCAGGAAAAAATAAGTAAAGATGGGATATTTTGGGGGAGGCAGTTAAGCAGGATGAATAGGTGGAGCACAGAGGAATTTTAGGGCAGTGAAAATACTCTGTGTAATTCTATAATGGTGGATGCATGTATTTACACATTTGCTCAAGCTCACAGAACATACAACACCAGGAGTGGACCATAATGTAAACTAGGGTCTCTGGGTGACAATGATTTGTTAGCGTAGGCTCCTCAGTTATAACAAAAGTACCACTCTGACGGATGCTGATAATGGGGGACAGAAGCTCTGCACGTATGGGAGCAGAAAATCTCTCCACCTTCCCTTCAATTTTGCTGTGAACCTTAAACTGCCTTAATTTTGGCTTTGTTTTGTTTTTTAAGTAGGCTCCATGGCCAGCATGGAGCCCAGTTCAGGGCTTGAACTCATGACCCTGAGATCAAGTCCTGAGCTGAGATCAAGAGCTGAACACATAACCAACTGAGCCACCCAGGCGCCCCATAAACTGTCTTCATTCTTAAAAATACAATGCCTTGATCAAAGTAAAATAAAATGTCCAATTGTAATCTCTCTTCTTATACATATAAACACACATAGTTTTACACTCATGATTGTGACCTAGCATTTACAGTTCTATTTGTGGGATCATAGAAGGTTTGAGCCCAAAAAGACCTGAGAAATCATGTAGCCAAGTGGTATCAAACCACATTCTGAGGACCCTCAGAATCTACAGAGATATTTCAAGGGTTCCCAGAGCAGAGGAGATAAAGTGACCAAGACCACTGCTCCTGCATGAACCCAAAGGGCTTGGCTTTCATCTATTTTATATTTTGGATTTGCCTGTGAGATTCCATTTTAAAAAGAAATCTCACACACACACACACACACACACACACACACACACCAGAGAATGAGTTCAAAGCCACCTAGCTTCTGCCATTATTTGGATGGGAAAGCAGAGGCCAGGAGAACGCAAAAGCCCACCTATAGTCCCACAGAAGCAGAAAAACAAGGTCTGGAACTAGAAATCTGACGCCTAATCTGTTTTCCCTCTGCACCACTGCAAGAATCCCAGCCTGAGTGGCCCAGACAGATGTGGCTCTGATCCAAGGGTCAGATCATTTTGGGCGCTGTTTGTTTGCACATCATAGAATATTGTTTAAGACCTGAAGCTCAGAGACCTCCCCTGGCAAGACGCTCTGATTTGGAGCCCAGAGGGGTGCGTTTCAAGAGCTTGTGGTCTGGACGGAGAGCACACCAGTGAAGACAGGGTGGCTCTTCCCGGGGGTGGTGTGCTCTGCTGCTCCACGTCACATCCCTTCTCAGTACTGTAAACACAAGTCCACTGTATGTTTTTAAAACGTGAGAAGAAGCAGGATCCTGCCTGCATGTTTTGACATAGCCTGCAGGGAGGGAGAATGGGACCAGTGGATCTCGCCTATGCAGAACGTAATTGCTTCCCGCATCTGATGGTTAATCTCAGGCCAGCAGGGCTGTCGGCAGTCTCTCCTCTGAACCGTCTGCACCCACCGCATGCAGCAGAGACCTGGGACCCATGCTTGGCTTTCCTGTTCATGCACTCTGGGACTTTGGTCCTCAGTTTCCTTACTTGAAAAGTCAGAGGTTTGGCCTAGATCATGGTTTTCTACCTACCAAAAGGACTTTGTTTGGATCCATTTTACAATGGAAGATTTAGGTTGAAGTTTCTGCTACTAAAAGAAAGCTGGAAATCCACTGGACTAGATGTTGCTGGTAACTCTTTCAGCTTTAAGATATTGCAATTCTAGATTTTACTTCTCTTTAAGGTGCTGGAAGAAGTTTGACTTCCACCCAGGAGAGGAGGCATCCTCAGTCCTTAGCAAGAGAGTTGAGCATTGCGGGGCTTAGGGAGCCCAATTCTGCTACCCCAGTCCCAAACCCTCTCAGACCCTCAGGTCTAGCTGCTCCCTCTTCTGCCCCATGTAGCAGTCTGTGCCCCATACCTATCATGCTGCCATCACTGCATCACTTCTGTCCTACCAATACCACTGCTTCTGCTTCCTACCTTCCCTCCCCGCTGAGCTGCCTGAAGCCTGTGGCTGTGTCTTTTTCCCTTGTTGAAATCCTAGTGTCTGGCACCATACCTGGTATACTATAGGTGCTTAATAAATGCATGTTGCATTTCATCGCATTCTGAACAATTGGACTTGCTTTCAAACTTAGCAGTCAGTCTAAAGCTAACCTTTAAATGTAAGTAATTTCAAGAAAAATATTCTGGCCTGGTATGGACATAGTATATAGCCAGTCCGCAGATGTTGAGCATCAACCATAAGCCAAGTACTACTCCAGGACCTTCTAATACCCTCAAGGATAAACCTGATCCTGTCTCCAATGGGGAGGTACTAGAACCATAAGATAGAATTGATCATATAGTGAGGGCTGGGAGGACCTCTGTTCCCAGAGCATGAAATTTCTGGTGTCATGAGTCCCATGGGAAAGCTGAGGCTTGAAGTATGTGGGGCTCAGGGAAGGAATGGTCCACATAGCTGGTTTCTTTACTGAGATGAGAGCCCTCCAGAAAGGAGCACCAACCCACCGGTGGAGCATGGTAGAAGAGGGCACCACAGAGAAAAGACTTACCACAAAAGGACAAGACTGTCCAATCCTTCCCAAATTTCCTATCCCAAAGACCAGAATGTGTGGCAGAACTAGAGTGGACTTGGACAACACTGGCTTTTTTTTTTTTTTAAAGATTTTATTTATTTATTTGACAGAGAGAGATCACAAGTAGGCAGAGAGGCAGGCAGAGAGAGAGAGAGAGGAGGAAGCAGGCTCCCTGCTGAGCAGAGAGCCCGAGACAACACTGGCTTTGACTGGAGCCACTGTGACTTGCTTGCTGTGAGATGAGAGGCAAGCTGCCTTACCCTTTCTAAGAATGTGCAAAGGAAGGACCATGAATCCGGATGGTGTTCTGTTGAGTTGGAAGTAACTTTGGAATTGACAATAGAAGGGAAGGGTCCAGGAGAAACATGGACAAGGAGGGCTGAAGCTCTGGCAAGAGGTTTGTGCTTGGGAGAGGGATTCTGGAGTTAATTGATGTGTGTGTTTCTTGCAGCCACACTCAAAGAGATGTAGAGAGAAGAGTAGAGGAGGGGTAAAGAAGGAACCACCCTGAACCTAACATCTCTGAGACCTGCATTTGCTCCTCTGTGCTCCTCTAACCTTCTATTATAGCTCCCACAAGTTTCCCCCCTTGATATTGTGAACTTTCTAAGCACAGTGCCAGAGTTAAACCACCTTTGCCTCCCTCACATTTATCTCTGTGTTTACTGAGTGAATAAGTGAACCAATGAGCCTAGAATTCATTTCCTTTAAGAAACAACTGAAGAACCTATAAATGCTATCTTGGAGAAGATTTGGCTCAGGACACCCCAAAAGGGCTGACCCATGGAAACAGGCAGAACACCATCATATCAATTTTGGAGGAAAATTATTTCAGTTCAACATGAATGGACTGGGCCATCTGGTGAAGCAGGGAGGCCTTCAGGACTGAGAACTTGTAAATGAAGATGGATGATATTCTCCCAGGACTAGGGCCCTGCATGGCAGCCTAACCACACCTTCAAGAGAGGCAACTCAAAGAGTCTAATGTTTGGCTTAGCATTAAGCCAGCTTGGCACCCAGGCAACTCCATCACCTATACCAACTGACTTCAGAAGAGAGGAATGGAGCCCATCCTTAGCACACAAAGATGAGATCTTTGCAGGCATGGGCTTCATTCTGTGGAACTTCTGGAAAGCCAGCTGGTCCAGCTTTTCCCTCATCATTCTGGGGCCTCAGTATCTGGTCACTACCTGACCTGTCTACCACTCATCAGTTCCCTGCCCAGCCCTGACCTCCCTTGGGTGGGGATCCATTAAGAGTAGAGACTAGGCATCATTTGTTCATGAGGCATTTATGTTCCAATGGTTAGGAGTACAAGTACCATAGTTAAACCACCTTCATTCCCTCATCTGTGATCTGAGACACTCATAGTAAGAGTGTAAGGATCAAAGGGTTAATACACATAACATGCTTAAAACAGTTCTAGCACGGAGTTGGTTCTCAAAAGAAATGAACGTTCTTATAATAAGATCAGTTTCTCCTGTACCTGGCATGAAACATGTAAAAAAAAAAAAAAAGTTTTGCTGAATAAAAAATTAATCAATCAATTAATCACTAAATATTGATGTTGCAATCACCAACTAGTCAATAAACATTTGTTAATTCCAAATAAGCACCCAATACTATGCTGGGTACAGAAAAAGACAGAAGTAGAAATAAAAATACCTGGTTCTTATTTCTAAGGATTTTACAATCTGATGATAAAGAGAAGTATTATTAATTTTTTAAATTAATAAACTTATAACAAAATCTAACAGCTTCAGGAGTGCACTTGCGATGAGCCCTAGGTAGTGTATGTAAATGATGAATTACTACATTGTACACCTGAAACTAATATTACACTGTATGTTAACTAACTGGAATTTAAATAGAAATTTTTTTTTAAAAAATCTAACACAGCTTTATAAAGTAACACTAGGCCAGGCCCTGCTAGCTTTCAGAGGTTATTTCACTTGATCAAGCTCTAAATTGTGAGGGTCCTGCAATAAATGGTTTAGGACAAAAAGGGGAAATCATGTGGGTTCTCTCAAGGGAAAGACTATTTAAAAGTGCCTTTAATTTTCTTAATAGTCTAAAAGTTTCCCCAAAATGTTCAAAAATACTAAGACAGAGAGGTGAGGGAATAGGGGATAATCTGTGGCAACTTAAAGCATGTTGGATTTATACCCTTTATCAATCTAAATTCATTTTTTCCCAACCTTAAAGCTATTAAGCAGGTAAAGGTTTTTCCTGGGAAAATCCTGGAATCAGTCCTCTCTCTGTTCTCCTATGTCAGGATCCACAGAGATGCTTCCCTTGCATAGGGAAGGGTTCTGATCTCTGACCTATCAAGGGTCAAGGAGCAAAGTGGTGTTCGGCCAGTCATACAGAATGGATCCCTTGCTGTTGGTCATGGGATTCTGTGCAAGTTCACCATCAATGTCCTCCCAAAAGAAAACATAAGCACCATTGATTACCTTCTAATAACCACTTTATTACACATTTTATATTTATAAAAGGGCACTGAGAGAACACTGTTATTATTTCTCTAATCCAAAGCAGATGGTCCTGACAGAGGTAAATGGGACTTTCTGGGTGTGGCCCTGAAAGTTTGTGTTTTCCGGGAAGGTTTTGAGCCAGAGCCAAACCAGACCCAGAAGTTCCCATCCACCCCTGTCTCAACACATGACTTTCATTAACAAAATTGCATTGCTCTTTTCTGCAGAAAGTGGTACCATTACTCTAATAAAAACATGTCCATTGTGAATCAATTGCCACCTACATGATGGCGAGAAGGACTCCGAAGCAAGAGGCCAGGGACTGGTGAGAACAAAGAAGGCCGGTCTTACAGAGGGAGGCTCCAGCCACTCGCTGAGCCTCCTTCCCAGGCCTGTGGCTGGACAGGAAGAAAGTGGGTCAAACTTATACCATCAGCACGATCACCCTAGGTGAATCCCCTAAATGTGGAACTTGGCCCTCAGAAGACTTCGGTTCCAATCCTTAGCCCAGCGCAGCCCAGCCCACTGCATGCATCTTGTCATTGGAAACCAACACAAGCACCCCTTGGCTGCCCATCCTCCACGCCCACTCTCTGGGCACATCTAGACTCTCTCACTTTGCTCCTGACTTTGTTTTTTTTGCTCCATTCCAAGAGTTGCCCCTGTAGTCTCCAGGCTCACGCTTACTTTTTCTTTTTTCTTTCTTTTTTTTTTTTTTAAAGATTTCATTTATTTACTTGACAGAGAGATAGAGAGCACAAGTAGGCAGAGTGGCAGGCAGAGGGAGAGGGAGAAGCAGGCTTCTTGCTGACTAGGGAGCCCGATATGGGACTCGATCCCAGGACCCTGGGATCATGACCTGAGCTGAAGGCAGCCACCCAACCAATTGAGCCACCCAGGCACCCCTTACTTTTTCAACTTCACTTGGACTTCTTGACTTGGTCATGGCCACAGTATGTTCCACCCACTGGCTCTACCCACTCCTAGTATCCTCAGGATACACTGCTTGACCAATAGTGGAAGTGACTATCTCAAGTTTCTAGGTGCATGAGAATCAGCTAGGGAGAATTGGGAAAACAAATTCCCGAGTCCCATCTTCAGAAATCCCAATTTTATAGGTCTGCAATGGGCTAAGAATCTGCATGTCACAGGATGGATGGTTCAAATGGAGGAAGAAGCCGAGATGCTCTTTGGACAGCACAGTCTTCCCTCACAGGCCTCTGACCAGCAGCCGAAATGACCACTTTTTGTATCTGCTCAACCATCTGACTTACACATCCATTCATCCTTCCCACCCCTCTGACTCTCTCTCTCATTAAGGGTACAACTATGTCCATTTGACAGAAGAGGAAAAGGAGGCTTGGAGTGGTGATGTGAGACCTCAGATTCCCAGGCCATGGGGCATCTCTGCTGCACATGACTCATAGGTGTCCCAGCCTTGCATACTGACACTGGAGTTCCTAAAGTCTTCTCCATCCCACCAATGGAATCTCCACCCTTCATGTCATTGGTCCAGATCTTTGAAGCCATCCGTAATCTGCTCATTTATAATCCACAGAAATTTGTTTTCTATTTACATCCTGTATCAAACATCTCCCACCTCCCTTGCTATGCTGGTTCCAACATGATTCTTCTCCTTACCCCTGCCCCAGTGTCTCAGTCAGCTCTCACTGCTGTGACAGAATACCAACACACATTTCTCTCTCACAGTTCTGGAGGCTGAAAGTCCAAATTCAAGGTGCTGGCCAATTTGATCCCTGGTGGGAGTTCACTTCCTGGCTTGCAGACAGCTGCCTTCTCATTATGTGCTCACACAACAGAAAGAGAGCCAGAGAAATCTCTCTTACCTTTCTTCCTCTTCTCATAAAGACACAGATTCACTCTTGAGGGCCCCACCCTCACAACCTTGCCTAAACCTGATTACTTCTCAAAGGCCCCACCTCCAAATACCATTATGCTGGGGTTGGAGCTTCAACATATGTACTTGAGGGAAGATATAATTCAGACCAGAGCGCTCGCTTGGATCTGTTCTCAACACAGTGCACACAGTGAGTCTCATGACACCTAAATCACATCCAAGCACTCCAGTGACTCGCAGTCAGTAGAAGTGCTGAGCTGCCCAGTGTGGTACTCACCAGAAGAGCTGCAGAAATCTGGAGAAGAGTCACAGTGGGGGAAGAGCTCTTGCTGGAGTTGGCCCCTCACTGGGCCTCAGAGGAGACACTGAAAAGCCAGGGAATGGGAGAGCCACTGGCTTGGACCACAGCAGGGCCATTTTGGGAAGTGAGTTGTTTTTATTGTTGTTGTTGTTGTTGTTGTTGTTTTTAGTTTATGCATGTTTTGATCTAGAAAGGATCTGAAAAAAAAATGATGATGACGAAAATTATAATTTTTTCAAGTGGAAGTCAGGACCAAGAATGGGAAATAGAATCTGAATGTTTCAGTTCATGACACTTTGTCAATCTGTTTGAGTACCAAAGATTTTGCCCTGAGTGTCCTAGAAACCCAAAGGCAGAGGGGAAAAGAGCCAGTTCCATAAATCTTTCTGTCAAAGAGAAGGAGAAAACACATAATGTTCTTTAGAAAACAGACTACTTTTTCCTAGTATTGCATTGTAAAGAAAATTTCCCATTGGAGTTACTTCAAACAAAGGTTTATGTCTTGAACCTGCTTTGTTGGATATAATGAAGCCTAAAAGGCCTTGGGGAGTCCCTCTATAAAAGATGGAAGTATAAATCAAAATCCAGCCAGAGCGAGAGGACAGGATGACACTTGGGTCAGTCATCCCTGTATCCTCCCTGGTGGACATTGTTGATGTCTGGGCTTGAGTCAGCCCAGCATAGGGGTGTCTTGACCAATACCTCAACCTCCAGGTCTGACACCAGCAACTGGCAATAAGATTTACAGTGCTCCCCACTGCTCTTCCAAGCAAGTCCTTCCAACCCCCTTACCATGACCTGCAGAGACCAGCATGATCTGGCTCCTGCCCACTTCCCAGACTCCTCCCCCCACCCACTCAGCACCACCACACTCCAGCCACACTGGCCTTTGGGAAGGGAGCCAATCTCTCTCCCACCTCCAACCCAGTGTGTTTAGTCATTCCATGGACAGGGCTCTGGAAGACTTCAGCTTTTCACATGGTGCCTGCCTCCTGATTCTTTGGGGCTCAATTCCTCCCATGGGTCTGCCCTGCCCACCCCTCGAAATGAGGCCTTGCCTATCATTCCCTGGCTCATCTCCAGTGTCTCTCTTCCGTGGTATGGATCACAATCTACATATTTCACTCCAGCCTTTATGTGCGCATTGGTGTCTCCCCACTAGAATGTAAGAGGGTAGGGGTCTTGCCTGCCTTGCATTCATTGTGTCTCTAGGGCCCAAGGTGACCAAGTAGGTGCCCAATATATATTTCTGGAATAAGTGGGGGGAAAAAGGAATGCTCTGTGGGGAGAGAATGGGGGGCAGGCTTCCCTACCTTGAATCCTGGCATAAAAAATCCCACCATTTAAGAAGATGTCCTTCCAAAGAAATCAAGGAATCCAAAACAACATTCACTCCAAGGACAGCCAGCCAATTCCAGCACAGTGATAGCTCCCAGGTCCCTGTGCAGACAAGGAGGGATTTCTCTAAAGAACGAATTCTTGGTAGAGCCATGTTTGTTCCTTGCTGCAGTGTTTGTCAGGGTAGACTGGGGAGCAGCACACAGAAGGATAGCGGGATTCCTTTCTTCTATCCCTTCCAATCCAATCCCCAAAGACAGTTCCCTCAGTGGGGTGAAAACATACCTCCAATCCAAAGGCACCAAAGAGTACTACATGGTGTAACAAAATAAAAAAGAGACACTGTCTGGACATGAATGGAAAAAAATTTTCTTACTTGGCCCTTTTCTGGTACCAGGGTCCACTGGCATTAATATGCTAGCTAAGGGCAGGAGCCTCTCTTGAAGTGAAGCTTCCACCCTGCCCCCCGCAGAGAGAAGCAGTAACCAGAGCGAGGCCACCCACTGCTGTCGGCAGCCCGGGTTCAACTGAGGGCTTATTATCACACTCCAGCCCTCTCTGTTCCTTTTGGTTTCCTCCTCCTTTCCCACACTCTTCCATGGCTCCAAACAGGCCACCTGGTGCCCACACCCAAATTCCTACTCTCCAGTCTGTCCTTCTCTACAGCCACCTGGAGCTAGGAATGCAACATAGAAATTTCTCCAGCTGGAGACCAAGGTGGTCAGAGGCCTCATTCCTGCTTAGCCACTCTCAAGCTGTAGGACCTTGAGCAAAACTCTTCCTTGCCTTGGTTTTAGTCATCGGCAAAATAAGCAAACTGTTCTTATTCATGTGCCACCTTCCTGATTTTTACCATGTCTTCATGTTATATATTCTGTTACTTAAAACATGATTATCTAATGTTTGCCTTTATACTTACTCACATGTTAAACAGTAATATCCTGGGTATGCTATGTGTATTTTTCTAATGTACATTTGAAACATATAACTATGAAAAACTGAGTCCATCTGCACCCTAAGTCACCTTGTGTTCAATCAGTCCAACACATACACACTTTTGGGAATACTGGATTAATGACCTGATCTCTACAATAAGTTCCAACAGTGCATACCTCCACAACATAGAGGAATTACTTCTCGTTCCTGAGGACACAAACATTGTGGCTGGGATTTCAACACAGACTTGGTGATGAATCCTCCGATTGGTATCTGTGGAATCCCAAACCCACTGCTGATGGTAACAAACCCCAACAGTGAAGGTCCTATTCTTAGCATAACTTGATTTTTCCAGCACTGAAACTCCTGTTATGTGTCATGGCTCACGCTAGGTCCTTTCCGAAGAGAAGTGGTAGAGACATAGGTTTGTCCTCATGAAAGAAAGAGCTGCCGACTAGAAGCTCCGTTGCAGTGTGGTGACAAGGCCAAGCTCCAACTCGAAAGAGGAAACTGATTAGTGAGTCCTGGCACCTGGCACAGTGCCCAGTACACAGTGGAGACTTTCTTAGCTTGTCTGCTGAGGTTCAATAATGGAGGTGTTTATTTACAAGACATTGCAGAGACATAGCAGAGACCGAGATTCCTTCTACAGAAGGGACATCACAGAAGTCTCTGCTAAGCAGGTTTTCAAAAAATGAGGTGTTCTGTTGTAAGGAGGTCCCTCCAAAGGCAGATAAAATAGCCTAAGCAAAGACCAGGAGGAGAGAGACACAGAAGTGTTGAGGTCTAGGAGTCATTAAAAAGAACATAAAGATGGTTCTTCACAGGGAGGTGATGAGGACCAGAGAGATCTAGATGACCTGAGCTGAAATCAAGAGTTGGATACTTAACTGACTGAGCCACCCAGGTGCCCCTGCCCAAAATCTTAATGCACCCATTATAAAAATGCTTTAGTGAGGAATTACGGTCTTGAAACAAATTAAAAAATACAGTGTCAGCAAAGAAATAAAGGAGAATCAATGAAAATTTTAGAACTGAACAATACAATAGCAAAAAATAAAAAAGAAGGAAGCTTCAAAAGCAGCCATCTAATCTAGGAGTCAGCAAACTACAGCCCATTGGCAAACCAGACTGCTGTCTCTTTTGTTAATGGTTCTACTGGAACACTCCATGCTCACTTGATTGCAAACTGCCTCTCACGGCTTTGCGCTATAATGGCAGAGTTGGGTATATGCAATAAAAAAACGTGTGGCCTCCAAAATGTAAAATATTTACCATTCTCCCCTGTAGAAAATGTTAATTGACCCCTGATCTAAGCTACCACTTCTAGAAAGTACAAAAAGTGAAAATCAAACCCAAATAAAATAGAAAGAAATAATCAACATAATAAATAATAAAGGGTCATGACAAAAGTTTTCAACACTGAACAAAATGTTCTATATCTTGACCTGAGTGACGGCTTCATCATTTTCCAAAACTTATCAAATGACACTCTTCAGATCTGTGCATTTTACTGCATGTAAAATATGCCTTCAGAATTACCTGAGTCAGAACATGCCACTCTCTCACTCACAAGCTCCCTGTGGCTCTCCGTGTCACTTAGACAAAAACTCAAAGATGTTTTGGTGTCCCCCACCAAGTCCCCGCAGGACCCCCTACACAAGCTGCCCTCTTTGACATCACCTTCAACCCTCCCTGTTCCACTCCTCTCCAACTACACTGGCCTCCTTGACGCTGCTGGAAGATTCCAGCGACTCCCCTACCTCCAAGCCAGTGCACCAGCTCTTCCCCCTGCCTGGCTACTCCAGGCTTTACCTCCTAGAACTCTTTCAAGGTTTTGCCCAACATCCACCTTCTCAGTAAGACCTAGCCACTTAACCTGCTCTACTTTTCTCCTTATCTACAGCATCACCTTTAACACATTATATAATTTACTTTTTTTTTCCTTTTTTTTTTTTAAGCCTACAGCAGCCACTATTCTCAGGCAGTCTCCCATCCAAGTATTAACCAGACCTAACCCTGCTCAGTTTCCAAGATCAGATATATAATTTACTCATTATGTTTGTCATCTGTCTTCTCCCACTATGCCAACACGCTAGAATGAAAGCAGAAAGGAGGTAAGAATCTTTTCTGACTTAGTCGTTGATGTATCACACCTACTTAAAATAGTACCACAAACACTTAGACCAAAGACACTTAGTGGATGCCCAAGAAATGAGCACTAGGTAAATGTTGTGAAGACAGTCTAAGTAATGCAAAGTATATATAACCTTTATGTGAATATGGCAGAGCAAAAAACACAGGTCCTTTACCCTTGGCATTCTCTCCTTGTTCCTTGTCTCTTCCCATCTTGACCTCATACTTAAAGCACACACCCTGAAAACCTACATTCTCTGACAAAAAAAAAAAAATTGCTAATCCTGTGACAGCAAGCACATTTGCCAGTTGGTATCCTACATGATTCAGGGCATCTCCAAAGTGGGGGAGTGACTGCCTCCTCCCAAACATGGGGGGTGACCATACATGTTATCACCTCTACTTGAATGGCCTCCACTTGAGCCAGTCTTTGATTTGAACAGCTCTGTCTGCAGTAACTACTACTATTAGATCATTCATTTCCCGCACCTGATAAAAAGCAGTCAAGAATATGAGGTGTGATTAACAATGTGTACAATTCAGTACACTTCTTCGATTACATTGCAAAATAAGAACCAGTCGTCTCAGGTCTTGTTGTGCTGTACCTGAATCTTTCCCTGTAACTTAGAGGGTAGAAGGAGCACTCTTCATCCTAACCAGGGGAAACTGCTATTTCTCAGTCTAGAGCACATGTTACAGAAGGTGAGCCCAAGAGAAGACAAAAAGCTCAATGGGAAAGAACAATTACCAGCGTTGACAAGTCAGTGTTCTGGTTACATTCTGGCTGTCAGCTCTGATCACAGTTTGAACTCCAGTCTGTGTTTACTGTTGGCATTAATGAAGGCATTTCTGCCTTTCTCAAATGGGACCGCAGCTCAGCCAACACTTTCCCATGAGAGCAGTAGGAGTTAACTGTGGTGGCCACCGTTTGTGCATCTGTCCAGGTCATAAGGAACTTCTACTTCTGGAAATTTTTCTCCCCACCCAGCTGCCCTTGACCCTTTTGACTCTACATCTCAGGCTGTAGCTGCTTGAACCAAAGTGGGCATCTGACCTAAACTCCTCAGTTTTTTGTTTGTTTGTTTGTTTGTTTATTATTTAAACTTTATTTTATTTTTTCAGTGTTCCAAGATTCATTTTTTAAAAGATTTTATTTATTTATTTGACAGACAGAGATCACAAGTAGGAAGAGAGGCAGGCAGAGATAGAGGGGGGAAGCAGGATCCATGCTGAGTGGACCCCAATGTGGGGCTTGATCCCAGAACCCTGAGATCATGACCTGAGCTGAAGGCTTAACCCACTGACCCTCCCAGGAGCCCATCCAAGATTCATTGTTTATACATCACACCCAGTATTCCATGCAATACGTGTCCTCCTTAATACCCACCACCATGCTCACCCAACACCCCACCCACCTGTCCTTCAGAACCCTCAGTTTATTTCTCAGAGTCCACAGTCTCACATGGTTCCTTTCCCCCTCCAATTTCCCCCAACTCCCTTCTCCTCTCCTTCTCCCAATGTCCTCCATGTTATTCCTTAGGCTCCACAAGTAAGTGAAATCGTATGATAATTGACTCTCTCTGCTTGACTTATTTCACTCAGCATAATATGCTCAGCATAATATGCTGAGTGCAATAAGTCAAGCAGAGAGAGTCAAACTCCTCATTTTTGAGCTGGGGTACTGGGACACTCAATGAGTTTTTGCATGTGGTTGCAGCTGAGGACATAGAGACTCGAGACCTTGAAGGCAGCTGTTTTCCCACCATGAGAGCAAGCAGTCTGCAGAGAGAACAAAGCAGACACCTGAAGAAGCAAAAATTAGGAAAGACAGAGGACTGCCTGTGCTCTTGCTCATTTTCCTGTTCTCGGTTTCAGTCTTTCAGAGGCCCTTGTTCTTGGACACAATGAGCCATCTAGCTGTCTTTCTTACCATGATTCATTTTTGCTTAAGCCAGCTGAAGTTGGTTATTGTCACAAATAAAGTTTGAGCTAAGAATTAAGGGTAAAAGGGTAAAATTACAGCTAAGCAAATAAGGCTACACTGCCCAAAATCATCAAAAATGAGAACCCGACTGACTGCACCTGGGTGACTCAGTTGTTTAAACAACCGATTTGTTTAAACAAATCAGCCAGGGTCATGATCTCAGAGCTGTGAGATCGAGTCCTGCATCAGGCTCAGCACGGGGCGTGGAGCCTGCTTAAGAATCTCTCCTTTCCTCTCTCTCTGGTCCTCTCTGACCAGCAGTGGCCTGCTCTCCACTCCTCCGCTTCCCACGTCTGGCTCAGGCAACTCTTCTCTTGGATGGGCAGGAGCCACGGGTCTTCATGCCCAAGACTCAACTTGTCTCATGGCTCAGCCTTCAAAGGCATTAGCTTCTAAAGAGTCCCAAACCTCTTCAGAATGAAGTCCTATTCACAAGACATGACTGGGAAAGAGGGGAAGGGGAAGGAGGAGAAAGGGAGATGAATCCCTGGGGTCCAGATTCCCTCCCAGGCCTTTGCACCTACCAGAGTTTTCACCCCTTCAAGCATATGCTCTCTTGATAATAAATCAATAGGTAAATAAACTAAGACACTCAAAAGCCCACAGAAACCCTCTTATTCTGTCCTGCCACTAGGGAGGCATGAGATGTGACTACAAGGAAATCCCAAATTGTCACTAAGATCTAGAGGTTATGAGTAGGAGTTCTGACAACATAAAAAATCTAAAGATCCATTAGATTAATCGATTCACAAATCTGTTCATGGAACTGTTCTAGGGGCTGGAATAATAGCAATTAATAAATGAAGGTATCTGGTCCCATAGGACCCACCCTTTCTTCCTTCCTTCCTTTCTTTCTTCCTTCCTTCCTCCCTTTCTTCTTCCTTCCCTTCCTTCCTCCCTCCTTTCCTTCTTTCCTTCCTTTCTTTCCAGAATATCTATTGATCACCTACTACATGCCAGATGTCATTCTGGGTGCCAGGAATATATCTATGAACAAAATAATCCATGAAACTTATGTTCTAATGGAAGAGTCAGACGGTAAGTAAGTGAATTCTATAATATTAGAAAATAAGTAAATAATATAATCTTGGAAAGTAATACATGTGTGGGGGAAAAAAAAAAAACAGAGCAGATTGAGGAACAATTTGAATGACTGTGGTGGTAGGGGGCACTCACTGTGATTTAAATTAGGTGCTCAGGACCTGAAAGTGCTGAGGGAGTGAGTCATGAAAATACCTGAAATAGGAGCACAGCAGGCAGAGAGGAGAAGGTTATGTAAAGGCCCTGAGGTGCATACAAATTTGAAATACTATAACAGTGTTCTCAAAGTGTGGTTTGGTTTGTTTGTTTGTTTTTTCCTACTAAGTGTCTGCTCCAAGATTTTGATGTGGCTGCTCCCTCCATGTGGAGCTGGGGTGTTGGGCATGTCAGGTAGAGAATCTCTATTACATCTTCTTTCTTATCTAATTTTATCCTCAAAATAACCTCTCCACATGAAATCACCTACTACTTCCAAAGTGATGTTGAACCCACAGGAAACCATGTTCATCCAGAGTTCAGTGCCAGTGTAGCAGGTGGTAAAACATAACCTCTGGTCCTTTCTCAGTATTCTTGCTGCATAGGAAAGAAAAAGATGGATTTGTTGAAATGGCCAAGATAATACTTTGGTAACAAACACCCTTCCCTCTCATTAACCTTCCCCCCATCAATAAAGTTCATTGTGGATTCAGATGACTCCAGGGTGGATGGCCTCAGACATGAATCCTGCCTCAACCTTAAGGAAGGCCCGTCTCATGGATGCTTCCAGTATGGGCACAGCTGTGGAAATGAGCACAGGAGAGTCTCACACTGGTGGCTAAATGCTTTAGCCTGGAAATAACATTATTTTCCTGTGCTTACTAGAATGTGACTTTGTGGCTCCCCAGGCCCAAGACTGGAGAGTCTGTGAACAGCAAAGTCTTCCTTGGTAGACAAGATCCCAGGAGAAACAAGTATATCTTGACAAATCTTGCATAGACAATCATAGTGCTCAACCAGAAGACTTGGAAGGAGATTTCATTGTAAATATATGCTCTGTAAAGTGGAAGCCTGAACCCCAAGGGATGTATGCTTTTCAAGAATTCCCCAAAGTTCATGTCTTGCTGTTCACAAAGAGCCCTTTCACTTGAACACAAGTGGATCAATCTACATTTCCTGCTTTCCATCAGGCTGGTTTGAACCCTGCTGTGGTGACAGGGTAGCATGGAGGAAGACCACTGTGTTTTGGAAAACAGAGTCCTGAGCTCAAGACCAAGTGACCCATTCTAGCTGTGTGACAAGAAGAGAGTGGCTTGGTTTACTTATGTATAAAACAAGGATGAAAATATTATTCATGCAAAGTTGAATGAAATGAAATGAAACACAGAAATACCTACCGTGGTACCTAATTCCTCCCAATCCATCCAGAAAATCTCCACGCAGTGTACCCTGTGTACCTGAGAACACAAAGATTGTTAGCTGACAACAAGGTCCTCTTGGCTGAAGGACAGTCTCTCATGTCATCTTCTTCTATACAGCCTGGTCAGGTGACATCTCTGCCAATTCCCACCCCAAAGCAGGAGACCCCTGCACTGGCACCCTCCCGGCCTGGGAAGGTCTAAGGTAGAGGAAAATCTACCACTGACCTGGCTTTTTCTCTTTAAGTGACATCTTTCAAACATTTCAGGGATGTGCAGTGAAGATTATTGTTCTGAGCTTCTGAGTGGCTCAGTCAAGCATCTCCCTTAGGCTCAGGTCATGATCTCAGAGTCTTGGGATCAAGTCCCACATCAGGCTTTCCACTTCTCCCTCTCCCTCTGTCCCTCCCCACTGTTTGAGCTCTCACTCGCTCTCTCTCTCTCAGACAAACAAATAAAATCTTTAAAGAGAAAAAAAAAGACTATTATTTTATTGTTACATTTTACTCCCTTCACACACCAGCAAGAGTCCACAGCAGGAGGCAGATCCAGAAGACTAGCCAAGTGCTAGATACCATGTTCTCCTCACCCTTCCCACCACACCTAACGTCCTCAGAAAAAAATGTACATTTTCATTTTATTTTCCATTGAGGTGCACTCTTTCAGGCTAAGTGGAAAAAAATAAAATAAAATAAAAGAGAATCTAAGCTCCTATAGAGAGCTATGTTAAATATATATGTAAGAAGAAAATATTCCCTGTACTTATGTGTGGGTAATGAGACTCCCTTTTTCAACAACTACCAACTGAGTGTCTTCTAGGGGCCAAGTAGAGTCCAGACACTAAGGATACAGCCTTGAACACATTAGGCAAACCAGTCTACCTTCATGGAATTCAGTGGGGGAAGACAAATAGCTAAAGCAAAACAAGTAAGATACACGGTCTATCGGATGCTGATGAGTGAATGCCATGATGACACGTGAAGCAGAGATGGGGGACGGGCAAGTCTCACAAGGTGGAGGCGAGGGCAGTTTGAAACACAGTGTTCACTCATACAGAATCCCACTGACCAGACAGCAGTTGAACACAGGCCCCAAAAAGTAAGGGAGTAGCCCAAGCCCAGTGGAGAATTTGAAACTCCTCCCTCTGGGGGCTCAGCCCTCTCTCCCTCAAATCCTTAAGAATCCCTTTTGTCTTCCAAATACTACCACCAACCAAGATTTTGTTAAGCTCCACTTTCAGGAATCACATTAACAAAACAATACCAAAGATTATTTGACCATAGAGTTGAGGGTCCATATCTGCTCCTCTATGTGTCTGTTTTTATGCCAGTACCATGCTGTCTTGGTGATCACAGCTTTGTAGTAAAGCTTGAAATCAGGTAACTTGATGCCCCCAGTTTTATTTTTGTTTTTCAACATTTCCTTAGCGATTCAGGGTCTCTTCTGATTCCATATAAATTTTTGGATTATTTGCTCTAGCTCTTTGAAGAATACTGGTGGAATATTGATCGGAATGGCATTAAAAATATAGATTGCTCTAGGCAGTATAGACATTTTAACAATGTTTATTCTTCCGATCCAAGAGCATGGAATGGTCTTCCATCTTTTTATGTCTTCTTCAATTTCTTTCATGAGTGTTCTGTAGTTCCTCGAGTACAGATCCTTTACCTCTTTGGTTAGGTTTATTCCCAGGCATCTTATGGTTCTTGGTGCTATAGTAAATGGAATCGATTCTCTAATTTCCCTTTCTGTATTTTCATTGTTAGTGTGTAAGAAAGCCACTGATTTCTGTACATTGACTTTGTATCCTGCCACGTTGCTGAATTGCTGTATGAGTTCTAGTAGTTTGCGGGTGGAGTCTTTTGGGTTTTCCATATAAAGAATCATGTCATCTGTAAAGAGAGAGAGTTTGGCTTCTTCATTGCCAATTTGGATACCTTTTATTTCTCTTTGTTGTCTGATTGCTGTTGCTTGGACTTCTAATACTATGTTGAACAAGAGTGGTGAGAGTGGGCATCCTTATTGTGTTCCTGATCTCAACGGGAAGGCTGCAAGCTTTTTCCCATTGAGGATGGTATTTGCTGTGGGTCTTTCATAAATAGGTTTTATGAAGTTCAGGAATGTTTCCTCTATCCCTATACTTTGAAGCATTTTAATCAGAACAGATGCTGGATTTTGTCAAATGCTTTTTCTGCATCAATTGAGAGTACCATGTGGCTCTTCTCTCCTCTCTTATTAATTTGTTCTATCACATTGATTGATTTACAAATGTTAAACCATCCTTGTAACCCAGGGATGAATCCCACATGGTCATGGTGGATAATCTTTTTAATGTGCTGTTGGATCCTGTTTGCTAGGATCTTGTTGAGGATCTTAGCATCCATATTCATCATATCCCTCAACTCTATAGTCAAATAATCTTCGACAAAATAGGAAAAAATATACAGTGGAAAAAAGACAGTCTCTTCAATACATTGTGCTGGGAAAACTGAACAGCTATATGTAGAAGAATGAGACTCGACCATTCTCTTACACCGTACACAAGGATAAACTCGAAATGCGTAAAAGACCTCAATGCGAGACAGGAATCCATCAGAATCCTAGAGGAGAACATAGGCAGTAACCTCTTTGATATCAGCCACAGCAACTTCTTTCAAGATATGTCTCCAAAGGCAAAGGAAACAAAAGAGAAAATGAACTTTTAGGACTTCATCAAGATCAAAGCTTCTGCACAGCAAGGGAAACATTCAACAAAACAAAGAGGCAACCCACGGAATGGGAGAAGATATTTGCAAATGACAGTACAGACAAAAGGTTGATATCCAGGATCTATAAAGAACTCCTTAAACTCAACACACAAAAAACAGATAATCATATCAAAAAACGGGCAGAAGATATGAACAGACACTTCTCCAATGAAGACATACTAATGGCTATCAGACATATGAAAAAATATTCATTACTAGACATCAGGGAGATTCAAATTAAAACCACATTGAGATATCACCTTACACCAGTTAGAATGGCCAAAATTAGCAATACAGGAAACAACATGTGTTGGAGGGGATGTGGAGAAAGGGGAACCCTCTTACACTGTTGGTGGGAATGCAAGTTGGTGCAGCCACTTTGGAGAACAGTGTGGAGATTCCTCAAGAAATTAAAAATAGAGCTTCCCTAGCCCTACAATTGCACTACTGGGCATTTACCCCAAAGATACAGATGTAGTGAAAAGAAGGGCCATCTGTACCCCAATGTTTATAGCAGCAATGGCCATGGTCGCCAAACTGTGGAAAGAACCAAGATGCCCTTCAACGGATGAATGGGTAAGGAAGATGTGGTCCATATACACTATGGAGTATTATGTCTCCATCAGAATGGGGTGAATACCCAAATTTTGTAGCAACATGGATGGGACTGGAAGAGATTATGCTGAGTGAAATAAATCAAGCAGAGAGAGTCAATTATCATACAGTTTCATTTATTTGTGGAGCATAACAAATAGCATGGAGGACAAGGGGAGATGGAAAGGAGAAGGGAGTTGAGGGAAATTGGAAGGGGAGGTGAACCATGAGAGACTATGGACTCTGAAAAACAATCTGAGGGTTTTGAAGGGGTGGAGGGTGGGAGGTTGGGGGAACCAGGTGGTGGGTATTAGAGAGAGCACGGATTGCATGGAGCATTGGGTGTGCTGCAAAAACAATGAATACTGTTATGCTGAAAAGAAATAAAAATTTAAAAAAAAATACCCAATACGTTTTTTTTTTAGAGTTCCAAATATAGAAGTATGTTATAATATCAAACATCCTCTTTTAAACCTAACAATCACTGCCCAGAACTTCCCATAGACAATCTGTCCCCAAATAACTGCCTTTTGTAAGCAGCATGTACAACAGGTGATATTCCCAAGCCCACTTCGCATCACAGACACTTTGAGAATCTGGTGAATGACACAGCCAATATTCCATGTGCTTTCTGGTTCCCTCCTTCCGGTGCCTGTGTGGGCCTCCTCTTACATAGCCCATGTGGCTCTGTAAGACTGTGTGTACAAGACAGGGTGAAAACTGGTGACCCGGGCTGATCAGCCAAAGTGGCTCAAGACCCTAGTGCCAGGGAATGGTAAAGGCATGACTGAGTGACTCACGTGGGGACTGAGAGTCACTCTCTCACCATCTGGGAGTACTAATCTGGGAGGGATAAGCATGGAGTCCTTGATAGCTTTGTTGTCCACCATGTAGAAAGAACCCCAAATCAGAATGAAGTGACAGGCAAGCTGAGTTGAGAGATGGAAAAAGAGAAACAGAATAACCATATTCAGCCATTCTGGAAGCTATTAGTGCCCTGGGTATGAGCCCGTGAAAAATAAGCCAATAAATTACCTTTATGCTCAAGGTTTCTGTCTCATACAACCGAAAGAGTCCAGGATAAACAGATCCTCTCCCTAAAGAAAACACACATACCTACCCATGCATAAAATAATTCATATAATATCTGAGTTTGAAGTCCTTCCAAGGATCCTAGGTAAAGGGCCCTGCCCACCCCGTTTTCTAGATGGTCTTAGAGTAGAGCTGATTTAACCATTAAAACCTTCTTCCTGTGCATCAAGTTTCTGCTACATGTTAAAATGTTAGACCCTGGAAAGGTAAATACCACGAGTCATTACTAGTCACTAACAACCATTTACAGACAGTCCGAGGATAATAACTGTGATTCAGAACTACCCGCATAGACTTATTTGGCCACAGATGATGGACAAGTGACATTTGGCTCTTAGGATTTGAGTTCAAGCAAGTCATTTTCCCCATTCGTGTGGTTTCCCTATTTATATAATGAAAAGTTTGGATGTGTGTCCAAAAGTCCTTTTGCTAACGGATCTGTTAAATTAACCACGAGTGTTTCTTCCATCTTTGATTATAATGCCACTTAAAGCCAGGTCAAAAAAGGAAACATTTCCTCAATGAGCTTAGCATTTTGCCTTCCCCCATCTGTGAGTCCCAATGTTACACTGCCTGGCTTTGGGCTCTTCTCCACTGGAGCTGTTTCTTAAAATCATACACAAAATAATCAGTGCATCCCATGAACCTTTAACGGCTGTTCTTTGAGTTATTCCAGGAAGACTCAAAATTCAATTAAATTCTCTAGGTTCAGTGATCTCCCTGGGAGGATTGGGAAATGAATGTATTCATCAGGATATATTTATATACTTGAAAACAGAGCCAAACATTCTAAGATACAGTGCCCAAATACATGGGAATATGTTCATTGGAGGAATAAAATGTAGACCTTGCAATCTGAACCATGGAAGGACCTTTGTGTTAGACTCATATCCAGAGAAAATGGGTGGATGAAAAACTGTAGCTGAAATACAGTGTCTTTCTCTTCAAAATAATACACTGGAATCCTAATCTGAGCCTCCTCTGTGCTCACCCAGAGGTTTATTCACAGCTGGCAATAATACAGGCATAGTAGGGCTCCAACAGGAGATGGATATTTTTTATTTTTAATATAAAACTTTATAAATATATTTTATATAAATATATATTTAGAAGTGTGTGTGTGTGTGTGTGTGTATTTTTTTTAAGTAGACTCCTAGCTCAGTGTGGAGCCCAATATGGGGCCTGAACTCATGACCCCAAGATCAAGATCCAAGCTGAGATCAAGAGTTGAACACTTAACCGAAAGAGCCACCCAGGCGCCCCATCAACAGGATATGTATATATGTTAGAATATATATTTTTTTACTTTATACTTACACTTTACTTTTTTAAATTTTTTCCTGCTTATTTTTTTATGTTCATTTAGCCAACATATAATACATTAGTTTTTTTTATTATGTTATGTTAGTCACCATACAGTACATTAGTTTCTATGTAGTGTTCCATGATTCATTGTTCGCATATAACACCCAGTGCTCCATACAACACCTGCCCTCCTTACTACCCATCACTGGGCTAATCCATCCCTGCACCCCCTCCCCCTAAAACCCTCAGTTTATTTCCCAGAGCCCATAGCATCTCATGGTTTGTATCCCCCTCTGTTTTGCCCCCCTTCATTTTTCCCTTCCTTCTCCTAATGTCCTCCAGGAATAATATCATTAATCTTTGATGTAGTGTTCAATGATTCATTAGTTGTGTATAGCATCCAGTGCTCATACATTTTAATAAGGGAGAGAGATAAGAGTATCCTGGTAGAGAAAACCTCGCACTATAAGTTCCTGCACGCAAGTCTGACCAAAGAGCAATATGTTTGCATCAGTGGGGTGGGTCTGGGTGCAGTTCATGTTGTCAGTTAGACAGAAGTCTGGAGAGGTCCTGTACACAGGGCTCAGGTCAGATTTGTGGTAAGGGGGTTGCCATGGGAAACGTGAATCTGAGCCAGAAGAATGGGACAGCTTCAGGACAAGGTTACCTGCAACCCTGACACCAATAGCAGGGGGTACCAACGGGCCTTGGCATGTTTAAGGCCAGTTTCAGCTGTCTTGAGCAGGGGCTAGAAGCGGGGGTTGGGGGTTGGGAAGTGTCTCAGCAGCCCTAGTGCAAACTTCAACAAGCCATGCCCAGAAGACATACGGTTCTAGAAACCAAGAGTGGCGGAGGAACAAAGCTGAACTCTCACAATGCCAAAAGGGCATCCTAGTAAGACGTAACCATTTCTTGGGGTTCTATGGAAGACTCTGATGGGTAATTGGAGGCTGGAATTTCTTCTCTTTCCACTCTCACCGACCCCTGCCCCTGGCAGAAATGCAGAGTTGCTTTATTTATTTATTTATTTATTTATTTTTACTTTTTTTTTTTTAACATTTCATGGCATTTTATTTATAGAGCCGCCCTATTTTCCCTCAAGACAGCATGGGCAGCAGAAGTGCCAATGAGGTAGGCCAAATGGAGCTTTGCCCAACCTTTGGTCAAAAGTTAGTTAGAACATGGAAATCTTGGGTCAGGCTCTACCATTTTGGGCCCTCTGTCCAAGTCAACATTACAGAGTCAAAGAGACCAGCTTCCAGATTTTACCTCTTCTCTCTCTGGATTCCCTTTGTTCTAAAACAATGTTATGCCATCTACATGGATAGCTTTTAACCAAATTACCCAGCGATTACCAAGGTGACAAAATGAGATTGAAATATTCCAGACAGAACGTGTTGGAAATAAAGCTTTAAAAATCTTGACCTAAAACAAGGGAAGGGCGGGCAGGCCTGATTGCTGGTGAGTGAAGCCTCTAAATGTCACAGTTATCACTGTTCCCTGGCCTGTTTTTCAAGAATCTGTACCATATACAAATTGACAACAAGAAACAGGCAACTAGTTAAAAATGAGGCAAAAGACACCAATTGACATTTGTCCAAAGAAGAGGTGCAAATGGGCAATATCCACATGAAAAGATACTCAAAGTAACTCATCTTCAGGGAAACAGAAATCAAAACCGCGAGACACCACTTCACAAGGGGATGAATGGAGAAACAAAATAGGATGTTTACATAGAGAGGAATTTGATGTGGCCATAAAAAAAAAAAAAAGGAACAACACACTGACACACACTGTAACATGGAGGAACCTTGAAGTAAAAGGAAACAGGAACGAAGGGACAAATACTGCACAATATACCTACAGTGACCACATTCTTAGAGACAGATAGTGGCCAGAGGTGAGGGAGTGGGGGAGAGAATTATTGCTTAATGGGAGCACAGTTTCCGTTTGGGAAGCTGGGAAAGTTCTGGAGATGAAGGGTGGTGATTCTTGAACAGCAGTATGAACATACTTAACGGCACTGAACTGTATGCTCAAAAATGATTAAAATGGTAAGTGTTATGCTATATAGATTTTACCACAAATTTTTTTTTAAGAGCATGTACTTTCCACATTTCCCACATGTCTTTGAACAATGATCATGTAATGAGGTTGAGCGTCTTTGGCTTTTGCTGGCCCCACACCATTTGGAAAGATGAATGCCCTTTTCACCAAGACATGCCTTAAATCACCCGGATGAATGAAGTTTACACTCCAAAGTCTCCTTTGGCAGCCATGAGTAAGTAGATTCATGAGATCCTGTACAACCCAGGCTACCACCATGCAGCAGAGAACAGGAAGGGACGAAGAAAAATGGGACACCAGTGTCAATGTGGTGGGCCCCTGCCATGTCCCGCCCATGGCTGAGGGAGCCAGCAGAGGCATGGAGCCTGCTGCAGGGGAACCCGGGGATTTTCAGCCAGCTTCTCAGCCTGATCAGCTGCATCTGGGAGATGCTGGCCTCATTTATTCAGCATATGCAGTTTACAAAAAGGAGAAGCAGCAGCCAAAAAAAAAAAAAAAAAAAAAAACCACACCACTCCATATGCATATGAAGCCCTTGTTTAGAGAGTCTCAAAAGGGAAGTTCTTAGTCTATAATATCTCTTCCCTGAAATTCCTTCCGGGCCTCCTCCGACCTCAGCACCATATAGAGACATCAAGTGTTTATCCAAATTGCCTCCTGCTTCCTGTGGCTTCTCAGTCTGCTGGCCCCCTGACTGTCCTGGCTTCCCACGAACGCCCAGAGCTGATTTGCTAGCTTTCCTCTTGCTTGCCCGTTCTTTTCATTTTCACACTTATTTTTATTTCACCTGTTGGCCCACAATGCTGGTGAAGCACATAGACACATAAAGATTAGCAAAATAGACATAATCAGGAGTGAGAGGGGAAAGGGAGGACAAAAAAAAAAAAAAAAAAAAAAAAACTGTAAAAAGCACAGCTGCTGTAGCTTAACTTCAAAGATGTACTATCACATCAGGTATCTTCATCCAAATGAAGAAGCTTAGAAATTTCCAAGCCAAACAAACCTTCCAAGGGTGGAAAATTCTGACACTTCAGGGATACTAAGTGACACGGCCGTGTTCCAACGTCTAGTACTTACCTCCTGAAGATTCATGTGAGTGACACACATACTGTTTTCTCTTGGGGTCTGTCATCTTTGCAGTGATCAAGATGGGGATGAATGGGTCTCCCAGTTATGAACTTTTCTGACATATTTTCTGTGATGTGGAAAAATTCTGGTACTGTGATAAAGCCAATGAGGAGCCATTGTGCCCCTTACATGAAGTCCTTCCTCCCTTGAGGTAACTCTACTCTCCATGTCACCATATCTGACTACCAGAGGCCTAGGGTTATCTGACCCCTTGCCCCCCAACCGGTCCCATTACAGTGTCTAAACAACTGAAAAATGGATAGACAAGCCACGTGGGATAAATTTCCTCACAAGGTTAATGGTGGATCAGTGAAGGTAACTGGTTATAATGCTACATCCTATTACCACGTCCCTGACTTGAAGAAACGAGTTGTCAACCTTTCACCCACCTTGAGTAAGCCATAAACTCATCTCCATTGTCTACTACATGCCAGGAGACAGGCTAGAAACCTGAGTTAAGCCCACAGAGGAAGGGCGAGAAGAGAGAAAAGGAAAGGCAAGCAAGGAAATAAGCTTGAACAATGTTCATAGAGTACACCTGCCAATTACTAATTTAGGAGAGCAGCCTATTTAAAAAATAACAATAATAATTACATTGAATCAAAGAATAGATTTCTGGATAGACCTGTTTGGCTTTTCATTATCTCCCAGTGTGGCAGACAGTGTTGGTTGGTTGACCCAACTGTTATGTCCAGGTGCCACCACCTTATTCATATTTTCTGTGTTGTTCTGAAAGCTAAAACTTGGCCTGCTGGCCTGTCCTTTAATCAGGATGGCCTTGTGACAGTTCAGCTCTGATCAGTGGAAGGTACAAAATATCCCCGGGGAAAGGTATCTGTGGTGGGCAGGATGACAGCTGCCAAAGCTGTTCATATCCTAGTCTTTGGTACTTATGAATTTTACCTTCTCTGGCAAAAGGGACTTTGCAGATAGGATGAAGGTAAGGATCTTGATATGCAAAGATTATTCTGGATTATCCAGTAGGCGCAATGTTACCACAAGGTCCTCATAGATGAAAAAGGGAGGCAGGGGATTCAAAGAAGAATGAGATGTGAAAACAAGAGCAGCATCAGAGTGATGTGAGGAGAGAGAGAGATCCAGCTGGCCATTGCTGGCTTTGAGCACAGAACGGGGCCACAAGCTAAGTAACACAGTGACCCCCAAGACTGGGAAAGGAGTCTCCCCTAGAGTTTCCACAGAAGAACACAGCCCTACTGACTCCTCAACCTGAGCCAGGTGAGAATCATTAAGGACTTCTGTCCTCCAGACACATATAAATATATGACCTCCAGAACTATACAAATTTGTGTTGGTTTTAGCCACTGTTGTTTTTGTGTTAAACTTGTGATAATTTGTTACAGCAGTCAATTGGAAACTATAGTATCTCTTCCCAAATAAACACATGTCACCCTTTTTCTCCTACCCCCTTCTTGCTGTGGAGTCTGGATGGATACGGAGTCTGGATGGAGAGCAGCTACCTTGCAGTCTTGCAGCAACACCCATGAGGATGAAGAGCACATCCTTAAGATGGCAGAGCAGAAAGAATCTAGGTCCCTGATGACTTCACTGAGCCACCAGCACGCTGCCCATCCCTGAACTTCTTGTCATATGAGAGAAATAAAACAAGAGTGTTGAAGTCACTAGTGTTAAGATTTGGTGCAGTGATGTGCTGGAGCTGACGGAACCAGCTCCTGAGAGGAAACTGTTAAATTTTCAGAAACTTAGTGGGCCAGGTAAACTCAGAGATTATTAAAAATTAAGTTATATAAGGTTACATTCAAATAAATTGTTAAAAAGTAATAAATATTCAAGACTCGTCAATTCCCAAATATGTTATAAATTTTGCTATTATCTATGATCGTGAGGCTATAGACACATATTGTATGTGAATGCGAGAATAGCATGAGTCTCCCAACTCCATACTACACACCATAGTACACGCTCTACCAGATACTATATATCTTTCCAATTCCACATTTGGTGACATCACAATGGGAGCTTTAAGTCAGCCATGGTGGGAGTATTTCCACCATGAAAATCAGTAAAAACTACAAATCAGCATTTTATTTGTCCCCAGAGAGTCACTTGTTAATCATTTACTGGCTCACCACTGGTTCCTGTGTTCTGAAGCCAAACGCATTTCTAATTGATGCATCCCTAACGGTTTTCCATGCTACTTGTAGTCAGATAAAAGCCTCAACTTGTCAACTCAAATCACATTTGTAGGAAACTGGGTTCTCGTAGTTTCTCTCTTAAATGAATATTTATGTACCCGGTACTGTGTGCAAGGCAGGCTCTTTTCTTATTCTACCTCACAAAATCCTTCCTCCAGCCCTGAAAGGTAAATATTCCAAACCCATTTCACACATGAGGAAACCAAATCTCAGGGGGAAGAGGGGGTCGCCATGATGTCCAGCCAAGATAGGATGTGAATACCCTTTCATCCGACCCAAAGGTCTGTACTCATTCTCCAGCAACACGATGTGTTATGAACATATCAGGCACTGAATAAATACTTGCTGAGTTATTGCAACAAATATTAAGTATTCATTCCAGATAGTTAGGGACTCAAGATGCTGAGCTCATGTGCAAGGCGGCTTTCACACCATATGTGCAATAGACATTGGCACGGAACAACTTTTCCTGAACATCAAAGAAAGCCCTGAAACTCTTATGGTTAGAAGATTGAGTTTCATGAAAGTATTAAATTTATGTTTTTTCGAACAGCATCACTGGGGGAGGGACCGTGGTTACAACTCTCTCATCTTGAAATAGACACAGAGCAATTTCCTCCTTTACTGGTTGTCAGCCTGGCTCCCAATCATTGCCCCCAGAGCTGGCAGAATTTCAATGACTCTAAAATTAATCTCTAGGGCAGAGAGTTTGTCCAGAGCCTTAAAGTTCTGGGAGCTTTGCTGTGGTCGAAAAGTTAGTGCCTAAAATGAGAAGACAGGAGGTCAAAGTTGAAATCCCAATTCTTGGCCCAACTGGGGATTTTAGATGATTCTGTAGAAACACTTCTCCCCTGGTTTAACAATGGGGAACTCTACAAATTAGCCTGAACTAGAGTGATCAGCCACTAACAAAGAATTTCTAGGTACATACATGGGATTTTTAAAATTAATTTGTTCAACATTTGTTTGGATTCCTAAGGAAGATAGACATGTGAACAGATAAACAGTGAGATGTAGAGAGTGAAGAAGACATGTACAGGCTGCTAAGAGTGCACAGAATCTGGAGTGACCCATCCATGAGATGGGGAGGAAGAGACCAGGCAAGGCTTTCTGAAATGATGAAGCCTGAGGTTAGATTTAAGGAAAAAATTCAACTGCAGAAGTGAGACCTGAGTATAAGGGATTTCAGGTAGAGGGAGTAATGCCTGTATTAAGCAATTAAGATGGCTAAACTACAAGAGGCCAGTGTTAGATAGCATAGAGTGTAAGATGCAGAGTGACAGAAAAATAGCTAAAAGGGTGAGCAAGGGCCAGGATGCCCTTGGAAATCCCCAGCGGAGTATGGAACTTGGATATCCCAGGAGAGTACTTGAAGTGTATCCCATATGCAATAGGAAGCCATCAGAAGTTTCAGCCAGGGGATGATGTAGCCAGATATGTGGTTAGGCACATCCTAAAGGCTCTCAAGTCCTTTAAAGGGTAACCCGGAGGTACTTGGGTGGCTCAGTCAGTTAAATGTCCGACTCTAGATTTCAGCTCAAGTCATGATCTCAGGGTCCTGAGTTCGAGCCCTGCATCAGTGCAGAGCCTGCTTAAGACTCCCTCTTTCCCTCTCCCTATGCCCCTCTCCCCCTACCCCCCAGGCACACACATGCTCTCTCTCTCTCTCTTAAAAAAGAAAAAAAAAGGAATGAAAGAAAGGTAACTGCAAAAGAATAGATAGGAGATGAGAGCCAAGGATGGGGCTACAATGGGAGGGGAATGGGGTTAGTGCATAGATTCTGAAACATTCACTGACAGTCACAGTATATAAAGATTGAGTTTAGAGCTAGTCTGAGATAAGTCCTCAGTCTCCGGCTTGGGCACCTAGCTGGGGATGATAAGCAGTCACTAAGCACAGGCATGGGAGCTGGTCTGGGCAAGAGAGAAGTCATAGAATGTGTGTGCATCACCCAAGGGGAGATGCCCAACAACAAATGCACATATGAGTTTCAGAAACCATCCTTTATTCATTTTTGAAGCCAATCTAGAGCAAATCCCGGCACACATAAAGCTCTTGACAAGTATTTGTAAATTGAAAAGATGGAGTCTGAATAAGATTTAGGAGAATGGTTCAAGGTGGTAATAGAGGTTAGCAACTACTGGGAGTGGTTGAAATTGAAAATGAATGAAAGGGCAGAGAAAGAGAGTCTCTAAAGTGAGAAGAGAAGAAGGCCAACAATGAGATTCTTGGGAGCGCCAACACGCAGGAATGGGTGAGACAGTGCAGTACAAGGGGACGGAGATTGAGGCACGAGAGTTTGGAGAGGGACTAAGACAGCAACATCATGGAGGCCAAGGAAGCAGACCCCTAACGATGCACACATAGAGAGGTCCACAGGAGCCATCCAGGGGCCGCTACTAGAGCAATTCCAATAGAAGAGAGGAGACAGAAGCCAGAATACCCTGGGACACAACATGGAGGCGAGGAGAGAGATACTAGGTGGGATCATAAGTGGACTCAAGATTGGGGGGCGGGGAGGTGTTAGAATAGCAGAGACATAAACATGGCTTGAAGTATTAAAGGATTGAAAATATGGGAAAGGAAAGGAGTCATCCACCCTCCAAAATGCCACAGGAGGTGCTCAGGCTGGAGACGAGCAACAGAAGTGGAGAGAATGGGTGCTGTGGCTTCCACACATCTGAGTGTGTGGAAGATACAGGGAAGCAGAGATTTCTTTGCAAGAACAGAAAACAGAACCTGCTTCATTTATTATAGCTAAAAGGTTGAGGACACCTTCTAAGTCCATAAAGAGGGAAATGGTTTTATAATTATATCTAACCAATGAAATATTTTATGCTCATAAAAAATAATAGTTATGAGATTATATGATCATGTCAAAAAAAAGAGTTATGAAATGATGCTAAACAAAAATGATGAATGATTACCAGTTCAAGAGTTACAATTCTTGGGCACCTGGGTGGTTCAGTGGGTTAAGCCGCTGCCTTCGGCTCAGGTCATGATCTCAGGGTCCTGGGATCGAGTCCCGCATCAGGCTGTCTGCTCAGCAGGGAGCCTGCTTCCCTCTCTCTCTCTCTGCCTGCCTCTCCGTCTACTTGTGATTTCTCTCTGTCAAATAAATAAATAAAATCTTTAAAAAAAAAAAAGAGTTACAATTCTTTTCATAAGAAACTTCAGAAAAATTTCTAAATTACTTATATCAATTGTGATTATGTTAAAGTGTGGAGATTTTGCAGATGCTTCTCAGTACTGTGTTTTTTATTTTCTACACATTTATTGACTTTATTTTAAAAACTTAAAAAAATAATAAAATGGTACTTACATGATTAAGTTTTTCCTAGGCAATAATTCCCTTCCTTCTACATCAGTGTATCCAAGAATCAGAGCTCCAGATGGCATTTCCCTCCATTAGAAATCTTTCTCCTATTCTTCAAGTTACTTTTGATGGGACCATCCCATCTGCCTCCTAATTTACTCACCTTTTTCTTCCCCGCCCTTCTGCTGGAGTATCAGGAGACTGCGTCTGCCACGAACACAAGATTTCAGTTATGTCATGTCCAAACAGTTACATATAAACCACAGGAAAGCTTCTGTCCTCATCATGGGGCAGGCAGCCGAGGGGCCAGCCAGCCCTGAAGTTAGCATGTGTTCCATTGGATTCTTTGCCAAAGGTCTCACCTAATTCTGCAAATTTAATTGAGACAGGGACTTTACAGGGAGAACCCAGGGACTGGAGAGAGACAGAACGGAGTTAAAATCTCTGTACTCTCTTCTTACTAGGATAAGACCAAAAAAATGGAGCTTCAGTCTCTATAATTATGACATGGGGGTAATGAAACCTAACTAATTTTGGAGAATTTTTAAAAGGCATCAGAGAGCACCTGGGTGGCTCAGTCAGTTGAGCATCTGACTCTCGGTTTCAGCTCAGGTCATGATCTCATGGGTGATGAGATGGAGCCCCACATCAGGCTCCACACTCAATGCAGCACTTTCTTCTTCCCCCTCTGCTCCTCTCCCTGCTCACATTCTCTCTCTCTCTCAAATAAATAATTTTTTTAAAAAAAACGAAGCATCACATATGTGCATATACTTATAATATCCATATACTACAATATCTATGTATAAATGTCCATATTTACATCTATATTGACTTTAGAATTTCACAACCTGGGGTTTGCATTTCCACGTGGTCATTCACAAACTGATTGAGACCATGAGCACATTGCTTAACTAGCAATGATTGAGGACAAGACAGGATAAGGAGGGACATCTCTGTGGATGCTGATGAAAATAGATGGTGGTAAAGACCAAATGGATCAAGCTTTCTAAAAATCCATGACCCTTGGGAAAGATGGAACACACCATTCAGATGTAAAAGGGATTTGAGACAAAAGTTAAGTTTGTTGTAGAAAAATAAAGGTATATTTCCTGCTCCCTGAGTTTGTGCA
Source organism: Neogale vison (assembly GCF_020171115.1). Lineage (NCBI taxonomy): Eukaryota > Metazoa > Chordata > Mammalia > Carnivora > Mustelidae > Neogale > Neogale vison. Next base: position 59,290,497 of record NC_058101.1, on the reverse strand, counting down.
CTAAGCACAGCATGGTAATTTGGGTGGGAAGGTAGAGATAGACTTAGCTGCAAGTGTGGGAGAAGGTAGCAAGGAAAACCATGTTCCATTCCTGACCTAATATTCTCATTTTATGCAGAAGTCAGTGGAAGGCCAGACAGATGAAGCAAATTGTTCTTAATCACATAGCAAACTAGAATTTAGGTCTTCTAAATCTCAGGCTCACATTGCCTCCCAAAATAGTTTGTTATGATTTTACCAAAAGCAATAGAATGGGAATATGATGCCGTAGGGTGGAATGATCCAAAGCACTGAGGCTGCAACATTTCCCCAAACTGCAATTGCTTGAAGGAGGAGTCAAGATGGGAAAGGAAAAGCCAACGGTTCCTTAGTTATGTCTGAGGACACATAACCAGTGCATCTGAGAGATTTCCATCTACAGAGTCTCCTTATATCAGGGTTTATTGACACAGTGACGGTCCAGCTCTGCAACTATCACCCCATCGCTTCAGCTCTACGGCCACTCCCATGTCCTTCCGCAGCATTCATTCTTAGGACAGGACTGCCTGTGAGGATCTCTGCCAATGAGGCTCTCTTAAACCTTCCATCCGAATGACATCAGGTCATTTTCTACCTAAATTATTGCATTATTTAAGATGACTTTGGCCACAAGTAAATGAAACCTACCTTGAGCTAGCTTAGGTGAGCATGTGAGTTTCTTGTAAGGATGAGGATGCTGGGTCTCACTCAAGGACACACAGGTTCTTTGGACTCTACGATATATTGAAATCAATATGAATTGATTTCATATGCCATCAAAATGCCATCAAAAACTGAATGCCATCAAAAACTCTGTTTTCCTTTTTCATTTCTAAGCCATGTTCCATTCCTAAATTCAGTAATGCTAGAGAAGTAACTCACTGGTCTGTTTGAATCAAGAACTCACTCTGAGCTGACCAACTTGGCTAGAGAAAAATGAGTCACAATTAAATGTTCCAGTTTATGCTTTCAGTTAAGGACGAGCTGGGGGCAGACAGGCACTCAGAGTTCATTTTAGTATTTATTAAGTGTAGGGCTCTGTGGGCCATGGGGATGGCTCAGTTGGTTATGCTTCTGCCTTTGGCTCAGGCCATGATCTCAGGGTCCTGGGATCAAACCCCACGTCAGGCTTCCTGCTGTTTCTTCTCTGCCCTGCTCATGCACTCTCTTGCTATCTCTCTGTCTCTCAAATAAGAAAATAAAATCTTTAAAAAAAAAAACAAACAATCTGAGTTTTAGAGGGGCAGCAGGTGGGAGGTTGGGGGAGCCTGGTGGTGGGTATTATGGAGGGCACATATTGCATGGAACACTGGGTGTGGTACATAAACAATGAATTCTAGTATACTGAAAAGAAATTTTTAAAATAAATAAAAATTTTTTTAAAAAGTGTAGGACTCTATACTAGACTCTAAGAGAAGAGCAGTTGGTGAGGAATCAGATTCCTCCCTCAAGGAGACTTCCACTTTGGAAGGGAAAATGACACGACACAGTCTATGTAGTGCACTACCAGGAGGTTGAGGGGTACAGATGGAATGAAATACCTTCTTTCCCAGGGCTTGAATTCTGAAGTCAGCAAAAAAAGCAAGAAAGGTCTGCTTTCAAATAGGATTGCCCTAAATACTTGAATCACACTCAATACAACAAGATTCTCAAGAAAGGAGACAAGCAGAACCAAACTGACTCAGCACAGACCCCGCCCCCCCCACTTCCCACCTTTCACTCCAGAATATGTGCTCAACTGAATGGACTGGCAGGCAAAATCACCCACATCCTTTATAATAATTCTCTTCTGTTCATGCTGTTTGACCAAGTGTGTGGAGTTAAAGCTTCAGAAATTAAATACATTTAGGATGGGACTGATGACCTTGCCAAGCCACACACAGCATTGAACTTGGGAACCAGTGGGCCATGTGGGTGGCTCAGTGGGTTAAAGCCTCTGCCTTTGGCTCAAGTCATGATCTCAGGGTCCTGGAATCAAGCCCCACATCAGGCTCTCTGCTCAGCAGGGAGCCTGCTTCCCCCTCTCTCTCTGCCTGCCTCTCTGCCTACTTGTGATCTCTGTCTGTCAAATAAATAAATAAAATCTTTAAAAAAAAAAAAAAAAAAAAAGAACTTGGGAACCAGAATCCAAGCCCAGGGTTGTCTGACTTCTCAGTCCACCATCACACTCCTACAAACTGTCTCCTGGAGTTACTCTATCCTCCATTCTCTGAGCCTTTTAATGATGGAGTGCCCTCCCTGCTCTTCCTTGGAAATCCCTGGCTTCCAGGAGCCATACAGAGCTCTGCTCGGGTAAGTCCGTGTGTGTAGGGTTAGCATGGGCTGAGTGGAATCATGGGGTTCATTTGGACAAGCACAGGAGACAATTATTCTAGGGCAGGTGGTGCAATGCCATTAATTTTCCTGGGTTGTATATGCCAAAAAGAGCCTATCAAGGAATGTTTACAAATGGGGAGAGGGAAGGGCATTGCTGTTTTAAACAGGTTAACTGTAACATGTTGGTTCAGTGACCTGATAGCACATTTCCATGAATTGCTGGTTTATACTTGACTCGTTCCTGGATGGTAGGCAGATCAAGAGGCTGCCGGATTGACAGTGGGGAGGCTGCCATGCCCAGAGCCTCTATTAAGCAATGAAACGTGGATGCTGCAGGCTCCGGTAAGCCTAGGATCCAGCCAGAACTCACACTTCACTCTTTCCTCCAAGGCCAATGAAGACCTTCTACTTCCCACTGCCAGGGCCCCTGTCTGAACAGCTCTTTGCCAGGACTCCTGTCCAAATGACACAGAGGAATGTAGCTGCTGATGCCTCAGTCCAATATTCAGATCACAACCACTTGGGTCAGGCTGAAAGGACCCCAGGGCAGGTGCAAACATACGTTCTTATCTAGAATAGGAAAACTCCCTCTCTGGAGTCCTAATCTGTGCCGACGGTTCTCACAGCACTCATCTTGTTTAACCTCAAAACCACTCCAAGAGGTAATATCATCCTCCTCCTCCTCATTTCGGTAAAACCGAGGCTCAGAGAGATCAAGTTAACCAAACTAATGCAATTTACAGGTGGCAGAATGGGAGTCCCCACTCAAGTCTGTCAGAGTCGAATATGTGTTCTTCTCACAATGCCACGTGCCCTAATCCAGGTAATCCTAACTTTTCTGGGAAAAAGAGGTGCTTGTCATTTTCAGAACGTTTGTGGTAGTGGGGTTGACAACGAAATCCACTAGGCAGTTTTCTTGACTCGTCAATGAGCATAAGAATCAAGTAGGAAGCTTGTTAAAAGCGCAACCTCGGGGAGATTCAGAGACACTGGATCTCCGTTCATCCAGGAAGCTGCATTTTCAGCCATACGTAGCTGTGGTCATTATGACCTGGGCTGCTCAGAGGGTGTATCACAGCCACAGGGGCCCCCTGTCCCTCCCGGAGTGCAAGTGTCCCAGGTGAGCGGGCTCATCAGCTCCTATTCCGTTACTTCTCTCTGGAGCTTCCCTAGCTCTCTATAACCACACCTGTGTGGGCAGATTCTTTTGGATGTCTAAATAGCCACACGTCCCTTTCCAGAACTTCAGTTTGGCTAGGTATCCCATGGTGCTTCAGTGAAGGCTAAGACACCCCGCATACCAGAGGCCAAACATGGGAGAGTCACGCCAATGATCCTTAACCCTAGACCCATGTCTTGTAGTGTGTACACACACACGTGCTCCCCTGAGTGCTCACCAGGGCACCACCCGAACCCAATTAAACCAGTCTCTAAGGGTATAACGTAGGCATTTTTGTGTATTTTATAGGAGTTATTGCAGCCATTTTGGGACCATGACGCAGCTAGCCTAACAGCCTACAGGCTAAGAATGGCAAAGAAGAAAAGGAAGGAAGCATCTGGGAACTTGGTGCAATCTTTAAGCAACCTAGTTCCAAAACCCTGGAATCCGCTTACCCTGAGGATACTTGTTGTACGAGGCGATTGATATTCTTAATTGTCTATGACACTTTAAGTTAAATGTTCTGTTACCTGCAGCCGAAAAGATCTCCCAAATATGCCCACTAATGAGATTTACCTGCCTCCTGCCCGAGCCATTTCTAACTGGGGCAGAGGGACAGCAGCAGCTGGGGCCCACCAGACAGCAAAGCCTAGCGAGACTCCGTCTTGCTGCCCAGAAGACGAATATCTAAAGCGAGCCCCAGGCATGTCATTAAATAACTAGTTACCTCAAGAGCCATTTCAATAATAACCCTGACATTTATTATGCACTTACTTCATGCCAGAAGCCATGCAAAATGCTCGAAGTAACAGCACTTCATTCCATCCTTAAAATTAGCCGGTGAGATAAGTATTATCTACATTTTACACATCAGGAAACTGAGACCCAGAGAAGTGAAGGAATTTGACCGAGTTTGCATCGCTAGAGAATGGCAGAGACAGAATGCGTACCCCAATCTGCCAGACTCTCACAGCTTTTCTTCTTTCCAGGAGACCATGTTGTTTCATTTCCCTATGACTTATGATGCTCTGTGTGTTCACACATTCACCGAAGTGCTTAACGATGCGAATAAAAGGCATTCATCACTGTAATCCCTAATAGAGATAACAGAAATATTAGCAAAAGCTACAGGGAAAACCATTCAAGTGAGGCCTAATTTTTTACAGGGCCAAGGAATGATTTACTTTATCACAGCAAAGAATTTTATTTGACAAATGCATACTTTATCATCTCTGGTCTGCTGAAAATGTAAGTTTACATTTTTCCTAGCCATAAAATTAAAATAATTTTGGCTCCAAAAACTTAAATCCCATTCTAGGTTCAAGCGTTTCCCTGGAAATATAAAGGCTAAGTATGGAGCGTGAATAACCGCCATTCCCGTGGGGCAGGACAGACTCTGAAGTCATGAAGAGCAGGGTTCAAATCCCAGTTCTGCCTCTTGCTGACCGTGCCATTTGGGACGGAAACCCAACACTCCTCTGAGTCTCTGCTTTCTGATCTGTGAGATGAGACTCAAAGCTGCCCTTGCAGGCCTGGGACAAGGGTTCAACCAGACGGCCTCAGTACATACTGCATGGCAAGTAGGTTCTAGAAAGCTTGCCTATTCTGAAAAATAGTCACAAAGTGCCTGGCATGGACCTGGTGCAGAGTAGCCAACTCTTCAGTAAACCTCTGATGCCTTCCCTCTCTCTTCCCTCTCCTGTCCTCTGTCTTCCACTGTCTTCAAGGGGTGGGCCTCCAAGGACAACCCAGACTAGGTCCCCCTCTGTCCACGGTTGGGGAGGGAGTTGGGAGATGGAGCACACCTCTTTTTTTTTTTTTTAAAGATTTTTATTCATTTATTTGACAGACAGAAATCACAAGTAAGCAGAGAGGCAGGCAGAGAGAGAGAGGAGGAAGCAGGCTCCCCGCTGAGCAGAGAGCCTGATGCGGGGCTCGATCCCAGAACCCTGGGATCATGACCTGAGCTGAAGGCAGAGGCTTTAACCCACTGAGCCACCCAGGCGCCCCTGGAGCACACCTCTTGGTTCACTCAGCTGTTGACTTCTACGGCATCTTCCCTCTGCCCTGACCCAAACACAGGGTGGCTAGCCGGTCTGTTCACGGGGCACCTGCCCGTGTGGAAGACAAATCTGAGAAAGTGTCAGAGGATTGGGATAAGGGACAGAATGGGGAGTGGGATGGGATGAGAAGAAATGGGTAAGCTGGCTCAAAAGCCAAGGGTCTTTGGGAAGCCAGGGGGAGACAATCCCTCACCCCCAAATTAGAAACAAAAGAGGAGTGTTGCTGGTGGAAGAAGCAGAAGCAGAAGAGGGGCATCAGCAGGAGGCTGCCTACCCATAACTGGGGGCCGGGAGGGGGCTCCACTAGGCTCAGTGAACGGAAACTGCACTCCAAGTCGCAACAAGGAAAGCAAACAGAAAAGACCAATAGTCCACGTTTGTTTGGGATTGTTAGAAGTTTTCGAAGTCCTTCCTCCCACAATTAGAGTCTCACGTCAACCCCAAAGAAGTTCCTAGGATAGTCACCATGGTGATCCTTCCATTTTATGGACTTGCAAAGTGAGGCTTCAGAAGTGGCTGTCTGTTCCTGGTCACCTAAGGGAGTGTGAGATATGCTGAGAGGTGAGCTTGTCGAGTGGTTTCCAAACAGCACCCAGGGCCCTGCTTCTAGGGTCGAGCCCCAGAATCAGCGTCTTGTTAAGATTCTCGGGTCATTTTGATGATCTGCCAGGTTTAGGAACCACTGATAGCACATAACAAACTCTCCGTGGGGAAAGACGCGAGCCTGATGGAGGTGGAGGAATGTGCCCAAGGTCATACAGCTGGGCTAGTGGTTCAGACAAGGTTCGCCTGTCAGTCCACAGTCGAGTCCACAGAGAGTGTATGGTTGGGAGAGTCACAGCCTTGGGATGGGATGGCGGTGCTCCGTGACCTCTAGCTCCCTGCCTGAGGGGTCTGGCGAGGCTGCTGTCAGATAATAAGGTAGAGGATTCACTCCATGTACAAGCCAGGGCCACGAGAGAGCTTAGTAACTTCTGCCCGATGGCAGCAGGGTTGCAGGTGGGAAGGACTAAGACTTCAGAGGAAGGCAGAGAAAAATAAGGAAAACAAAATGTCCTTATATGGAAGGCTACTTATGTTCGTTTTAATAAGCCACTTGTGTCCTGGGATTTTATACAGCTCAAGTTAGAATAAATGATTTTGAATGGAAGCTTTCCAAGGATATTTACTGGGTATAGAAGACACAGTCTAACATCTAAAAACATGTTAAAACCAAAAGAGAGGCAGCAAGAAAATATTCCCACAGCCATGAGTCTTCACTGTTGCACAGAGACCATATCTGCCTTTGCTCAGAGTTGTTGATGAAGTCAGTCCACATTGGTGATGTGTAGGGCACGTGGCAAGTCAGCAAACCTGCTGAATTTCCATGAGCAATTCACTGTTCTCTAATGTCGCCGAAGTCACAGGGAACAGGACACTTTCACCTGCCATTAGCAGGTTAAGTTGTACAATATTTCGGAATCACAGTTTGGTAAAATTTATGAAAATATAAAATAATTGTCAAGATACACTTTGAACCAGAATTCTACTTCTAGAAATTTATTCCATGGATAAATATATCCAGACAAATATAGAAAGTTATACATAGGATGTTCAAAAGAGCAGTTTCCAGTAACAATGAAAACTTGGGGAAACAAGACATGACTGTAGATGGAGGAATGATTAAATAAATTATTGCATTATACACTCAAAAACCAGAAAGCCATTAAAAATGATGATGCGTGTTCATGCTCATGGATATAGAAAAATACCTATAATATCACTATAACATTAGTGATAAACGCTAATTTCAAAATGAGTTATTTAATATAATACAACTCATTATTAGTACAGACTTGTGGACGGATGCACAGAGAGATCTGGAAGGTGGTTTTTCATCAAAATGTCAACAATAATGAGCAGGGCAGGGGTGATTTTAATTTACTTTCCTCTGTATTACTTTACAGTGTTTTAAAATAACAAAGTTTTATCTTATATATTTACATCTTGAGTGGACATGCGGTGGGAGGCAGGGATCCAGGTTTATACGTATTCCTCATTGTTGGCTGCTTATCTTAATAATACCCGTTGAATGATATACCCTTTCCCTACTGATTTGAAAAGTCATCTAGTGATTATTGCTGAAGAATAGGAGGGTTATTAGGCTTTAAAAAAACTATAATTGGCATACAATATTATCATGGTTTCAGATGTACAAGATAGTGATTAGATATTTTTATACATCATGAAGTGCTCACCATGACAAGCCTAGTTACCACCTGTCATCACACAGAGTTATTACAATATTATTGACTATGTTTCCTATGCTGTACATTCCATCCTTGGGACTTCTTTATTTTATAACAGGAAGTTTGTACTTACTAATTCCCTTCCCCTATTTCTCCCATCCCCCTTCCCCTCTGGCGACCATTAGCATTATATCTAAGAGTCTGTTTTGGGGGTGTCTGGTTGCTTCAGTCAGTTGAGCATCTGCCTTCAGCTCAGGTCATGATCCTGGGGTCCTGGGATTGAGCCCCACGTTGGGCTCCCTGGTTAGCTTGGAGCCTGCTTCTCCCTCTCCCACTCTCTGTGTCAAACAAATAAATAAAATCTTTTTTAAAAAGGAAAAAAAGATTCCATGCAGAATTGAAACCATATGTCATTTGTCTTTCTGTGACTTGTTTCATTTAGCAGAGTACCCTCTAGGTCTGTCACAAGTGGTAAGATCTCCATTCTTTTTTACAGCTAATGTTCCACTGGACATATATACCACATCTTTATCCATTTATCTATCAAGGAACACAGAAATTACGATGCAGTGAACATAAGGGCACATGTATCTTTTCAAATTAGTGCTTTTGTTTTCTTCAGAAAAAATACCCAGAAGTGGAATTACTGGATTGCATGGTAGTTCTATTTTTAATTTTTTGAGGGACCTCTGTACTGTTTTGCAAGTGGCTGCACCAATTTACATTCCAACAGCACAAGTATTTTAAAATATCTCTATAAACAGAAAAATGACAGGGGTCTGTTCATTTGGAGATTAACATTTTTGAAGAAACTCCGATTTAATGGAGATTGCAAATATTCATTATTTTTAGTATGTATATACATGTAATTCATTTTTGTATTCAGTCATCAAAGTGGTTTGTTCGCTCATTTGAAACTGCTTAATAAGCACCTATTGCGCACCCGCCACAGGGTTGCTGATAAGGAGGGAGCATCACACAGTAGCTAAGAAGTCAGGCTTCTGGGTGCCTGGCTCAGCTGGAGGAGCATGTGACCCTTGATCTTGGGGTCTTGACCCCCACGTTGGATGGGGGAGAAGAAAGGGAAGAAGTGAAGGAGGGGGGTGGGGGAGGAGGAGGGGAAGGAGAAGAAGAAGTAGTCAGGTTTCTGAGCCCAGCAGACCTGGGTTTGGACCCCTGTTCTATCACTCCCCAACTGTACAACCTCTAACAAGTTATTAAACTGCCCTAAGCCTCAATTTACCCATCTGTCAGAGAGAACACAAATACCTACCGCCTTAGCCACCTAGTGCTGTGAAACAAATTGTCCCAAGATTTCTTGATGTCAAACATTAATGATTTATTGGCTCTCATCGTTTCTGTGGACTTTGGGGCACCTCTGTTGGGCGCATCTAGCACAGGGCCTCTAGTGAAATTGCAGTCAGATGAAAAGCCGGAGGATTCACTTCCAAGCTGGCTGCATCAATAAGCTAGCAAGTGGATGTTGACTGCTGGTCGGATGTGTTCTTTCCATGGCCCTCTCCATATTGCTGCTTGAGTGTCCTCATGGCCTGGTGTCTGGCTCCCCTCAGAAGGAGCAACTTAAGGGACCAAGGTGGAAGTCATAATGCCTCTTCTGAGTTCACGCTGGAGATCACACTCCACACTCCATCCACGACCCAAGGTGATTCAGCATGAGAAGGGACGACACAGGATGTGGAGAGCAGGAGGTGAGGGTCAGAGGGCCATCTTGAAGGCTGATTACCACGTGCACCAGCTGAGAAGATGTTTACAAAGAGCTCGGGATGTGCTTGCACTGCACCCATAATAAGCCATGGTAAGAGCAGATATAACTGCTCTTCACAAATGGGTCTCAGGACACTGAGCCCAGAGACATTAAGTGATTTGACTCGTCATACAGCCAACTGGTTTTGAGCCAGCAGGAACAGGTTTTCTAACTTGCCTCTTGAGGGTCTTTCTTTCCATAGAGAAAATCCCAGTAGAGACAAGAGGTGAGGAATCACTGGCTAGAACGAAGCAGTCACCAGAGTTGAAGATGAACAGATGTCTCAGAAGAAAGAATGGGGAAGCTCTTAGAGGATTCTGAATGTCAGGCTGAGGAAGTAATTTTCCTTTCATGCAAAAGGCCACGGGGAACCACTGAGGAGTTTGAACAAGGGTAACAATTCAAACTCGGGATCAGTTCATTCTCACAGCTGTGTGTGTAGCAGATTGTGGAGGTCTCAGAAGGAAGCAGACCATTGGAGCACTTCAGGCATCAGGGATAAGGGCAGCAATAGTGGGAAAGGAGAAGCGACTTGGCTGACACAGTGGATAGGAATTCCATGCATGTGCCCCCTGTGGATTCCGGTGGGCCCGAGGCTTAGGTGAGAGTGGCCCGGCAAGCTGGCCTCTGTACAGTGCCAGGGAGATCTGCCTCTCCAGCCCAGCCTCCAGCCCTGAGTCTCACTTCAATCTACGGTGTGGGAGGCCCAGGGACATTCAATACAACTTGGAAGCAGGACTTTAAAACAAATAGTCTGCCTTTCCTCTCGTTCCCAGCTCTCCAGTGTGGAAAAGTGAAGCGATGAAGGACCAGACAGAATGGAATGTATGAAGTTCTGAGCTCAGCCCAAAGGCCCTCCTCCACAAAAAGGTTCACTTCCTCCGGGCTGAAGGTGCTGGGAGGGAGGGTGTCTCAGGCCAGGCTGACCAAATCCCTCCTGACCACTCCCTCGCACTGCTCCGGGCAGGGCTTACCTACTCTCAGCGCCCCTCGCCTGGCTTACCAGCGTGGCTTCTCTTCTGACACTTAGGATGCCACAATGCCCTGATAACGTGAGGGCAGAGACTAGAGCCCCAGGCACTATATGGCCCTAGAGCCCAGGATGAACACTAGGATTTTGCTTCCAAGTACAAGTTGAACAAACAATTTTCTCTTCTAATTTCATCAGTTTTATATCCAGACACTAAGTTTCTAGTCACAAGGCCAACACCATTCTACCCTCCCAGGGTACCCTCCCAGGGAGGGTAGATTCATCACCCATTTTCCAGGATGGCAAAATGCTTTTTTCTAACAAAATAGTGTGGCAATTTTCTGAAACAGGGAAGCAAAATACTTGAGAAAGGAACATTTTGTTTTTCCTGTTGGCAGAACGATTCTATATGGGCTAGAAAAGGCTCTATATACACAGAGGTTTTAATGGGCCCATAGAACTTAAAAACTGGATTGGAATGGCTTTAGGCAGAGCACTCTAGCTTAACACCCATTCCCTACTTCTTTATACTCTTAATTGATTTTTATTCATTTATTTGCGTACCTAGTGCCTGATGCCACATGAGTTTGCAGACCTGAGATGTGACACAATATTGCATAAAGCAATCTCTTCCCTCCTCAGGAAGCAGATGTTTGCAATCTTCTCTCTACAGCTTCTCTCTACATTTCTGGGGTCCTATAGGTTCTACAGTAGATTAGCCTTTTTCTAATGCACAGTCTTTCACCTATTTAAAGACTACCATCAGAGTCTGTCGGAGGCCTGCTTTTCCATATTAAGCACACTTCCTTCAACTGTTTCATTGGACACTGGATCCCCTCACTGTTATCAGAACATGCTCTGTCATCCTCTTAAAGAGGAGTACCTGTTTAAGGGGGAAAATATTGCAAGCATGGTCTAATCCCTTGCAATTCAAAGTGTCATCCAGAAGCCAACAGCATGAAATATCACTTCGGAGCTTGTCATAAATACAGAACCTCAAACCCCACCCGGGATCTACTGAATCAAGGTTCTCCAGGTGATCTGCATGTACAAATCACCTGAAAGAATGGACTCTCTTCACATTAGTGTAGCCTAAGAGTGCATTCGCTTTTGAAGGTAATTATGTCATATGGGCGACTCTGATTCTTATTGTCTGAAATCCGTATTTGACAACACTTATGGCTAAGCCTCATATTCCCGTGTCCTATTAACGTTTTTATTGAAGCATTTAACAGTCTGATTACATTTTGATGAGTTATACATGTGCCTAGACTAAGATCTTAGGGGCAAAAACAGATCATGTTTACCGATCTGGTGCCAAGCCAAGGCCCCAATAGTTACTTGTGTAAGAAAAAAATAAACAGTAGCTAAGATGATAAAGGAAACTGAGTCACAATCTGTGACATGGCTTGCTCTGGGGCTTAGTTTCAGGGACTGGGATTCTCTCACTTCTCACTTCTGTCCCCTTGGCATCAGCTCTGGACCTTAGGCAGCCCCTCCCTTGAGTGTCCTCAAGATGGCGGCCAACGTTGCTCAGAGCCTTAGCCTTTCTCGTTCAAGACCAGTGGGCAAAGAGTATCTGGAAACTTTAGGGGCTGGAAGGGTTTTTGTTTTTGTTTTTATTTTCTTTTCTCTTTTCTTTTTTAGAAACCTTAGCAAATGTCCCCTCTAATTTCATTAGCTTTCATGGAGTTACCCCCTTATTTCTGAGCCAGTCCCTGAAGCCAGGAGAAATGACTATCCTCATGGGTTCAAGCCAGTGAGGATCCACTCCTACAGTGAGTCGCTGGAAACAGTTGGTGAGGGAAGGAGGTTCTCCACCAGGCAATGAGGAAAAGCTGCTGGGAGGAGTGGTGGCATGGATGCTGGGGAGACAACGAACAGATGTCTACCATGGTGCTCAGTAGGTTTGCATTTCCATTGCCTTTGAATCTTGCAACTATTCCCCAGGAGGTCCAACAGTACAGCAATCACTAACATGGGCTATGGCCAGAAAACTTTTCTATTTTTAAATGACACACAAATTATTATGCTCCATCGCATTGTTTCAGTGATTGACTTTAAAGGCCCTGGCTTACCTCCCCCTGGAATAATAAAGCAGTCACAGGAGTTCTTTGGGCCACTCCAAAAACCACTCCGGAGCGGTTTGCCACACATAATAGAGGGTGCACTTGAAAAGCAGCATCCAATGACCAGTTCTGGCTGAAAACTTTTGTGTTTTTTGAAAGTTCAATAAGCACCAGAAGTGACCACAATGTGTTTGAAACTTTATAGCATGTGTCTTCAGGAGACAAAGTGCCTAAAACTAGATGGAAAAACTTGTAATTTTTTAAATTAAAAACTGTAGACAGGAGAGGTAACAGTCAAAGTAAAATAAGCATGAATCCTACGTTTTTGTTTCAAAAATAAAACCTGAGGTATGGGGAAAATTGTAATATGGAATTCAGAAATCCACTTTGGCCATATGCTCTATTGCATGTTCGCTGTGCCTGCTCTCCTCGGACAAAAGGCTCTCAATGATGGGTCGAGCTCAGCTGGGAAAGACATAAAACTGATGGCACCAGAGGCACAGCTTGGGGAGAGGGGCACATTTTCTATCCTCACCTCAGTGATCAGAGGGGAAACTTATCATCACCGGCCTCTCTGGACTATGCTACTGGTCTAGGTGGCCATGTGAGAAGGTGCAGGGACCAACACTGGCCAACACTCCTGCTTGAAACACTCAGGTATGGTCAGCTCCCAAGAATGTCAGTTGTGTGATCTTTACAAATGGAAGGCAGCCTAAATCGGTACCCAGACTTGTCCACCCTTTCTCAGAAATGGTGTATGAGGATCCTGGCTCTACCTGCTTACTCAAGGAGGGAGTTGGTACAATCAATCACTCACTCCCAGCTTTGGTGTCCTCATGTGTAAAATGAGGACAATGATACACCTGTTGTAGATTGATGTGAGGGAAGCAAACAAACAAACAAACAAACAAAAAGATAGCTCATGTGACAAGTGCCCAAAAATGCCCAGGAAAAGCAATCCTACAAAGGCCATTCTCCCTCCTGCTCCCTGTTCAGTCCCATTCAGTGCTCCAACTGCATCAATACACAGCTGAAGTGCTTTGGTATGATCACAGATCTCTCAAAATTTCTCTCTGCCTCCCCTAGAATGCCTTGTAGCACTTTTGTACAATCATATATGTGATAAGTCATACCTGCAGTAATTGGATCAAGAAAAATAATCTGAAAATCTTCCAGTTCTCACACAGATGTAAAAACAAGACAAAATGACCACAAGAACATGACCTCATCTCTTACTGAACATACAGTCTAGGGCAAGTTTAGTTTAACAGTAGACTTAATCAGAGCTTTTAAACTGGGTGGCTCAGTGGGTTAAACACCTGCCTTTGGCTCAGGTCATGATCCTGAGGTCCTAGGATCTCAAGCCCCTTCCCACCACTTGTGCTCTCTGTCAAATAAATAAAATCTTTAAAAATAATAAATAAAATAGCAACAACAAATATTTCTATTAGACTGTAAGGTCCTTGAGAGTTGAGTTCTCCTTTATTCAAATTTATATTCTCCTGAGGAACATAGGGAGAATATCCTCTCCCTAGGAGACTGGCCAGCATGTTAGGAGATGCTAAAAGGAAAGATAAAATGAAATACTTAGAAGGGCTTATCACCTTGTATGCTTATCACCTTGTATGACTTGAAAGGCATACAAGGCTGCTTAATTGCTATAAAATAAAAAACACAGAAATCACAGTTAAGAAAGATTGGACTTGCTACCTGATGACTTCAAAAGTCACAATCTTTAAAATTTCTCGAACTTTAAATCACTCTTGAGAAGTGGTGACGCCTGGCCTTGATACAGATTTCCTATCAGCTCTAGCTTTGATCCCATGTCCTCTAGCAAGTTCCTTTTTCTCTCCAAACTTCAGTTTCCTTGGCCACACAGGATACGAAATAACAAGGTTTCTAAGATCCCTTACAGCTGTAAAATGAGGTGTCCAAAATTTGTGCACATACTTGTGGCAAGTCTCCTCTGAGGAAGGCACCCCGCTAGGCGCTCCAGAGAGGCATGAAACAGAACAGACCCAGACTGTTCTCAGTAGGCTCATGGCTTACTATGTAATAAAACACGAGGACACAAATAACTGTGATTAGAGGCAGGAAGGAATAATGACCATCCAAGAGGTACTCACATGGAACTTGTGCCATATAGATGAGGACTGGCTTTGGGGAGGGACAGCATTCATTCCTGTTTTGATGTGGCAGGTATGAAGCACCCACTAGGCCAAGCACAACTGTGACCAAGATACACATAGTGTATCTTCACTATGAGGATCTTCAGAAGATCCTCATAGTGCCTAAAGGCTGTGTGGCAGAAGACAGAATTCAGAGGGGGCAGATACCAGGCAGAGGGAGCTGTGCACTAAGACAGGAAGGCAGAGCATCATAAAGCACACAGGACTGAGTCCAGGGCTCTATCTGTGCAGAGGTAGGAAGTGCACAGGAGACCAGGATGAGAAAAGGTAGAGAGGTAGGGGGCACCTCATGAGGAGTCCTGACATGACAGGCTACGGACTTGACTTGGTCCAACAAAATAACCTACAAGTCTAAGAGAGTGAAAGCTTACTAAACATGACATGATCCCTCACTTTGTATCCAAATACACTATGTTTACTGTAACTTAAAGCAAGACACCAAAGAAAATTCCCCCCAAAAAGTAATTGAAATAAGTTTATTTGCAGGAGAAGAACATCTGAACATCGGGTACAGTCTGACCACAATGATCCAACACCAGCAGTGACTCGTCTGAGAAAGCTCTTCTGCAGTTTGGAGGAGGCATCAGCTGAACACTTATCAAACCTCAGAAAGCCATCTAACCTGAGTATTACACAATACATAATGACCATGACACAGTAATAAAAATACAACAGCAAATACTCACTACTTTGTGAGCTACAACTGCAATATAAACAATTTAGGCTCTTTTTTAAAAAATGAAAAAAATAGATCTATTATAGCTTTATTTCAAGCATTTTCAGTTAGATACAACTTTATATATTTTTACTCACAACAGACAGCAAAAGAATGCCTTCTGAAGTATCTATAGATAAAATATATTACTTATTTAAATGTTTGCACTCGGAAGCACATTTGCCAGGTAGGAGTTCAGATGAGAGAATGATTTTGTGCCAAAATCCTGGCAGTTGATCAAGACTTGTATAGTTTTCATATTTGTCTAAAAAGGTTTACATTGGAGAAAAAAGAAGGGAGAACGTAAAGACAACCAACATTATTCTTTTTCAGTGAAGCAGTCTAATTCCAGAGAAGGGGCTTTCCATTTTGGATTCCAAGCGTGTCATCCCAAAGATGAATCCTGTCCAGGCCGAGGAGGCAAGGGAGCTGGAAGGAAAGTGTTAACCGAATGCTACAGAGATGGCCACTGATAACAGAGCTTCTAGAGGCCCCAGGCCACACAGTGGGGAAGGGCCGCCAGGGCTACTGGTACAAAGGTACAGTGCGCTCACTGAACTGCACACATAGAGCTCCTGGGAGGGTTAACAGTTCTTGACAGAGGTTCCTGGTTGTAGTTTACAATATCTGCCTTCACCACCCTCTGTCATAAAAGAAAACAGAGTTATTATCAGAACATCAGAACATTTAGAAAGAGCTCGTTGAAGTATATTTTTATTTTCTGAACTTTGGTGAACTCCTGATGACAGACATCATAAATGAAGCCAGAACTGATATTAAAAGAATCAATCAGGACAAACTGTTGGAGAGCTGAGATGTTGGAGAGTGAGGGACTTGGGTTTGTTTTTTGGTTTTGTTTTTTAAGGATGGAAGACCAATTCCTTTACTGAGTCTTCCCTGGTTTTATGACATTAACTTGAGGTTACAAGAAGTCTAAAATATAACTGACAAATAAATATGAAAAATTAAACCCTGGTTATAATTTAAAGCAAAGGAATGAGAATTAATCATTCACATATTTTAATTCACAGGCAAGACATCATAATTTCAAAGTAAAATATGTCATCATTTATTAATATTTAAATAAACCATTATGCCCAGCCATAACTTTTTTAGAGTATCTGCAGCAATCTGTGAGTTAGTAAGAAATGTGTAAATGTTAAATAGGAGTCACACACAAAGGAGAAATGTTTTGAGCAACCCAATTTTTAAAACTTTTCCAGTTTTTATAACTTTCCTCCCAAATCCCTAATTTACTACCAAAGAGCTCACTATTGGGTTATGAATAAAAACTCTAACAAAATATAGAATGAAAAATTTAGAAAATCACCTCATATTCATGTTTTTTTTTAAATAATTTAAACCAAAAGACACTTTTAACTCTTCTTTTCATCCCTCTAACCCACACTTCAAGGAATATCTTCGATGATGAATTTAGTAATATGCCCCAAGTAATAATTTAAATTAAAACAGCTCCTTCACTATTCCAAACTCTTTTACTAAATCTGTACACAGAAGCAGACAAAGAAAGGTAATTCAAGGCAAATTTTAAAAATACTCTTTCAATTACCACGCTGCTTCAAGAAAAATGGGAATAACCATTGCATTCTTCACTTCACTGCACATGTGATAAACACAACCATAAGGACAAATATGTTTGAAAGTAACTGAAATGTTATTTTAAATTGTCCCAATTTCTTGTTTGTCGGTCTCCTGGCAAATAACCAATTTTTCAAAGTTCTAAAACAGGACTTACAATTAACAATACTAACTTCCAATCATGTACAATAATCATTTGAACTTCTCTACTCATAAGGAATAAAGAGCAAGACAGCATCTACCAGTTCTCCCTCCCTCCTCCCCCCAAATGCAATCAATTTACCCCTTAATACCTGCACTACTGTACTGAACAGATTCTACTCTGAGCAGAGTTGGTATGTTGATTATCTTCTTCCGGGTACTTCACTATTTCTGCCCTGACAATATGCTGCCAATTCCGTACAACATAAACAAGATGAAGAAGAAAGCAGGGGGCAGGGAAAAGAAAAGAAAGAAAAAATGGAAAGTATGTTCAATGGTTGAAAATAGAAGGGAATACCAAAGCAGAAAAAGAAACAAACACATAAATTTAAACATGTCACAGAAAAAAAAAAAAAAAACTTATGCATATAAAAGGAAAGAAAATGAATGAAGATCCATGAAACACTCCTCTTTGCAACTCTAGTTAATTATTGAAACAGGTCTACCTAACTGCCCAGGTAAGTTGGGAGTTCTATTTTTGGTATCACAATGACACATTGTACCTATAAGACCCAGAATTTCAGAGGACAAAAAAGAATTACAAGGCTTTTCTATACTAAAGTACAGTAACAGTATTTAATTCCATCTTCTTCAACAAATATTACTGCAGATCTCTCTATGTGCCAGTCACTCTCTACTGGGAATGCGCAGGTGAATTACACAGGCTTTGTTCACTAGGTGCTCTGCACTAAATGAGAAGAGAAACATGTACACAGCTAGTTGCCATACAAGGTAAGAGCTTTACTAGTGGACTTAAAACATGGTGTAGGAATACAGGCGGGAGGAGTAATTAATTCTCTTTGAAGGTGGGGAGCAGACACATAAATCTGGGGAAGCCATGTGCCACTTATAAATGTCCCAGATTTATGGACTTATTAATATCTAATGCTTGTCAAAGACTTCTTTTTGATGTTCATTGCCTCGTCCCACATAACCCTCCCCTCCACACTTACAAATTCCATATAGAAATAAACAATTTCGAAACACACTTTTCTATCATTTCAGAGGAAGTCCTAACATACAGTATTTAAGCATAATAACTACTGTTTCAAATATCTCAAGGAGTTTTGCTAAATAAAAAATCAAAATTACTTTGATAGGTTTTGGATGGCTCTAACCCTTAGGATGAAAAGGGCATGTATGACAAATATGATAGAGATAACATGCTCCCCTCAAATTTCTTACACTTGAAATTATCCTCACTTTTTTTTATTATTTCAAGTATCTTATTTCTGAAAATCTTTCTTCATATTAGTATATATTAATTAACACATATAGAAACACTTGTTAATGTGGGTAGTTGTTTGTAATAATATTTATAACAAATTAGATAAACAACTGATAATAAATAAAGAGGATTCTATGGTATATTAGCATTGGATGGGCTCGGCTCCAATTCTCTAGCAAGCAGAATTAACTTCTGGACAAGACTCATGATTTACTAGGCATTCAGCCTGATGCTATCAACAGAAGCATTACCAACTGCCACATGAGGTATTAAAGTTGAACACCATTATCTGACCTCCCCATACCTAACTGTTTCATGACAAACTATGGGTTACAATAAAGAAAAGGGATTTTCATAATCAGTAAGCAACTCATAAATCCTCCACAATGTCGGTTTAAACCCTATCCTATAAACACAACCAGGTTACTGACCTGTGGTCAAGACATTTTGGTTGAAGTACTGACTAACATAAATGACTTGGATTTTCACCATTAATTTTCATCAAATTAGTGAAGAACTAACAAGGCAACATCTTTCTTGGAAGCCTTGGCTGTCTGACATAAAGCTTTGTACAAAGTTTCTGAACTGGAAGTTAGACTAAGGCCCTACAGATTCAAAACTTTGCTTTCTATGAGGAGAAAAACAAAATTTCCATGCCATAAACTTCAGAGTCGGTGCTTTCATAGTCGTCAGCTTGTTTACAAGCCATTCATTGATGTTTTCAGAGAAAATGTTACCTACAAAACACCAAATTTTACTTGTGGAGCCACAAAGTACACTCTGCTATTATTCTCTGCTATTAGTTAACGGAGTAAAAATAAAGAAATGGCCCTAAGAGGAAAGAAGCTGTGTGGCTGAACACCGGCTTAACCCTTACTTTGTCAGAGTATTTACTTGTGACTGGATATTAGAAATGGAAACGGCAGCTATGCAGAGGGTAAGCAAGAAAGCAACCCAGGCGCTGGGCAGGAAGGTGTAAAGAGTAGAGATGGACTCTTGCGAGGACACTAAATTTGCCAATTCTGCAATGGTGTTTTAATCCAGATAGTAGTAACACATCTGCCATTGCAAAAGTTGTAGTTTGTCATATTCAGGATATGGAGTAAACATACCTTGAAGGCTTAAAACACTTGTCACTATTGCTCATTCAAAGTTAACCACTATTTTAGATATTGAAGACGTTCAGAAAAATAATACATAATCTCTCTCTCCGAGATGTGTAAGAGTCTAGCATGGAATACAGAGATGTAAACTATTAAAGAATATTATGATTGATACATATTCAAAGTGCAACAAAATTATAGATTACCACTTAAATATGGTTATAGCATTTTTTAAAAAATATTTTATTTATTTATCAGAGAGAGAGAAAGACTGCACAAGCAGGGTGAGTGGCAGGCAGGAGGAGAAGCAGGTTCCCCACTGGGCAAGGAGCCCAGTGCAGGACTCGATCCCAGGATTCTGAGATCATGACCTGACCTGAAGGCAGATATTCAACCAACTGAGCCACCCAGGCAACCTGGTTATAGCATTTTTTTTAAAGCATGGAACTTTGTACACAGTAGAAACTTAAAGGAAACTACTTTTCTTTTTCTTGAATATAATGTGCCCTTAGATGCTCTCAGGAACTTTCATCACTTAGGGTGTAAGTTACTTTACCATTTTGGTGTTCACAACCTCCTGATCTAAAAACACAAGGTTTATTTATGTGGTCTCTAAAGTCCTACCTATAGATCTTGAAACTACATGAAAAAATCACTTTGAAGGTAAGGAGGAAAAGAAAAATATGGGATGATAAGGAAATCCATTAAGCAATGTTCAGTACTGAGAATTAGAATAGTATGTATAAAGCAAGTAAATATGTTCTGCAAGTAAGACAAGTGATGTTTAAGATAAGAAAAGAATCTCACTGCAGTTTTTATAAACAGATTGGAAAAAATGATAAAGATTAACATCTAGGCAAGAAGAATCTAAGTTCCTTGTATCTCCTTAAGGTAGATCAATATTCAGATAAAGCTAAAGAGAGGGACGCTAGGATAAGGGGTTAAATGGGCACTTCAGTTGTACAGTTACGTGCATGCACTACCACGCTAGATGTGTTCATGTGTAGTACATGTATATATATACATACGTGTGTGTGTGTGTATTTTAGCATTTTTTTAGCAAGTTTACTATCTCAGACATAAGAGAAAAAAAAATTTTTTTTTGAGAAACTAATGCTTACCAAGTTCAAACCAAACAGAAATTCATAGTTCATAAACTGTAAAGTGAAAATGTCCAGGCTTAAAAATGTATTAAGGACTCTTGGGATGCCTGGGTGGCTCAGTTGGTTAAGCACCAATCTGCCTTTGGCTCAGGTCACGATCCCAGGGTCCTAGGATTGAGTCCCACATCAAGCTCCTTGTTCAGCAGGGAGCCTGCTTCTCCCTCTGCCTGCCATTCTCCCTGAAAAGTTGAACACTACACCTTTGAGAGAATACCAACTGGAAATTCATTTTTTCCCTAAAGGTCTGACTACTTTGTAAACAAACAAGCAAAAAAAACTTGAACAATATGGGAAATAAGGACATTTGTTAACAACCAGTCCTGGCTTTTACACTATCTTAGAAAAGAATAGTTGGGAAAAAAAGAGTACAGATAAATGATACAAATGCAACTATTGCTTAAATTGGGAACTGTGGACAAGGCATCTAGAGTGTACATAAGTGTTTAAATAGATGTCTGCCCTAACTTGTTCTGGGAGCTCCATGAGGACAAGGACTTCCATATATTCCTCTCTGGATCCACAGATTCTACTGCAGCCCCTGGTATGAAGTAGACCAGCAAAGAACGTCTGCTGTATTAATGAACTGTGTTCCCTTTCCTTCCTCCCTTTTCCCCTTCCTCTTCTTTACAAAGCTTGCAAAATATGCTGGTAACTCATTTTATAGAACTCCCTAAGAGGAACAAACTACATTAGAAGAACTAAAATAGTGGAATCTTTTAAAATAATCACTAAATGGAACCAAGACCATAACCTGATTATAAAAGTTCTTTGTCTTTTTTTTTTAAGATCACTCATACTTTTTTTTTAAAGGTTTTATTTATTTATTTGATAGACAGAGATTACAAATAGGCACAGAGGCAGGCAGAGAGAGAGAAGCAGGCTCCCCGCTGAGCAGAGAGCCCGATATGGGGCTCAATCCCAGAACCCTGAGATCACGACCCAAACTGAAGGCAGTGGTTTAACCCACTGAGCCACCCAGGTGCCCCTATAACCTGATTATAAATACCTATGTCACAAACTGAATTACTATAGCATCAGTTTCCATGTGTCTGGTCAGTCTACCAACTAGCTCCTTCTCCAGAAAATAAAACACTTCAAAACAAAACAGTTCAAATGTTACACCAAATTCCCTCAGGAATCATTCAAAAAACACAGAAAACAAGTGTGCATTCTCCTTCCCTCTTTGTCTTGCCTCCCTGCCCCACTTCTTTTTCTCTCTCCCTCTTTCACTTACCAGTTAGAACGGCCAACATCAAGAATAAACAGATAAATGTTGGGGAGAATGTGAAGAAAAGCAAACACTTTTGCACCACTGGTGAGAACGTACACTGGTGCAGCCAATATGGGAAACTGTGGCGGTTCCCCCTCAAATTAAAAACAAAAACTACCATATGATCTTGCAATTCTACTTCCAGGTATTTAGCCAAAGAAAATAAAAACACTAACTTGAAGATATATGCACTCCCATGTTCACTGCAACATTATTACAACAGCCCAAGATATACAAACAACCTAAGTGTCCAACAATAGATGGAAGAATAAAAAAAGGTCTAGTACATATAGGAGTGAGTACCTGAGTACCTGGGTGGCTCAGTCTGTTGAGCGTCCGAGTCCTAGTTTCAGCTCAAGCTATGATCTCATAGGTCGTGATCTAATGGGTCATGGGATCGAACCCCATGCCAGGGTCTGCACTCAGCATGAAGCCTGCACAAGACTCCCTCTCCCTCTCCTTCCAACCTTCTCCCCACATGAGCACACATGTACTCTCTCTCTAGAATGAATACATAAATCTTCTTACATATGTCTTCCTCTCTCATGGCTGAGTAACCCTCCATTTTATATATAAAATTTTATATATAAAATGGAGGGTTACTCAGCCATGAGAGAGGAAGACATACTGTCATTTGTGACAACATGGGTGGACCCTGAGCATGTTATGCTAAGTGACAGATGTCAGATAAAGACAAGCACTGTGTGGTATCACTTATATGTGGAAGTTTAAAAGGCCAAACTTATAAAACAGAATAAAATGGTAGCTGCCAGAGATCAGGGCTGAGGAGGATGAGGAAATGTTGTTTAAGGGTACAAATTTAAAACAAATAGTAAATAAACCCTAGAGATACAATACACAGTGCAGTGAAAATAAACAATAATATTGTATTATAATCATCAAATGTGTTAAGAAACTAGAACTTAATTACTCAAACTGCTAAACAGAAAAGATAACTATGTAATGTGATAGAGGTGTTAATTATCACTACAATGACAATCATATTACAATACATAAATGTATCAAATTAACATGCCGTATACCTTAAGTTTATGTTTATCCAATGTGATATGCCAAATAGATTTCAATTAAAAAAAGAAATAACTGTGCTCAACATGACTTGCTGGCTTGGACGTAGGTCCTTAGAAACCTCTTTTTAAAATCTGAACTTTCGAAAATGTTTCCACAGGGAAATGTTGTCAATTGTAAAATCAATATTTTACAATTGATTACAATATTTTACAATTATTGTAAAATCAATAATTTAACTGGCAAAAGCACCAAATTAATCAGATTCAGAAAAGAAGAATGAGGCTTCTCTACACAAAGGATTCTGGCAAACATAACAAAAGAGGGTTCTAGTACAGTGAACTCATCTTCAGAAGAACGGATTCAAAGTAAACCACACCGACAAACCGAAGACTGAAATAGCGTCATTGCCTAATAAACAAGATGAGGTGCACTAAAAAGGTAAGGTATACAGGAAGGGTAGAGACACATCCGAGTAAGTGCTGAAATAAATGTCTTTTGAAAAATGATAAATAAAAAGAGATTTCCAGAGTTTCAAATATTGTTATCAAGTCCTAGAAACAGTCACATCAGCATAAAAATTTTCAATTGGTATTTGCTCTGTTTTAAGACAGACAGACAGACAGACACACACACACACACAGATTTACCATGAAAATAAGACAAAGAACGCTGAGAAAATTAAAGAAAATATAAGGACAGGAAAAGACAATTATACCTTTTTAGCTAAATGGGATGGGCACAGAGTAGATGGGATTGAGGGAAGATGTAATTTATCTGTTGCTTCTCAGCAAACCAAAAACTTACCTTTAAACTCTAGGATTTTACTCTGATTTTTCATTCTATCAAACATATGAATTGGTGTACTATTATGGTGGTATTTTTAAATGCTTGTTAGTATTCACATTTATTTATTAGTGTAGGGACTGCCTTTATAATTAATACCATTATTAAATTGTGTATTAAATTAACAATAAAATAACATCAAGAACTGGTCTTATTACAAGAGGGGATGTTTTAGAAGAACAGAGAACACAGACTCAAAGAAAAAATAATGTTTTACCAAAGAGAACATGCAGGATGCCAAACAGTAAACTCTAAGACAAAACTTAAATAAACTGTTGGGACTTTGTATGAAATATAAAAAGAATATGGTAGTATAGTAATCCTGGAAGAACTTAAATGAAGTACAGAACAATATGATCAGCATCTTAACCCATTATTTAACTACTGATGAAATGTGTATTATATTAATCTCAATTTTAGGACAAAATGAAGTTTCAAGGGTATCATAATTGAACAAAAAGTTAACATCTTCCATCTTCTACACTAAACTCTGATTCACTCATAAACACAATTTATTCCTAAGGCTTTTAGGGATATGTACAGAGGGTGTATAAATGATAAAGGAGTCAGTGGTGAAATTAATGTCTTTAGGAAATAAATTGTTTTTTAAAAATAAAAGTTCAATATAATCACCTGTGACTGTTCTATTTCTGCTTTGTTTAATTTGATTCCAAGGATTTCAGCAGCAACTTTCTGAAAACACAGGAAGACCTACATAACAAAAATAGGTTTAAATGATTTAAAACAGGCATGCTTAAGTTAATGTCAAACAAATTGAACTTTCTAAAAAAGGATAAACATCAAGAATTGTGAAAATATGATGTACCAAGTTTTTAAAAAAATAGCTCTGTCAAATGCAATAACATTTTAAGTATAATAATTTTTAAATGATTAAATGACAATTTGAAAATCATGCAATTCACTAGATTGGTCTGAACATAAAGATATTTATCCCTAAAAATTTACATTTAAAATTTTTTAATTTTATTTTGTATTTTAATTATTTGAGAGAGAGAGATCACAAGCAGGAAGAGGGACAGAGGGAGAAGCGAATTCCCCACTAAGCCCAACAACACAGGGCTGGATCCCAGGACCCGGGGATCATGACCTGAGCCAAAGACAGCTTAACCAACTCAGGTGCCACCTCAGGCACACCTACATTTAAAAAATTTTAACAAAAGAGAATTAATTACAGATACTACATTAAAAAAAAAAAAAAAAGACTACTAGCATAGCAAACTCCTAAAAGTCCAGGGGAAAACAAATTAGTCTGTACTTTAGTACCAAGGTTTTTCACTGCCAATTCTATATTGGTCATTTGATCTGGCTTTAGCCTATCTTAAAAGTGCTTAACTTCTGGGGCACCTGGGTGGCTCAGTGGGTTAAAGCCTCTGCCTTCGGCTCAGGTCATGATCCCAGGGTCCTGGGATCGAGCCCCACATTGGGCTGTCTGCTCCGCGGAGAGCCTGCTTCCTCCTCTCTCTCTCTGCCTGCCTCTCTGCCTACTTGTGATCTCTGTCTAGCAAATAAATAAATAAAATCTTAAAAAAAAAAAAAAAGTGCTTAACTTCTAATCCTTTAATAATCTTTGTGGCATTCATTAATTTCAATAAATGAGCCATATCTCTTGAGCAAAACAATTTAGTAATCTTTATTTTATTGGTTCAGAGTAAAGGAATAGTATACTGTGTTATCCTTAAACAGAAATCAAAAGTACTTTTCCATAAACAGACTTTCATACATACTTAGCGTATGCTGAGCTTACTAGGATTCCCAGGACTCCAACCCAGACACTGACTATAATGTTATACTTGTCTTTGTTTCATAAGCATCTTTTCATATTCTTACCCCTACTTATCTCATGCTTATTGAATATTTATTGCAACTAATTTTTATTTCTAAAATAAAAGATACATACCTCCAAAAGGCTTATGCCATTTACATCCTAAAAGGGATTATATATGATAGTTCACTCATGGTCAACATTCAAGAAAAATGAGAAAGCTAGCATGATGGGATGGAGAGAAAGTGGGGGATTATGAAGGACAATAAGCAAAGAGATTAAGGGAGTACACATATCACAGAAGATCTGGTAAGCTATGTAAGTACTTTGACTTGTACTCCGAGTTAAATGGAAGCCATGGGAAGAAGGCTTGATGTGACTTCTATTTTAATAGGGTCACTCTGATTCTTATATTGAATATTCTCACTACAGAAGATAAAGGGTACAAAAAGAGGAGCCAGCAAGGACGCTAGTGTAAGAGATGATGGAGGCTTGAACCAAAGTGGTAGCAGTAGAGAGGATAAGAAAGAGTCACCAGATTCTGGATATATCATGAAAGAACAACCAACAGGACTTAGCAACATACAAATGTGGGGTATGAAAGAAAGAGAGAAGTCAAGAAGGATTCTAAAATTTTCTCCACCTTAGCACTTAGCAGAAGATCCGCCATTTATTGAACTGGGATAGACTATGGGAGATTTCAGGAGAGACTATCAAGAGTTTAGTTCTGAATCTGGGTAAGACTAGGGCTGCTTATTAGGCATGTAAGTGGAGGTGCTGGGCAGGCTGCAGTTCAGGGAAGAGGTCTGGTCAAAGCCCTGAAGCTAAATGAGGTCACTGGGGAGTAAGTTTAGAGAAAGGTACCAAGGACTGAGCCCTAAGGCACTCCAATATTCAGAAGATGGAGTGAGAGGGAATCAGCAAAAGGAAATGAGAGAGTAGCTAGTGAGGTAAGAGTAAACCAGGGGGTGTAGTATCCTGGAAGGAAAGTGAGGAAAGTATTTCAAAGAAAGAGTGATTGACTATTTTATATGCCTCAACTAAGTAAGATGAGGACTAAGAACTGACCACTGCATTTAGCAAAAATGAGGTCGTTGGTGATTATAATAACAGTAGTATGGGTGAAATACTGGGTGAAAAAGTCCAGGTGAAACTATTCAAGAGAAACTACAAAGAGAAAACTGGAGACAACTCTTTCAAGACACATTCCACTGGAACTAGGGGAAAGAAAGAAGGCAACAGCTAGAGAGAACTGTGGGATTTCTTATTTTTAAAATTAGGTAAGTCATAGCATTTTCTGTGATGATAGAATAATCCAGTAGACAGAAAAACCAAAAAAAGTGATGATACAGGACGGAGAGAGAATTGCTGAGCAATCAATGTCCATTCCTAGGCCAAGAGAAATGGGACTAATGCACAATGGAGGAGTGGGCCCTAACCAGGACCATGGATGGTTTGTCCTTCAGTAACCAGACAAAAGACAGAAGATATGGGAACAGAGACAGGGAGCAAGGAGAATGGGAGTAAATGTGGTGGCAAGAGTATGCAGTTATCTTCTGTTGACTTCAGATTTCTATAGAATAGAAAACAAGGTCATCAGCTCAGAGAATGGATGAGGAAATGCTGAAGATCTGAAGAGAGAAGAGAAGTTATGAAAACAGTCATCAAAATGAGAGGGAGTGATGATGGCTTATGGACATGGGGTAAAACCACTGAGCAGCATTAAGGCCCCCCCCCTTCAGGCTAGTGATTGTGAATTTTAAGTGAAACCTCCAGCATGCCTCCGTTTCTCTCTGATCACGTTCAAATACCTGGGTGCTGCCACAAAACAGCAGGAGCTTGGTTTAAACCAGAGTTAAGGTTTAGAAAAGTGAATCTGAGAAAGTCAAAGCGAGGAAAGGGAATTGAGGGTATACATATGGCAATGATTTTTTTTTTTAAAGATTTTATTTATTTACTTGACAGAGAGAGAGAGATTACAAGTAGGTGGAGAGGCGGCAGAGAAAGAGAGGGGGAAGCAGGCTCCCTGCTGAGCAGAGAGCCCAATGCAGGAGCCCAGGACCCTGAGATCATGACCTGAGCCGAAGCAGAGGCTTAACCCACTGAGCCACCCAGGCGCCCCTACATATGGCAATGATTTTGATTGACCAAGAGATTTAAGTTAGGAAAACAGGAAAATGAGGACATCAAAGGAGGTTGGGGACATTAAAAAGATGTTAAGATCTGCATCTAGCAGGTTCTGCCAGAACTGCAGATTGTCTGGACTAGGGCATTTAGGGGTATGAGCTGGAAAGACAGGAGGGTGGTCAGTGATTAGGATGTCTGACATTGAGATGTTGTGATCTGTAATGACAAAGCCTGGGAGTGAGTGGCTAAGGTGGGGTGGAGGAAAAAAAAAATACTGGAATCACTAAGAATTACAACAAAGGTAATATCAGAGAAAGTACAGTCAGGAGCTCAACCCCCCAGGTGATGAGGAAAATAAGCTGAAGATAGAGATGACTAAAGTCTCAAAGTGATTCCACAAGAAAAAAACATTTCAAAGTTGCATTTCAAAGGAAAATAACAAGGATTTTTAAGAATGGCTCAACATAAGTACCAAAAAATATGGAGTGGTTAAACACAAGGTAAATTACTGGAAGTTGAAATAATTCTAGGGGCACTTAGGTAGCTCAATGGGTTAAGCTTCCGACCCTTGATTTCAGCTCAGGTCATGATCTCAGGACTGTGAGACTGAGCCCTACATCAGGCTCCACACTGGGCATGGAGCCTGCTTAAGATTCTCCCTCTCCCTCTACCCCTTCCTGCCCACTCACATGTTCACTCACTCTCTCCCTCTCAAAAATAATAAAAAATTATTAAATAAAATAAAATAATTCAAAAATGACAGAAGATCCCTAGGAAGATAAGTGAGGGTAGAAGCCCGATCCATGTATTTATCAAGGAGTACTGATTTTACACATTTTTGAATGGCATGTGTGGGTATGTGCCCATGTTTGCATTATCTTGGAGGAAAGTTCTGAAAATAGTCAGAAAATAAATAGGTAATGAAATTTTTAAAAGTTCAATCTTGATAGCAATCAAAGAAATTCAAGCACCAAGGTACCTTTTTTTTTCTTTTTTTTGGCCTACCAAAATAACATAGTAAATTAAAAAATCCTGGATGTTAAAAAAACACCACAGTGAAATAGCACTAATACAATGTTGGCAGTAGGATGGATTATTAAATCTACTTAAATATAATGGATTATTAAATCTCTTTAATAGTATCAAATGACATGGTCAAATTTTCTGCTCACAAATATATTAAATAAAACATTAAAACACCAAGTTATTTCTATATTTATGATCTTAATTTTTTAAATAAATTTTTAGTGCAGTTAATAACCCTGGACGGTCACCAATTAGGTTTACAAATCCTATCCCCACCACTCATTAGCTGTGTACCCTGGACCCCCCTTACATAAACTGTCTAGGACTCCTCTATAACACAGACATAATGGGAGAAGCACAATGCAAGTCACAAAGCAAGCATTCAGTGAATGCAATTCACTAGCAGCAATAGCATGAGCATTTGGGAGCATCAGAAAACTATAAGGAATCACAGGAGGTTGTGAATGGTAATCTCTGGATGCTGAGATAGTGGATGATTTTTACGTTCTTTTTTTTTTTTTTGGATATATGTTCTTTTTCTCTCATACTTTTAAATTCCCTAAAATAACCATAATCTTAGGTTAAATGAATTATAAATGTAATATAAACAGAATAAACATTTTATCTATTTTATGTCTTCAATAGGAATTAATTTATTCCAAAAGTTAAGCCTAGGAAGTGTACTTCCTGGGAATACTATTACTAAAAAAGATCGCTCATAATATTCGATATTCATTATTTTACTTACAGAGTCTCCTGTCTTTGCTGAGACAAAGTGGCTACTAAAACCATTTTCCTGGCAAAACCGTAAGTGTTTTTCAGGTTTTACTGTTCGCATATGTTCCAAATCAACTAGAAAAGTAAACAAAAACAGAGAATAAAAACCCAGTATCAGAATCAAACAATACATTAACATGTTTAAATTTGACTTACTTTCCAAAATTATTTCCCAGCTTAGACACTAGCTGTGTCACCTTGAGCAATTCTTTAACCTTGTTATGCTTGAGTCTATAAAGCTAAAAACTGAGACTAACCATGTATATATATACATGTAATATATATATAATATATACACACACACACACACACACACACACACCTACCTTATGTAGTTATTTGAGAGTGAATGCATCGATGATGCACAATGACCAGCACATGAGAAGTGCTTGAAAAATGAAAGCTATCATTCTTATTACCTACAGCTTTAGTCACATTGATGAGACCCAAAAAAAGACCTACTTCGCATAACATGTTTAAACATAATGATTATGGTTGACACTTGAACATCGTGGGTTTGAACTTAGATGTGGATTTTTACAGTACAGCACTATAAAAGTATTTTCTCTTCCTTGTGATTTTCTTAACAGCATTCTTTTCTCTGCCTGATTTTATTGTAAGAATATAGTATATAATACACATAGCAAACAAAACTTGTGTTAATTGACTGTTTATGCTATCAGTAAATCTTCTAGGCAATAGTAGGCTGTTTGTGGTTATGTTTCAGGGAGCCAAAGTTATACATGGATTTGACTATGCAGGGAATTGGCACTCCAAACCCCCATGTTGTTCAAGGGTCAACTGTAACTGAAAGATGCACTTACCCAAGCATATTTAGTCTGAAACAATTTAATTGCTTTAATAATTACAATAGTTCTGCAATCTCTATAAACTTTAATGTTAACACAAATACAGAATTAATTTTATGCCAAAAGGTAGCACTATTTTGTTGCATGCTTACTTTATTTGAAACCATGGTTTAATTTCACAAAGATACATCTCAGTTGCTTTCCAAACCTAAAGTATACATTTTGAAAGCACTCAGTAAGGGAATATTTCCTTGAATAGGTATAGGTGCTTTAAAGCAAAGCACGGTACTCATGGCCAATACCGGTTTTATCCAGCACAGTCTATTTTTTCAAATGTGATCCTTTATTGGACAGTTTCTCTTTTTACAACACTACAGACCCTATAAGGGTGTTGACTCAATGCCGTCAAATTATAAGGCAAATATATTTGCAGGATTTAAGGACAACTAGGCTCTTTGAGTCAATATAGGAAAAAAAAACTTGAACTGATTTCCTGAGGAAGGGACCCAACTGACTTGTAAAAAGTTGTAAATTTGTAAATCTACTAAGCCTACATAATAGTGGCAATTGATCATCAACTAAAAAATGTTCTCATACTACATAAAAGGCTTTATTTAAAATTATATTGAAGGTCTTTAGTTTGCAGGCTCAAGAGATCTTTCTCTAGGAGATTTTTGATCTAGTGGGGGATTTCTGAGACTCATTTATATTGCTTAGTTGGATAATATGGAGCTTTTTTCTTTTCTGGCCACAGGTTGTTGTTCCTTAAACATCACTGAGACCTTATTTACAAGAACAAGCCAAAAAATATCCAGATACCATAGGCATCAATTTGTAGAAGACTAAAATAAAATAATACTAAGCTATTAGCACGGACATTTATACATCTAGTTTGTCATAATAGTGAGGCTAAAATGCTTTCCTAATTCAACATGAGTAAGACAAGTCATGTCACTAAGAAAATTAACCAATGAAATCACTGTCCAATTAAAAATAAAAACAAACACATAGTTTGTCATTTAATATATGTGTGTATTCATCTTTTGAATGGAATAGTCTATCATTGTTCCATTTTTTCTTTCTTGTTTTTCCTCTTTCCCCCTGTCCACCAACAACCTAACAACATTCACTTACCTATAGCACTGGGGAATTTATTACCCAAGCAAAAGGTTTTCCCTAATAAAGATAACCATGATGGGGCACCTGGGTGGCTCAGTCAGCTGAGTGTCCAACTCTTGGTTTCAGCTCAGGTCATAATCTTAGGATCACGAGATCAAGCCCCACGGCAGGCTCGGAGCTCAGCAGGGAGTCTGCTTGAGATTTTCTCCCTCTCCCTATGCCCCTCCCCCAGTTCACACTCTATCTCTCTAAAATAAATAAATAAATATTTTAAAAAAAAAAAAAAGACGATACTCTTGAGAAACTAGTACTATCACTGATCAACTGAAAACAACAACATTTATCCATCAAACACTTATTAAGTACCTATTATATACCAACTAGTAGGTTAAGCAATAAGAACCCAAAGATGGAAAAGATACAATCCTGGTCCTAAAAAAGTCATTATCCATACTTTAGGAGCATAAAAGATCATCAGCAATTGAAACAGTTATAATTGAGAGTCTGACAAAGGAGACAGCAGATAGAGAATAGGCCCTCCCAGAACTTCACCACAAAGTTTTCCTCTGCTCTGTTAAAATTTAGTGGGCAATGTTTAAGAGGACTCAGTTACTAGAATTCTTAACTCTAAATGATCCAGAAATGTATATTCTGAAGATAAAGTTATAGTGAGACACTGGAAAATCTTTCCTTTCTTCACTTTTAAGATCATCCTTAAAATTATTATCCAGTGACAATGCATACATGTGGTAATACTCTCATATATGTGATATTCTATCATATATGTGGTAACACTCACTGCTTTAATTGCCTTTATGTCCTTCAGTGAACCACACCATCTTTCTAGTTGTCATATTTTGTTTTTGAAAATGGAATAAAAATTTCCTAATAATCGTAATACATATTCATTACCCAAATATTCAGAAAAACTATGAAAATGAAATGTAAAATATTATCTCCTGTGAGGATGATGCTGTCTTCTCCTGAAGCTCTTTTTTTTTTCTCTTAGATTTGATTATTATTATTTTTCTTTTTTTGAGTAAACTCTACACCAACTTGGGGCTTGAATTCAGGGCTCTGCAATCAAGAGTCGCATGGTCTCGGGGTCTAACAGCTAAGCCAGCCAAGCACCCCTCCTAAAGCTCTTTCAAATGTTAATTTTCCCCTGTTGTATCTACCTTATATCAGTCAGGCCTGAAGGTGGGATAGGTGACCTTGTTCCATGTTTCTCTTTCCAGACCATTCTCCTTGTTTTCCCTAAAAACCCTTAGATTCGAATAATCATTTGAGCCAAATGATTATACCTCCGTCCATCTAGCTACTTTTATTTGTTGGCTTATCGGCAAACCCCTGCCTGAACTCTGTGAATATCTCAGAGATTTCTCCTGGATCACAGTCACTCCATTACTGTTGCTGTCACCATTCCTGGTAACTCCAGTGCCCACACACAGTGTCCTTACTCTCTCACGTTCCTTGAGTATTTTACCTCTAGTCATCTTGTTCCCAACCTACACTAACATACTTAAGACCTAGTTCGTATCAATTTCTGCACCCTCTCTGTAATATTGATATAATTTTATGTATCCCAGTCTATCCATTATCTCCTGCCTTTACAGCTCAGATGCTTTTGTAACTTAACTCCAGCAATTTTTAGACTCACACAAAACTTTAACATCAGTTACCAATTATATCTTAACAATTTTCAATTTCCTGAAACCTTCCTTACTCAACTTAGATTTCATCCTCCATCAGTATAATCACTTCCTTGCATTTACTATCTTCAAGTTACCTGCCCTTTTTCTCAGTGTTGTACATGGTACAGTTTCTCTGCTTAATTACTTAAGTAATTTCTCTGCTTGAATGCAAGCACTGATCTACTCAACACCTCTACTGATGCAGCTGAGTGTAGTTAGAACAAAACCTGTAACATACTGTATCTCCTTTTAAATCCAGGTTAACTGTCTTTAAGTGATTTCTCTCAATCCCTCACATCCCATGTCAAATCCGTTAGCGTTTCGTATTTACTTTTTATTCCAAAAATCTATTGAGGATCTGCCCTACTTTTTACATCTCTACTGCTACTAAGTAAAATATTGTCCAAACTATCATCATCTTTTTCATAGATTTTAGATTTTTTTTCCTAAAAATGGAGGGAATTTTATAGCCTCACATAACTGAAAAACCCAATAATTATTTTATCTTTAGCTGTGGTGTGATCCAGGGACTCAAAAAATGCCATTAACTAGAGACAACTACCGATAACACTTTTGTGCATATCCTGCCAATATCAAAGCAACTGAAGGACAGAGGCATTAATGTTGCACATACATGCAGTTTCTTCTACCTCAAGCATACTACAATCCTGCTTAAACATGTGCTTAATAATTTCAAAGGATAACCACTTTATAGATCATTCATTCGTTTGGCTAACAAATACTTAAGGGCCTATTTTTAATATATTTTTTTATATTTTACACTGGTAAAATCCTTCCTTTCTTCACTTTTAAGATCATCCTGGAAATTATTAACCAGCGACAATACATACATATGGTAACACTCTCATATATGTGATAACATTCTATCATATATGTGAAAACACTCACTGCTTTGATTTAATTTCCTTTATGTCCTTCAGTGAACCACACCATCTGCAACCCAGTTTCTTTTAGCTCTGCTTTCTTCCCCAATTTTTTTTCCTTAAGATTTTTACAGTAGCTTCCTCAGTGGCTTCTCTGCTTTACATTGGACTCTCTGTAGTTTATTCTCAGCAAAGCAACCCAAATTAACCTTTTAAAATGCCAGATTACTTTTTGTTTGTTTGTTTGTTTTCTTCACAATCCCCCAGTAACTTCCCATCTCTTTTACAGTGGCCTATGCACCCTGTGTGATCTGGTTTTTGGCTTTTTAAACCTCATTTCCACTGTTTCCCTTTTTTTTGCTAACTCATTTCAGCCATCCTGGCTGGCCTCCTGTTTTTCTCTTACTACTAAGTATCATCTTCCTTTAGGGTCTTTGCACTTACAGTTGTCTCTGATTATGTATTTTTCCTGTTAGTCTCTTGCCTTTATCAAACTGTGAGCTCCTTGTATCTGCAGCACCCGGGACAGTGCCTGGCCAAATAGGCCCCCAACAGAAAAGACAAGTACGTACATACATTATACAGTAGAAGTTTAAAACTTTTTTCAAGGAAGATATTAAAAATACAGGAATTTTACTGATGTGGAAGCATCTCAGAAACTAAAAAAGGATCGAAACTAGGGTCTACAAATGGGAGGTCAGAGCTGTATAGGATAAGAATGCAAAAGATAAACCAATGATATTAATACCCTAGGTTTTCTTGTGTAGGGAACATAAGCGAGGACAAAAAGCACAAAGATGAAAAAATTCTAAGTCTACATTAGTCAGACAAGAAAATCCAAATTTTTTATTGTCAAAACCAACTATGCAAAATAAAAAAAAAAAATTACGTGGCTCATTCATCCTGACCTGTATATTAAAATGGAAAAGGGGAAAAAACATTGTCAAGATACTAAGACTATCTGTCATGTTCCTAAAATCACATGAAATAGAAGTCATATGAGAAGCCTAATTTTGGTTAACAACCTTAATTTTGACAAAACTTAGAAAGCTAATAGAAAGAATAACCTGGAGTTAAGATGGCAGAGAAGTAGCAGGTTGAGACTACTTCAGGTAGCAGGAAATCAGCTACATAGCTTATCTAAAGATTGAAAACACCTACAAATCCAATGGCAGATCGAAGAGAAGAAGAAAGGTAGGACTGGTGGAGAAATGAATCCAAAGCGACGGGAAGATAGAACCCAGGAAGGGGACGGGGGGCTCACAGCAAGCGGCGGAGCAACGGAGCACAAAATCAGGACTTTTAAAAGTCTGTTCTGCTGAGGGACATCGCTCCAGAGGCTAAACCAGGGTGAAGCCCAAGCTGGGTCAGCGTGACCTCAGGTCCCGCAGGGTCACAGAAGGATTGGGGTTGTCTGAGTGTCACAGAGCTTACAGGTATTCGAAGGGGGAAGCCGGCTACAGAGACAGAGCCGAGAAGTGAGCTCCCAGCTCGGGGTTACCTTGAACCGGTCGCAGGCTCGGTGAGCTTGGAGCACAGCCGGAGGCCAGGGAGAGGGGAGTAACTGGGCGCTGTTCTCTGAGGGTGCACTGAGGAGTGGGGCCCCGGGCTCTCGGCTCCTCCGGGCCAGAGACTGGGAGGCCGCCATTTTCATTCCCATCCTCCGGAACTCTACGAAAAGCCTCAGGGAACAAAAGCTCCCAAAAGCAAACCCAAGCGGATTACTCAGCCCAGCCCAGCCCAGCCCCTGGTAAGGGCATTGCAATTCCGCCTGGGGCAAAGAAACTTGAGAATCACTACAACAGGCCCCTCCCCCAGAAGATCGAGAAATCCAGCCTGGACCAAGTTCACCTACCAAGGAGTGCAGTTTCAATACCAAGGAGAGCAGCTGAATTCCAGAGGAGGAGAAAGCAAAGCACGGAACTCATGGCTTTCACCCCATGATTCTTTAGTCTTGCAGTTAATTTAATTTTTTTTCTTTTTCAATTTTTTTTCTCTTCTTCTGCTGAATTTTTTTAACTTTTATCCTTTTCTTTTTCAATGTTTTTTTAACTAGTTTATCTAATATAAATAGATAATCTTTTTATCCCCTTTCTCCCCCCTCACAATTTGGGATCTCTTCTGATTTGGTTAAAGCATATTTTCCTGGGGTTGTTGCCACCCTTTTAGTATTTTACTTGCACCTTCATATACTCTTATCTGGACAAAATGACAAGGTGGAAAAATTCACCACAAAATAAAAGAATAAGAGAAATTACCAAAAGCTAGGGACCTAATCAATACAGACATTGGTATATGTCAGATCTAGAGTTCAGAATGACGATTCTCAAGGTTCTAGCTGGGCTCCAAAAACGCATGGAAGATATTAGAGAAACCCTCTCAGGAGAGATAAAAGCCCTTTCTGGAGAAATAAAAGAACTAAAATCTAACCAAGTTGAAATAAAAAAAGCTATTAATGAGGTGCAATCAAAAATGGAGGCTCTCACTGCTATGATAAATGAGGCAGAAAAAGAATTAGCAATATAGAAGACCAAATGACAGAGAATAAAGAAGCTGAGCAAAAGAGGGACAAACAGCTACTGGACCACGACGGGAGAATTCGAGAGATAAGTGACACCATAAGATGAAACAACATTAGAATAATTGGGATTCCAGAAGAAAGAGAGAAAGATTCCAGAAAGAGAGAGGGGAGCAGAAGGTATACTGGAGAGAATTACTGGAGAGCATTTCCCCAATATGGCAAAGGGAACAAGCATCAAAATCCAGGAGGTGCAGAGAACCCACCTCAAAATCAATGTGGTAAAAAAAAATAGGTCCACACCCCCTCACCTAATAGTAAAATTTACAAGATATATTTACACAGATATATTCAGAACATCTCATCCCAAAGCAAAAGAATTCACATTCTTAGTGACAAAGAGAAAATCCGGAAAGCAGCCTGGGAAAAGAAGTCTGCAACATACAATGGTAAAAATATTAGATTGGCAGAAGACTTTTCCACAGAGACCTGGCAGGCCAGAAAGAGCTGGCATGATATATTCAGAGCACTGAATGAGAAAAACACGCAGCCAAGAATACTATATCCAGCTAGGCTATCATTGAAAATAGAAGGAGAGATTAAAAGCTTCCAGGACAAATAAAAACTGAAAGAATTTGCAAACACCAAACCAGCTCTAGAGGAAATATTTAAAGGGGTCCTCTAAGCAAAGAGAGACCCTAAAAGTAGTAGATCAGAAAGGAACAGAGACAATATACAGTAACAGTCACCTTACAGGCAATACAATGGCACTAAATTCATATCTCTCAATAGTTACTCTGACTGTTAATGGGCTAAATGCCCCAATCAAAAGACACAAGGTATCAGAATGGATAAAAAAACAAAACCCATCTATATGTTGCCTACAAGAAACTCATTTTAAACCCAAAGACACCTCCAGATTTAAAGTGAGGGGGTGGAAAAGAATTTACCATGCTAATGGACATCAGAAGAAAGCAGGAATGGCAATCCTTATATCAGATCAGTTAGATTTTAAGCCAAAGACTATAATAAGAGATGAAGAAGGACACTATATCATACTCAAAGGATCTGTCCAACAAGAAGATCTAACAATTTTAAATATCTATACCCCTAACGTGGGAGCAGCCAACTATATAAACCAATTAATAACAAAATCAAAGAAACACATCAACAATAACACAATAATAGTAGGGGACTTTAACACTCCCCTCACTGAAATGGACAGATCATCCAGGCAAAAGATCAACAAGGAAATAAAGGCCTTAAATGATACACTGGACCAGATGGACATCACAGATATATTCAGAACATTTCATCCCAAAGCAAAAGAATTCACATTCTTCTCTAGTGTACATGGAACATTCTCCAGAATAGATCACACCCTCGATCCTAAATTAGGTCTCAACTGTTATCAAACGACTGGGATCATTCCCTGCATATTTTCAGACCACAATGCTCTGAAGCTAGAACTCAATCACAAGAGGAAATTTGGAAAGAACCCAAATACATGGAGACTAAACAGCATCCTTCTAAAGAATGAATGGGTCAACCAGGAAATTAAAGAAGAATTGAAAAAATTCATGGAACAAATGATAATGAAAACACAACGGTTCAAAATCTGTGGGACACAACAAAGGCAGTCCTGAGAGGAAAATATATAGTGGTACAAGCCTTTCTCAAGAAACAAGAAAGGTCTCAGGAACACAACATACACCTACACCTAAAGGAGCTGGAGAAAGAACAAGGAAGAAACCCTAAACCCAGCAGGAGAAGAGAAATCATAAAGATCAGAGAAATCAATGAAATAAAAACGAAAAAAACAATAGAACAAATCAACGAAACTAGGAGCTGGTTCTTTGAAAGAATTAATAAGATTGATAAACCCCTGGCCAGACTTATCAAAAAGAAAAGAGAAAGGACCCAAATAAATAAAATCATGAATGAAAGAGGAGAGATCACAACTAACACCAAAGAAATACAGACAATTATAAGAACATACTATGAGCAACTCTACACCAACAAATTTGACAATCTGGAAGAAATGGATATATTCCTAGAGACACGTAAACTACCACAACTGAACCAGAAAGAAATAGAAAGCCTGAACAGACCCATAACCAGTAAGGAGATTGAAAGTCGTCAAAAATCTCCAAACAAACAAAAGCCCAGGGCCAGATGGCTTCCCAGGGGAATTCTACCAAACATTTAAAGAAGAACTAATTCCTATTCTCCTGAAACTGTTCCAAAAAATAGAAATGGAAGGAAAACTTCCAAACTCATTTTATGAGGCCAGCATCACCTTGATCCCAAAACCAGACAAGGACCCCATCAAAAAAGAGAACTACAGACCAATATCCTTGCTGAACACAGATGCGAAAATTCTCACCAAAATACTAGCCAATAGGATTCAACAGTACATTAAAAGGATTATTCACCACGACCAAGTGGGATTTATCCCAGGGCTGCAAGGTTGGTTCAACATCCGCAAATCAGTCAATGTGATACAACACATCAATAAAAGAAAGAACAAGAACCATATGATACTCTCAATAGATGCTGAAAAAGCATTTGACAAAGTACAGCATCCCTTCCTGATCAAAACTCTTCAAAGTGTCAGGATAAAGGGCACATACCTCAATATTATCAAAGCCATCTATGAAAAACCCACTGCAAATATCATTCTCAATGAAGAAAAACTGAAAGCTTTTCTGCTAAGGTCAGGAACACGGCAGGGATGTCCATTATCACCACTGCTGTTCAACACAGTTCTAGAAGTCCTAGCCTCAGCAATCAGACAACAAAAGGAAATTAAAGGCATCCAAATTGGCAAAAAAGAAGTCAAACTATCACTTTTCACAGATGATATGATGCTATATGTAGAAAACCCAAAAGACTCCACTCCAAAACTGCTAGAACTTGTACAGGAATTCAGTAAAGTGTCAGGATATAAAATCAATGCACAGAAATCAGTTGCATTTCTCTACACCAACAACAAGACAGAAGAAAGAGAAATTAAGGAGTCAATCCCATTTACAATTGTACCCAAAACTATAAGATACCTAGGAATAAACCTAACCAAAGAGGCAAAGAATCTATACTCAGAAAACTATAAAGTACTCATGAAAGAAATTGAGGAAGACACAAAGAAATGGAAAAATGTTCCATGCTCCTGGATTGGAAGAATATTGTGAAAATGTCTATGCTACCTAAAGCAATCTACACATTTAATGCAATTCCTATCAAAATACCACCCATTTTTTTCAAAGAAATGGAACAAAGAACCCTAAAATTTATATGGCACCAGAAAAGACCTCGAATAGCCAAAGGAATATTGAAAAAGAAAGCCAAAGTTGGTGGCATCACAATTCCGGACTTCAAGCTCTATTACAAAGCTGTCATCATCAAGACACCATGGTACTGGCACAAAAACAGACACACAGATCAATGGAACAGAATAGGGAGCCCAGAAATAGACCCTCAACTCTATGATCAACTAATCTTCGACAAAGCAGGAAGGTTGTCCAATGGAAAAAAGACAGCCTCTTCAATAAATGGTATTGGGAAAATTAGACAACCACATGCAGAAAAATGAAATCGGACCATTTCCTTACACCACACACAAAAATAGACTCAAAATGGATGAAGGACCTCAAGGTGAGAAAGGAATCCATCAAAATCCTTGAGGAGAACACTGGCAGCAACCTTTTCGACCTCAGCCGCAGCAACTTCTTCCTAGGAACATCGCCAAAGGCAAGGGAAGCAAGGGCAAAAATGAACTATTGGGATTTCATCAAGATCAAAAACTTTTGCACAGCAAAGGAAACAGTTAACAAAACCAAAAGACAACTGACAGAATGGGAGAAGATATTTGCAAACGACATATCAGATAAAGGGTTAGTGTCCAAAATCTATAAAGAACTTAGCAAACTCAACACCCAAAGAATAATCCAATCAATAAATGGGCAGAAGACATGAACAGACATTTCTGCAAAGAAGACATCCAGATGGCTCCATGAAAACGTGCTCCATATCACTTGGCATCAGGGAAATACATTTCAAAACCACAATGAGATATCACCTCACACCAGTCAGAATGGCTAAAATTAACAAGTCAGGAAATGACAGATGCTGGCGAGGATGTGGAGAAAGGGGAACCCTCCTACACTGTTGGTGGGAATGCAAGCTGGTGCAACCACTCTGGAAAACAGCATGGAGGTTCCTCAAAATGTTGAAAATAGAACTACCCTATGACCCAGCAATGGCACTACTGGGTATTTACCCTAAAGATACAAACGTAGTGATCCAAAGGGGCACGTGCACCTGAATGTTTATAGCAGCAATGTCTACAATAGCCAAACTATGGAAAGAACCTAGATGCCCATCAACAGATGAATGGATAAAGAAGATGTGGTATATATACACAATGGAATACTCTGCAGCCATCAAAAGACATGAAATCTTGCCATTTGCAACGACGTGGATGAAACTAGAGGGTATCATGCTTAGCGAAATAAGTCAAGTGGAGAAAGACAACTATCATATGGTCTCCCTGATATGAGGAAGTGGAGATGCAACATGGGGGGTTAAGGGGGTAGGAGAAGAAAAAATGAAACAAGATGGGATTGGGAGGGAGACAAACCATAAGTGACTCTTAATCTCACAAAACAAACTGAGGGTTGCTGGGGGGAGAGGGGTTGGGGGAAGAGGGGAAAAAAATTTAAAAAGGGGAAAAATGATGAAAATTAAAAAAAAAAGAAAGAACCTGTACAATTTTTAATGTATTTTTAAAATACAATTTACAATATTTCATATTTTATAATTTAGACTTACAGCAAGAAAGAGACACCAACAAAAGCATATGTCAGGGTTTCATGGAATACTAACAATCCAGTGAGAAGTGGTATTTTCTCAGTAACGTAACTAATAATTATGTTTGACAGAATGTTAGGCTACCTTAAAGGCCTTTTTAAGAATGTTTTCACATAAACCTGTGAAAGCATTGTTCAATCAGTATGCAAAGAAAAGCAAGTGAAAGAAAAAACAGAACTGATGTCTACCTTTCAAATGGCAAAACTAAAAACAAAACAAAACAAAAGAAAAAACAAAACAAAACCCAAAAAACATGAGAACACCCACAGTTGATGAAGGATGGTACTACTAGTTTTTTGAAAAGCAACTTGGAAATCTGTGCTGAACTTTAAAACACTTATA
Organism: Neogale vison; assembly: GCF_020171115.1. Classification (NCBI taxonomy): domain Eukaryota; kingdom Metazoa; phylum Chordata; class Mammalia; order Carnivora; family Mustelidae; genus Neogale; species Neogale vison. Next base: position 59,248,618 of record NC_058101.1, on the reverse strand, counting down.
CTCCATAACCACATAACATAACTTGGAAGAGTTTATCTTGAAGAAAAAATCAGAGGTGTAAAAAAGTAACAATTATAAATTAAGATCTTCACTACACAGTTATCTGTAACACAAAAAAATATCAGAAGAAAGATTCATGTCCCAAAAGAGACACAGAGTTAAATTATGACACAACCACATAATGCAATATACTCTCTGGCCATTAAAAATCACAGACTTAAAGACTATTAACTGAAGTTTTAGTAATGATTTTTCGGGGTTTGACACAAAAAGTAAAGACAACAAAATAAAACATAAACAAATGGGACAACATCAAATTAAACTTCTCCACAGCAAAGGAAACCATCAAACAAAATGAAAAGGCAACCTACAGAATGGGAGAAAATATTTCCAAGTCATATATCTGGTAAGGAATTAATATCCAGAATATATGAAGAATTCATACAACTCAATAGTGAAAAAACAAACATTCCAATTATAAAACGGGCAGAGAAACTGGATAGATATTTTTCCAAAGAAGACATACAAATGGCTAACAGGTACCCAAAAAGATACTCAATATCACTAAACATCTGGGAAATAAAAATTAAAATCACAATGAGATACACCACATCTGCCAGAATAGCTATCATCAAAGAGACAAGAGACAACAAGTGCTGGCGAGAATGTAGAAAAGGGAACCTTTATGCACTGTTGGTAGAAATGTAAAGAAGGATGGAATATGGAAAAGAGTATGGAGGTTCTGCAAAAAAAATCCCACTTCTGGGTATATAACCAAAGGGAATGAAAATAGGATCTTGAAGAATATCTGCATTCCCATGTTCACTCGCCAGGATGGCTGAGTTAGTTAAGCATCCAGCTCTTGATTTCAGCTCAAATCATGATCTCACAGTTGTGAGATCAAGTCCCATGTCGGATGTGGAGTCCCAAGTCCCAGGCTGGATGTGGAGCCTGCTTAAGATTCTTTCTCTCCCTCAACCTCCGTCCCTCCTGCCAACTACAAAAAAAAAAAAAAAAAAAGGATGTGGTGTATACACACACACACATACACACACACACACACACACACACACACACACACACAATGGAGTATTATTCAGAGATGAGAAAGAAGAGAATCTTACCATCTGCAAAAGCATGGATGAAACCTATGGGCATTATGCTAAGTGAAATAAGACAGAGAAAGACAAATACTATATGATATAACTTATATGTGGAATCTAAAAAAGCTGACCTCAGAAAAATAGCAAAATGGTGGTTACCAGCAGCTAAGGGCTTGGGGAAATGGGAAGATGTTGGTCAAAGGGTACAAATTTCCAGTTAAAATATGAATAAGTTCTGGGATTCTAATATACAGCATTATGCTGTTAAGAAAGCAAATCTCAAATGTTGCCACCACTAAAAATAAAATGGTAATTATGTGAGGTGATGGAGGTGTCAGCTAATGCCACGGTGATAATCATTTATGCAGTATGTAAGTGTATCAAATAAACAGGTTGTATACCTTAAGTTTAACCACATTACACATTCGTCGGGCTCTCTGCTCAGCGGGGAGCCTGCTTCCCCCTCTCTCTCTCTCTGCCTGCCTCTCTGCCTACTTGTGATCTCTCTCTGTCTATCAAATAAATAAATAAAAATCTTTAATTATATCCTAATAAAGGTGAAAAAAAAAGACTAAGTGAAATAAACAAGAGTATAGGATGTTAAATTTAAAAGTACAGTACAAAATTGTGTATTTAATAGAAGTCCTATTTTATTTAGTCACATTTTGTCATAAATGACAAAAATACACTAAAATTTGGTACATAATTTTTTGAAAGAGTTATATTTATTTATTTCATAAGCAGGTGGACAAGCAAGGGGAGGGGCAGAGGGAGAGAAAGAGAATCTCAAGAAGACTCCATAGTGCAGCCCAACACCCTCAATCCCATGACCCTGAGATCATAACCTGAGCCAAAATCAAGAGTCCAATGCTCAACCAACTGAGCCACCTGGGTGCCCTTGTTACACCAATTTTTTTTTTTTTTAAAGATTTTATTTATTTATTTGTCAGAGAGAGAGAGGAGCGAGAGTGAGCACAGGCAGACAGAGTGGCAGGCAGAGGCAGAGGGAGAAGCAGGCTCCCTGCCGAGCAAGGAGCCCGATGTGGGACTCGATCCCAGGACGCTGGGATCATGACCTGAGCCGAAGGCAGCTGCTTAACCAACTGAGCCACCCAGGTTACACCAATTTTTAAAAATTAAAATTGGGAAGAGTTAAATTTTTAAATGACGGCTTTTATTTTAGACTATCCTTTCAAAGATGTTTTTACATCAAGCAGTCTAGAGATAGTGCCTTCATCATGGATAAAGCTTAAGTCTGTATACTGTCTGGTATAATAAAGATGGTACCCACCCCTAGAGCAAAGTTCTGAGGTTTATGGGTTTGTAACCCATCATAAAGGATTCAGGTTTCCTAAGCTCCTTGACTGATAAAAATCACTGCAGGCATATATCATCTACGTAGGCCCTCTCACACTGCCCTAGTGGAACTTAGGAACAAGGAGAACCAGTGCAAACAGGGCTGACCTTGCCTGCTTGCTGTGGTATGAGTAACAAAATCCTTTATCTCTGACCCAGGATCTCAGGCCTTTTGCCAGTGGCCACAGTGGCAAGAGGATAACTTGTTAGCTTGCAAGTAAGGTAAAATCTAAGATCCTTCCCTGTTCTTAACATAAAGAAGAGTAAAATAGATAAACAATTGATAAGACAGTGAGAGCTGATAGCTGTTCATCAACCTACAGTGCATTTCTCAGCTTGGCTTGTGGTTTGGTATGGCCATAACACTAACTTCTGATCAATGTAATGAAGAAGTGACATGCATCACTACTAGGCCTGACCCATATAAACCTTCCAGGTGTGGGTGCCTGGGTAGCTTCGTCGATTAAGCATCTGCCTTTGGCTCAGGTCATGATCTCAGGGTCCCCCGATAGAAGCTCGATCCTCGGATTGAGCCCCGCATGAACTCCCTGCTCAACAGGGAGTCTACTTCTCCCTCACTCTCCCTCTGTGCTTTCAAACAAACAAACAAACAAACAAATTTATTCAAATAGATAAATAAAATAAAATAAATAAAATCTTAATTAATTAATTAATTAAAGTTCATTTTAAAAATGAATAAATAGGGGCACCCGTGTAGCTCAGTGGGTTAAGCCTCTGCCTTTGGCTCAGGTCATGATCTCAGGGTCCTGGGATCGAGCCCCACATCGGGCTCTCTGCTCAGCAGGGAGCCTGCTTCCCCCTCTCTCTCTCTCTGCCTGCCTCTCTGCCTAGTTGTGATCTCTCTGTCAAATAAATAAATAAAATCTTTAAAAAAATAAGAAATAAAAATTTAAAAAATTAAAAATGAATAAATAAACCTTCTAGGTGTGGTAGTCCTTATTCTCCTGCTTCATGGTAACCAATGAAGCCATCTGTTGAAAATGGCAGTTCCATAAAGATCTAAGGAGTTTGGGGCGCCTGGGTGGCTCAGTGGGTTAAGCCGCTGCCTTCGGCTCAGGTCATGATCTCAGGGTCCTAGGATCGAGTCCCGCATCGGGCTCTCTGCTCAGCAGGGAGCCTGCTTCCCTTCCTCTCTCTCTGCCTGCCTCTCTGCCTACTTGTGATCTCTCTCTGTCAAATAAATAAATAAAATCTTAAAAAAAAAATAGAAAAGATCTAAGGAGTTTGTATCTGAAAGGGGGATGAGCCACTAGTGATAAGCATTACCTGGTTTTGGTCTTTACATAAACAAGAAATAAACTTCTATTGTACTAAGATGGTGAAACTTTAGGAATTGTCTCTTTATAGCATCTAGCATTACCTTAACTAATACAGATTACCTAACTAACATAAAATATAGGTCTGCATCATTCTCTTTTTTTAAATCTTTTTTTTTTTTAGATTTTTTATTTATTTAGATTATTTATTTATTTATTTGACATAGAGAGATCACAAGTAGGCAGAGAGAGATGGGGGAGAAGCAGGCTCCCTTCTGAGCAGAGAGCCTGATGCGGGACTTGATCCCAGGACCCTGAGATCACAACCTGGGCTGAAGGCAGAGGCCTAACCCACTGAGCCACCCAGGCACCCAAAGATGTTCTTTTACTTTTTTTTTTTTTTTTTCGAGGATTTTATCTTTTTTAATGCAACCTCTACCCCCAGCTTGGGGACTGAACCCACGACCCTGAGATCAAGAGTCAGAGCTTCTACTGACTGGGCCAGCCAAGGACCCCTGGTCTACATCATTCTTGTTAGCAATGAACCTCTTCCTGAGTATACACTGAGTCTTGAGTTATTAACTAATGATAACTGAAAGTTATAGTTAGCCAGATAACAAAAATCTAAGCACTATAATTTTCTCTTTGATTGGGTTATGGCAATATTCAAATAGTCACAAAATTACATTGAATAATCACAGATTGAGAAGCCTCTTTTGCATTTTTTACTTACTAGGGAAATAAAATAAAACATGAAATATTGGAGAAATGTCCTTTCTTCTGCCATTCAATGGCTCAAGTAATACATGGAAAACTGTATGAAAACAAAAATGCATTCTTTGTCACTACATTTTGTTGGAAGATACAAGGAAAGATTCTTCAACAATTATCAGGTCATGACCAATCTTGTTTTATTCATATCCCCACTCTCAGATTATTTTAAGAAACTCAAACATATTATACTTAACTTCATCCATAAATATTTTAGTATCATATACCTTATTTTGTTTTGATTTTATTGAGGTTCATAGCTTTGATTTAGAAGCAACAAACCAGAATTTTGAATCTAAAGTTGTCACTTTCATCCTTCATTTGGCCGTGCTAATTCTAATAGAACACTAACTCTATAAATTGATGTGATGGTTCAAAATTTATTCACTGGATAACTTCCAGGATAAAGTGGCCTATATAAAGGCCCAGAGACAGATTTTATGAGTAACAATAAATGATGTTTAATAAAAAGGATTCTAATAAAATTCACATTATATCAAATATCATAAAGAGTTATTGCAAAAAATTTATTCATAGCCCAATAGATTATCTTTGTTACTATTTAATTGATATAAAGTGATGAAAGATTACATATGAGAATTAATCTCATATAAGAAATAACTTTTTGGTACTTCTCAATCGTTTATAATAAGGCAAATAAAGAAAAAAAACTATGGTTCTTCAATAATTCACCAATTTATGTAAATACCTATTTACATGAAGAGGAAGTAAGACATGGTAAGTAAAAATGCAATCTTCAGAGCTAGACTGCCTGGGTTTGGTTTCCTGTTTTATTACCACTTGTGAAATTTTGAACAAATCATTCTCTCTTTATCTTGGTTTTCTCATTTATAAAAGGGGGGCAACAACACTTCCTACCTCATAATGTTACTATGATAGATAAAATAAATATGTAAAAACCACATACTCAGTAAGTATTAGCTAGTGTTAGTGTGGTTTGTCTATCCATTCATTTATTCCTGAGTTATTTACCAGCACCACCTAAGTGCTAAGTGCTAGGAAGGCTAAGAGAAACACATATAGAAAGGTATACAGTGGAATTCTAAGACCAAGAGAGCAACAGTATTCTATATAAGATAAGGTACAACAGGAGAACAGAGAAAGGAAATTTCTAGAACTGCTTAAAGGAACGATCTCACAGAGAAGATGATGCTTTAGCTAACTACTGAAAGAAGAGGAAAAAACCAGTTAGACAACCTTGGGGTAGAGAGGATGTATACTCTTTAACAAAGGAAAATGTGCAAAAGCATCTGGAAGAACCTGGCTTCTAAGAGATGGTGAAATCAGCAGGGCTGAGGCGTCAGGATCTTATACTGGGTGCTAAGGAATTCATATACATACAGGTAACATCTGCACAGCTCCACTTTTTTTTTTTTTAACATTTATTTGAGAGAGAGAGAGAGAGTGAATAGGAGGGAAAGGAGAAAATGAAGCCAACTCTATGTTGAGCACAAAGCAATACAGACCCCAAACTCACAACTGTAAGACCATGACCTGAGCCAAAACCAAGAGTTGGACACTCAACCAACTGCACCACAGCTGCACTTTTCACCCATCTTACCTTAGCTATTCCAGCTCACCTGAGCAAAAACATGGGCACGAAAAAGAAATCCTTGTGAGTAACATATATTAAAAATCCTTCAACCTTCCCTTATTGAATTCAAAGCCCTTCCATTCACTATACAATAACAACTCCTTGTTTCTAAACTCAGACCATTCAAAAGAATATTACAAATGATTAAAAAAAGGGGGGGTATACTCCTACAGATTTCATGGATATGGCATTTTTTCTGTTCAGCCATCTTGTATAACTAGTTTTATTCATATCCCCATTATCTATATAACTTTAAAAATAAAAGCCAGCAAGTTTTACACACATGCAGCTGATTCTTTTTCCTCCAAAAGTTGTTACAGTCCTACACGTTAATCAACCTAAAGATGACTCAGATTAACTGTGTAGTCACAAAAATCACAGGTTACCGAAAAAAAAAAAAAAAAATCATGTGCTTCTTTGAAAGAAGTAAAACAATACCTTAAGATTCATTTATTTAATAAATATAAATACCTATTGTGTGTCAAGTACTGTGCTAAGTAAAAGCAATAAAGAACAAAATACATTAACCTTAATCTCACAGTAACAAGGGAGAAAGACTGATAAACAAGTAAACACATAAATACACAAGGCAATGAAACAATTTTCATAATCTGAATTTGGGGGGGAGCGCGGATGCAGAGTGATAGGAACCAAGATAGTAATTGTGCCAATTTTATACGGTAGCTATGGAAGACCTCTTTGATCTGAGATCTAAAAGATAAGGACAAGCCAACCAGGCTAAGAGGAGACTGGAGGAGAAAAATGTTTCAGTTGCTGGAACAGCTGGGGACAAACCTAACAGAGGAAAATGACCGAGTACAACTGAGAAAAACCAAGAAGCATAATGAGTAAGAGTAGGGGCATGCAGCAGGTATAACATGAGGATATAACCCAAATTCACCAATGCAAAGCCCTTACAGAGTTGTAACCAATGGCACAATGTGATCTTGCATTTCAATAAAACTACTTTGGCTACTATGAAGAAGAAAGATGGGAAAGGGCAAAAACAGAAACCATTCCAGGACACTTGGGAAGCAATCTAAACTCTGTTTCAAAATTTGCAAATACTTTGGGACCTCGTAACACTCCTGGAAAATAGGTAAAGCATTCATCTAATTCACATCTGAAAAAAACAAGGCTTGGAGTGAATTAACCGAAGTCCCAATGTTAGTCATCAATAGCATCAGAATTGGAACAGAGCCACCAAAAAAAAGGGGGGGGGACAACAAAAAGAACAGAGCCACTTAATTCCAAATCCACCTAGTGTCTTACCAAGAAGAATGAACACCCTCTTTGGGGATGATCACTTAACACTCTAACTTTCATTGAGAGTCTTAGCTAAAAGAATAAAGACATTAAAACTTTAAATGCTCATCATTATAAAAAAGTGAACTATTTATACCTGGTTATAACTTATTAGTACCTTAAAAGTATTAATAATAATAAATCGTAAAACTGAGCCCATCAGCATTACTAAGATACTCTTTGCCTTAACACTACAAGTTCTTTACAAAGTACTTGCAGCTGTACAAATTGTGAAATTACATAATGTTTGAAAATGATCCATCAGGATTAGCCCAAATATGACAAGTAAAATACCCTTAATAATGCACTAAATTTGATCTACGTGTGCTTATAATATGTATATATTTTGACATCTAAAACATACACTAATACTAATTAGCCAAGTATATGACAACTTCCTTCTTTAAGTCTTATTTGTTTACTGGCATTCAGGTATCCTTATTCAGGAGCCCCACTGCATCTACCTATAGGATTACTGATATAATCAACAGAACAGTCTTCAAAGTTATAGTGCAAATGTAATAAATAGCTTAAAAACTAGGTATGCCAAATGTGTAATAATCTGACCTACTGATCAGACTAAGTGATGAGAAATCTTAAGATTTTTAAAATCTGAAAAACATTGCAATAGTATCATTTTTGGGGGGGGCCTGAGACTTTACGATATTCCTACTTTCCGAAATATTCATTTTTTACATGTTATAAAAACACATTCTATAATTAATATGACTTTTTCATCAAAATCAGAATGTATTATTGTACATTTTTACAAAAAGGGAAAGTGCTGTATGATGCTAATCATTATAAATGTTTATTCCCTATCAATGGAAAGAAAGCATTAAAAGGATATTTTGCTCCTCAGTTCATGGCAGAAACATAATATTCTCTGTGAAATGACTGTAAAATATGTCGCTAACTTGAAGAAGTAAAAGCAAAATAGAAATACAGCACTTGTACAGATTTTCACAGTAATTTTAGGGTATCAAGGAAACATCTAGAGTGTTGATCTGGTTATACTCAATTCAAACAAACTACTTGTCACATTAACTACCTCCAGGAAGTTACTCCAAACACAAAATAAACTGTTTATGCCCCTACTCAGATAGATAACATGACAGATTGTTATTAGTTGAAGACAGATGAAATACATTAATTTGATTGTGAGCATGTGTTTAATTTTACCTTGCCATGCACACTCTCTAATGCTGTCTTTCTCTGATGACATAATAAATCATACTGTATTAGAAGAATTGCTAATGCCAAAAAATAAAAAATGACCAGAACTTGACTTTGACTCTGTAGATTATTAAATGAACCTTCCTAAAAAAGAGAACTGCCTGAAAATCAGTGTCCCACAGATAAAGAAAAAGGTATCATCAAAGAAACTACTTTCTAGTTTAAAGTTTAAAACCTCATTGAAGTTTAACATTTTTCCTGTATATTAGTTTTTATATTTATTTATCAAATGTCCCTTCCTTCCTTTCCTATTTTCTACTGTGTTTTATGTATTTCACCTTATCAATGTGTATAAGCACTTTCTCTAATAAGGACATTTGCCAAATTTGTTCTAAATATTCCTCCCAGGTTAGGATTTTCTTTTTAAATGTTTCATGATGCTTTAGAGACACAGAAATTAGGGTTTTATGAAATCAAGTACACTGATGTAATGATGTAATAAGCTCAATATTTAAGCCACGCTTATTTTGTTGTTAACATGCAGCTAAAAACAAAAGCAGGTAAGCACAAAAAAGCACATAATAGCCACTCACAAAGTGTGTTGAATAAAAACAAAAATATTTTTTAAGCTCTTGAAAGAAATCCAAAGCATGAGGGGCACCTGTGTGGGTCAGTCGTTAAGTGTCTGCCTTCAGCTCAGGTCAATGTTCCAGGGTCCTGGGATCAAGCCTTGCTTCGGGCTCCCTGCTTGGCAAGAAGCCTCCTTCCTCTCCCACTCCCCCTGCCCGTGTTCCCTCTCTCGCTGTCTCTCTGTCAAATAATTAAATAAAAATCTGAAAGAAAGAGAAGAAAGAAAAGAAAGAAAGGAAGGAAGGAAGGAAGAAGAGAAAAGAAAATAAGAAAGAAATACAAAGCATCAATGGTGTCTAAAATAATATACAGTTGATCCTTAAACAACACCGGGTTTGAAACTACAGGTCCACCTACATGTTGGCCTTTATTTATTTATTTATTTTGAGTTCCAGTTCTACTTCCTTTTTATTTAAATAATCAAAGCAACTGATTTGGCACAGCTGAGGGAAGCTGAACTGGAGCGCATAAGAGGTGGCAGTAGTGTGGCCTAACTGCGGGGCTAGTGGGGAAGTAGTGACTGGTCACAGTGGGCTCTCCAGACCCTAAGTCAAGTTCAGCAGTCATGGCTGCGGGACTGGGGGCACTAGAGAGGAGACATCAAGTGGTGATGTCTCGCCAAGTCCCAGAGACCTCAGGGATGGGGGCTAAGTCAGCTCCCTCCAGTAACAGAGCCAGGGCATCCCAATCAGGGGTCACAAGACCTGGAAGGCATTTTTGAGCCCCCGGAGCCGCACTGGCAGCTACAGTTTGCACCACCAAATTAGGAAGACACGGGAAGCAAATTCTTGACAGGCCTTCTGAAAGCTGGCATCTATGTGGCAGTGCAAAGAGTGGCTCTGCCTGGGGGGACAAGATGGCGGGGTAGTAGGAAGAGGCGTCTTTTCAGCTGGTACCCCAAAGTGAGCTGATTACCTACCAAAGAACTCCGATCACCCATGAAATCAGCCTGAGATCAGAATTATACACGTCTGGATCTCTACAGGGGCAGAAGACGCCAGTGAGCAGGTAAAGCGGAATGGGAACGGCGGACTGATATCAGAAGATAAACAAAAAGGGGAGGGAGCCACCAGTGGCGACCGGTGGGAAAGTAATACCCCAATACGAGCGAGAGTGCCCTGCGTCTGGGGACCAGCATTAACTTGGAGACTGGTTGAAAGCACTCCAAAAGAGCAAAGGATCGCGGGGGGAAATTGTGGGAATCGGGGCGGCTAGGGACAGGGGCTTAAGTCCCCGGTCCCAGACGGCCTCCCCAGCGCGGAGGCAGAGAGAGTGCGGCGGAGAAACCAGCTCCTGGTCCCTAAGCCGCCAGCGTGCCCCGGAGCGCATGGGTTCCGGCTCCTGTGAGGGGATGGGAGCTGCGCCAGTCTGCAGAACGCGAGCTAGCCCTACCACAAAGCTTGAGATGCGCGCACACGTCCCTCGAGCTCTCCTGGGTTACTAAGGCCCGGGGGTGCTCCTTGACCCGCGCCATTGTTTCAAAGCCTAAGCCACGCGCGCGCAAAATTCTTCCCCGGACAGAGGCGCGCAAAAACCCAGCCTGCGGCTTACGGACTAGCGCCCCGTTCTCAGTGCCCCAGACGCGCGCCCGACCCACAGCCGCCTCTGAAAAGAGGTGCGCGCAAGCCGGGCACTCCCAGCCCGGGCCAGCGGCAAAATCTCAGTGGGCAATTGCTGCTTGGAACCTCTCTGGCGGTCGGGAGCTCCCAGACAGCCGCCACTGCCTTGGCTTTGGGGACGAGCAAAAGATCCTGCGCCCCCAGGGTCTGCAACTTGGAATCTGCGCTGCCAGCGTCCAAGGGTGAATTTATTCAGCTTCTGCACCCAGACTGAGGCTTCTCTCTGAGATGGAGATCAGGGTGCGGTTTGATTTCTTCTAATACTACAAAAACCATCAAAGGCGGTCAAGGTGAGAGGAAAAAAAAAAGTGAACAAGCATAAAAACCGCCAGAGAACAAAAGCCTGAAAAAAAAGTTTTGCCAGAGCCCACCCCCTTGAGGGGGGGCGGGGGGACTCAACTCAGGAAACATCATTGACTGACAACCCACGTGGCAGACCCCTCCCCCAGAAAACAAACCAAGAAAGAAAAAAAAAAGGACTACAAGAGAACCACCACTACTTCATAGGAAAACTTGTATTATTCACTCGTTTCCACTATTCCGGTTCATATATATATATATTTTTTTACACATAGGTAATTTTTTTAACCAATTTACCACCACAGCGAGCTGCACAGTACATCAAATTCCATAATAACTTTCTAACCTGAACTTTTTGATACATACACCTATGTTTTTCTTTTGCATTTTTATTTTTTGAATTCCTTTTTTTAAAATTTTAGTTTAGTTTAGTCTAGTATATTCCCTTTTATTTTTATCCTCTAATATTCATATAGAGTTAACTTCAAAGTAATCCCCTTTCCCCAATCAATACTACCCCTATAGGTAAACCAATTTTTAATCCCCTTTATCTTAGGAAAGTTGAGTCCTTTAACAAAGATATCAAGATACATCCAGGAAGAATCAAAACAACCTTCCTCGCACACACTGAGAATTTATAAGAACTCTCCCATCTTCTTCCACCAGTGTTTCTGTGTTTTTTGAGTTTGTCCTGATAGCATATAAATTTTACACTTGTGGTTCTTTTTGACGAGGTTCTTTCTTTATTTGCATATATATTTTTTTTCTTCTTTCTCTTGCCATATAATTGTATCAGTCTTTCTATCTCTTTTTGTTTGTCTACTTCATAAATCTTACCTTGGGGCCCATCTGGGCTGAACCTTCTCTTTCATCTTCCCTTTCTTTCCTGTCTCTCTCTCTCTCTTTTATCTTTTTTTCTTCTTCTTTTTCTTCTTTTCCTTTTATTCTTTTTCTTTTTCTTTTCTTTTGTCTCTCGTTTGGGTGGGGAATCCTGATTGCTCAGAAGTGTTCCAGGGTGCACCTTGACTGCACCAGAGTTGATACATCCAGCTACATCTGTTCAGTCTTCTCCCACCAAAATGACTAGGAGGAGGAATGCCCAACAGAAGAAAAATACAGAGGATGGACCTTCTGCAACACGCTATCAACATAGACAATATGTCGGAAAGAGAATTCAGGCTAACAATTATCCAGGCAATAGCTAGGTTGGAGAAAGCCATGGATGACCAAACAGAATTGATTAGGGCCGAACTGAAAGCGACCAGACAGGATGTTCACAATGTTAGGGCGGAGCTTAAAGCTACCAGGGAGAAGGTCCACAATGCTCTCAATGAGTTCCAATCTAATCTAAACTCTCTCAAAGCTAGGGTAACTGAGAAAGAAGATAGAATTAGTGATCTGGAAGACAAACAGATAGAGAGAAAGGATCAGGAGGAAGCCTGGAACAAACAGCTTAGATCCCACGAAAGCAGAATCAGGGAAATAAATGATGCCATGAAGCGTTCCAACATCAGAATTATTGGAATTCCTGAAGGGGAGGAGAAAGAAAGAAGTCTAGAAGATATCGTGGAACAAGTCCTTCATGAAAATTTTCCGAATCTCGCAAATGAAACCAGCGTTCATGTACTAGAGGCTGAACGGTCTCCACCCAAGATTATACACTCCAAAAAAACATCACAACACCTGATAGTCAAATTGAGAAATTATAATTGTAGGTATAATCTCTTGAAAGCCGCCAGGGCAAAGAGGCTCCTTACTTACAGAGGGAAGCCCATCAGAATAACGTCAGACCTGTCCACAGAGACCTGGCAAGCCAGAAGAGGCTGGCAAGATATATTCAGGGCACTAAATGAGAAGAACATGCAGCCAAGAATACTTTATCCAGCAAGACTGACATTCAAAATGGATGGAGAGATAAAGAGTTTCCAAGACCGGCAAGGCTTAAAAGACTATGCAACCACCAAGCCAATACTGCAGGAAATATTAAGGGGGGTTCTATAAAAGAGGAAAAATCCCAAGAATAGCATTGAACAGAAATATAGAGACAGTCTACAGAAAGAATGACTTCAAAGGTAACTCGATGTCAATAAAAACGTATCTATCAATAATCACTCTCAATGTGAATGGCCTAAATGCACCCATAAAACAGCACAGGGTTGCAGATTGGATAAAACGACAGGACCCATCCATATGCTGTCTACAAGAGACCCATTTTGAACCTAAAGATACACGCAGACTGAAAGTGAAGGGGTGGAGAAGCATCTTTCATGCCAATGGGACTCAAAAGAAGGCTGGGGTAGCTATTCTCATATCAGATAAATGAGACTTCAAACGAAAGACTGTAGTCAGAGATACAGAAGGACACTACATAATCCTTAAAGGGACTATCCACCAAGATGATCTAACAATTGTAACTATCTATGCTCCCAATATGGGAGCAGCCAATTACTTAAGAAAACTGTTAATCAAGATAAAGAGTCATATTGATATGAATACACTAATCGTAGGAGATCTTAACACGCCTCTTTCAGAATTAGACAGATCATCGAAGCAGAAAATCAATAAAGAAACAAGAGCATTGAATGACACATTGGACCAGATGGACCTCATAGATATATACAGAACATTCCACCCTAAAACAGCAGAATACTCATTCTTCTCAAGTGCACACGGAACCTTCTCCAGAACAGACCACATACTGGGTCACAAATCAGGACTCAACCGATACCAAAAGACTGAGATTATTCCCTGCATATTCTCAGATCACAATGCTTTGAAACTGGAGCTCAATCACAAGGAAAAGTTCCGAAGGAACTCAAACACCTGGAAGCTAAAGACCACCTTGCTTAAGAATGCTTGCATCAACCAGGAGATCAAAGAAGAACTGAAACAATTCATGGAAACCAATGAGAATGAAGACACTTCAGTCCAAAACCTATGGGATACAGCAAAGGCGGTCCTAAGGGGAAAATATATAGCCATCCAAGCCTTGCTCAAAAAAATTGAAAAATCCAGAACACACCAGCTGTCTCTACACCTTAAAGAACTGGAGGATCAACAACAAATCAAACCAACTCCACACATAAGAAGGGAAATCATCAAGATTAGAGCTGAGATGAATGAGGGAGAAACCAGAGATACAGTAGAACGTATCAATGAAACTAGAAGCTGGTTTTTTGAAAGAATCAATAAGATCGATAAGCCACTGGCTACACTAATCCAAAAGAAAAGAGAGAAATCCCAAATTCATAAAATTATGAATGAAAAGGGAGAGATCACAACTAACGCCAAGGAAGTAGAAACAATCATCAGAAGTTATTACGAACAGTTATATGCCAATAAGCTTAGCAACCTAGATGAAATGGATGCATTCCTGGAAAAATATTAACTACCAAAATTGAACGAGGAAGAAATCGACAACCTGAATAGACCGATATCTAATAACGAGATTGAATCAGTGATCAAAAACCTCCCAAAAAACAAGAGCCCAGGACCTGACAGATTCCCTGGGGAATTCTACCAAACCTTCAAAGAAGAAATAACACCTATTCTCCTGAAGCTGTTTCAAAAAAATTGAAGCAGAAGGAAAACTTCCAGACTCTTTCTATGAAGCCAGCATTACCCTGATCCCCAAACCAGGCAAGGACCCTACCAAAAAGGAGAATTTCAGACCAATATCACTGATGAATATGGATGCTAAGATTCTCAACAAGATCCTAGCCAACAGGATCCAACAGCACATTAAAAAGATTATCCACCATGATCAGGTGGGATTCATCCCTGGGCTACAAGGATGGTTCAACATTCGCAAATCAATCAATGTGATACAACAAATTAATATGAGAAGAGAGAAGAACCACATGGTCCTGTCAATTGATGCAGAAAAAGCATTTGACAAAATCCAACATCCGTTCCTGATTAAAACGCTTCAAAGTATAGGGATAGAGGGAACATTCCTGAACCTCATCAAATCTATCTATGAAAGACCCACAGCAAATATCATCCTCAATGGGAAAAAGCTTGCAGCCTTCCCATTGAGATCAGGAACAAGACAAGGATGCCCACTTTCACAACTCTTGTTCAACATAGTATTAGAAGTCCTAGCAACAACAATCAGACAACAGAGAGAAATAAAAGGTATCCAAATTGGCAATGAAGAAGTTAAACTCTCTCTCTTCGCAGATGACATGATTCTTTATATGGAAAACCCAAAAGACTCCACCCCCAAACTACTAGAACTCATACAGCAATTCAGCAACGTGGCAGGATACAAAGTCAATGTGCAGAAATCAGTGGCTTTCTTATACACTAACAATGAAAACACAGAAAGGGAAATTAGAGAATCGATTCCATTCACTATAGCACCAAGAACCATAAGATACCTTGGAATAAACCTAACTAAAGAGGTAAAGGATCTGTACTTGAGGAACTATAGAACACTCATGAAAGAAATTGAAGAAGACACAAAAAGATGGAAGACCATTCCATGCTCTTGGATCGGAAGAATAAACATTGTTAAAATGTCTATACTGCCTAGAGCAATCTATACTTTTAATGCCCTTCCAATCAAAATTCCACAGGTATTCTTCAAAGAGCTGGAGCAAATAATCCTAAAATTTGTATGGAATCAGAAGAGACCCCGAATCGCTAAGGAAATGTTGAAAAACAAAAATACAGCTGGCGGCATCACCTTACCTGATTTCAAGCTTTATTACAAAGCTGTGATCACCAAGACAGCATGGTACTGGCATAAAAACAGACACATAGACCAGTGGAACAGAGTAGAGAGCCCTGATATGGACCCTCAACTCTATGGTCAATTAATCTTTGACAAAACAGGAAAAAATATACAGTGGAAAAAAGACAGTCTCTTCAATAAATGGTGCTGGGAAAACTGGACAGCTATATGTAGAAGAATGAAACTCGACCATTCTCTTACACCGTACACAAAGATCAACTCAAAATGGATAAAAGACCTCAACGTGAGACAGGAATCCATCAGAATCTTAGAGGAGAACATAGGCAGTAATCTCTTCGATAACAGCCACAGCAACTTCTTTCAAGATACGTCTCCAAAGGCAAAGGAAACAAAAGCGAAAATAAACTTCTGGGACTTCATCAAAATCAAAAGCTTCTGCACAGCAAAGGAAACAGTCAAAAAAACAAAGAGGCAACCCACGGAATGGGAGAAGATATTTACAAATGACAGTACAGACAAAAGGTTGATATCCAGGATCTATAATGAACTCCTCAAACTCAACCCACACGAAACAGACAAACACATCAAAATATGGGCAGAAGATATGAACAGAGACTTCTCCAATCAAGACATACAAATGGCTATCAGACACATGAAAAAATGCTCATCATCATTAGCCCTCAGGGAGATTCAAATTAAAACCACATTGAGATATCACCTTACACCAGTTAGAATGGCCAAAATTAACAAAACAGGAAACAACATGTGTTGGAGAGGATGTGGAGAAAGGGGAACCCTCTTACACTGTTGGTGGGAATGCAAGTTGCTGCAGCCTCTTTGGAGAACAGTGTGGAGATTCCTCAAGAAATTAAAAATAGAGCTTCCCTATGACCCTGCAATTGCCCTCCTGGGTATTTACCCCAAAGATACAGATGTCGTGAAAAGAAGGGCCATCTGTACCCCAATGTTTATAGCAGCAATGGCCACAGTCGCCAAACTATGGAAAGAACCAAGATGCCCTTCAACGGATGAATGGATAAGGAAGATGTGGTCCATATACACTATGGAGTATTATGCCTCCATCAGAAAGGATGAATACCCAACTTTTGTAGCAACATGGACGGGACTGGAAGAGATTATGCTGAGTGAAATAAGTCAAGCAGAGAGAGTCAATTATCATATGGTTTCACTTATTTGTGGAGCATAACAAATAGCATGGAGGACAAGGGGCGTTAGAGAGAAGTAGGGAATTTGGGTAAATTGGAAGGGGAGGTGAACCATGAGAGACTATGAACTCTGAAAAACAGTCTGAGGGGTTTGAAGTGGCGGGGGGGGGTGGGAGGTTGGGGTACCAGGTGGTGGGTATTATAGAGGGCACGGCTTGCATGGAGCACTAGGTGTGGTGAAAAAATAATGAATACTGTTTTTCTGAAAATAAATAAATTGGGAAAATAAATAAATAAATAAATAAATAGAGTGGCTCTGCCTGAGCAACCCAATTCCCAGGAGAGTGATGTTAGTGAAGAACAAGGTAAGCAGCAGCATGAACACAGCTATAGCCGTGCTGGCCTTCAGCACCATTAGAATGGAGATCCAGCCACTGAATCTGGAATGCCTATCGCCCGGAGGACAAAAAAACATCCCGAATGAAGAAAATGAAGAAAACAAAGAAACTGAATGAACTCTTGCTCCAGGAAGACTTACACATATGGCAATACCAGCACACAAAGGAGCAGGGAGTGAAAAGTAGGACCCAGAGGACAGATAGCCCAAGCCTGAGCCACTGCCTGTCTCTATGCAAAGCTGGGCAGGCAAGGACATTCGGGAGAAGAGCCAGAGTGCTGCACATGCAGAGGCAGTACATGGTGGATAGTCTTCAGAAATTCCTGGAGGATCTCCATTGAGATGTCCTGGACAAAGTAAGGCTGAGCTGGGCAAAAAAAGGGCCCAACTCTTCTGTTGAGTAACTGTGTTCCCTAAAGTAGCATGCTGCAGCCCTCACTCTCTCTGGTCCAACTCCTCTGTCTTCCAGCTAACCTGCTTCTGCCTATTTAGCAGTGAGGCCATGACTGCTGCAGGGGAAGGAAGCCTGGGTGCTATAGGATCATAGATCTGACCATGTGAGCTTTCTGGAGGACCATAAGAAGGAAGCCAAGGGTGGAGGCAACAAGGAAGGAGCAGAAGGCTCTTCGGCTAGTGGCAGCTCCCAGAGTCTCAAAGAGTTGTAGACGACAAGCGTGGCACACTGCAGGCTGGGTCGGCGCTGGGACACAGAGCTGGAACATGAAGCTCGCTTTAAACCCTGTTTGCTTCTGCAGCCCAGGCTGCCCCCTACTGTTCACACCCTTGCCAGAGCAGTGGCAGCCACAGTAGCTCTTGGAGCTCCCTCCCGTGTGCCGAATAAATACAGTACAGTACTGTACATGTATTTTATTTTCCTTACGATTTTCTTAACATTGTCTTTTCTCTAGCTTACTTTATTGTAAGAATACAGCATACAATACATATAACCTATAGAATATGTGTTAACCAATAGCTTATGTTATCTGTAAGTCTTCCAGTCAACAGTAGCTAAGTTTTTGGTCAAAAGTTATATGCACATTTTCAACTGCATGGGAGTCATACCCATAGCCCCATGTTGTTCAAGAATCAACTGTATATACTTCCTTATTTTTGCAGGAATACTATACAGGACTGAAAAATTAAGAGTCTCCTTCACAGTAAGAATGAATATCACAAACGTGTGAGCAAGAGAAACAAGATACAAAGGAATACACATAAATGACAGCATTCATATGAAATTTTTAAAGTGATCAAAATAAATATTATTTAGTGAGCTATATACAGATGATAACACTAAAACAAACAAACAAAAAAAACAAAAACAAAAACAATAAAAAACCAAAAACACAGCAAGAAAAAGATCAGGACAAAGGGTAATAGTTAACCCTAAGAAGTTAACAAAAGGATTAAGAAAGGCACTTCATAGGCCTTTGGGGTGCCTGCTCTAAGTCCTAACCCAGGGAAGAGCTATTCTATATCTTACATATTCTTGTATGTATGTCTCACTATATTAAAACTTCCTATTAAAATTGTAATGATGACAATCTTCATTTCAAACCTAATTTTTAATATGATCATAAAGAAGCGTCACTGTTGCAAAAATATTCATAGTGCTTACAGATCTTCCCAAGGACTTCTATTAATCATTTATCAGATCATATTCTTTTGACCTCATGCCGTGCCATGAGCCTTGGGGATCTATTTGTCACCTGCCTCTGTCAGATCCTCATTTGTTAATTACTTTTCTTCTAATAATTCTCCAACCTTTTTATAGATCTCCATATTATTATAAAATTTGCCTAATCACTTCGCATTGCATTTCTATTGTAGTCACATATATTATCACAAACCAATGTATAAGAACTCCGAAGTGATAATGAATATGAACTCTGTAGAATAACCAGAGCAACACCAACAGCAGCCAGAATCAAGAGGAAAGGAGGGAGTATGTGAGAATCCATATTATTTCCTCAACTTAGTTAGTATCATTAATTAGATTACCCAACTTCTTTCTAGGAACAGATAATGGATAACTACTTCTCCTCTCACTTCACACTAAAATGAAATAATAGGTCTAACTGAGAACAGAGAGTAAGTAAATCTTTCTGCATTTGTGGCTATCTACAACTTTCTATTGCTTTCTGTAACACGTGTGCATAAATCATCAAGATTAACATTTGCCCATATGCCAAAAGCCTGAAGGAACTGAAAAATTAATCCAGGTTTTGAACATTTTCCATATGAATTCTTACTAGAGAATTTCATACCTGAACAGAACTGTACAAGTTTGTAAAATTCTGTGTGATTTATAGATATAATAGGGTCTAAATTCACTTATGCCTTTCATACACAGACTTGCATGGGGCTGTCCTGCCTAGATACCAGCATACCCTGGGATCTTGCAAAGAACAGAATCAACAGTAAGAATTGCCTTTATTGGCAATTATATTACAGTTATTTAATTCTTCTTTATATTTTCTAATTCCCCACCATATATCAGATCTACTGGGAGAGAGAGAATGAAAAAAGATCATTTAAAAATAACAATCAAAAGAAAATAAGTAAAGAGAAAGTGCCTGATACCAAAAGATCTCAGAGTAATAGGAGGAGCTAACATTTCTAGAAAGCCGTTTTTACAGGTACTTTACACTATCAAATCATTTCATCCTCAAAACAGCCATCATTTGACAGATGAAAAACCTGAGGCACAAAGAGGGTAAATGACTTAAGTATGAACACACATCTAGTAAGCAGGGGAGCCAGAACTCAACCTCACATCAGTCCAGTTCCAGAGTCTCACATAACTTTCTCTTCATACATGTAGTCTTCTGGAACTGACTTTTTTTTTTTTTAAGATTTTTATTTATTTGACAGACAGAGATCACAAGCAGGCAGAGAAGCAGGCAGGCAGAGAGGAAGGGAACCAGGCTCCCCACTGAGCGAAGAGCCCAACACGGGGCTCGATCCCAGAACTCTGAGACCATGACCTGAGCCGCAGGCAGAGGCTTTAACCCACTGAGCCACCCAGGTGCCCCTGGAACTGACTATTTTTATGCTATGTTGTTTCATGCATGTTATCCCAAGTAGAAAAGTTCACTCACTTTCACTGCCATAGAGGGTATCTCTGATGAACATATCACAATTTGTATCTCTCTTCTCCAACGGTGGACACTTGAGTTTTTTTCCCCAAGTATGAGCTATTACCAACAATGAAGCACTATGACTAGTCACAGTACATGTCACCTAATATGTATGAGAAGCAGTCTGAGCTATACAGCAGAGTTTAAAAAAAAAAATGTTGAATCATAGTCTATGAATGTTCATTGCTTCTCAGCCTATTGGCTGAGAGCAAGCATAGTCTATGAATGTTCTTTATAGAATAATGCCAAATTATTCTCAAATGGTTATACCAATTTGCAATCCACCTACCAGTGAAAATGAACTCCTGTAGATTCATATTATGTCTCCATCACTGTTATTCTTGGGCCTCCTGATTTGTACCTTACTACTTAACTGGTGGTCATATCTTGCATTTTCTTCTCAGAGATGAGACTGTACTTACTTTCATGTCTTTAGGCCATTTGTCTTTCTTATTGTATGAAATTCCTATTTCTGCTTTATGCCCATTTTTCTAATGAGTTGCCTTTTCCTTGTATATCTGTAAAAGTATAGTAATCTTTTGTCATTTACTTTTGTTATAAATACCTTCTCCCAATTTGTGACTTATCTTTTTTAATTCTTTAACGTGTCACTTGATAAAAACAAAGATGTTTATCTTCTTTGGTATTTACCTTATGTGGTTGATATATTCATTATTTAAATTTAGCATTTAGATCTTGTTTAAGAACTCCTTCCACATACCAAGACAGGAAACAAATTCCTTTATTTGTTTCTTCTAAAAAGATGTACCATTAACATTTCATTCCAGGTGAACTGATTTTTTGTGTATGGGAATAATATAGGGATCCACTTTCTTTTTCAAATAAACAACTGTCCAAGGACTACTCATTAAATATTCTACTCTTTCTCAAAGATTTTCAATAACACTTTCAAAATAACATCCCAATGCCATTTACATGAGCTTTGTTTCCAGCATCTCTCTTCTGTTTCCTTGAGTGCATTCCACACTGTCTTTATTATAAGCTACTTATAAAAAGTCTTGATCACTGGCAAGGTATATGCTCCTCACCTTGTAATTCAGGAGCATAGTGACTTTTCAGGACCTTTACCCTTCCATATACATTTTAGATACAGTCTGTTTAAACACTACACACAAAAATACCATCAGGCTTTAATTGAAATTATGCTGAATCCATAAATCAATCGAGAAGAACTTACATTTTTACAATATTCAGTCTTTGTATCCTTTAATATGGTATTTGTCTTATTTTATTTGGATCTTATACTTGTACAATTTTCTCAAGAGGGATTTTCAACATAATTAATCATATCTAAGAATTTGGTAATTTTGTTTCTTCATTTTTAATCTATATATCTATATCTTATTATATTTTTCTTACCGTCTTACAATAGCTGGGATCTCAAGAATGATGTGTTGAATATAAGAATCATGAAAGTAGACATACTTGTACGTACCTGATCTCAGGAGGAAAACATTCGCTCTGTGACTACTCAGTAGGATATTAACTATGGGTTTTTCAGAGATGTTATTTATGAGGTTGAAGAAGTCCCCTCTTGTTCCTAGTTTGCTGAGAGTTTTTTTAAATCATGAATTGATGTTGAATTTAGTCAAATGCTTTTTATACATCTACTGAGATCATCAAATGGGTTTTGTTCTTTAGTTTATTGATATAGTAAATTATACTAATTGATTTTGAATACTGAATTAGCCTACATTTCCAGGACAAACCCCCTAATGTAGTATCTTTTTTATACTGTATTTTGTTGAGCATATTGTATATGCTCTCCCTCTGTCCCTACCCCCTCTTCCCCAAAAAGAGCACAAAAACAAAAACAAACAAACAAAAAAAAACAGTAGAGAAATCAATGAAACCAAAAACTGGTCCTTGAAAAAGCAATGAAATTGATAAACCTCTAGCCAAACTGAACGTGAAAAAAAAAGATAATTACAGTATCAGGAATGTAAGAGGGAATTTACCATATGTCCTGCAGATATGAAAAAAGACTTTTCTGTGAATTAACCCTCTGAATATTATGTTTTCTGTCTTACTTATTCATTTACTTTTTTTAATCCCAAGACTAAATTCCTTATCTTATTAATATTGTTACTCCAACTTTCTTTTGATTAGTGTTTGCAGAATATATCTTTTTCCTTCTTTTTACTTTTAACCTATCTGAATCTTCATATTTAAAGTGGGTTTCTTATAGACAGCTTATAAGTGTGTCTTGCTTTTTTATCCATTCTATCATTATATTTTTAATTGGTATATTTAGACAAGGTTTTGGGAAACTTTTCTCTGTAAAGGGTTAGAAAGTAAGTCAATTATGAGTTTGTGGGTTATATGTTCTTCATAGCAACTACTCAACTCTGCCATTGTACTGAAAAAACAGCCCCAGACATAATGTAAAAGGTGAGTGTGGCTCTCTTCCAATAAAAATACTTATGGATGATTTTCATATAATTTTCAGAATATCCTTCTTTTGATTTTTTTCCAACCATTTAAAAATGTAAAAACCATTCTTAGTGGACCATACAAAAAGAGGACCCTTACTCTACATTAATGGTCAAATCACTGTTTAAAAGCATTTGGAGACTTTCTAGAGTTCTTAGGAGAAAATCTAAACTCCTTAAAACATTATCTCTTTTTCTCAACTCTCCTTCCTTACACCCTAACCTCTAGCTGGGACAAATATAAATTTCCATTATATTTCAGACTGTTTCCTAGCTTCTAAAGTTTTATTTCAACCTGGACTGCTCTTTCTTGCACTTTTCTATATAGTATGTTCCTACATAACCCATAAGACTCTGTTTAAGTATTTACTTCTGCTGTAAAGTCCCCCTGTGTAGTCAGCACATCACTATAGGACAACACCATCATATTGTCTCCCCCACACTTGTGCTTGGCACTTATGAATGAATTAATGAATGAGTGGGTACTTTTAAATATAAGAGGAAACTGAATATGTGCAAATATCTACAATAATAACAAATTCTAACACACAGTAGTTTTTAATGGTTATCAGCATGCATTTTAACCAAACTGATTTTAGGGGAAAAAAATCCAATTCTCATAACAACTGAAAGCATTTTCTTAATTATAAAACGTCCCTTAGAGTTTGATATTAAAGTATTATATAACAGACTCAGAAGATGGTGCTAGTGTGATATGTTAATAAGCAAGAAATAAAAAATAAGACAAATAGCAAAGAAAACACTTCCTCTAAAAAAAATCTTTACTTAAGGAAAAGGCACAAATATAGATAATTCCTAACAGAAAACTTCCTTTGAAAGAAGAAATCTTGACTACTGAATCTAAGATTAAATGTAAAATGTAATCAATTTTTGTCAATTCTTATGTAAGTATAGAAAAGTGGTCAGTAATCTAGAATGCTTAAAACGAGATCCTGAAGGAAGAAAGAGCTTAATTGCAAACCTAGAAAACATTCATCTCCACTGACAAAGAATCCAGTTCACAGACTTAATGTATCAGTATATCAGGTTATAACTCTGTGGATGTAAGTAGCAATCATGGGGAAAAAGGGAATAAAGAATGAAAATTATACAATCATGTTTGGTGCTCAGTTTTAAACCAAAAAATACTTTTTACTGAAACTGAAATGGACAAATTCAGTTGATAAGTTTTAACAACAGTCACTTGTTTTATTTTCAGATACCTGCCATTTTGTTTTTGTTTTTGTTTTTGTTGTTTTTGTTAAGACTTAACTGACTGCTCTGTACTTTTTGACTAGCCACAAATTACAGAAAAATTCTGAAGTGGGATTTAATAATCACTCCTGAATATTTTTAAAACTTTACATTCAAGTATTCATTTTCAAAAGATTAACCATTTTTGTGTAGAATATCTCTGTCTCCTAATGAAAATGTAAACCCGAGGATATACAGCAGCTTTTCCACTATGAGTGGGGTAAAACCTTGACACCATGGAAACCACATAGACCTAGAGAAGAACCCTAACCAGGCCCTTCTGGATCTGCATTTGCGGGGTTCTCTGTGACTGCCTGAAAAGCCACTTCCTACTTGAGGAGGTGAAAGGTCACGAATATGGCGACCACCTGACTAACCTCGGCAGGCTGCCCACTCCATGGCTGGATTGGCCAGTAGCTATTCCAAAAGCTCATGCTCAGCGGCAACCAGGAGCTTCCAGAGCCCATCAGCCTTTGAGGGGCCTCTCTGCATCTGCCTGGTGCCATGGTATCTGTCTGAGCTTCTTCCTATGGCCAATGGGCAGCTTTTTAACCGTATGGGAGCCTCTCTCAAGCTGTGTATCAAATGGAAACAATAAAGATTTTGCAGGGAAAAAAAAAAGAAAGAAAAAGAGAAAATGTAAACCCGTATTTGAGAAGTAAATGGCTTGTGTTGGAAGACTGAGTAAAAATTTTCTAGCTTAGGAGGAAACAAATGCATAGTCAAAATATCAAATCTAAGAATATCTAACTCAAAACCAGCAGTCTTTCTTTTATTGGGATATGCTACTATATGATACATTCTAACTTCAAAATACTTCTTATTTAAAATTATATCCCACAGGGGCGTGGGGCTGGCTCAGTCCACAGAGCATGTAACCCTTCATCTCAGCATTGTAAATCTGAGCTTCACCATGGGTGTAGGGATTCTGTTTAAGTATTTACTTCTGCTGTAAAGCCCCCCTACATATCATAATGTAGGGTGTAGGATTACTTAAAAATTAAATTAATAAATAAATCTTTTAAAAAATTCAAACCTCAGAAATATATCTCATGGGTGCAATGTGTTCTATGAAGCTGAAACAATAAACACCAGTCTACACTCAAAAGAGGCAAAAGAAAGCTGTCAGCCTTTATGAAATACAAAGAGACTACAGAACTATTCAAGAGACTACAGAACTATTAATACAATATATCTTTACTAAATTGAATTTAAATTTTATAAAAAGAGAGAAAGAGTACAGAAAATCCTTCTGAAAACTACTGTTCTCATGTTAATGAATTACCTGATTCTGAGACTTAAAAAATAGATTTCTTTTACTGACTACTCCAAAAAGCTTTTTTTCTTAAGATTTTACTTATTTGACAGAGACAGCTGAAGAGAGAAAGACCACAAGCAGAGGGAGTGGCAGGCAGAGGAATAGGGAGAAGGAGACTCCCTGTTAGCAGGGAGCCCGCTGCAGGGCTCGATCCCAGGACCCTGGAATTATGACCTGAGCTGAAGGTAGACGCTTAACTGGTTGAGCCACCCAGGTGCCCCAAGAAAAACTTTTAATAAGAAAAGCTGGCAGCACTCCTTACAATTCTATGTCAGTAATACAATCAGTATTTATGTATAAAGTTCTGAGATTTCTTTATGAATATTATAATCATGGGGGAGAAATAAATGGGAAAATACTGAACTCCGATTCCCATTTTTTAGTATACTCAATTCACTATTTGAAAAATAAATGAAGACTACACCATGAGAATTTAAAATGAACAAGCATTATAGCTTTCAGGTGAAAACACTAACAAGAATTTTTAATTCCTCCGTTTAGCAGCCCAAACTATAACTTTCACAGTTCACTGGGATCTAATATTCATCTAAGTTTAACTTTTGGCTCACTGCCCCCTTATAATAGTCAACATTATAAAAGTCATGCTTCTTAGAAATAATCACAAAGAAATAATCATAAATGGAAAAATGAGTAAACTATAGGGTATCCAATCAGTAGAAATTTTAGGTAGCTCTTCAAAATAGAGCTTTAAAAAAAGTCTGTATACAAGAAAAGATATATAGGCTTAAAACTTTAAGTGAAAAGAAAATATATACAGAAAGAGCTTAAAAGAATACATGCACATATTAACAACTGGTTGGTTGGTTCTATACGGTAGATTCGTAGTGATTTTTTTTTCATAGGTGTCTGCATTTTCCAATTTTCTAAGTCAAATATGTAATGATTACTCTTTACTCTAAAGTCCTGCAAAGTATCTATTACAGAATAATTGTAGAATAACTTTAAAATAACACTGTAACAACATCTTAGAATACATTACAAAAGTGATATGTTTTAAATAATTCATTATGCTAAAACTTCAATGTGAGACATAAATGTACAGTAAAGTGATTTTTTAAACAAGTGTATCGGGGCACCTGGGAGGCTCAATTGTTAAGCGTCTGCCTTCAGCTCAGGGTCATGATCCCAGGGTCCTGGGATAGAGCCCTGCATTGTGCTCCCTGCTCAGAAGGAGGCCTACTTCTCCCTCTCCCACTCTCCCTGCCTGTTTTCTCTCTTTTTCTCTGTCAAATAAATAAATAAAATCTTTAAAAAAAATAAAAATAAAAGCAACAAAAAAGTATATTTTTATGCAATATTTTTTAATTTATTTTTTATTTATTTTCAGCATAACAGTATTCATTATTTTTGCACCACACCCAGTGCTCCATGCAATCCGTGCCCTCTATAATACCCACCACCTGGTACCCCAACCTCCCATCCCCCCGCCCCTTCAAAACCCTCTGATTGTTTTTCAGAGTCCATAGTCTCTCATGGTTGACCTCCCCTTCCAATTTCCCACAACTCCCTTCTCCTCTCTAACTCCCCATGTCCTCCATGCTATTTGTTATGCTCCACAAATAAGTGAAACCATATGATAATTGACTCTCTCTGCTTGACTTATTTCACTCAGCAAAACAAGTATATTAATGACATATTTGGCATCAACAGCACTCTAAGAAGTTATGAAGTTAACACCAGATAAATATGGTAATATTTAATAATATATTTTATTAAAATTTAAAAATATTTTCAGATCTCCCCATTTGGTATTAATCCATTCAACAATTATTTATTATATTATCTTTTAAATATAAATGTCTCAGAAAAAAATAATGCTCTATAATAAAATCTCATTTGGGGCAAAAAGTGGCATCAAGTAAACTGAATGGATATAAACAATTCTATCAATTGCCAATAAAAAAGTTAACTTCAAAAATCAAAATATACACCTCTGATACTACTCAATCATGATGAAAACAAAAGATATGCAAGCCAATTCCAATGAAGAACTACATGTCACTGAAACAATCATTCAAACTTTAAAGTTTCCAAAAAGAAAAGTTTTAGAACTCTTTTTATTGATCACATCACATTACATTACCCTTCTATAGCATAATACAAAAACATGTCTGAATATTGGTTGTCTAACATCTCTCACTACATCTCTCTCATGGCACTAATTTAAAATAACACTTTTATTTTACTCTAGGCCATTTTTTTAAAGATTTTATTTATTTATTTGATAAACAGAGATCACAAATAGGCAGAGAGGCAGGCAGAGAGAGAGGGGGGAAGCAGGGTCCCCGCTGAGCAGAGATCCCGACGTGGGGCTCGTGGGGCTCGATCCCAGGACCCTAAGATCATGACCCGAGCTGGAGGCAGAGGCTTAACCCACTGAGCCACCCAGGTGCCCCTACTCTAGAACATTTAAATGTAAAAACTTCTTTGGGTTTTTCATACTCTCTCCAGCTCAGTGTTTTGTTAAATGAGTCTTTATGGTAAAAAAAAAAGCTTCAACTGTCTTTACAAGACTATTATCTCTGTTAATTGTTTTTAAAATCAGTACTTAAGCAAAATAAGGATTTATTATTTATTACTGTTACTTAGGGTTCAAAGTACCACTGATATGCCAGATGAAATATTAAAAATGAGAGTACAAGCAGTATTTTAAAAAATGAAGGTGCAGGTAGAAGAGAGAAAAAAAATTCTGAAAGATAAAATGAGCTGGTAGAAATAACTCTCAATATATAATACAAAAGGTTTCTAGTATGAATCCCAGAAGAGTAAAGTGTATCAACTAGGGTTGTACCAAAGACGCAGAACCAGCATGGGTGTTAAAGAATTTATTATAGGGGTTAGACCTTGTATAACTGTGGAAGCTGTTGGAGCAGCAGGTGTAAGCTTTTACCTCTGCATCTAATCTTAAGCCTGAAGTCACTATAGGTCAGCCAAACCAGCAATCAGAAAGGGAACAGAATAAAAAGAGGAGCAAACAAACAAACAAAAAAGGAGCAAAGAGAAATTGGAACCCCCAAGGATGAGCTAGAATGGATAAAGACAACTGAAATCTACAAGAACTGGAACCCACGAAGACAAAAGAAAGTGGCAATGACAAACTGGAACTCGCATCTGTCTCTCACCAACTCCAACTTTGATGCCAAGTGTGAGCTAGGGGAGAAGCCTACACCCTTCCCTAGAGGTTTGTACATGAAGGGCAAGTACTCAGAGATGCTGAAAAGGGAAATCTGGCAGGAGCTGAAAGAACTGCTGATCCACATGCAATCCCACACCTACAAGTGACCTAACAAATCAATGACACTGTAAGAGAGCTGACATAGTGCCTGGTACTCAGCACTGACCCTCAGAGAGACAAAAAACATGCCTGCCACTTCCTATGCAAAATGTCTCTTGTGGCCACTACTAACCAAAATCTGGGGAAGCATTTTCAGGTTAGCCAAGTTGACCTAGTACAATGCCACCAGAGAAAATAGGTCAATACCTCCATGTAACTGCAAACTATTATAAAGGTATGAGTGAAGAAGGACAACTGTACAGACTGGTACACCAGTCTAGGGAAAGTCCTTCTTAACTTCTACAATGGGCAGTGGACTCAGTTATCACCTGCCTATGTACCCATATTAGAAGCCCGACTTTTCCATTTGCCACCAATATTCTACAATCAGGGTGAAAAAAGACTGCAAGCCCTGAGGTCCATCCTCACATTCAAGGTAACAACTACTGAGAAAATCCAATATTGACTATCATCATAAATTTAAAAACCCAGATCAGCTACTAATACTATTCAATTCTATCTTCGTATTTTAATAGGAATAAGCAAGTATCCACAGATCATAAGGAATCAATGTGAGACCACAGAACTATTGACTCTCAAGAAAACAGTCAATAAAGAAAATGAAGAACAATACAAAAGAAAGAAAGAAAGAGAGAGAGAGAGAGAGAAAGAAAGAAAGGCAGGCAAGCATCCTGTCCTCCTCATCTCCAGTCTCTTCCTGTTGGGCAGCAGGGGCTGCTGCAGTTAATTCTTTCATTTCAGCATCATGGTAGAGACAATTGCTGCAGCGGGATATGGAGGGCAACGAGGAAGGCTGGGCTCATCTAGGACGGTAACATTCTGTATTTTATACAAATTAGGTTATACAGGGGAACAAACTGTCAAAATCAACAAATAGTACTCTTGAGATCTTTTCATTTCACTGTATCACCACCAAAAAAAAAAAAAAATTGAAGTCTAAGTAATGATATGCACAATGAAATGTTAAGTGTGAAAAGCACCATCTGCAAGTTATTTTGAAATGCATGAAAAAGTAGATGAACTGCTTGACTGGTAAGAGGGATGGCTAGATGGGCAAATTTGTGATAAAGCAAACATAGCAAAATATCCATTGTAAACTCTAGATCAGGAGACAGCAAACCATAGCATGTGGACCACATCCGGTCTGCCACTTGTTTTTGTTATGGCCCAAGAGCTAATATTAGGTTTTACAATTCTTAAAGATTTAAAACAAATGAATAACCCAGGACATGAATATGAAATATGAAATACAAATTTCAGTGACAATAAAGTTTGGAATACAGCCACATTCATTCACTTATATACTTTCTATGGCTGGCTTCACACTACAGTGAAACAGGTAGGATAGCTGTAACAGTTAGCTTATGACTTACAAAGCCTAAAATATCTACCATCCAGATCATTTCAAAAAAATAAGTTTGCTGACTCCTGCTCTAGATAATGAGTATACAAGTTTACTGTAAAATTCTTTCAGCTTTTCTGTGTGCTTGAAAATATTTATAACAGAACGCTAAAAAAAAAAATCCGTATTTTAACTGATTCTACATTGGCTCACTGGGAGGTTAAGAGAGATTCTATCTGATTTAAGCACTGCAGTCAGCTTTTCTAAAACCTACCCAGAAAAAAATCATGTGCTTACAGTTGCAAACAGAGAGAAAACTACTATCAAGACTCTCATAAAGCTAAGAATCCTAAAGAGATGCTTTGTCCACTAAAACTGGATAGAAACATTCTAACCAACAGCCAATCAAAGTGTCAAGGCAGTATAACATTGTATGAAATCACAGGTCAAAGAAAGAAAAGAGACATCCATAAGAAATCAAGACATCAAGCCTTCCTCCATTCCCACTCTCAGTTGAAGACTGGTAGTTTCCCAGGGCTACATTAAGAAAGTATCACAAACTAGGTGGCTTAAAACAACAGAAATTTATTCTCTCACAACTCCAGAGGCTAGAGGTCAAAAATCAAAGTACTGGCAGGGCTGTGCTCCCTCTGAAAGCTATAGGGAAGAATTGTGCCTTGCGTCTTCCTGGCTTCTTGAGGTTTCCAGCAAACCTGGACATTCCTTGGCTTGTAGCTGTATCACCACAAACTCTGCCTCCATCTTCACATGGATTTCTTCCTTAATTGTTTGTGTTTCTGCCCAATTTTCTCTTCCTTAAAAGATATGTCATTGTATTTAAAGTTAACCCTACTCAAGTATGACTCATCTTAACTTGATTATATCTGCAAAGACCCCACATTTATGTAAGGTCACACAGGTACTAGAGGTCAGGATTTCAATGTATATTTTTGAGGAAAAACAATTTAACCCACAACAAAGACTATTCCTCCTATTTCACTGAGAAACTGGAAACAGTCAAGAGACTATTCACCACATGTGTCACCAAACCTATACATCAAATATGGTATAAGAGGTGTGCCTAGGTGGCTCAGTTGGTTAAGCATCTGTCTCTTGATATCAGCTCAGGTCATGATCTCAGGGTCATGAGATCGAGCTCCACACTGGGCTCTGCAACTGGGCATGAAGGTTTCTTCAGATTCTCTCCCTCTCCCTTTGCCCCCACCCCCACTCACATTCATGTATGCACACTCTCTCTCTCCTCTCTCTTAAAAAAAGAAAGAGAGAGAGAAAGAAAAAGAAAAAAGAAACTCCTCATAAGAATAATCTATATTTATTGATTCCAATTTGTCTTCTGTCCTCACTTCACTAAAATTGATCTTATAGATAAATAATGAATTGCTGCTAATTCTAAAAGTCAGTTATTGATCTTCTTACTTACCTATCAGCAACACTTGACATAGTTGATTCCTCCTGCCTTAGAATATCTTCTTCAACTAGCATCCAGAATATCATACTCAATACCAAAACTAGGTAAGTAACATTTTTTTTTAATGTTTGAGAGGTACACTGAGATGTAGTAAGTACTTTAAGGCATTCTTTGAAATAACATTAATTAAGAATAGCAGCAAGGTTGCAGGATGCAAGGTTAATATAAAAATGTCAACTGCTTTTATATATTCCAGTGATGAATAATTGAAATGTGAAATTAAAAACATAATACCATTGGGGCATGGTATACCACCATAATACCAGGTGGTTCAGTCAATTAAGCTCGGCTCAGGTCATGATCTCAGGGTCCTTGGACTAAGCCCCACGCTGGGCTCTCTGCTCAGCAAGGAGTCTCCTTCTCCCACTCCCTCTATCCCTCCCTTTGCTTGTTCTCTCTCTCTCCTCAGATAAATACATTTTAAAAATCTTTTTAAAAAATTTTCTGAACCATAATACCATTTACATTAGTAACTACCCCCCCAAATTAAGTCTTTAGGTATAAATCTAATAAAATATGTGCAAGATCTATACCCTGTAGAGAAAATGTATATGTAGAGGAATACTACAAAAGTCTCATGAACAGAGGCACCTGGGTGGCTCAGTGAGTTAAGCCTCTGCCTTCAGCTCAAGTTGTGATCCCAGGGTCCTGGGATCCCGCATCAGGCTCTCTGCTCAGCAGGGAGCCTGCTTCCTCCTCTCTCTCTGCTTGCCTCTCTGCCTACTTGTGATCTCTGTCTGTCAAATAAATAAATAAAATCTTAAAAAAAAAAAAATCCCCCCCAAAACAGGATTAAAGAAAAAAAGTCTCATGAACAAAACCAAATAAGAGCTAAATAAATTGAGAGATACCCCATGTTTATGGACAGGAAGGCTCAATAT
This sequence comes from Neogale vison, assembly GCF_020171115.1. Taxonomy (NCBI): domain Eukaryota; kingdom Metazoa; phylum Chordata; class Mammalia; order Carnivora; family Mustelidae; genus Neogale; species Neogale vison. The sequence goes on along the minus strand of NC_058101.1, from coordinate 59,216,011 downwards.
TATAAAGATGGCAGTTCTATCCAACTTGATCTATAAATTCAATGCAATCCCATTCAAAATCCCAGAAAGTTATTTTGTGTATATTGACAAAACTGATTCTAAAATTTATATAAAGAGGCAAAGGATCCAGAATAGCCAAAACAATAATGGAGAAGAGCAAAGTTAGAGGACTGACACTACTCAAATTCAAGACTTATTATAAAGCTCAAGGAATCAAGTTACTCTGGTATGGCAAAAAAAAAAAAAAAATAGAAGAAATGATAAATGGAACAGGAGAGAAAGTCTAGAAATAGGCCCATATAAATACAGTCAACTGATCTTTAACAAAAAACAAAGATAGTACAATAGAGCAAAGACAGTCCTTTCAATAAATGGTGCTAGAACAACTGGATAGCCATATCCAAAAATAAGTGGATCTAGATACAGACTTTACATCCTTTACAAAAATTAACTCAAAAAAGATCACAGACCTAAATGTAAAGCACAAAACTATAAAACTCATTAGGTAACACAGGAGAAAACCTAGATGATCTTGGATATGGTGATACCTTTCCAGATACAACACCAAAGGCACAATCCATAAAAAAAAAATAATAATAAAATAAAATGATGAGCTGTTTCTTCATTAAAATTAAAAACTTCTACTCTGGGAAACACAATGTCAATAGAGTGAGTAGATAAGTCCCACACTAGCAGAAAATACTTGCAAAAGATATATCTGATAAAGCAATGTTATCCAAAATTTTAAAAAAATCTTAAAATTCAGTAATAAGAAAACAAATTGAAAAATGGAACAAAGATCTTAACAGACACATCACCAAAGAAGATATACAGATGGGAAATGGCCTAAGAAAAGATGTTCCACATCATATATCAGTAGGAAAGCACATATTAAAACAATGACATAGCACTGTAACCTACTAGAATGGACAAAATCCAGAACTGGATTTTGACACTAAATTCTCGCAAGGATGTGGAGCAAGAGGAGCTCTCAATAATTGCTCAATCACCGTTATTTAGAATGCAAAATAGAACAGCCCCTTTAGAAGAGAGTTTGACATTTTCTTACAAAACTAAAAATATGCTTACTATATGATCCAGCAATCATGTTCCTTGGTATTTACCTAAATGAACTGAAAACACATGTCCATAAAAACAAAATGAAACAAAACAAAACAAAAAAACTGCACACCAAAGCTTATAGCACCTTCATTATAATTGCTAAAACTTAAAAACAACCAAGATGTCCTTCAGTAGATGAATGGAGATAGACTGCATCAAAAAGAAATGAATTATCACGGCATGAAAAGACATGGAAGAGAATTAATGCATATCACTAAGTTAAAGAAGCAAGTCTGAAAAGGCCACACACTGTATGACTCAAACTACATGACATTCTTGAAAAGAAAAAACTATGGAGACAGTAAAAACATCAGTGGTTGCAAGGAGCTGGGCAGGGAAGGTAGGGGGGCTGGAGGAATGGTGAAGCACAGAAGATTTTTAGGGCAGTGAAAATACTCTGTATAATACCACAATGACAGACAAATGCCATTACATATTTATCCAAACCCAGAGAGAACATAATACCAAAAATGAAGCAGGGAACTATGGACTTTGAGTGATATATGGTATGTCAGTATAGGTTTGTCAATTGTAACTCTGATGTGGTGTTAATAACAGGAAAAGCAGTGAGGTTTGGGGAAAGATGGCGGAGGAGTAGGGGACCCTATTTCAACTGGTCCCCTGAATTGAGCTGGGTATCTACCAGACCACTCTGAACACCCACGAAATCAGCCTGAGATGTAGGAAGATATATCTGTATCTCTACAAACAGAGTATCTCTGGGGGTTGGTTTAGAGGTGTGAAGCAGGGAGCCATGATTCTGCAGGCAGATACTGGAAAATAATGGAAGGGGGAGGGAGCCTCTAGGATCCCACGCCCACAGAGCACAAAACCCTCCCACGCTAGGGACTAGGCACAGACTCACAGACTGGTAGCAGCAGGGAAAGAACTTCAGGACAGCCTCCCCAGACTGAAACCTGGAGCTGTGGGGACACATGTGCAAACTAGAGGTGGCTGGTGGTTTTAGAAGCACAAAGGGCAGAGATGGGCCTGGACCTGGAAGCACAGGCTGGGAGTGTTGCTGTGGGGCACACAACCCAGGACTCTGTGGTTTTTAGCAGCACACACAGAAACGGAGACAGTGAGGCTTGGAGAATACACTGAGGAGCAGACTGTAATCTCTGTTCTGAGAAAAAGGTTTAGATATAGTCACTTCTGCTCTGACTCTTAGGGAGGACCCAGAAAACCATCAGAGAAAGCCACCAGAGAACAAAAGCCTCAAAACACCAGTTTTCACAGAGCCCATCCCCCTTCATAGGGTACAGGGCAACTCTGCCCCAACATGGTTGACTGAATAACAGCACTACAGCCCCCTCCCCCAGAAGACAGGCTGGAAGAAAAAGAGGCCAACAACTCTAAGGTCCCTATAAAACAGGTGCATCTCATTTGGTTGTGGTCAATAATTTGTACTCTGTATATCCTCCACCACCCCTCAACAAAATGACTAAGAGAACACCCAACACAAAAAAAATTCAGCGACTGTGACCTCTGCCACAGAATCAACGGATATGGATATAAGCAAGATGGCAAAAACAGACTTCAGGATAACAGTTATGCAGACAACAGCTAGGATGGAGAAAATCATTAATGGAAATAGATTCTCTAAGGGCAGAAATGAGAGCTCATCTAGCAGAACTTACAAATGCTATCAACGAGATCCAATCTAATCTAGATACTCTAACAGCTAGGGTAAATGAGGCAGAAGAACAAATTAGTGATCTAGAAGACAAACTGAGAGAAAAGAAGGAACATGAGGAGGCCTGGAACAAACAGCTTAAAATCCATGAAAACAGAATTAGAGAAACAAAAAAAAAACAAAAAAAAAAAAAAAAAGAAGTTCCAATGTCAGAATTATTAGGATCTCGGAGGGGCTGGAGATAGAGAGAGGACTGGAAGATATATTTGAGCAAATCGTAGCTGAAAACTTCCCTAATCAGGGGAATGAAACAAGCATTCATATCCTAGAAGCAGAGAGGACCCCTCCCAAGATCAAGAAGAATAGACCAAGCCAGGCATGTAATAATAAAACTCGAAAATCTTAGAACAAAGGAAACCATCTTAAGGGAAGTTAGGGGCAGGAGATTCCTTACATACAGAGGCAGGAGCATCAGAATAACGTCAGACCTGTCCACAGAGACCTGGCAAGCCAGAAAGGGCTGCCAAGACATATTCAGGGTACTAAATGAGAAGAAAATGCAGCCAAGAATACTTTATCCAACAAGGCTGTCATTTAGAATGGATGGAGAGATAAAGAGCTTCCAAGACCGGCAAAAACAAAGAATATGTGACCACTAAGCTGGCCCTGCAAGAAATATTAAGGGGGCTCTATAAAAGAAGAAAGCCCCCAAGAGTGATATAGAACAGAAATTTACAGAGACAATCTACAGAGAAGGGACTTTACAGGCTCAACATGATGACAATAAAATCTTATTTTTCAATAATCACTCTCAACGTGAATGGCCTAAATGTTCCCATAAAACAGACTAAATGCAGATTGGATTAAAAGATAGGACCCCTCCATATGCTGTCTATAAGAGACTGATTTTGAACCTAAAGCTACATCCAGACTGAAAGTGAAGGGATGGAGAACCATCTTTCATGCCAACCAACCTCAAAAGAAACCTGGGGTAGCAATTCTCTTATCAGACAGATTAGATTTTAAGTTAAAGACTGTAGTTAAGTTAGAGATACAGAAGGACACTATACTATTTTTTTTAAAGATTTTATTTATTTATTTATTTGTCAGAGAGAGAGGGAGAGAGAGCGAGCACAGGCAGACAGAGAGGCAGGCAGAGGTAGAGGGAGAAGCAGGCTCCCTGGCGAGCAAGGAGCCCGATGTGGGACTCGATCCCAGGACACTGGGATCATGACCTGAGCCGAAGGCAGCTGCTTAACCAACTGAGCCACCCAGGCGTCCCAGGACACTATACTATTCTTAAAGAGTCTATCCAACAAGAAGATCTAACAATTGTAAATATCTATGCCCCCAATATGGGAGCAGCCAACTATCTAAGCCAACTGTTAACCAAAATAAAGAGACATATTGATAAAAATAAATTAGTAATAGGATATTTCAACACTCAACTCTCAGCAGTAGACAGATTATCTAAACAGAAAATCAACAAAGAAACAAGATACTTTGAATGATACTCTGGGCCAGATGGACCTCATAGATACATGCAAAACATTCCACCCTAAAACAACAGAATATTCATTCTTCCCTAGCACACATAGAACTTTTTCCAGAACACACCATGTGCTGGGTCACAAATTAGGTCTCAACCAATACCATAAGACTGAGATTATTCCCTGCATATTGTCAGACCACAGTGCTTTGAAACTGGAATTCAATCACAAGAAAGAGTTTGTAAGAAATGCAGACACTTGGTAGCTACAGACCATCCTGCTCAAGAGTGTCTGGGTCAACCAGGAAATCAAAGAACTTAATTCATGGAAACAAACAATAATAAAAACACATTCATCCAAAACCTATGGGATATGGCAAAGGCAGTCCTAAGGGGGAAATACATGGCCATCCAAGCCTCAATCAGAAAAATAGAAAAATCCCAAATATACAAACTGTGTTTGCACGTTAAAGAACTGAAGAATCAACAAAACTTAACCCTAACTCATGCAGAGGAAAGGAAATAATTAAGATTAGAACAGAAATCAATGAATTAGAAACCAGAAATACAGTAGAACACATCAAAGAAACTAGAAGCTGGTTCTCTTTTTTTTTTTTTAAGATTTTATTTATTTATTTGACAGACAGAAATCACAAGTAGGCAGAGAGACAGGCCTCTGGGGGTGGGGGTGGGGGGGGAGGCAGGCTCTCTGCTCCAGGGCCCTGGGATCACGACCTGAGCCAAAGGCAGAGGCCTCAATCCACTGAGCCACCCAGGCACCCCCTAGAAGCTGGTTCTTTTAAAGAATTAGTAAGATCAATAAACCACTGGCCAGACTTACCCAAAAGAAAAGAGAAAGGACCCAAATTAACAAAACTATGAATGAAAGGGGAGAGATCATGACTAACACCAAGGAAATAGAAACAATAATCAGAAATTATCAACAGCTATATGCCAATAAGTTAAGCAACCTAGAAGAAATGGATGCATTCCTGGGAACTTGTGAACTACCAAGACCAAAACAGGAAGAAATTGACAACATGACTAGACTAATAACCAGTAATGAGACTGAAGCAGTGATCAAAAACCTCGCCAAAAACAAGAGTCAGGACCTAATGGATTTCCTAGGGAATTCTACCAAATATTCAAAGAAGAAATAACACCTACTCTCCTGAGGTTGTTTTTAAAAAAGGAAACAGGGGGCGCCTGGGTGGCTCAGTGTGTTAAGCCGCTGCCTTCGGCTCAGGTCATGATCTCAGGGTCCTGGGATCGAGTCCCGCATCGGGCTCTCTGCTCAGCAGGGAGCCTGCTTCCCTTCCTCTCTCTCTGCCTGCCTCTCTGCCTCCTTGTGATCTTTCTCTGCCAAATAAATAAATAAAATCTTTAAGAATAATAATAAAAAAATAAAAATAAATAAAAAAGGAAACAGAAGGAAAGCTCCCAAATTCTTTCTATGAGGCCAACATAATCTTGATCCCAAAACCAAGCAAAGACCCCATCAAAAAGGAGAATTTCAGACCAATAAATTCGATAAATGAATACTCACCAGGATAAACATAGATGCTAAAATTCTCAACAAGATCTTAGCTAATAGGATCTGACAGTACATTAAAAGGATTATCCACCACGACCAGGAGGGATTTATCCCTGGGATCCAAGGTGGTTCAACATTTGCAGGTCAATCAATGTGACAGTACACATTATCTTATATGATGTTATGTGTTCTGTGTTCTTATCTTACGTGTTATATGCTCTTATCTTACCTTATGTGTTATGTGTTCTTATCTTATATATCTTATGTGTTCTCCTTAAGAGACGAGAGAGGAGAGAGGAGAGAGAAGAACCACGTGGTCCTCTCAATTGATCCAGAAAAAGCATTTGACAAAATACAGCATCCTTTCCTGATTAAAACTCTAAGAGTATAGGGATAGAAGGAACATTGTTCAAATTCAAAAAATCCATCTATGAAAATCCAGAGCAAATATCATTCTCAACGGGGAAAAGTTGGAAGCTTTCCCCTTAAGATCAGGTATACAACAAGGATGCCCACTCCCACCATTATTGTTCAATATAGTGCTAGAAGTCCTAGCCTCTGCAATCAGACAACAAAAAGAAATAAAAGGTATTCAAATTGGCAAAGAAGGAGTCAAACCCTCTCTCTTCACAGATGACATGATACTTTATGTGGAAAACCTAAAAGACTCCACCCTCCAAATTACTAGAACTCATACATCATACATACCGAAAGGATATTCAGTAATGTGGCAGGATACAAAATCAATGCACAGAAATCAGTTTCCTTCTTATAAACTAAAATTTTAACTGCAGAAAGAGAAATTAGAAAAGCAATTCCATTTACAGTAGCACCAAAAACATAAAATACCTTGGAATAAACCTAACCAAAGAGCTAAAGGATCTATACTCTAGGAACTGCAGAACACTCATGAAAGAAATCAAAGAAGACACAAAAGGATGGAAAAACATTTCATGCTCATGGATTGGAAGAATAAATATTGTTAAATTGTCTATGCTGCCCAGAGCAATTTACACTTTCAATGCCATCTCAATCAAAATACCAACGACATTTTTCAAAGTACTGGAACAAACAATCCTAAAATTTGCACAGAACCAGAAAAGACCCCAAATTGCCAAGGAAATGTTGAAAAAGAAAAAGGGAGGGCATCACATCTCCTGACTTCAAGCTATACCACAAAGCTGTGATCACCAAGACAGCATGGTACTGACAAAAAACACACACACAGACCAATGGAACAGGACAGAGAGCCCAGATATGGACCCTCAAAACTCTATAGTCAAATAATTTTTGACAAAGGAAGAAAAAATATCCAGCGGAAAAAAGACAGTCTCTTCAACAAACGATGCTGGGAAAAATTGGACAGCTCTATACAGAAGAATGAAACTCAACCACTCTCTTAAACCATACACAAAGATAGACTCATAGTGGATGAAAGACCTCTATATGGGACAGGAATCCATCAAAATCCTAGAGGAGAACATAGGCAGTAACCTCTTCAAAATCAGCCACACGAGCTTCTTTCAAGACACATCTCCAAAGGCAAGGGAAACAAAAATGAAAATGAACTTTTGGGATTTCATCAAGATAAAAAAGCTTCTGCACAGCAAAGGAAACAGTCAATAAAACAAAGAGGCAACCCACAGAATGGGAGAAGATATTTGCAAATGACACTACAGACAAAGGGCTGATATCCAAGATCTATAAAGAACTTCTCAAACTCAACACCCAAAAAACAAATAATCACATCAAAAAATGGGCATAAGACATGAACAGACACTTCTCCAAAGAAAAACATACAAATGGCTAACAGACACATGAAAAAATGTTCACCATCACTAGCCATCAGGGAGTTTCAAATCAAAACCACATTGAGATACCACCTTACAACCAGTTAGAATGGCAAAAATTGACAAGGCAAGAAACTACATTATGTTGGAGAGGCTGTGGAGAAAGGGGAACTCTCTTACACTGTTGGTGGGAATGCAAGTTGGTACAGCCACTTTGGAAAACAGTGTGGAGTTTCCTCAAAAAATTAAAAGTAGAACTATCCCATTACCTAGCAATTGCACTACTGGGTATTTACCCCAAAGATACAGATTTAGTGAAAAAAGGGCTGTATGCACACCAATGCTCATAGCAGTAATGTCTATAATAGACAAACTGTGTAAAGAACCAAGACGCCCTTCAACCAATGAATGGATAAAGATGTGGTCCATATATACAATGGAATACTCAGCCACCAAAATGGATAAATACCCAACTTTTGCCATCAACATGGATGGGACTGGAGAAGATTATGCTAAGTGAAATAAGTCAAGCAGAGAAAGCCAATCATACGGTTTCACTTATTTGTGGAACATAAGGAATAGCATGAAAGACATTAGGAGAAGGAAGGGAAAAATGAAGGGGGGAAAATCGGAGGGGGAGATGAACCATGAGAGACTATGGACTCCAGGAAACAAACTGAGGGTTTTTGGGCAGGGGGGGTGGGTTAGCCAGATGATTGTTATTAAGAAGGGTACATATTGCATGGAGCACTGGGTATTATATGCAAACAATGAATCATGGAACACTACATCAAAAACTAATTATGTACTATATGGTAACTAATGTAACATAATAAAAAAAAACTTAAAGGCAAAAAATAAAATAAAAATAATAGAAGAAGCAACACCATCTGTGGGAGCAGGGGGTATATGGGAAATCTCTGTACCTTCCTTTCAATTTTGTTTTGTCCTTCCTTTCAATTTGTTGTGAACCTTAAACTGCTCTTTAAAAAAAAAAAAAGACTTTTTTAATGACTTTATTTTTTTTATTTGACAGAGAGAACACAAGCAGGGGAAGTGGCTAGCAGAGGGAGAGGGAGAAGCAGGCTCCCCACTGAGCAGGGAGCCAGAAACAGAGCTCAATCCCAGGACCCTGAGATCATGGCCTGAGCTGAAGACACTTAACTGACTGAGCCATTCAGGTGCTCCAAAAAATCTGTCTTAATAGTACTATATTTTTTAAAAACAATAATATCAGCAAGCAGTCAACTGGTTCTGGAATTAAATAAACTTGTTTAAATATTAATAAAATTAAAGACTGAATCCCATGTAAAACTATGTCAACAAATGCTGTTTTCCTTAAATACTTCTTAGTAATGTAACACAGATCTTCCCACTTCAGAAACAAACATAAGCAAATTCAATCTCTAGTATCATGAAAAGCACTCAAGATCCTATACTAAAGCTGTGTGTGTTTATGTGTGTGTACACATATTCAGTTGAGGAAGAATTCTTAGAGAAAGCCAAATTTGGATCCACATACATCTTTTCAAGATCTCAATGAATCTGGCATTATAGGAGGATCAATAGAAGCTTCTAACCTCCAGCAAAGTTCTTGGCTTTAATAGATCCTAGCAGTTTTTTGGGTTTTGATTTTTTAATTTACCACATGTATACAGAATTCTGTGGCAAGAAAAATGTGATAGTATGATCTACTTTGAAGCTGAATCAATTCTAAACAATCCATAAATGACTATCCTCATAAGATATCACTTTGAGGCACTATTTTCCCCTTCTACTCCCACTTAACACCTACTTGTATTCTAGTAGTGAAATATAAAAGAAAAAGAAATTAAGCTTAGGTTAAAAGTGAGATTTGATTTCAAATTTTACACTAATAATTTTAAGTTTAGTGACTATCATATTAGTATCAATCTATTTTCTCAAGAGATTTAAACATAACATAATGTTCAAACTGAAGAGGACAAAAATTTGCCTGATTGCTGCTTCAACCTGGAGACCCCCTCTCTTTGACATCCCCATCTTTTGAAAAAATTCCTGTTGAGACTCCATAAAGATTTGGTGTAAAAACCTTTATTCAGGAAGAGAGGGCAGAACAGAATTCATCCTCTTCTTAGCCTCAGGTTATCATCTGGTCTCAACCAATCTGACAGAAATCCTGTATAATTCAGGAAGCAATCCTGGAGAAGAATGTCTGAGGAAAGGAACCTGGCATGAGATTTCAATAGAGGACCATGAGGAAAAAAACTAAATGAACTCATGAAACCCCAAAAAATACTTCATCAATATCTATTACTTTGTTATTCCACAGTCTTCACACGATTCTGATCCTCTACCTCAATCTCCATTCAATATCCACCTTCCCCTGTCTGTCCATACATCCAACCACATAAATCCAATCTTCCTCAAAATTTTATGGCCAAATACTGAAAACTATCAGATCTTTAAGGGTAGTTAAGGGTAGGGACCATTATCTTACTCTTTTTGTATTACCAGTATTTAGTATGATTCTTAGGCAAACAGGTCCTTAACAAATGTTTGCTAAATAAAAGCATAATAACATATTGCACTGATGAGATGATACCCATGTTATTCAACAGTTTAGTCAAAATATTTGGCTAACCTTTAAAATGGTTAATTATTAGTTTTAATAACCTTTACTCTCAAGATTATGAATAATGACAATATCTTGTTACCGATGGTAACAACATGTACTTTAGAAGTTCAGATTTTCGAAACCACTTCCTTTAAAAAAAAAAAAAATTCAGTTTGTATGTTTTTTAAAGATTTTATTTATTTATTTATTTATTTATTTATTTATTTTGACAGACAGAGGTCACAAGTAGGCAGAGAGGCAGGCAGAGAGAAAGGAGGAAGCAGGCTCCCTGCTGAGCAGAGAGCCCCACGTTGGGCTCAATCCCAGGACCCTAAGATCATGACCTGAGCTGAAAGCAGAGGTTTTAACCCACTGAGCCACCCAGGTGCCCCCAGTTTGCATGTTTTTAAATTGCCATTAACATTGTCCTTCTCCTTGCTTTCCATGAAATCCAGGTAAGCATGGTGTAAGAAAATGGTTCAGCCTCATGTTCCAAATGAATGGAATTCCCTATAGGTCTGATATTCTGAAATAAACTGATCTATTTTTGAGTTTCTCTAATTATTTCTAGTTTTGAAACTCTCCTCATAAAAACAACTAACACAAAACGTTGGTAAATATAATCAACGTTTTATCGGATTTGTTGAATTTGAAAATATAAAACATTTTGAAGATATAAAATATTAAAGACTAAAACCCTTCTTAAAGTACTTCCAGCTATGACAGAATAACTGAGACAAGATTTTCCTCCTGCTACAAATCACCAGAAAATTGGATAAAATATATAAAGCAGACACTGAACATTAGGCTGTATGATCCTTGAGAGACAAGATACAAATAAGGTAGCTTTATAGTCACTCTGACTTTCTATCTGGAAGTACTCTCTGGACAACACAAAGGGAATGAAGAACTAAAGGCAAGCAGCAGTGGCTCAGTGACTAGGGAAAACTGAACACACAATTCAAACAAGTAGGAGCACTTGAGACTCTGTGAAGCAGAATACTGGAAAGGACAACTCTACGAAAAGAAAAAGGTCCAGAAATATTTATAAAAAGAGTCTTTTTGAGCCTATTCTGGAATACTAAGCTACACATATATAGGGTAAAATTCCATGAGGCTGGGCAAAGAAGAACTACAAAAATTCCCAGAAAAATTCCTAGGAGATACTCAATTTCTAACCAACTACAGAGGAAGAAACTCATGGAATTACCAGGGCATTCAGTGGAGAACACAAAAGGCTAAACTCTTTGGAATGGAATTAAACTAGCCCTAAAATATAGGCATGCTAACAAAGCTCAAAGACTATCAAGCTACAAATAATTTAAGTGCCTACCAAAGTACAAAAGATAACAAAATACAGCAACAAAATATAGCACTCAAGAATGTCCAAAGTGCCCAGGGGCAGCTGGGTGGCTCAGTTAGTTAAATGTCTGCCTTCAGCTGCAGTCATGATCCTGGGGTCCTAGGATCAGACTCCATGTCAGGCTCCCCGCTCAAGGGAGAGTCTGCTTCTCCCTCTGCCTACCTCCCCTTCCTGCTCATGCTCCTGTGCTCTCTCTCAAATAAATGAAATCTTTAAAAAAAAAAAAAAAAAAAGGTCCAAAGGCCAGTAAGAGAAATATTACATAAATAAACAATAAAATCTGAGCAATGTCAGGGGAAAAAACAGAAAAACAGATCCAGAAAGAATAAAAATCATGGATTAATTAACGAGCACTAATGAAAAATTCACTAGAGTAGTTCAACAGAAGATTCAAGCAGGCAGAAAAAGTAATCAGTAAACTTGAAGACAGGCCAGTTGAAGATAGGCCAGGTCATAATCAAACTGAAATAGAGAAAAAAAATGATTGTCTCCACAGATACAGAAAAAGCATTTCACAAAATCTAACAGTCTTCTATGATAACAACATGACAGGGATATCTGTTCTCATCATTTCCGTTCAATGGAAGTTCTAGCTAGGGCAATTAAGCAAGAAAATTAATTAATTAAAAGGTATCCACATTGGAAAGAAAAGAAGTAAGTTTATCTCTACTTAGAGATGACATGACTTTATATGTTGAAAATCTTAAAGAATCCACACACACATAAGACAATTGGAAGGGGAGGTGAACCATGAGAGACTATAGACTCTGAAAAACAACCTGAGGGTTTTGAAGGGGCGGGGAGGTTGGGGGAACCAGGTGGTGGGTATTACAGAGGGCACATATTGCATGGAGCACTGGGTGTGGTGCAAAAACAATGAATGTTACACTGAAAAGAAATTTAAAAAAAAAAAAAATCAATAAACTAGTTCAGTAAAGTTGTAGAATTTAAGATCAATAAACAAAAATCATCTGCATGTCTATATACTAGCAATTAACAACCCAAAATTGAAAGAAGAAAACATTTCCATTTATAATAGGACAATAGCACTAAAAAGATTAAAATATTTAGATTTAGGAATAAATTTAACAAAAGAAGTATATATTTTACTCTCTGAAAACTATAAATATTGTTGAAAGAAATTAAAGAAAAACTAAATAAATGGAAAAACTTGCCATGCTCTTGGACTGGAAGACTTAACATGGTTAAAATGGCATTACTCCCCAAACTGATCTACAGATTCAATACAGTATATACCCAATTTCCATCTGACTCCTTTACAGCAAATGACAAGTAGATGCTAAGATTCATAGGGATAGGCAAGGAACTCAAAATAGTCTACTCTTGATGGGGCACCTGGGTGGCTCAGTGGGTTAAGCTGCTGCCTTCGGCTCAGGTCATGATCTCAGGGTCCTGGGATCGAGTCCCGCATCGGGCTCTCTGCTCAGCAGGGAGCCTGCTTCCTCCTCTCTCTCTCTCTCTCTGCCTGCCTCTCTGCCTACTTGTGATCTCTCTCTGTCAAAATAAATAAATAAAATCTTAAAAAAAAAAAAAAAGAAAAGAAAAAAAAAATAGTCTACTCTTGAAAAAGAAGAAAGCAGGAGGAATCACACTTCCTAATTTCATACTACAAAGCTATAGTAATAACTCAAGTGGTACTGGCATAAGGACAGACTTTAGTAAAGATCAGAGAAATACAAGCAAGAGTCCAGAAATAAACCCATCTATGGTCAACTGACTGTGACAAGTGTCAAGACTATTCAGTGGGAGAAAAGAGTATTTTTAACAAACTGTGCTGGGACATACACACATGCAAAAAAGATGAATCTTGACTCTTACATAATAAAGAAAACTTACTCAAAATGGATTAAAGGCCTAAAGATCTAAACCATAAAACTCTTAAAACAAAATACAGGTATAAATATTCATGGCCCTGGATAGGGCAAGAGTTTCTTAGATATAACAACTAAAGTCTAAGCTACCAAAGAAAAATATAGATAAAATAGATTTCAAGGTTTAAAATTTCTGTGTATCAAATGGCATTACCAAGAAGATGAAAAGGTAAACTGCAGAATCAAAGAGTTACAAATCATATATCTGATAAGGGATTTATATACTATAAAGAACACTAACAACTCAATAATAAAAAGTCAGCCCAATTTAAAAAATGGGCAAATGATTTGAATATACATTTCTCCAAAGGAGATATGCAGCAATGTCCACAATAGCCAAATTATAGAAAGAGCCTAGATATCCATCAACACATGAATGGATAAAGAACATATAAATACACACACACACACACACACACACACACACACACAATGGAATACTATGCAGCCATCAAAAAACCAAACTCTTGCCATTTGCAATGATGTGGATGGAACTAGAGGGTATTATGCTAAGCAAAATAAGTCAATCAGAGAAAAACAATTATCATATGATCTCACTGATATGAGAAATTTGAGAAACAAGACAGAGGATCATGGGGAAGGGAGGGAAAAATGAAATAAAATGAAATCAGAGAGAGACAAACCATAAGAGACTCTTAATCTCAGGAAAGAAGCTGAGGGTTGCTGGAGGGGAGGAGGGTGAGAGGGATGGGGTGGCTGGGTGATGGGCATTGGGGAGGGTATGTGCTATGGTGAGAAAAAAATTAAAATTTTTAAAAAGAAGATATGCAAATATGCATTAAGTACATGAAAAGATACCTAATATCGATAATCATTAAAAAATGCAAATCAAGGGGCACCTGGGTGGCTCAGTGAGTTAAGCCGCTGCCTTCAGCTCAGGTCATGATCTCAGAGTCCTGGGATCGAGTCCCGCATCGGGCTCTCTGCTCAGCAGGGAGCCTGCTTCCCTCTCTCTCTCTCTGCCTGCCTCTCTGTCTACTTGTGATTTCTCTCTGTCAAATAAATAAATAAAATCTTTAAAAAAAAATGCAAATCAAAACCACAATGAAATATTGCTTCACACACATTAGAATGTCTATCTTTTAAGTATAATAACACGTACTAGTAAAGATACAGAGAAATTACAGCCCTCATACAATGCCAACAGAAATGTAAAATGGGGGGACACCTGGATGGCTCAGAGGGTTAAAGCCTCTGCCTTCAGCTCAGGACATGATCCCAGGATCCTGGGATCAAGCCCCACATTGGGCTCTCTGCTCTGCGGGGAGCCTGCTTCCTCCTCTCTCTCTTTCTGCCTGCCTCTCTGCCTACTTGAGATCTCTGTCTGTCAAATAAATAAAATAAAATAAATAAAAAATTTAAAAAAAAGAAATGTAAAATGGGGCAGCTACTGTAGAAAGCAGGAAAGCAGCTTGGCAGTTCCTCAAACAGTTTCTCAAATATGACCCAGAAATTTCACTCCTGGATATCTTCCCAAAAGAAATGAAAACTTATGTCTATACAAAAACTTGGGCAAAATATTCATAACAGCATTATTCATAATATCCCAAAATTAGAAACAACCCAGTGTCCATCACCTGATGAAAAGATAAACAAAATGTGGCAAAATCTATCCAAAAATGCAATATTGTACAACCATAAAAAGAAATGAAGTAATGATACATTTATAAGCAAAATACCTTGAAGACATCATTATAAGAGGAAAAACCCAGACACAAAAGGCCACATATTTCATGATTCCATTTATAATGCCCAGAATAAGCAAACCCATAGAGACAGAAAGTAAATTAGTACTTGCCAGGGGCTAGGAATGGGGAAGAGTGGGGAGAAGGTAAAAGAGCCATGACCGCTAATGGGAAAAGAGTTTCTTTTTGGAGGGATAAAAATACTCTGTAATTAGACAGTGGCACTGGTTACATAACCTAGAGAACATACCAAAAACTATATACTTTAAAATGGTGACTCTTAAGGTATATGAATTGTATCTCATACAAGAAAAAGATCGCCTAGGGGCTCCTGGTGGCTCAGTTAGTTAAGTCTCTGCCTTCGGCTCAGGGCATAATCTCAGGGTCCTGGGATCGAGCCCCACATAGTGCTCCCTGCTTCTCCCTCTCACTCTGCCCACCACTCCCCCACCTGTACTCTCTACCTAAATAAAATC
The DNA here is from genome assembly GCF_020171115.1 of Neogale vison. Lineage (NCBI taxonomy): Eukaryota > Metazoa > Chordata > Mammalia > Carnivora > Mustelidae > Neogale > Neogale vison. The sequence continues at coordinate 59,200,407 of NC_058101.1, read as the reverse complement.
TTTAAAAAAAAAAAAAACCTCATAATTATAGCATCTTAAAATTATAAAAGTATAAAATGGTCAACAGTCTCTTGGGGTGATAAAAAGTATTTGACTCCTATTTTACAAATCTGAATGAATACATGGACAGTGAAAGTTTAAATCATGCATGCAAAACTCCCAGATCCTCTCTTAATCCTCAAATTTTTCTTCAATACCAAACACAATGAATAATGCCATCAAACACAATTATGTATATATAGTTACCAAAGCAGACTGTATCTCTACCAATTTCTCTCTCTTTAGCAAGCATATCAGAATATAAGGTAATTTTTTATATACATGTGTTATGCTACATATATTATCACACATTAAATATGTATCTACTTTATTACTAGACCATCTGAAATACAGAGCACAACTAATTACATCAAGTGTGTCATGACTGCCTTTATTACACTTCTATGATTATTTGAGATTTATGTCTAACATACTAAACATAATGGTTCTATTTTGGCTTAACTGCATTACCCTCATCCCCCCAAATTCATATGTTAAGGTTCTAACCCCTTATTCCTCAGAATGTGACTCTGGAGATAGGGTCTTTATAAGAAGTAATAAGGTAAAGTCAAGGTCATGTGGATGGACTCTAATCTGAAATGACTGGTGTCTTTATAGGAGATTAAGACCCAGACAGGCAGAGAGGAAAGAACATGTGAAGACAAAGGGAGATGACTGCCAACTACAAGCCAAGGAAAGAGGTCTCAAAAGAAAACCTTGATCCTGGACTTCTAGCCTCCAGAACTGCAGGAAATAAATTTCTGTTGTTTAAGCCATCCAGTCTGAGGTACTTCGTTACGGCAGTCCTGGTAAATCTCCTTAGCATGAAAAAAAGAAAAATCTCCTTAGCATGGAAACAAACACCAAAATAAAGAAATGGAACTAATATTTCAGAAAACTCTAAAATGAGTTCTTTGGAGACATAAAAGCTGAACTATTTCGGTTATAGCAGGACTTTAGAAATAGTAAAATTCCTCATCCTAAAGCAAAAGTTGACTTCCTACTAGCTTTTTGTGTTCCATATATGTATAAATATGTTTGTGTAGTTGAAGTTTTTTTTTTTTAATTCCAAAAGAGCCAACATTAAATTCCAGATGGATAGATAGCCTTGAATTGGCTTAAAACTTAGCTGTAACAAGATGGACATAAGTGAAATATTTTGGAGGAAAACAGCTGGGTTCAAATCTTGGCTCCACCTCCCAGCTATTTAATAACAATCTACTCTCTCTGAGATTCAGTTTCCTCAGTCACAAAGGGAGATCACTTAGCATGATACCTAGCATATAACCAATGCTCTATAAAAGGAGACATCATTTCATCATTGTATTTAAATAACTCAGCATTAGCCACAAGGAACAGTAAGCTATCTACCTAAGCACTACTTATGTGTGTGCTTGTGTGTGGCACCAATGTGCCAAGTGCTATTATCTAATTTTTACTCTAACTTAAGTAATAAAGCGCAAATAAAATCAAATTGACACAAGAGCTTATATTGCTTTGAAAAATAATACATACTTGCTCTAGACTCTATTTAATAATGACTCAAATACTTAAGGATTTAGATTTGTCAAATTCTCCCTAAATACACTATCTTAAAATGTTACATTCTGCCTGAAACTCCAGCCTTCCATTCACGTATCCAAACCCGACTAGTTTTGCAAAGACTCAGTTTAAGTTCCAGATTCTTCTTAATCCTCAGGTGACAATTTTTCCCTCCCATTCATACAACAGTGCAAAATTATATGTTGTCTTTCCTTTGTACTTTTTACGTAAATCTTGCTTCCACAACAAGACTTGAAGTTTCCTGACAGTAGGATTCCTGATATATGTGCCTAGGGAGTAGCCATGTGTTCACAGAAAGAATTTACTACTTCATGGACTATGTTAAGTAGTTATAACAAAGTGGGCTACTGCTTTTCTACATTACTTAATTTAAAAGTATTTCAAATTAGGGAGAAATCAGAACATATAGAGAACTACACAGAGATTTGAAAAAATCTTAAAGGATCATCTAATTTTGCCTAATTACCTAAATTAATTCTTTAAAGGTAATTATTAGATAAAATACAGACCACAATAACATTTTTTCATTTTTTCTTATTTTTCCATTGTTAGCAATATATCTCTTTTATACTCTACAGCAGTTAATCTCTACCAGTCCCTGAATGATAATGAGAATGTATTTTCACAGTAGCAACTGGTGACATTTCAATAAATCAATGTGCTGCAGTGATACCTAAATAAAAGCTTATTTCACTATAATGATGCTTCCAGGCTTCCCTCAAGTCAGGTGGTTACTTGCAGTTAATGATCTGTGACATACCACACAAGTAGTCCTAAAAAGACTTATTATCCACTGCATGTGCAACAATATTTGCTTTATGGATGGCTACATGAATGAAGACATTCAATGTAACTGTAAAAGTAAAATCAAAAGAAAACTTACAAGTAACATGTTTTCTTTAAGTAAAAGGGCTGTGACCATTTTCCATTAATACTTAACCTTTTGCTGGAGCAGTGCAACCACATATAACGCTCAAATCCATAAAGCCCAAGAGCTGTTCTGGGTTAATGCTAATTAACTGCCCGCAATCAAAAGAGCAGTAACTTCCCAAAAATGTGAGATCATCAACCTCTATTGCTGACATCAAAGTCTTATCAAAAAGCTTAATGAACAATAAAAAAGACAAATATGCTGTATGTTTGTTAAGAACGCATCTAACTGAATTTCTATATACCTGTTCAATAGAAACATGCTGACAAAACAATTATGCTGCACAAAATTTGCTAATCTCAAACAATCCTCTTATCTTTCATAGTTGCAAGACTTTGCAAGCATTCACATGTTTACCATTTATAATTTTATTTCATTCACTAGACTCAGCTTTTGTCCACCATATGTCCACTGTGGATTAACTATTCCCTTAGGTACAATTAAGGCCTTTCCATTTGTTGTAAGAAGAGCTAAGTATGAAGAACACAGCCAGAAATAACATTTATACCTCAACCAAAAACAGAAGCACATTGAAACTCAAACCATAGTCTATGCAGCATCTTTTTTTTTAATTAGACACATGTCTACATAGCAAAATAAACTTGAGATAAAAATTCATGGCAACTATACACCAGCTTTCACCATTGAGATTAGATATCAAAACGGTATCACCTTCAAGTTTAAATGATTTTTCGGAAAAATATATTCCTAAAATAGAAGTTAAATGAAGGCTAGTTTCCAAACATTAATAATAATTGAAACTTTAATCATTACTTACATATTTCAAGGACATTTTATACAATTTTTTAAAGATTTGGCTTTTAAATCCTTAAATTAAATATATATACATATACACTAAGCAGTACCTCCTCCCATTATACATAACTAGAAGACAGAATTTGAGGAAACAGTGAGAGACACAATAATAAGAACTAACACATTTAGCACCTGTTACATACAGGCTTTGGTTCTAGGGGATAGATAGATAGATAGATAAAACTCAACAACCTCCCTATAAAGTAGCTGCTATTATTATGCCCACTTTACAGATGGGAAAACTGAGCTACAAAAAGGGTATCTTACCACAGCCAAAAATTAATAAATGAGCCCATATCTGAACTTAAGTGGCCTTACTTAGAAGTCTGTGTCCTTAACCACTTCTCTACACTGTCTCTCTGTATTGAATATTAATGTGCCAGAACACACTCTATCATAAATATCCATAAAAGAAAAAACAATTTTTCATCTTTTTTAAACTAAAATTTTATACGAAAATTAAAAGATTAATTAGAGTTAGGAGTCTGTTTTCAAAAGAACTATATTTGTAATGTAGCAGGTGTCTTGCATGGTCTGATGTAGTAATGACTCATAAGCACAAAGTGAGTCTGTCATTATTAAACTCCTCTTCCGATTGAAAAATCTGGGGTCAGAGCTGTACAGAAGCCAAAACAGTATTATTTTCACTTTATTATCTCAAAAAGTCTATAGTTCCATTTTTCACTGAGACAGAGAATTAATACTTTTCTAGTCATTCATAACAAGTACCTATTGAACGCTTACTGTGTGCAGAGACTAAGCTAGATACTAGAATGACAACCATGAGCAGTCTCTGCCTTCATGGAGCTTCAACTACAAAACATCTGAATAACAAACTACGGGATGGGGGGGGAGTTTTACTCTAAAAATGGTGACTTTTTCAGAAGAATCACACAGTTTAAAAATAGATAAATAGTTATTAATTATTTAAAAATAAATAAAAGAGAAGGTAAAATGCAGCATTTAGACAACTGAGGGAAAGAAAATTAAGTGAGAAACTAGTATTCTGTCCTAGTCCTCTTCTATTTATTCACTTCTCTCAACACACTAAAGAGCTTAAGATTTGGGAAAGTCCTCACAGACTCCTCGTGTTCTACTTTTTCACTAAATCTGAATCAATGCAATAGATTGAAGATTAAGGAATGGAAATGACTCATTCAAAATTATATCTAAAAATAGAACAAGTTCAGAAACAATAAAAACACATGCATTTTATGCCCCCGGGTATTTGCACACATACCCCATGTCTGTCTTTCTCTTCCTATGAACATAAAACATGCTGTAATATCCTCCATTCTTTACAAACACACTACCACAGAATTCTGACCCACATTTCCTCCAGCAGCTGCCCCATTTACAAACTCCTTTATAGAGTGGCATTACGTATACATATCGCTTCTACTCATTGTCTACCATTCGTCGACTTCCCTTCTTTCTTCAAACTCACTCTACCCAGCTTTCACCCACACCACTCGCATGAACCTGTTTGCCAAGGTCAATACCCATCGCCTCTACATACTTTAATAATCATTCTTGGTCCTCATCTATTGATCAACCCCTTCTTAAAACACCTTTACATGTAGCTGCCAGGATACTTCACTCTTGGGACTACAATCTCCACTGGCCACATTTCAATTCCTTTGCTCCTCTTTCTTTATTTCCCCAAACTTTAAAACATGGCTATAGCCCAAGGATCAACCTTTGGACTTCTTCTCTTTTTATACGCATTCCTATGTAAAGTTCATCCAGTCTCAGGATTTAAATAAAATCAATATGTTGTTGACTCCCCGACTTTTATCTCTAGACCTCCTCTTGCCCCTGCACTCCAGACTCATTTCCAACTACCTATTAAATATCTCCACAAAGACGATTAATTTAAGCATCTCAAATTTAACATGTCCAAAAGCAAACTTGTGATTCTCACCCAAAACTTTTCTTCCTGCACTCTTTCTCAAGTCAGTAGATCGAACTTTAGCCTTCCAGATGCCTAGGCCAAAAATCTTGGCATTATCTTGCCTCTTCTCTCCTCTAACTCCACAACCAATCTATGAGAAAATCCAACACCCCCTTCGAAATGTATCCAGAGGCCAACTCCTTCTCACTACTTGTACCACCATTATTTTTCACCTGGATTATGTCAAAAACCTCTCATTTTTTTTTTACTTTGCTTCCATACATACCCACTAGAGTAAATTCTCTCAACAAGAACTGTAGTGATTCTTTCAAGTTAAATCACTTCATTCTTTTTTTTTTATTTTGTTTTATTTCTTTTCAGCGTAACAGTATTCCTTGTTTTTGCACCACACCCAGTGCTCCATGCAATACATGCCCTCCCTAATACCCACCGCCTGGTTGTACCAACCTCCCACCCCCCCATCCCTTCAAGACCCTCAGGTTGTTTTTCAGAGTCCATAGTCTACCATGGTTCACCTCCCCTTCCAATTTCCCTCAACTCCCTTCTCCAAACTCCCCATGTCCTCCATGTTATTTGTTATGCTCTACAAATAAGTGAAACCATATGATAATTGACTCTCTCTGCTTGACTTATTTCACTCAGCCTAATCTCTTCCAGTCCCGTCCATGTTGCTACAAAAGTTGGATATTCATCCTTTCTCATAGAGGCATAATACTCCATAGTGTATATGGCCCACATCTTCCTTATCGTCCGCTGAAGGGGATCTTGGTTCTTTCCACAGTTTGGCGACCATGGCCATTGCTGCTATAAACATTGGGGTACAGATGGCCCTTCTTTTCACTACATTTGTATCTTTGGGGTAAATACGCAGTAGTCAATTGCAGGGTCATAGGGAAGTTCTATTTTTAATTTCTTGAGGAATCTCTACACAGTTCTCCAAAGTGGCTGCATCAACTTGCATTCCCACCAACAGTGTAAGAGGGTTCCCCTTTCTCCACATCCTCTCCAACACATATTGTTTCCTGTCTTGCTAATTTTGGTCATTCTAACTGGTGTAAGGTGGTAATTGGTTTTAACTTGAATCTCCTTGATGGCTAGTGATGATGAACATTTTTTCATGTGTCTGATAGCCATTTCTATATCTTCATTGGAGAAGTGTCTGTTCATATCTTCTGCCCATTTTTTGATATGATTATCTGTTTTGTGTGTGTTGAGTTTGAGGAGTTCTTTATAGATCCTGGATATCAACCTTTTGTCTGTAGTGTCATTTGCAAATATCTTTTCCCATTCCGTGGGTTGCCTCTTTGTTTTGCTGACTGTTTTCCTTTGCTGAGCAGAAGCTTTTGATATTGATGAAGTCCCAAAAGTTCATTTTCGCTTTTATTTCCCTTGCCTTTGGAGACATATCTTGAAAGAAGTTGCTGTCTGCTAAAAACCCTCAGTGGCCTTCCTTCTCACCCAGAGTAAAAGTTGAAGCCCTTACAAAGGTTTTCCTGATCTGTTCTCTTCCTAGATCCTTTCCCCTTTGTATCTAACTTCACATCCTACACTATTCTTGCACTGACTATTCCCTATATATAGCTACGCACACAGCTATACACACACACACACACACACACACACACACACACACACACACATGCCTTCTTGGAGTTCCGGGGGTACGGGGGAACAAAATACTATCTGAAAGCCTTACTACTATTCTTCCCTTCTACTTGGGTAACTCTCCATCCAGATTATCTCTGAGACACTCCTTCTTCTTTTATCTCTTTGCTCAGATGTCATCTTCTCAAACTTTCCCTGCTACCATCTTTAAAATATTAATACCTTCTTCCTAGTCTTTTTTCTCCCCTCCCTGCTTTACCTACACAAAATATCATTTAACATATTATATATTTTATTATTCATTTATTTACTGTCTTCCTCTATTAAAACCAGGATAGATGAGGACAAGAATTTTTGCCTGTTCATTGCTGTATCCCAACACCTAGACATGTATGTGCAAAGTAACTATTTGTTAAATGAAATGAATGAATGAAAGAAGACACAGAAAACAAAACAAAATGAAATAGCTGCTAAACTGCTTTCTTTGTACTGTAAAAACTAGACATTTATATAAAATTTTAGGAAATAATATCGCAGAAAATAAAAAGTAAATTCTCAGCTTAAGAAAATTTTTAAATTAAAAGGAAATGCTATTTTTAGAGCCCCGCAAATACTCCAAAGTTAACAGTATTTTCAAGGTGTGCCTAGCAAGTAATAAAAAATAAATAACTCTTAGCTAGTTATTATTACTGTTATTAGGTATATAGACCTATCCAAGTATAAAGAAAATTCTTAATAATCTAACAAGTGAATAAAATGAGCCAAAGAAACCATCTGCAAAGATAAGAAGACAGGGTTTACAGGACATGTAAAGTTAAAATTAAACTCTCTTATGGGAGTTTAATTATGGGATGCCTGGGCAGCTCAGTTGGTTAAGAGGCTGCCTTCCACTTGGGTCAGAATCCAAGGGTCCTGGGATCAAGTCCCACATTGGGCTCCTTGCTCAGTGGGGAGCCTGCTTCTCCCTCTGCCTCTGCCTGCCACTCTGCCTGCTTGTGCTCCTCTCTGACAAATAAATAAATAAAACCTTTTAAAAAATAAATAAATAAAAATAAACTCTCTTAAAATTATATGGCAGTAAATATGTTCGAGTAAGCAGACTTATTACTAAACATGTTTGGGTCATCATATTTTAGGAATAGAAGGTGCTTATGATTACCAAATATAATCCCTCATTTTATGCAGGAGGATGATCCTAAGTGATTAAGTAAATTGGCCAAGGTGATGTAATCAGATAAAATGACAGCACCAGGACAAAAGCTAAAGTTTTCTGATCTCCACTCTAACTCTTCCTTTAAATTATGGAGCAAATCCACAATTACTACAGATAAAATTAAAATAAATTAATTAATAAAGAGGTTTAAATTACATTAATGAAAAATTTTAATTTCCTTTCTATAAAGAAATGTTTTATAGCTATAGATAACTTTAATTTATAAATTTTATAAAGCTATATATTTTTATAATTGTAATTTAATAAATTAAAATATTTAATAATTTCTTCTCATTTTTAAAATCAGAGATTTCCCATAAAAGAAAAAAAAAGTAAAGTGGATGACATTTCTTTAGCATTTAATAAAGTTTCTCTATCATGAGACGGAGACAAACATAAATTTCATAAACAGGGGTAGGGTGGCTCAGTTGGTTAAATGACTGCCTTCGGCTGAGGTCATGATTTCAGGGTCCTGGGATCAAGCCCCACATTGGGCTCCCTGCTTGGAAGGAAGCCTGCTCTCTCTCTCCCACTACCCTCTTTGTATTCCCTCTCTCACTGTCTCCCTCTGTCAAATAAATAAATACAATCTTAAAAAAAATTCTATTAAAAAATTTCATAAACAGATTGTTATGACAGAAATGCTTACACAATTCCCCCAAGCAAACAAAACAAAATCACAGAAACCTTAATGCTTCTCAGGCTAAGAACATTTTTTTTTAAGATTTTATTTATTTATTTGACAGAGAGAGAAATCACAAGTAGGCAGAAAGGCAGGCAGAGAGAGAGGGAAGCAGCATCCCTGCTGAGCAGAGAGCCCGATGCAGGGCTCAATCCCAGAACCCTGAGATCATGACCTGAGCCAAAGGCAGAAGCTTTAACCTACTGAGCCATCCAGGTGCGCCAAGCTAAGGACATTATAATACTGTCAAATGGTTTGAAGTAGGCTATCTATAAAAAGAAAATTAAGTATGAAATGACATAACATCACTGCAACAACTGATTTTGACGAGTATTATGAAAAAGCACTCATTTGACATTTTCTTCCCCAGTTAGTATCAGTCCTAACACCAGTCTGAATGCAATTTTGTGCATTTAATTTGAGTTAATTACTCCACCAACTGAACTGGAAATACTATCAAAATGTTCTGAAAGTATAGCAGGACTGTGAAGTATCATGTAAAGGAACAGCTTTAAGAGTGTGTGTTAAAATACTCTCTCAGTACACAGACTACTGATGCTGTCAGTATCAGAATCAGATGCTCTCAGCATTTTCCAGGATATAAATAATCATAGCTTTAGTTAACAAATTTACATGCAAAGAGAGGAAAAAGAAAAAAAAATGAAGCAACAGAAGCAAAAATATAAAGTCCATCTGAAAAAGACACTTGTGTCTGATACTTTAGGATTACTATTCCCAGAACAAAATAGAACCAAAGTATTAAAATAAATGGGCAAGGAGGCAGAATGTTTTAATTCACAATGTATAAACAGAATGAACTTTTCAAATTCTCAAAAGAGTTTCTGTTCACGCTTTATATAAATTATAAACTCTCTTAAGCAAACTGATAATAATGACTCACTCGTTCACTTTGCTATAATATTGTAGATAATAACTTTTATAGAAGTTAATGTGAGTCCTTCAAAATAGGAATCAAAGTAAATGTTACCTACTTCACATTTTCTATTCTGCAGATAAAATAAGAATTTTTGAACACTCAAGAGAGTCACAGGATAAGCAAGCATATTTCTGTAAATTCCACTGAAGTTTTTCAAGCTGAATGTATAACCATTTCTTAGACTCCTCTGTCACTAAGAATAAAGAACAATCTTTTAAAAACTTTGTGATAATTTTATTGAGGGCATCAGTTAAATTTTCCAACCTGAAATTTACTTGTTTTTCTAATACATTTCCATTGAGTTCAGGGAACACAACTACAGCGTACATTAAAATGTAACCTTTGAACCTGGCAGTGTAAAACATCACTTCCTGGGCAGAGATAGCACTCCAAGAACAATCAATCACTGTTAAGAAGAATATACACTCAACATTGTTAATTAGTGTTGATGCACTCTCCTCTATGCCCTCATCTGTCATGAAGATTGTTTAAAAATCTGAGTTATTAGTCTTTATTTGGGAAAGGATCTGGTTAATATCTTTAAGAGCAGAAATCATTCATCCACCCACTCTATCCCAGAGCGTGATAATTCCTATCCCCAATACAAGTTACTGATAACCACCACCCCTCCACTAACTAAGAAGCTATAAATCAGGGAGAGGGCAGCTTCTATGCAACCCCTGTTAATTTCTGTTTACAATCTATCCAACTGAGAATGTTAGCTAGTCAGGGGAGAAACTAGTTGATGGATCAGATAGTAGGAAAACATAACAGCTTAAACATAGAAAGTAACAAAATGACAAATTAAAATATCGTGTGCTTATAAAACATGGATTGAATTTAAAATTAATCTTTAAAAAATTAATATTCCTGAATGTTAATTTCATTTCAATGGGACTGAAAGAAAAATTAAAGGTGCAACTTCAATGCATATGGTTTTTGGAATTAAACACCAAAATTAAGAAAAAAATAAAAAGTCAAAAGTGTAGGTTTCTACCACTACATAAAAGTTACATCAGGAAAAAGCAAAATTCTTATTCTTTTATATTTATTTAACCTAAAATCATAATATAAAACCTATGACACTTTATCTCAAACATGATCCAGCATAATATAACTTCAATATATTTCCTAAGAAACACTGAAGTTGTTCACCAAGGTGGAATTCAGTAGGTCAGTTGGGCTGAAGGTCATCTAACAGATTCCCTGTATCTACACATGTATTTTTCCTCATTAAGAAAATCATTTTCCCTTAATAACACATTCCAGGCCATTAACACTTCAATGAAGGCTTCATGAAAAGGCTTTTATTCATTCATTCAACATTCATTCATTCAGGCACTGTTCTCAGTGATGAGGTCCCTAGGTTTCGTTGAGCTTACATTTTAGTGGGGAAAGAAGATAAGGAACAAACAAGAACATCAGATGGTACTGATGCTCCACAGATAATTGAAACCGAATTGTCTTGAGAAAGGAACTGCATAGCCTGTTTACACTGAGTGGTCAAGAAAGGCAACTCTGAGGAGATCACATTTAAGATGAGATCCAAATGATAAAATGGAGCCAGTCAAGCAAAGACCACAAGTATTTCAAACAGAAGAAATCCTATAGTACAAATTAACTTAGAATGTTTTCAGTACAGAAAAAAAAGACATGTGCCTTAGCATATAGTGGCAAGAGGCAGGAAGGAGCCAGATCACCTAGTGCTTGGTAAATCTGGATGAGGAGTTTGGAATATGTTTTCTAAGTGTGATGAGAAAGCATTAGAAGAGTCAAATAACATGATTTGCCATTTGGGAAGTGGACTACAGGAAGGCAAAGCCAGAAGCAGGAGGGACAGTTAGGAAGCTACTGCAGTAGTTCACATGAGGTGATGATGGTGTGTTAAGCCATTGCCAAGTCCACCTGTAATAAACCTGGAAGCAGACATAAACAGAAAACCTTGAGGCTCCGAGGTGCAGGCTCTGATCAACTGAGAGAGCAACGCTCTCAAGGCCAGGAAACCAGGTACCAGACCTGATAAATCTGACTCCCCGAATTGCAGAAATCGTCTTAAATAGCAACAGAATGGTTTCCAGGTGTCTATCAATTGTTTCATTCCACACTGGGCTGCAGACACCATCAAACTTCAACAGCTCTTCAGTAAAGAACACAGAATAAGTAGGTAACTTACCCTCTTTCCTATTTTGGAAGTTACCTATCAAGAATTTATGCTTACCTCGCTAAGGAAAAGCAGGGCCTTCCATGAAGATTTAGACATAATTATATTTATTAATCCCAACAACCAAACAGAGCAAAAGAAAGGCAGTCAATTTTTTAGAAAACTTGAAGGCAGCTAAGCAAAAGAATAAAATAAGACTTAATTAATTTGGTTAAAATTAAGGTTAACAGGTCCCTATCACCCCTTAAGCACTCTCTTTGTCTCAACCTTTGTGCAAATTAATGTCTAACTGAATACACATAGCTGGCACTCCAGAATGTTTGCTGAATTAAATTGCTCCACCCATCACATGGTACAGAGAAGTATTGATCTAAAACACAAAACAAAACAAAATAAAAACCCAAGGCATAAGATGATGACAAACGAATTCTCTAGGAAATTCACCTACAAGCCACTTTTGTAAGATATCTGTTTCAGCTCTACTAATTTGTAATTGTGATAATTTAAATTGAAGCTATAATCAGTTTTTTTAAAGGCTATTATGAATGATAATGGTGGTGATAAAAGTTATTGAGGATTTACAGTATACAGATTATAGACTAAGTGCTTTCCATGTAATATCTCATTTAAAGTTTAAACCATCTTTATCAGACAAAAGCTATTATCCTTACCTGCAGATGAGGAAGTTGAGGTATGCAGATACAAAGTAAACTCTGCTGTCACACTGCTATTAAATGAAGAAACTGGGCTTGTAAAAGCAAAGCACCCCAAAATTTAAAGCCCTATGATCTTAACCATAACTCAACACAAATTTAAATAGTACCGGGGTCCAGTCAGTTAAGCGTCTGTCTTCAACTCAGATCATGATCCCATTGTGCTGGGATCGAGCCCCACAATAGGCTCCCCACTCTTGGGGGGTCTCCTTCTTCCTCTCCCTTTGTGTGCTTGTGCTCTCTCTCTCTCTCTTTCTCTGGTAACTAAATAAAATCTTAAAAAAATAAAAAATAAATAAAATCTTAAATAGTACAAAGAAAAAGCAATAATGTCCTACAGCCTTTAAGAATAGAATATAGAATAAAATAAATTTGTTTTAAGCATTATACACTGAAATAATTTAGTTGTTACCAATTCTATTTCATAAAAGCAAATCCCTTCCTATACTGGCTACTTAATTATGCCAGTTACTTTTTATTTTTAAACATAATAAAACACAACTTTTAATAAAAATAAACCCATAACTCATTCCTACCTAAGACTATCCTCAATCCTTAGCCCAAATTTCTGTGAGTTTACTATATTTTAATAAAAAACAAATGATTTTATAACATTATAAACTCTTCCTATAATACAAATTCACACATACACACACATATGTACACACTCCCTCTCCTCTCCCTCCCTCCTTCCTTCTCTCTCTCCCTCTCTCTCCCTGTATAGAAATTTTCTGTCTATCCTATCTTTCTGCTAAATTCTGGCTAAAAGCTGGCTACCGCTGGGACACCTAGGTGGCTCAGTCGGTTAAGCACTGGACTCATTTCAGCTCAAGTCATGATCTCATGGGTTGTAGCATCAAGCCTCACATGAGACTTCTCACTCAGCATGGAGTCTGCTTGGGATTCTCTCTCTTTCCCTCTCCCTCTACCCCTACCCCCCACCGCCCCCCGGCTCATTCACTTGCTCACATGCACACATGCTTTCTCTCTAAAATAAATAAATAAATAAAATCTTTTTTGAAATGAAATAAAAGTTGGCTACTGCTGCCAATATTTTCATACATACTTCTTTTCAACATATGCTTTCTATTTTGCAACGTTCTAAGTTGCAAAGAAAAGGACACAATGATGAGTTTTAAAAAGCACGTTTAGGTAGAAGATGATTCTTTATAGATAAGGAACATAATAATCCAGTTTCAGATATCTTCCCATCATGTTTCTTTTGTTTTCCCTTTAATCCATATGTCAAATCTTTGCTTTTTAATATAATTTTGCCCCCCAAAACAGAAGGTGAGAACATACTACTATACTACTGTAACATCAACTTGGAAACACAGATTTCAAGATCTTTTATTACATGACCATATGAAATCAGCCCAGTGACAGTATGCAGTAAATAATATCCAGGAAAATGTTCATCTTATAATCTCTTCATTTTACAAATGTAACATTCTGTGTGACTGCACACTTTATTCTATAATCTCATTCTGAAAAAGAGTATTATAAATACAAGGAAGGGGTTAAAGCTAAGCCAAAAGCTAAAAAAACTCAACTTTTTATGCTATTAAATCTCAAACATAACACTAATATTTTTTTCATAAATTCATATAACTTATATAAATGTTTGTTTTTAAAACTTAGGAATGGCATCACCAGAACAGTCCCACAATCAACCTAGTCTGATAGCCTCTCTTTGACAGTGACTAATGGCAGATGCCTCACAGGACCGCATAAACACATAACGTATAAAATTATGCACCACTACACCATTTTGTCTTGAAAGAAATAAAAACAAGCCTCAACCCCCAACCCTTTTCTACTCTATAATTTCCTAAAAGGTGATGAGAAACTGCTACTAAAGCACAAATTTAACCATAATACATGCTAGTGCTTCAGTAACATGACAACAAAGAAATGGTCTCCTAAAACAAATAGCTGCACTCAAAAATAGAATCTAAATCCATGAAACAAGATGGGATAGGGAGGGAGACAAACCATAAGTGACTCTTAATCTCACGAAACAAACTGTGGGTTGCTGGGGGGAGGGGGGTTGGAAGAAGGGGGGTAGGGTTATGGACATTGGGGAGGGTATGTGCTTTTGGGTAAATTGGAAGGGGAGATGAACCATGAGAGACTATGGACTCTGAAAAACAATCTGAGGGGTTTGAAGTGGCGGGGGGGTGGGAGGTTGGGGTACCAGGTGGTGGGTATTATAGAGGGCACAGCTTGCATGGAGCACTGGGTGTGGTGAAAAAATAATGAATACTGTTTTTCTGAAAATAAATAAATTGGGAAAAAAAAATAGAATCTAAGGTCATCAAAACTTTCTAAGGAAGAATTTCAATGACTTTAAAAACATCTGATTCATTTAATTAGAACTATTTACGGAACAGAAGAGCAAAATTGAACTAAAGCTTTAAAAAGCTGTATCTTTTACTCAAGACACCCATTTCATGATATATAATACTATTTTCTAAAAAAGTATTATAAAATTTGTATTTTTAACTCTTCAGAGAAATGGTATCCACACCTGTTTTATAATGATTTTAAAGTAAGGCCTGGATTTATTAAATGTTCATCTAAGTGTGCAAAAGCACATAATGAAGAAATCTTGGTTTAGTCCTACAGGAAGCACTATTTCCTAAATAATTACACACACAAAAATGCACTACACTTTTAAAGACCTTTGGAGAAGACAATTCTCCTGGTAGTATACTTGGGTATTGGTTTAACAATGCTTGTAGTCAGGAAACTGTTCCTGACCTAAATCCTCCATGGTATAATTTAAATTCATTTCTCTTTTTCTGACCTCAAATAGTTATAGAAGATTAGGTTGTATCATAATATTTTATATTTAAAAACCCTTATTAATGTCTATTTCTCCAGGTAACTGCTCTGTAGGACTATGAACCAACTAACAGTCCTGTACTAAATTCAGTCTTATAATTTTATATGCTATATATCATAGCCCAAGAGACAGATCTCAAAAATTACTTATCCACCATTTTTAACAAGCACTACTCATCTCTCAATACAGTCTTTCCTTAAAAAAAAAAAAAATCTGTATTTTAGAACAAACCCCAAAAATTTAAAAAGGGAAGTTTATGAGAGATGGGAGCAAGAAACAATGCATACAAAATTCTACCCAAATGCTGCTTTCTTTCCTAGAAAAGGGGACCATTTAATGAAATCTATCTCTCAAAATCTCTGGGGCAGAGCTGAAGCTGCAGTGCAGTATCATAAAATCTGCAGCTGTGTTGCTGTTCTTAATAGTCCATGCTGCTTCCTCAGTCCACAGGAAGCCAAAACACACATGGTCAGAACAGAACTTACCTGAACAGGCACTGGCCAAAGCAGCAGAGCAGTTATGACAAATCAAGCAAGCATTAAAACTCTTACTGAAAAGATTGTATACATCTTTAAAAATATTCCCAACTAATGTGCTTACTCCAGGAAAGCTATATCTTTGATGTTTCTAAACATTAACATTTTGGTAGAAAAAAAGACTATGGGATAGGCAAATAAACTACTATACATAAATAAGCATTAATAACTTACTTTTATTGCCCACCAAGGCAACCAGTGGCTGAGTTTCTGACTCCTCGCTCACTTTCTTCACCACAGAATACCAGTCTTCTAAATTCTCAAAGCTTTGATAATTTGTAATATCATATACCAAGAGGATTCCCTGTCACAAAAGAGTTACAGAATCTTTGTAAGATACCTGGCACATGCATGGCAAGTTACAATGAATATAAGAAAACCGTATCATAGAGGTGAAAAAGCTGCAAGGTCCATAATCCTGCCTGTAACTTTCATGAGGTCGACCATGTAAGCCTTTCAGTAACAGCCATCTGCTGCTGCTCTTTTTAAATATTTTCAAAAATGGAGATTCCATGACATCCCTTGATAGTCAATTTTAGTGTTTAACACAATTTTCTTTAAATGAAATAAGTCGATTTCCTCTTTTGGTCCTCTGTGCATTTGGAGAACAACATGAGAGTATCCTCCTCATAATAACCCTTCATGTACTTGAAGATAGTTAAGTAACTCCTTTACCATCTCCTTTCCAGAATAAACAAATTCAATTCCTTAAACTTGCCTCAAAGGACCTATTTTCTATCCCTTTAATCATAGTTGTTGGGTTCTTCCCAGGACACACTACATACAGTTTTTTGACATCCTCTTTAAAATGAGCAATGTAAAACTAGACATGATACTGTAATAAGAGCCTGAACAAAGCCAAATATAACAGAGGGATTGCTTCCTGCCTCTTATATATCATATTCCTTTTAATATATCCCATTATTCTGTGTGGGAAGGAGAAGAAGTATGTACACACACAAAAATAACAGTGCCACATTCTTGATTCTCATCCAGTTTGTGGTCAAACACTTAATACAAAGCTCTGCATACAGTGTAAGTCTGGACCCTAACAGCATTTATGTCTCCTTCTTCTTAGGTTGTAATCATAAATTTTAACTACATTTTTGTACCTACTATGTATCTAGACATATATTTAGATTTTTTCATTAGTCCTTTCAACAATCGTGCAATGCTGGTATTCTTATTCTCATTTTACTAATAAACAGAGGTTACAATAACCAAGGTCATACAGCTAGGTAAGTAATGAAGCCAGATATGAATCAAGAGCTGAAAGAATATAAAGTTCACTCATTCATTCTATAAGCACTTGTCTACCAACTATATGCCTAGGAGTATAAATTCCAAACCTCGAAAGACTCAGTCTTGCAGCAAGGCAGGCACATAAACGGACAAGTACAGAACACGAAAGTGATTGCCAGTGATATGCTGGTAAAGGTTAATCAACTGGCTATGGTCATGGAAGCGGGTAGGGAGCTATAGAGTGTGATTTGTAGCATTTGCCTATTTCTGTGGTGTAAATAACCCCCTAGGGCCATTTTCGAGATACTGATGTCACTTCACTGAACAGAGCTAGGTAGGACACCACCATACTGCATCTGCACCATAGTTACACTAGACATAAATAATTTCAAGAACAAAGATAATAACAAAAATATATGTTAAGATAACATGCATCTGAGCATATATCTTTGTTTTCAGTATAATTTATATCTTTCTGTATAATTTTTAATCATGAATGTATTCAACAACTGGCTCACAAAAATTCCCAAAAATTTAACGACTTTCCCAAGCCAGTTTCAGCACACTATCTCATAACTTTCTAGCACCATGCTCTTTTATTAAATTACACTGGCTGCAAAGTCACTTAGCTTCTCTGGGTCTCGGGTTTGTTTGCCTCTAAAATTAGATCACTGAGGGGCACTGGGGTGGCTCAGTTGGTTAAAGCCTCTGCCTTTGGCGCAGGTCATGATCCCAGAGTCCTGGGATCGAGCCCCACATCTGGCTCTCTGCTCAGCAGGGAGCCTGCTTCCCTTCCTCTCTCTCTGCCTGCCTCTCTGCCTACTTGTGATCTCTGTCAAGTAAATAAATAAAATCTTTTATAAATAAATAAATAAATAAATAAAATTAGATCATTGAAAGTTAATCGGTCTCTAAGATCCCTTCCAGTGTAAATATTCTATAATTTTTATGCAAAATCATTTGTCTGATTCATTTTGATAACTTAGACACCTATATCTGTCTTCTCAATGCTTTCAAATAACGTCCAACACAGAATTATTTGAAATAATCAGCATAAGTCCACTTTTCTTTTCTTTTTTTTTAACATATAATGTAATATTTGCCCCAGAGTTACAGGTCTGTGAATCATCAGGCTTTCACATTTCACAGCACTCACCATAGCACATACCCTCCCCAATGCCTATAACCAGCCACCCTATCCCTTCCCCCACAAACCCTGTTTGTTTCCTAAGATTCAGAGTCTCTTATGGTTTGTCTCCCTCCCCAGGCCCATCTTGTTTAATTTTTTCCCTCCCTTCACCCAGGACCCACTGCCTTGCAATTTTCTTATTAATAACATCCCAGGGGCTCCTGGGTAGCTCCATCAGTTGGGCATCTGGCTTTTGGTTTTGGTTCAGGTCATGATCTCCAGATCATGAGATCAAGCCCCAGGGTTGGGCTACACGTTCAGTGGAATCTGCTTGGGATTCCCTCCCTCTCTGCCTCTCCTCTCAAATAAATTAATAAGTAAATAAATAAATAAGTAAAATCTTTAAAAAAGAAAAGAAAAATGCCCCAGAACTGGCCTTTGAAGAAAACTAATCTTCAATCTACTGTCTCCACCTCCAGTTGACTTGAATGATACAATATATTGTGTTAAAAGAGCTCTGTCCTGAAAGTCATATTGCTGTTGGACTACAGTCTTGGCCCTACCATCTACTGATCTTGGGCAATGCTTTTGTCATCCACCTCTAAAATACTTAATATGTCTACATGATTATTTAAAGTAATAAAAATAGACTTATTTAAAAACTAACTTTAAAGTTAAAAACTAACGGGGTACCTGGGTGGCTCAGTGGGTTAAAGCCTCTGCCTTCAGCTCAGGTCATGATCCCAGGGTCCTGGGATCAAGCCCCACATCAGGCTCGCAGAGGGCCTGCTTCCCCTCCTTCTTTCTCTGCCTGCCTCTCTGTCTGCTTGTGATCTCTGTCTGTCAAATAAATAAATAGAATCTTTAATAAAAATAAATAAATATATAGATAAAGAAAGTTAAAAACTAACTTAAAATTTTTTTAAAAATTACATAATGGCTGGGAATTTTTTCTTTATTATTCTGAGCGAATAAGAATCACATTTTCAAGGCAACTTTGAGGTAGTTTTTATACTCATAGTTGAGCCACCAACCTGTGATGTCTCTTACCTTTAGATTTTTGGAACTCTTCAAATCAATATACGAAAATCTTCATCTTAACATGGACCAATACGTGAATGTGACAGAATATGCAAATAAAACATGGCCATCTTCTCTTTGTGATCAATACCAAAGACCAGAGCTACAGAATAAAAATTAAGTACTACTAAGGTGTCTGGGTGGCTCAATCAATTATGTCTCCAACTCTTTTATTTATTTATGTATTCGAGATAGAGCGAGAGTGAGACAGAGAGAGAGTGCACAAGCACAGGGAGCAGCAGGCAGAGGGAGAAGCAGGCTCTCCACTGAACAGGGAGCCTGATGTGGGACTCCATTCCAGGACACCAGGATCATAACCTGAGCTGAAGGCAAACATTTAACCAACTGAGCCACCCAGGTATCCCAAGCCTCCAACTCTTGATTTCAGCTCAGGTCTCCATATCAGGGTCATGAGTTTGAGTCCTATACTGGGTTCCACACTGGGCATGGAGCCCACTGCATCAAAACTAATAATGTATTTTATGGTGACTAACATAACACAATAAAAATTAAAAAAAAAAAAAATGGGGGGCACCTGGGTGGCTCAGTGGGTTAAGGCCTCTGCCTTCAGCTCAGGTCATGACCCCAGGGTCTAGGGATCGAGCCCCGCATCAGGTTCTCTGCTCAGCAGGGAGCCTGCTTCCTTTCCTCTCTCTCTGCCTGCCTCTCTGCCTACCTGTGATCTCTATCTGTCAAATGAATAAATAAAATCTTTAAAAAAAAAATGGGGGCACCTGGGCGGCTCACTCAGTTAACTGTTGGCCTTCGGCTTAGGTCACTGTCCCAGGGTCCTCGGATTGAGCCCTACATCAGGCCCCCTGAGAGTCTGCTTCTCCTTCTCCCTGTCCTTCAGCCCCTCCCCCCAACTCATGGTTATGCACTCTCTAATAAATAAATACAATCTTTTCTAAAAATTTAAATTAGATACTATAGGAATTGGTAAACTATGGCCCCCAGGTCAATTCAGCTCAAAGCCCATATTTGTAAATAAATTTTCACTGAAATACAATCATACTTATTTAAGTATTATCAATGGCAGTCTTTGTACTACAACTGCAGAACTGAGTAGCTACAACAGAGACAATATGGCCTGTGAAACCTTAAATATTTTCTATCTGGTTCTCTAAGGAGAAGTTTGCCAATTCCTGATCTAGATCAGTATGTCCAATATTTTTAAGAGAGCAAACCTATGAATCTTCCAGAACTCATAAGAAAGGCAGAAGGATTAAATGTCTTTCATTAATCTAGCTATCCATCAACCAAAACATCTGTTCATAAACCCCATTCTCAATAACACTTAATGTAAAAAACTATGATTCCATCTTTGCTCCTAACATGACAATCCTTCACCAATTCTGACCTACACCAATGTGGTCAAATTCTGAAAAGGGAAAATGAGAAAACAGAAAAGACAATAAAACACAGAAGTGTTCTAGAATTTTCAGTTTCAACTCTGACCTGTAAAAAAGCCTGGAAGTCATCATGTCTGTCCTTATAGTAAGAAAAAAATCTAAACAAACTAAAAATCAATGACTTCTCTTGGGCAAAACAGAGAACTGAGTTTGCAGGGTAAGTCACCACCCTGAAATCTGGGAGATAGGTGAATTGAAAGAGTCACAGCCAAAACATGTTTAGCTGAACAAAAGCCACTATAGCCAGTAAAGAGTGGGAACACTTAAATGATAATTTCGACAAATTGCTGGAGGCTGCATATGATCCACTTTGAGAATGAAAAACTCCAGGTGACATAGTATGGGAGTACTCTTACACTTTCACAGATTTTACCTCCAGAAACCCTAGCAGATCCTTTTGGTAAAGCATCAAGAAATATACCCCACATGGCTCTGACATGGTGAGAGACAAATTAACCATTGTAACATACCCCTAGAGTATTATCCACAAAAAAAAGTGTCTTATATCACATAGGGGAAAAACAGTTCCCATCTCCAGCCCCCTCTAGCCATCCTCTCTCACCTGAGTGGGAAGAGCTAATAAACTCGTGTGAAGGTCACAGCCCGGGGACTCAAGGCCAATATAAGACTGTGACTTAATGAAAGTATATAGATTGCTTCCCTGCCTCCATACTTTACCACACCACCAACTGGGTTCCAGCCGAATAGCAGTGTATTACATTTGAGAGCTGCAAAACACAAACCTCAACTGAAGAAGAGTTTTTTGAGGTTCCCAAAAAGGGAGAAAAAAACAAGAACACTAGAGGAATTGGATGTCTCCAGTACCTAGAGCCTCAGCAAACATTAAACACAGACCAACTCCTGGCTAATTAACATAAAACCTCACACTAAAGCCCTATTTACCTGAGTTCTTATTACTCTATACATCATACCTTGCCTTAAAAAAAAAAAAAAAAAAAGGGACAACTGGGTGGCTCAGTAGGTTAAGGGTTTGCCTTCGGCTCAGGTCATGATCCCAGGGTCCTGGGATCGAGTCCTGCACATCAGGCTCCTTGCTCAGTGGGGAGGCTACTTCACCCTCTGCCTCTGCCTGCTTGTATTCTCTCTGTCAAATAAATAAATAAAATATTTTAAAAATTAAAAAATAAAAATAAATTAGAAGGCAGTTTGAAGGAAAAAGTAAACCTTAGAACCAGACTCAAATATGATATGGATTTTGGAATGATCAGGACTTTAAAACAAATAATGATAAATATTTTTAAAAAGGTTCCAATGGAAAAGGTAGACAACATACAAGAACTAAGCGAAATAAGTCCATCAGAGAAAGACAATTATCATATGATCTCTCTGGCGGGGGGGTGGGAGGTTGGGGTACCAGGTGGTGGGTATTATAGAGGGCACGGCTTGCATGGAGCACTGGGTGTAGTGAAAAAATAATGAATAATGTTTTTCTGAAAATAAATAAATTGAAAGGAAAAAAAAATCATATGATCTCTCTGATATGAGGAAGAAAGAGTATTAGAAAAGGAGTAAGTAAAAGTAAAATAAAAGCATTATTTTTTATTCTTACATGATCTAAAATGCAAATGTTTAATAATAGTAACAATGTATTGAGTGATTATAGCATATGGGTAAAGTGAAATGAATGATAGTCATGTCATAGGGGATAAGGGGATGGATTAAGAATAATGCTTTTATGAAGTATCTGAACTATACATGCAAAGCAATACAGTGCTATGTGATGGTGGACTTAAACTAGTTAAAAATATATACTGAAAACTCCAGGGCAATTGCTTAAAAAAATGTATTTACATATAACTGAAAGGTTAAGAGAAGAGTTAAAATGCTCAAATAAAACAATAAAAGCGAGAAAGGTTTAAAAAAAAACAAAAGACTAGCACAAGAATTAGAAAACAAATATGACAGGAATTAACCAAACTGGATCAATAATCACTTTAAATGTGAATAGTCTAAATATACCAACTAAAGGACAGATTATCAGAGGGGATGGAAAAACCAAGATTCAACTATACATTGCCTACAGAAAATTCACTTTAAATATAAAAACACAAATTAAAGGGATAGAGAAATACCAAGCTAACACTAATGAAAACAAAACTGGAGTATTCATATTCATTTCAGACAAAGCAGATTTTGGAATAAGGGAAGGTATTGGGTATAAAACGATAAAGGGATCAATTCTCAAAGAAGACATAACAATCCTTAATGTGTATACACCTAACAACAGAGTATCGAAATATGTAATGCCAAAACTGATAGAACTGTAAATCCACAAATCACTAGTACTGTTGGAGACCTAAACGCCCCCTTTCTCACTGACTGATACATTAAGCAGCTGACAATCAGTAACTTACATGAAACATTCACCAAGACAGACTACATTCTGGGCCTTAAAATATACTTTAACCAATTTATAAGAATAGAAATCATACCACCTGTGTTCTTAGACCACACAGGAATCAAACCAGAAATCAACAATAGAAAGATAGCTGGAAAAACTCAAAATATTTGGTTATTAAACAAGATGCTTTTAAATAACACATGGGTCAAAAAAGAAGTCTCAAGAGAAGTTTTAAAATAAATTAATAAAAACACAGCCTATCAAAACTTGTGGGATATAGCAAAAACAGTGCTTAGAGGAAAATGTATAGCACTGAATCCATATATTAGAAAAGAAGAAACATCAATGATCTAAGCTTCTACTTAAGGAAACTGAGGAAGAAGAGCAATTTAGGCTTAATGAAAGCAGAACCAAAAAAAAAAAAAAAATCATAAAAACTAGAGCAGAGGGGCACCTGGGTGGCTCAGTAGATTAAAGCTTCTGCCTTCGGCTCAGGTCATGATCTCAGGGTCCTGGGATCAAGCCCCACATCAAGTTCTCAGCTCAGTGAGGAGCCTGCTTCCCCCTCTCCCTCTCTGTCTGCCTTTCTGCCTACTTGTGATCTCTGTCAAATAAACAAATAAAAAAAAAAAATCTAGAGCAGAGATCAATGAAATTTAAAAGAAGAAAATAATAGAGAAAATCAACAAAACCAAAAGCTGGTATACCTCAAGCCAGATTAACCAAAAAAGAGAGAGAGGGGAAGAGAAAATTCAAATTAATGAGGGGACATCACTATTACTCCCACAGACATTATAAGAATAGTAAGGGAGTAATATAAACAACTCTATGGCCAAAAGGTTGATCACAGAGATGAAAGGCAATTCTTTAAAAGACACAACTGACCAAAACTCATACAAGTAGCCACTGACCAACACCAAGGCCTCTAACCACCAGCTTCAGCACACACCAAAGTCATATGTCTAAGTACTCACCTCTTCAGGAGCCTATAACACAAGCACGCTCAAAGCCCTGAATCTCTCACCACATCCATCAATCCGGACCTCTTCTGACTGCTTCCAGAAAACTATCAAAATCTTCTCAGCCACAAGAAAGTATAAATCTCTCAAAAATGCAACACAACTTGGCAACAACTGAAGCAATCTACCAGGAACTGCTAGAAGTATTTTCTTGGCAACACTAAGGCCACTGAAACCCACCTCCATGTCTCATGTTCCTGATGCACTTTTATCACCTACCTACATTCCATTCATCTTTCTCCTGTATTTCTTCCCTACACTGCTCTGTGCTTGCTTTCCCTGCTTTACCCTCAAACTGCTCCTCTTCATCCCAAATCTTTTTGTTAAGACTTTTGGAAATCTTTCTGTATCTTCAAATTCTTCAAAAAAAAATCCCTGTATTTTCTATGCCTTAACTTCACTTTTTCTGCCTGCAATTACTAGAAGACACTATCACCCCTTCTCTTTATAAACCACAAGACTTTGAGTAAATATTACATAAAGTTTCTTCATACAGTATTTTGTTTTCACCTATTTTCACTTACCACCTTATCTAATGAACATGATGAACCACTAACCAGATAGATAGCATTTTCAAAGGAATACTGAAGTTTCAAAGGACAGTAACTTATCTAAATACTGTAAGTTATTCCACAGATTTAGTTCAGAAATTTAACAGGCACAATACACACACAATTTAACCTTCCACAAAATGAAAGGTTTCCAGTTCCCGTAATACAGGCATTTTTTTTCTCCCTGATTTGTACAACAAATAATCTACTTTGGCTTTTACTTATATGTGGAAATGTGTTAAAACATATAGATTGTACCATAGTACTAACAATATACACTTTGCTCCATAAGTACAACCTATAAGAAGAAACACTAATGCAAGAGAGGTCTGTATAATCAGTTATAAGATGGCAAATATCCAAGTAAGAAATGCACAGTAAAAGATAGCACATGGTCTCAGAGAGTCCAGCTTTGCGATGCATTCTCTCCCCATCATGTGGGCATCATGTGGGCAACCAAATCCTTTTGTTGGTGGTTAACAGGCTGGCTCATCTGTGTGGGGCACTGGCAACAATAGTAGTTGTGTTCTGCCTCACAAATGACTACACTTCATTGAGTTTATGCTCAGTAAGGCAGTGTTTGCAAACCACTTAGATTCCAGGATGGAAAGAGCTACAAAAATGAAACACCCAGTCCTTCTCTGAGGTTTGTTATTAGCCTCTGTTAGCCACAGGTTACAGGGCACTAAACACTATGTACTGTGTGTTTGCTTGTAACCACTATGAAAAATAGCCTATGACATCTTTCTGAAGACTCCTAGAAAATTTTAAGTTAATTTAAAATCTGGGAATTTAACTGGGAAATGCTTCCATTCTTAGAACTAGTTCTTGTCAAAATATCTCACTAATTCTTTCTTGGGTGTCAATCCTATTTTGTTTCAACTAACACTATTCAATAGATGATTGCTCAAGTTTAATGCTACTGGGGGTAAAATGTAAATAAGGTAAAACAGTTCTACTTGAATCTAAGCTCATTCCCAGCCTACCAATAAGCTTCTTGATGTTCAGAAATGCTTTAAGAAAAATAGATTCACTAGTTTAATAGCCCAGATATGTATAAGATAATTCTTTCTATATACAATACATAAGTTAGAGAACCTAAACCACAATCCTAAATAATCCATTAAACTGATGTCCTCAAAACAGCCTGACAAAACATCATTTCTGAGCAACTTCTATCCTGTAACATTTATACCAAAATGCAAAGTATTCATTCATGAGATGAGCAATATAAGCATCTATAGAATTCTAGAAACAGTATAGATACACTTTGAAGAATAATTATATGACTATATAAAGTTGTTAAATATCTTAAAATGCTACTGGAATATTTTGAAAGCAATGTTTCTGAAAAGTAACATTCCCCTCAGTTTTTGGTAGTGAATTGTCCTCAGAGCTTCTCTGGCCTAGGTAAAAAATTTACATAAATTTAGAAAAATGTACTTCATGTATTTTGTTTGCATAAGCTAATTTAGAATCTCTGGAAAGCAGAGAAAATTAAGTATATTTTCATTAGTTTACAATAATTCATTTTGATCATCTCAGAATTCACAGTTTCCTGGCACAATTTGATGAAAATGTTCATGAACTTCTCAGAAATACTGTCCTTACATTGCTGTTCAATTAAACAAGATACAGTCTTATAACATTCACACAAATTGTAAAGTATAAACAATAAAAGGCAAGAAAAAAATGTCATATATACCTTCAAAACAGAAATCTTATTTGACAACTTATAAGAGGGAATATAACATGCTCTTTCTCATAAGATATGAGGGACATCAGAAGAGAATACAGATATTTTACTAAACTCAGGATCCCTAAAAAAGATGAAAATTTTTTTAAATTTCTACAAATTCGACCAATAATGTCTGATTTTTAAGCAATTACATAATAGCATAAAACACTACAAAAAAATGATTTAGAAGAACAGTCGCATAACATTGTGAATGCACTAAATGACACTGATTATATACTTTAACAGTGGTTAATGCTGACTTCAAGTCAACATTAATTTTATATATAATTTTCTATTTATAATAAATTTATATAAATCAAATAATAAGTTTTTAAATGATGGAAAGGTAAAAATAAGAGAATTACATACCCTCAATTTTTAGTGAAGAAAAATTTAATTTTGTATTATTTGCCCTGAGATTCACAAAATCTTCCTACTCTCCACTAACTAGATAAATCTATAAACAATAAAAAGTTATCTTATTTGACATTCAGAGTCAAATATTATGAGAAGCTTGACTAATGTAATGTTTATCTTTTTAAAAAATCCAATATGTACCCCTGAAGGTAGACTTTAAAGGACAAAGAGGAAAGAGATTATTATTTTCAAAATTCATTTTACCAAACAGGTGAACAAAACAAAGAACTGTGGCTTCCCACAAATCTCTGTCCAGCAATTCTTTTTTATCTAATATCACTTTGAATGTACTTAGTTTAAAGCAGAAAAAATTAAACAGAAAAGCCAGACACAAAAATCTGAGATGTATCTTTTAAGAGAAAAATGAATATGCATAAAATGTAACATCAGTCTCTCCACATATGAGATAAAAATCAAGTTAGAGAGAGAGAGACAGAGTGTGTGTGTGTGTGTGTGTGTGTGTGTGTTTATGTATGCGTGTACCCAGTTGTATGTGCTTATGAGAAGAGTATTTTTAGAACTGGAATAATCACAGAATTTATGTCATACCTGTGCTCCATAGATATATTTATCCAACATCTTGCCTCCTATTGTCTGTCCTCCTATATCCCAAACTTGGAGAGTAACATTCAAGTTCCCTTGAATATAAAAACAAGAATGCAGAAAAGGTAAGTAACAAAGTAACAACTGAATACAGTTCCAAAGAATTCTAAATCACAATGATAAACTGTGGAACTAATCTGCCTTTTTTTTTTTAAGATTTTTATTTATTTATTTGACCCTAATCTGCCCTTTATTCTGCATGTTCATATGGTCAGATATTTGGAACTGTAAAATAATATTGTCAAAAGAAATTATAATGGAGAATGTAGGTTTATACTTTTACCCCATTTCTACAGAACCATATTTATGATTACTACCAAAATAAAAAAAGCTTTAATTCATAAACTGCTCAAAACTTTAAAAAAAATTTTCTTAAACAGAAAATAGGATAATAGAACACTTGTACGGGAGGTAAAAAAAAATATGATTTAAAAATAAAAATAGAACTTTATATATTAACCTACCCTATAGCACATAATGAATTTTACTGTAAACTCTAAACTCTACAGGTTCTAATAATCACAGATTAACAATAGACTACAAAAATGGACCCAGGGTTTCATCTCAAATTAATGCACTTTTTAAAACTTAAATGTCACCCATTTATATGCAATAGAAAACAATTTTTAAAACCACGTATTTTCGAATTTGATCTATAAAATATAAACACATATGACAGCCCTCTTCAGAACAGATGTAGGATACATACCCAGTATTTCACTAAACATTATGATGCATTTACTGCTCAAAGCATTTCCACTGAAACAAATCATAATACGTGCATCAAAGCCTTCATAAAATGGTAGAACAAATCCTCCCCATACAAGCATTATAAAAGCATTTAAAAATATTAAAAAGCAAGCAGGATGCCTGGGTGACTCTGTCCATTAAGCGGCTACCTTCAGCTTGGTCATGATCCCAGTCTCCTGGGATCAAGTCCCACATCGGGCTCCTTGCTAGGCAGGGAGCCTGCTTCTCCCTCTGCCTCTGCCTGCCACTCTGCCTCTCTGTGCTTTCTCTCTCTCTCTCTCTCTCTGACAAATAAATAAATAAAATCTTAAAAAAAAAAAAAAACGGCACTAAAAAGCAATCTTTAAAATTCATCTATTTTGCAAAGTATTTGCCTGATACAAAAATTTATGAGATAGGGGATGCCTGGGTGGCTCAGTTGGTTAAGCGGCTGCCTTCGGCTCAGGTCATGATCCCAGCGTCCTGGGATGGAGTCCCACATCGGGCTCCTTGCTCGGCAGGGAGCCTGCTTCTCCCTCTGTCTCTGCCTGCCATTCTGTCTGCCTGTGCTCGCTCTCTCTCCCTCTCTCTCTCTGACAAATAAATAAAATCTTAAAAAAAAAAAAAAATTTATGAGATAAACTATTCTCCCTTATGAATCCATAACCCCAAAAGTTAAAGACCATGTCCAATATACTTTCTAGTTTAACATTTCAAAGTATTTCTCCTAATGATGCAGTTTTCTCCAAAGAAGACAAAGTCTCAATTAGTATCTTCAAAATGAGCTCTCACACTAATGTACCTTCCTGAATGATTTGCAAATCAGAAAAAGTCAAAACAAAAACATAAGACACTGAAAAAAATCTTCTCACTTCAAAAACAATAATGAAAAAGATTATAAAAACATGAATTTTTATGCCAATGCCAAACATTAAAATCAGAGAATGTTAGTCACATCATTCAACTGAAAAGCAAGTATAACAATGGATTAACCAGCCAAGCTTTACCCTTAACTCTAAGTTTTGTTGGGTTTGTATTACAATCTTTCCATTATTTTGAGGTAGGTCTGTTGCATCTGCCAACGTGCAAAGGATTTACATGAGGACTTCCATTAGCATTAATAAGAACTCCTGAAGTTTATCACCCGTCATCATTCTCACATACACACACTTTCAACACTCACAGAGTAATGACGAAAATGTTCTTAGAGTTCTGTGAAGATGAAAACCAAAATGCACAACCTAAATAAGACTTATCCAACAACTGGAATAAACCCATTTACTTAAAAATCTAAATTTGTTAAGTTTTCAAAGCTGAACTCATTCTATGACACTGTCTCACACTAAGCAGGTGAGAAAGGACTAGCGGTCACTAATAGTATGTTAAATCGCTTCAAGAAGCACCTAGATAAAGAGGCAGTACTCTATTCATTTTACTTGCAGACTCTTTTTACAATCATTTGTTTACGTTAAAAAAAAAAAAAAAACAGTGCTTAACAATATTAACTTTTTTCTGGTAAGATTATAGGCAACACTTCATATGGTATTTAATACCATTTTCTTCAAGGCCAATAAATCCTATCACTTGGCTTTGCATCAATAAATATAAAGCTTTTCTGCCTTTAAATTCTGATAGTCAGATCCAATTTGAATTGGTTATTGTGAACACCTTAGCTACAAACTTTATGAACATGATATTCATGTTTCCAAATCCTCACTACATCATTTCAAGACTAAATCATATATTCAGTTGCCCCCCCATGTGAGTTTATATTTATATTCATGTTTTGCAGGTATTTTTTAAATTCATATCTTTCTATATAAACACTGTTGTTGTTGGCTTGTTTTTTTTAATATACATATTCTAGTGCCTCAGAAATAAAAATAGTTATGCATTACTGATAATCGACAATGCTAGCCCCCCCCAAAAAAAACCCACTTCTGCCATAATTATAGCTTCCGCAAATGATACTCACTGCATATTTGTTACATATGTCTAGAAATATATTTTTAACTTCTACATGTGGATTTTAGGATTATTAACACATAAAAATAAAAATAAATTTCCCTATTTGGGAAGCAAAATCAAATAAAGATGGAATTCTAATCAATATTCATTTTAACTTCCCTAAATATAAATACGTAAAACTGCCATGTATATTTTCAAAATGACATACCTAATAACCTATTAAAATAGTACTCAAATAATCAATGCTGTAAAATTTTTTTAAAAAATCAAGAATACATCTGATATAAATTTCCTACTAATAAAGAACATTAAGGAGATTGTCAGCAATCTAATCTCAAGTGCAAAATGCTACAAAATTCCTGCTACCCAGTAAGAAATGACATGTAACCAGTGGAAAAAAATAAAGTAAATGAGGTGACAAAATACAGGTAAGCTGCTTTTGGTATGAATCAAAGCCACCAAGAGGATTCAACAGTGACCTTGTAAAAGTACACTTGGTGCCTTGGTTAACCTTACTTAAAGTGCTGCATAGTCAAGATGGAACTAAAAACACAAGTTTGCCCACTTCTTGCACTAAAGACTTAGAAATCCTTTTCACAGTAGAACGCTGTTTACTGGACTGTACCCACAAGCTTCCTGAAAGTATTTTGACTAAGGCTCTTAAGAAGCTCTATCAGCAGAATCTCTGACTAACAGATACACTATTTTAAGCAGTAAACTCTGCACAGTGGTTGCATCCAGACTATACAGCATACCGGAACATGAAATATACTAAAATGGATGAATATTTACAAAGTAATGACCTTGAAAACTTGCATGAAGAGAATGTCAATAGATGGACAGGAGGTATTCACGTTTAACAATCTGAATGGACAGAAGACTTACTAGAATATTTCACAAATATTAGATTCACCTAGTATGTTCTTTACTATAAATTCACTAATGCTGCCTGTAATGTTTTAGCAAATGATACAAATTATTAGTCATCCTACATTTGCCACTACAATGAATTAAAATTAAGGTTAAAATATGTAAAGGATATACTGTGAACCTTGTAATTTATTTACTTCATTTATTAATGTATGTATTAATTATATAATATCAATTATATCAAAACAATTTTTTCCTACTGAAATTTCTAACACAATTTTGAGTTCATGAAGTAACATAAAACCAACTGCTTTAAAAAAAAAGGAATTTTTTTCTGGAATTCTACCCATCAAAATAAAAATTTAATCAGGAATTCATTAAAATATACATTCATTAAGAGTATAAATTTCCTAATGCCATTTTTAATATAAGTACTTTCTAACTCTAAAATATTATACTATAAATTTTGATTTCAAAAATACCAAATATTTTTTACAAAGTAATAAAACTTTAAAATGGGTAGTATTGTGCAACAGATCAGAAATCATCATATGTATATATCACCTATTATAAAATGTCCAAAACCAGTCCTAAGATATTTTTAATGATTGAATGTTGCTTGTTCCTGTATTTAAGGCTTTGAACTAAAAAAAAGAGTCAGAAAAACTAAGTAATATTAATGGTACAGAAAGCTGATGCTCTTGCTAGTTAGCATCAAAAATAATAATCAATAACTAGATATATGACAGTTCTCTATGTACAACTGGCATCTCTGAAAAAACTGTTGCAAAAAATAAGCTTTCAGCATGTATATTATACGACTTGTATATATTTTCTTCTAGTAATTGCTATAAATATTCTGAATGCAGCATTAACCTATCCACACAAATGAGAATAACAAAAATAAAATGAGATTTTTCAGTTCTGAATACATTAAAAGGAAATACAAATGAAACAAAATGTGCATATGTTTCTCATAAGCCTCTTGCTAAACAATAACTTAGTAACAGAAAGTTGGAACTCTTTTCTCATACTCTATCTTTCAATTTGTTTTTCATTGGTAGCTGAATACAGACAATCACAAAATATAATAGAGCATACCACTAGTGAGATAAGCAGAATACCTTCAATTACCAAGAGTTTTCATTAGCTGCTCCAAAACTTTGATGGAGAGTTGTCTGACAGATGGGGTGTTTGAGAGGTTAACATATTTCGATAATACTGGAATTTATTAAAACCCTTCCCACTATATCACTCACGCTCCAGTATATGAATCTGATAAATTTGCAACCGTTTTTATTCAAATGTGTTGCCTCAGAGAGGAGAGAGACGGACTGGTTTAGAAAGTCAATCAAGATAAACTGCTTTTAATAAAATACTTTAAACATATAATTTAACCATCACAAATGAATGGACAGAGCATTTTAAAGCCCCAATTGTTCAGAAACTAACTTAAAACAGAAACCACTCTCTTTTTGTTATTATTTCCCTGTATTTCCCACAAAATGTGCTGCAACTGGCATCTAAATAGTTTCTTTGCATGGTGAACTGAAACATCTTGAATGCTCAAACTGTATTTTTATGAGTGCCTAGGGACCCTAAATTTTAGTGGTCTATTAAATGCCAGCAATTTCATGCTGCCTTGCATAAAACAGCATTCACATATTAGAGCACAGAAGTTCCATAGCTACATTATACTTCTGTTCCAACTTTCTCTTGAACAAAAAACTGAAGCAGAGGCTAATCAAAATAATATTTAAAAAAAATAATCCTTTCCAGTCTTTTCACATTTAGTTTATACAATATCTGTTTATAATTGTGTAACATTTGATTTTTTTCAACTTTTTAGAATTTTATAAGTAACTATTGCTTATTCTCGAAAAATGTGTGGAGTGGTCAAAAACAACGGGAGAATGGGGGAATATATAAACTTTTTTCTCACACCCATGGACAATATGTCTTCATGGTAGATCCTGATCAAACTTAACCTCCCTATGATAGATTTGCTAATTATATATATTTTCATGCAGAAAGAGCCCCCAAATTTATTTTACATATCTCTGCTATTATTGTAAGATATGTACAATTTTCTATGTTAAGATTTTTTAGTCTCTTACCTGGCAATGTTATCCTTCTCAAAAAGAAATCCAGTCCTATAGTTTGTTTGTACTGTTTCCCAAAAGTTTCTTGAGCAAAACACGTAGCTAAGGAGGTCTAAAAAAATTGATGCATAGAATATCAAAATTAATGTCTTTGTTTTAGAAATGTAAACATAAAGTCATTACTAAACCTTATTAAGTAATCTTAGTATTTATAGTACCATTAATCCAACCAAAAACTTTAAGCAGTTCTAATCAGTTACAAAGCAAAGAGGGACTTAACACTCCACCAGGTAAATTTCACTTGCCAACAGCTATCAGTGGGGACAACAGACTAATAGGTTAGATCTCTTTAAATCCCCTGATAGTCAAGCTCCTTCTCCTTGCTGGAAATTAGAATTTGAGATGTATCAACAAGAAAATTAAAACAACATGACTAAAGATCTGAATCCTAAATATCCATATATATCAGTCCAATACAATTCTAAGTTTCATTTCTGAGGCTAAATACTCTGAATATTTGTGCTCTCAGAAACAATAAGTACTAATTAAAAGGAGGAAAGTCTGTTCATATAATTTTCCTTTACAAAAAAGTATCTTTAAATGTCTAATTTTTCTCTATATTAAAGAAGTTAATGAAAATTATACTACAGAATGACTGAGATAGTATTTATCTTTAAAATTAAGAAGCTGGTATTTTTAAGACTAATATTAAGTGGGCAAAAATATTTTCCATCCAACAACCATAAAGATTAAGTCACAAGAATATTACAACCAGAACAGATACACATATTTCTACATATTTTTAAATAACAACTTGAAGTTGTATTCAAAACTCTGGAGTACCATTTCCTATCAAAGCAGAATAAAAAACATTCTGGAAACAACTGAAATAACTCAATAACTTAAAAGTTTCTCAAATATTTTAAATGCCCTACTTATTTGTAAACTTCACCAAAAAGAAAGGCAGCTTCACAAAGCTTTTAAAGAGCTCTACGCTCTTTAAGAAAGACTACCAAAGTTAAGTGAAAATTGCCCTTTGTTACTTTAAATGTTAAAATTAGGTATCAACTCCTAAAATAATGAAAACTAAAATAAAATTCCCAAGACACCTTAGTATAATTAATTATAAGTGCAGCAATGCAAAAGAAAACTTGGCCAATTTTCAATTTCTTCAAACAAAAAGACATAAAATTCTTTTTGACACAAGAACCATATTTTTCACACAAATGACAATGTGCACACTCTAAGTCTAATTCATTTATTATTTAAATACTCAGCACTTGTAATAAATTTCTAAGATATGTGGTCAAATATTTATTGAACACCCTAAGAAAGATGTTCTGCTAGGCACTGAGAAATAAACTCACTACACTCAAATGAAAATTTGTTTGGCTTCCTAAAGCAGGTAACAATAATATAATAACTGAGAGCCTGGAATAAAAAAGGTAAGCATTCCTTTTTAAAACTCTTTGTTTTTCATTTATCTTTATTTATGCCATTGAGCGTGTTTAACTCACAGTACAAAATCTTCTGTTAAGAGGTTTGGAGTTCCAGAGTTAAATAACCACCACTATTAACTATTACAGATATTTCAAAATGTTTAATATAGGGATTGTTGCTATACTTTTATAACAGAAAGAGAAACTCAAGGCACATGTAACATTAGCATAGTGCCATTTAAGGTAATTTTGCACTTTCATGTAAGCTTCTCAAAGTTCAGTATTTTTATATTAATGAATAGTTTTAAAAATTCGAAGGTTCTTTTCTTGGAAACAGGACTTCGAGATTCTGAAAGCCTTACCCTCACATTTTTGAGGCAAACATAAAGCTAGGATTTTTTGATTGGAAGAAAGTATAATCTGTCAAAAATACAGGCCTGTGAGAACATGAGAATATTAAAGTATATTCTTATACCATCTCTGGACATACTATAAAAATTAAACAGAAAATCAACTGGATCAGTGGTAGGCACTTCCTCTTCAATTCTCTAGACTTTCTGCCTTCTTTCACACTTAATAATTTCTCTCAAGTCATTATATAAATACCTTTCTTAAACAATTATGACGTGAACAATCATCTACCATACGTGAAACATCTTTTTGTGAAACGTCTTTATCTGATTCTTTATATCGTTTTGTCTGGTGAGTTTCTGCTAACAATTTTTACCATACTATATTTAGTAATACCAAAGGAAAAAAAAAAAAGAAAAATATTTTGCCTCAAAAAAATCTTAAGAAATATGTAATAAAATCAAAAGTATGAATCAAAACAGAAAGAACTAAAACACATGTTACTAGAAGGAGGAGCTAAATTTCTCTTGGAGAAATTATTAGTGATTATGTCAATACTCTGTTGCTTCCATCAATGTGTATTTAAATGCCTTGAGTTAAAACTGACAAAAGAAACTAATGCTAGAAAAAACAGCCAGGAGTTCAATCAGGATACAAATGAGAATGAAAGTGAGGCTGACTTCATAAAAGGATAGTAAAGGAAACAGAATGGGAAATTTGGTAGCTGCCAAATACTTTAGAGCAGAATAGAGAATGAAGAAGAAAAAAGCTTGATATACAAATATTGAAATAAAGGTTAGGTTTCTGATGTTTGTGTCTGAAAATCTCTGGCAGAAAATGCCTTTTCAGTTTTAAAAGAGTTTAGTCAAGATGATAAAGACTAAGTCAAACACCATAAACAGTTACCACTCTTACTCTTTTAGGCAGAATGATAGTCCTAACTCAACAATATGGAAGGGAAAAAATCATGTCTTGTCCTACACTAGAAAGAACTTTAGACAGAGATGAAAAATTGTAATTATTCACACTATATTAGCAACAAGAAGAAAACATGGCAGGCTAAACAAAAAACCCAGATAAAAAAACTATGAACAAAATTCAACTAACACATGTATGAAACTAACTGATAAATACTGGAAGAAAAAGTAAAAAATTTAAAGAATTATGATAGACCACAGGGTAACTGGCAATTTTGGTCTCTTTTAACAAGTGTTTTAGTGCTATAGATTGTCATTATAATTTTAAACAGGAAATGGATTCAGCTATGAGTTGACCATAAAAGGATTTAGGAAATGAAAAGTTAGCAAGGTATTCAAAAGAACACTGAATAATCAGAAAACTATACAAATATACCTCAAAATTTTTATTGAATAAGACTGTTAGAAACAATACTGATCTATTTAAAACAATTGAAACATTCAAAAAGTTTCTTCCCAATAATCTTTTAAAGGTAATCAGAGCATATTAGGTTGTTTTTCCTCAGCAATAAAAATCAGTAACAAAATATCATCCGGAAAGGCAAGAAAAGAAATTAACAGAATGCTCCAAATTTTGCACATAAATGACAATTCTCCCAGGTGCCCTAGGAACTCAAATCTCAGAACCAAAGACTGGAGCAGCTCTGCTGGGCCAATTGCCAGGGAAGATGCAAAGAGCAGTCGTCACCAGAGAAGCCAGGGTCCAAGCTACACCAGTAAAGGGGAATCATGAGCCGGAAACTGGTAACAATAACAACCTGCGTTTCTGAAGACCCTGGCTGGGAAAAGGGAGGGAAGAAGAAAGGAGGCCGACTTTAGCAATATTCCAAGAAACAGTGTTGGCGTCTTGGACAGAAGCGACAGGTGTGAAGACACCCGGGGCAGAAGCTCCTCACTTTATTGGGGGGGGGGGGGTTTACACACCGTTTTGAGATCCCATGGACCCTCCCCAAAGAGCAAGCACCAAGAGATGATTCTTCGGGGGCTCCCCAACCCAGAGTTAAAAACGTCAGCCTGAAGAGGTAAGGGGACTGGCTGTCGGATATTCTCAAGCACTCAGGCTCATTTATTAGATCAACCGTCACCGGAGACTAGACTCGAAGCAAGGATCCCCCCGGCCACGATAGCAACTGTACTCTCAGCATCAGCCTAAAGTAAGCGCTCAATGGATACTTGCTGAATGAGTGCTTGTGTTGACAGGTGCTGTGCTTGGAGGGAGCAGGGATGAACAGGTATGATGCTACGAACCAGCGGCCAGCGTTTATGGAGTGCACACCATGTTCTGAAAGCTTTCTGTGGATTTTCACACTGCATGTGTATTTGCACACTTCACCCTCTGAGGCGACCCCTATCAATAGCCACCTTACCGATGAAGCACAAATAGGGAAGCAATTTTGCCTCCGCTGTCCCGACCATAAGTGATGGGGCAGTGCTCACCCAGGGAATCTAATTCCAGAGCCACGTTCTGGGGAGTGCACTGTAGGTACGTGAAACCATAAGGCGGCCGGCGGTGCGGGGATGGGGGGATGGGGGATGGGGGCATGGGGGGGCGGAGAGGGCGGGGGGAGGAAGGCAAAGTGTGACCTGGACTAAAGTGATAAGAGCAGATTTTTGCCAGTCCTCAGAGGCAAGAAGCTGGAAAGCTTCCCACGAGGGCGATGCTGGCTCGACTCTTGAAGAAGTAGGAGTTCGCGCAGGCAAGGAGCTGGGAAGTGACTTTTTTTTCTTTTTCTTTTTTTCTTTTTCTTTTTTTCTTTTTTTTTAATTTAATTTAAGGAGAGCTAGACGGCTCTCGTCAGCCTTCACCCAGCGCCTACTTCGTGTCTGGCCCCAGGCCACGATCAGACGGGCCCCGGCCCTTGGGATAACGAGGCGACGCCGAGCGGCGGGAGGAGGCTGGGGTTTGCAGGGGCCGCGCCGGGGTTCCTGCAGGCCGGAGACGGCGGGCCCGCTGGAGGACTGACCTTCCCGGAGGTGCCGTCCCCCAGCACGACGATTTTCAGTTGGCGGTCCTGGCTCTCCTCCTCAGAGTCCGACATGGTGTCCCAGGAACCAGGCCCGCTCCCCCACCCCCACCCCGAGGTAGAGGGAGGAAGGGTAACAGGGGGTCTCCGGGGGCGGGGGAGAGGAGGAAGGGCGGCAGGGGAGGCAGAACCCCCCGCCCCGAAGTCTCAGCGGCCGCTGGACGTAACCAGGCTGAATCACTCGCCGGGCGCCATCTTGCCCACCTCCCCTCCCCTGGCCGCCGCCCCGCCCCCCACGCGCTACGTCTGTCGCGCGCCCCCTCCTCTGCGCCAACCCGCGCGGACGCGAGCCTCCCTAGCAAACCGGCCCATTTCCGGGCCTGGGACAGGGGAGGCGTTTGAACTGACCTGGCGAGACGGGCGCTACTCTCGCACAGGCAGCTGTGAAGAAGAAAAACAAAATGTATCACTCAAACGCGGTAGAAAAATGGGAGCCCATTAGCATTCGGGCATTCTATCAAATTCCCGTGTGTCCATCACCCCCTGTGAAGGTCCCTGAAGCGAATGGTTTAACCCGAGGCGGGGGCGTAGTCGCCTGGGCCGCTCGCCCCGGTTGCCATGGAAGCCGGGAGTTGGTGGAGAGGCGGTGGGGTGGCGCCTGTCTGTGGGCGCCGGGGAAGCCGGAGGACTGCGCAGCCCACTGAGGCTGGCCCTCCACCCGGAGGTGGTAGGGGCGCCGGGGGTCGCGTCCGGGGAGGAGCGTGGGCGCCGCAGAGGCTGCCGAGGACCGTTCTGCCTGCGGGGAAACGCCCGTAGGGGCCTTCACTTGAACAGAGTTCTGGCGCTGCCTCTTGTTTTGACCTCTGAAACCATGGGGTTCCGTGGACAGAACAACAGAATCTGATGGTTCATTCATCAAGCAATGAACCTAGAGCAGCAGTTCTCAAAGTGTGGTCCGGGGAACCCTGGGGGACGCCAATAAAGTCAAAATTATTTTCACAATAATACAAACACCTTTTTTTTTTTTTCTTTTTCGTTTTCATTCTCTCACGAGTTTAAGTGTTCCAGGGGATGCATGATGTATATGATGGCATTACTCTGGCAGTTACGGAATCATGTGCTTGTTATAGAGTGCCAAACATTTTAGTATTAATTTCGAAGCAGTAATGATAATAATGAACAATGTTTATGAACAAAAACTCTTTGAGGTCTACAGTAATTTCTTAAGAGTGTAGAGAGGCCCTGAGCCCAAAAAGTATTAAGAATTGCTATACTGTCTCAGTCCAGTAGAGTAGGTAAAAGATGTCACAGAAAATTTCAATAGACATAAATTCTGTAATAATAGTGCCAACCTACTATGCTTGTCTCATTGTTAATTACTTTACAGGGATGATCATGGTTCATTCCTCACGAGAACCCTATAAAGTAGGTAGAATTATCTCATTTTACAGACGCATAAGCTTAAGGCACAGAAAGCTTAGCTCAGAGTCAGTGGTCCTGGAAAGAATGCAGGAAGTAGAATGGGAAAGCAGTACAGTTTTAAGAAATGACCAGTCCTAGAGGGAGCACTGGAGTTCTAATCAGAGACCTATGCTTACTAGATGTGTGACCTTGAACCACAGTTACATCCATAAAATAGAGGTACCACCTCCTTCATAAAGTTGAAAATCAAATGAAGTGCTGAATATAAAATAATAGCACAATGCCTGACATACACTAGTAACACTCAGTATTAACAGTGTAATTATCCTCTTCATCATCATCAGTAGATATGGTCCATATTGGAGCATCACTTCTTCCTTAGGATGTTACCTTAGACAGGTTTCTTATGTAGATTACATTTAATTGTACATTAGTTTTTCAGTCTTCCCCTCACATATTATTATACATTAATGATATGCCCCTTGCATATAAGCATGTATTTATTATGTTTGCCAGCAGGGCCCCTATGAATTATTGTGCATTAATGATATAGCCCCTGCATATAAGCATGTACATACAATTATTAATCTTGCATAAGACATTAAGTTAACCTAGTATCCAGTAATACTTAAATTGGAATGCACTTCACTTCTCCAAAAAAGACCTTGATCAGCAAACCTCAAGAAACCAGCAAACCTTACACAAATGTGTACTTCTTCTCACTCTGGGCCCATAACACATCGTGGGGGGGGGGGTGTCCTATATTAAAACTATACTTGGCATCAGATTCTTACTTTAGGGCCTTGTAACTCTACTCCTACCTACAATCCTTTCAAATGGAACATCTAGATGGACTGATGACTAATCAGCCCATGATCACACAAAATTGTGGTGTCATGCATTTAATATCTTTTCATTTTTAGAGGAGGAAGCAGTATCACTCAGCCATAAAGGTCTCAACATGTAGAGCCTGGTTTCTTCATCTGTAGGTAGGATTAGTCCCCAAAAGTAGCTACCCAGTTAGTATTAGTTCCCAGTACTTTCCCTACTACCAAACACCACCACTAACAACTTCCTACATTACCAAGTTTTTAATGAGTATCAGTAGGAAAAGTACCTGAAAGGGTTTTGCCAAGTTCTTTATAAATGTTGATTTGAGGAATCTGTTTCTAATGAAGACAGATTTAACCCCTTCTTGTCCATAAAGGGAGTTTATGTTGCAGAAATTTGCTTTTCCATTTGTCCTTAATGGAAATGGTTATGTAACCCAGTTCTGACCAATGAGACAGAAGAGGATGTCCTTTGGGAGACATCTGGAAAAGATTTTCCTCCCTGATTAAAAAGGAAGGAAGGGCACCTGGGTAGCTCAGTCAGTTAGGCTTCAGACTCTCAGTTCCAGCTCAGATCATGATCTTGGGGTCATGAGATCAAGCCCCAGGTCATCAGGCTCCAAGTGGGGCACAAAGCCTGTTTAGGATTCTCTCTTTCCCTCTCTATCCACCCCCCCCCAACACAAACACACACACAAATGTGTTCTCTCTCCCTTTCTCTTTAAAAAAGAAAATGGAGGGGCACCTGGGTGGCTCAGTCACTAAGCATCTGCCTTTTGCTCAGATCATGATCCCCGGATCTGGGATCAAGCTCCACATCAGGCTCTCCCTGCTCAGTGGGAAGCCTGCTTCTCCCTC
Organism: Neogale vison; assembly: GCF_020171115.1. Classification (NCBI taxonomy): domain Eukaryota; kingdom Metazoa; phylum Chordata; class Mammalia; order Carnivora; family Mustelidae; genus Neogale; species Neogale vison. The sequence goes on along the minus strand of NC_058101.1, from coordinate 59,159,385 downwards.
TTTCACTCCCCTGCTTGTGTTCCCTCTCTCTCTCTGCCAAATAAATAAATAAAATCTTTTTTAAAAAGAAAGAGAGAGAGAGAGAAGGAAGGAAGGAGAAAATGGAGAGATTCAGGAAGAAATATCTCCCCCCTCCCTTCCCTTGCTGTCATTATTTGGGTGAGGACATAATATTTGGAATTACCACAGCCTTCCAGGCTTCTTGTTATATGGCACTTTGGCTGTGTATTCCATTACTCGCAGATAGAAACATCCCAACTGGCACAAATGCTTTGGCTCCAAACTAGATTCAGCTGAGGTTGTTAAGACCGATTTTCACTGTGGTTTCATATGAAGGGAAATTTAGAAGAAAACCTTGGATTTTCCTATCATTAATTTCCTAGACAACTGCTTTGATGGAGAGACATCATTTATTTGGACATGGATTCATCCCTGGGCAGTGCTGCTACACGAAACAAGCCAATTGCATTATTTTAGTGACCATATTTTACCCATCTATGACAAGATTCCAGGTTGAATATTAAGATTTGAAGACTTGGAACCATATTTGTAAATTAAAAAGAAAAAAAAAAGGAGGTGTGCCTAGGTGTTTCAGTCAGTTAAGCCCAAGTCTAACTTCAGCTCAGGTCATGATCTCAGAGCCCTGGGATCAAGCTGTTCCCTGCTCGATGGGGAGTCTGCTTATCTACCTCCCTATTCCTTGGCCCCTCCCCCTCCCCCAGCTCATGCTCTCTCTCTCAAATAAATAAATAAAAATATTTTAAAATATATATTTCTCTTGTGTAAGAGAACATGCTACCTAGCACTGAAAGCTTCCAGTATGGTGCCTTACCATTCTAAAGAGTAATAGAGCTGATCCACAGAAAAGGAAAATGTGGAGCTTATGTAAGAACCCGCAACAGGGTCATAAACTAGGGAAATCTTTTTCAGTGGTCATAAGAACAATAAATTAACAAAATGTTTAAAGATGAATTCTAGAAAATTCAGGAGATTAGGGTTCTTTAGCTATGAAGAAGTAAAAGTACTTAAGTAAGATAAACCTGACTGCTATCTGCTACCACCTTCCCACCTAATTTTAAAATATCTTCTCTAGCATCTTTAACAGATGATAATCCAAATTCTGTTGAAGTACATCCAAATACAAGGAGTACATTCCCTGTGAAGGAATCTGAACTATGGACGTAAGCCTGGTTATTAGAATATTTGATCTGAGATGAACAGAAACCCTTCACTATAAATTCCGACTAATGGTATCAGGTATGTCTTTTGGAGTGAAACAGAACTCCCCCAATCTAAAAGAAGGTCTTCAAATGTATTCATTACAATTAATGATTTATTTCACAAATATTACATAAATGCCTACCATGTGCCAGGCATTCTCATTCACAGTTGTTTTAAGCAGTGAGAACACACAAGACATACAAGGACTCTGTGTCTACGGAACTTGGAATTTGGTGGTGAGGTACTGCAGACAGAATAGTGACTTCTCCATAGATAACAGGTCCCAATCTCTGGAACCTATAAATATTACCTTATTTCCAAGGTGATTAAATTAAGGATGTTGATATAGAGAGATTATCCTGGATTATCAGGGTGGGCCTTAAATGTAATCGCAAGTACCCTTATAAAAGAAAGACAGAGTGAAATTTGACTCAGACAGAAAAAGAGAAGGCATTGAGGCCACAGAGACAAAAACAAGTGACACAGCCACCAGCCAAGGAATGTCGGCAGCACCAGAAACTGGAAGAGGCAAGGAAGGAATTCTGCCTCTCAAGCCAATGGAGAGAGTGCAGCTCTGTCAACACACTGACTTCAGCCCAGCAAACACTGGTTTAACATTTGCAGACTGCGGGACGCCTGGGTGGTGCAGTTGGTTAAACGACTGCCTCTGGCTCAGGGCGTGATCCTGGAGTCCCGGGATCGAGTCCCACATCAGGCTCCCAGCTCCATGGGGAGTCTGCTTCTCCCTCTGACCTTCTCCTCGCTCATGCTCTCTCTCACTGTCTCTCTCTCTCAAATAAATAAAATAAAATCTTAAAAAAAAAAAACTTAAAAAATAATAAAAAAAAACATTTGCAGACTGCAAAGCTATGAGAGAATAAATGTTGTTTTAAGCCACCAAATTTACAGTAATTTGTCACAATGGCCACAGGAAACTAATCTAAGGAGAAACACTGAAGTTTCATGAATCAACAGGAAAGTTTTAGATTCGGGTCAAAAAAAAAGATAGTTAAAACAGTCAATGGATGGGATAGAGAGTGAACATTTTTATCACCAATTAAGGTGAAAAAAACAGTAAGTGAATCAACAAGTAAACTGATTTCAAAACCACCAACCTCTGCTATCATTTTAAATCAAATAGTCATCCATGAGTTTTCTGTTAGCTTTTTAAATATTTCATTATTTTGAAGATGTAGAACTTAGGATTAAAGCCCCAGTGAATATGGATTCAGAAAAAAGGATAAAATATTGTTGAGTAAGACAGAATAATGGCCATGCTTTTAGCTCATGCACTTGGTATTGCTGTATTTCTGAAGAAAACTATAGTAATGATCCATAGGATGTATTGGTTGATTGAACTCCTACAAGGAAGGAAGGAAGAAAGGAAAAGAAAGAAGAGGGAGAAGGAGGGGGAGGAAGGAAGGAAGGAAGGGGGGGTGAGAAAGAAGGAAGGAAGGAGAAGAAAGAAAGAGGGAGGGAGGGAGAAAGAAGGCTCTCTTCCTGAAATTCATATACATATACACATATACATGTGTGTGCATGTGTGTGTGTTGAATGTGTTGCAGATACATGTAACCACCATCTAGATCGACATATAATCCAGAATGCCAGCAGGTTCCCTTGTGTCATCTCTCTGTCACTAACTCCCCAAGGGTAACTACCATTCTGAATTCTAGCACCATAAATCAGTTCTACCAGGTTTTGAATTTTATGTGAAGAGACTCCATACACTATGTACTCTTTGACATCTGGCTCCTTTCACTAAATATTGTCTGGGAAAGTCATCCACATTGTTATGTGCAATGGCAGTTTGTGCTTTTTCATTGCTGCATACTACTCAATTGTATGAATTAACGTCAACTTAGTTATCCACTCTACAATTGATGGACAAATAGATTGTTTCCAGTTTGGGGATATTATGAATAATTCTCTTCAGCATGCTTCACCCCTCCCCCGAAGAAAACCCCAGTCCACAAATAACATTGTTCTCACATACAAGCACATGCTTACCCACATGTGTGCATGCACACACACACACACACATCATCCCTCTACATTTTACAGCCTTGAGGTGGCTGGATCATTTCATAATCATGGAACTGGTTTTTGGATACACCTTTGAAATATCTAGATTTATTGATTTGCTCTTGGAGTGGCTCATACATTGTATCTAGTAGTCTCCACTGAAAGTTCAGTTTCCATACAGTGTTTTGTTCAACATTATAAACATGCTAGTTCCACACAAATAGATTAAGCTCACTTTCAATTAAAACCTCCCTAACTTTTTAAAATGGCAGATGATGTTAAAATTCATCCAAAAGAATAAACAATGAGGAACATTAAGGGAAAGGGCAAGAAATGAGAAGATCAACAGACAACATAATTTTTCTAAAAGACACTATTTACAGTTGCAAGTATATCATGCAATACCTAGGAATTTACCTTTTAAATATGTATATGGAAAAAATTACATAACATTGAAAGACAATAAATAAACACTAAATAATTGTGAAATATCCCATGTCCGTGCATAGAAATACAGTATTGCAAACATATCAGTTCTACCAAATGACCTACAGTGTCGATGTGATTCTAATAAAATTATTCACGGACTATTGAAATGATGTGTATGGAAGGCAAAGATCCAAGAATACTGAAGATATTCCAATATTACAGGAAAATAAAGGCAAAGAAATTGCTTTACAGATACCAAAACTTTGCATCAAGTTTTAGTAATTTCAGTACAAAGTATTTGTTATTTCAGAAATAAAAAAATTGACCATTATAACAAAATGAAGAGCCACAAAATTGACTCCCATTTCATGAAACTTTGATATTTGACACAAATTATATGATAGTACATAAAAGGGTAGTAGTTAGAAACCATATAGAAAAAGAAATGAAACTGGAATCCTACCTCTCATCTGTCTCTTGCCCTCTCTCACAATGTAATGGAATTAAGATTCTAAATGTGAAAAACAAAATTTAAATAATTTAAGGTGACTATTTTTCTTGAAATAGATTTCTTGAACAAGGCACAAAGAGTTAATCATAAAAGATTATGTATTATATATATATAAAAGAAAATCACATTAAAATTAAAAATGATTCCATGAAAAGATACCATAAAGAAAGGGAAAGTAGAAGTCACAAACTGGGAGAAGATATTTCTACCACATAAAATTTACAACCAACTGATATCTAGAATCTACAAAGAACTACATATCAATAAGAAAACAAAAATCCAGTAGAAAAATCAGCAAATTCATGAGAAGGTGTTTCACAGAAAATGAAATATGGATGATAACCTTATGCAAAAATGTCCAACCTGGAGGTGCCTGGGTGGTTGTCAGTTAAGCATCCAACTCTTGATTTTGGCTCAGATCATGATCTCAGGATCATGGTGTTGGGCTCTGTGCTGAGCATGAAGTCTGCTTGGGAGTCTCTGTCTCTCCCTCTTCTGGCCCTCCCCCCCTCACACATGCTCGCTCTCTCTCTCGCTCTCTCTCTCTAAAATAAAATAAAATAAAATATTTTAAAAATGTATAACCACAGAAACACACACACAAAGAGCTCAATGAGATACCATCTCATACCCACTACATTGGCAAAAATTAAGAAGTCCAACAGTATCTTAATCAGTCAAGAAAATAGAAGCTACGTAGTTGTGTTATCAGAGAGAATTTAACATAAGAATTGGTTACATGATGTTGAAGGACTTAAAAAAGAAAAGGGTGGGGGGAACACTGAGGTAACAACAAGGTAGATACTACAGGAAACAGTTAATACCACAAGACCCAGAGGACAAAGGGAGGAGGTCAGGAGTTATCATAACATTGAAGCCTGCAGGAGAAGGCCTGTGGATCTGCGATAGAGACTACTGCCTCACTGGGGTTCTGCTCCAAGGACACAGAGGAAGAAGTCAAGTAGCTAGAGAATTCTGAGGGCGGAGTTCCACTGACTGCTACTGGCCATGCATTAGAAGATCTGCACAGGGGCTCCCCAGAGCTGGAACTCCTTGCTGAGAAGAGAAAACTGTTCCTGTGTTGTCTCCACATGAGCACAATGAGGCTGATTCTAGGAATGTGGAAAGAAGTAGGAAGCAGGAAAGAATCAGCTTCCTCTGCTAAGGTGAAATGTTACTATTGAAAGAACGTTAATGGGACTACCCTAAAAGCGGGGCAGTGGGGAAAGACCCATCTGCCTCCTCCTACCCTCCAAACTCTCTCTACCCCGCCAATCCCCCGCCATTGGCAGAAACTAAAAAGAAGCAAGCGAGCAGAAGAAAAGAAAAAAAAAAAAAAAAAAAGGTAAATGTTTATAACCTTGAGTGGAAATAGGTCCTGTAAACATCTCATAAAATTCAAGTCAAAAAACTAAATACTGATAATTTGTGTACATAAAATTTTAAGTATCCATGTGGCAAAAAGCACCATTTAGGATCATATAAGCTTCCAGCAAAAATAGGTTAGATGATTAGTTAGAGGACTAATCTTCTCACTAAGGAAAACTCAAAAAGCTAGCCATAATATTTTTTTCATTTATTTGAACTTACTAGAAAATTACCAAAGGTCTAAAGGAGAAGGGAAACCCAAAAAGCAGAATACAGCTTGGGGCCACTCTTCCCAGAAGGTATTTGCAAATTAAAAAATCCACTTGAAAGATAGGTATATAGGGCTCTCAGCCTCCTAGAGCCAGAAGCAGAGCGCTGAACATACACCACAGTTAACCTCACCTCAAGGATTGTAAGAGAGCTCCCATGTTTTTTAAGACCCTGAAAAACTACATTGTAGAAGCAAGGGTTGAGTGAACCAGAAATAAATCATCTCCACAGAAAATAAAGTCAATTTTTGTACTATCTCAGTCCCTCATAGGACTCAAGGAACCGGGCGTTGCTGGTGCCCTAACTGAACTACCAGAAACAAAGCCATATCTGCCCTAGAGGACTATCAGATTATTACTAAAATCTTTCACAATATCTGTCACTCAGTCAAAAACTTGGTATATGAGGAGCAAGATTCTGTGACTAAAAGTCAAAAGAAATGATGAACTATAGAAGTATACCACCGAGATCCAGATAATGGAGCTGTGGAACATGGACTTTAAATAGCTAGTATGTAGGGTGTCTGGATGGCTCAGTAGGTTAGGCACCACCTTTGGTTCAGATCATGCTCCCACAGTCCTGGGCTGGATCCCCGCATTGGGCTCCCTGCTTAGGAGACAGTCTGCTTCTCCCCCTCAACCCCTGCTCATGTTGTCTCACTCTCTGTCAAATAAATAAAATCTTAATAATACATAAATAAATCTTAATAATAAATTTAATAATAAATAAAACTTCAAATAAATAAATCTTAATAAAATAAATAATAAATAAATAAATAGATAGTGAGCTAGTATGTGTTAAGGGTTTACATGACAAGACTGAAAACTTCATTAGGGATGTGGAAACTATAAACAAGGACTGGATGGAAAGTAGCAATAAAAAATATAATAACTGAAATTAACCCAACGAGTTAATTTAATAGCAGGTTAGACATAGGTAAAGAGAGCAGAAAGGTGTCAGAAGACAGTACCTACACTAAAGGACACAAAAACAGTGGGATAGAAAATAGAGAGATGACTATGGAATATGTTCAAAATATATAATTGCAGTTCCAAAACATACACTTTTTATTGATTCATCATAAAAGTGGCACTCCAGAACACTGGGAAAAGGAATCTCTTTGCAATAAATAGTCCTGGGCAAATTAGATATTCATACAGAACAAAAATGAATCTTGACTCCTACCTTACGCCATATTCAAAAACCAGTTCCAAGCATTTTGTAAAGCTAAGCCTAAAGTAAGAAAGTTATTTGGGTGTCTGGCTGGCTCAGACAGTAGAGCATGCAATCCTTGATCTCACAGTGGGTTCAAGCCCAACTCTTGATCCCTGGATCATGGGTTCAAGTCCCACATTCAGCATAGAGCTCACTTCAAGAAAAAATAAATAAAATAAGTTAGAAAGCTTTAAAAAGATAACACCGTGAAGTATTTTCATAATATTGAGCTAGGTGAAGGTTTCTTAAAGAAGACACAAGATAAACCAAGCTTTAAGGGAAAAGTGAATTAAATGAGTTACATTAAAACTTGGTGGCGCAGTTGGTTAAACGACTGCCTCCGGCTCAGGGCGTGATCCTGGAGTCCTAGGATCGAGTCCCACATCAGGCTCCCAGCTCCATGGGGAGTCTGCTTCTCCCTCTGACCTTCTCCTCGCTCATGCTCTCTCTCACTGTCTCTCTCTCTCTCAAATAAATAAAATAAAATCTTAAAAAAAAAAAAAAAAAAACTTTAAAATTGCACTCATCAAAAGACATCTTTTAAAATGTAAAATAAGAAAACATCAGAGCAGAAGAAAATATTTTCAGTACATATAACTCACAGTAGACCTGCATCTAAATTGGAAAGTATACCTATTTCGATAAGAAAAAGACACAAATGACTCAACAGAATCTTGGACATGAAGCTTGAATAAACACTTCACAAAATGATAACATAAAAAAAGTTCTTAACTTCATTAGTAATCAGGTAAATCTGAAGAAAAAACCACAATGAACTACCATTATACCCACACCAGAATGGCTAAAATTAGAAAGAATGGCATTGTCAAGTGTTGGAGATGTGGAGCATTTCGACTTTCCATGCACTGTTAGTGGGAGTATGAATTTCTGTAATCATTTCAGCCACTTTTTGGGCATCATCTACTAAGGCTGAGTATATATCTGGTAGTCAAACAATGTCATTTTTTTTAGTGCTTATCTGACCAAAATGCATCTAAACACATGCACAACAATGATCATAGCACCATTATTCATGATCCCCCCAAATTGGAACCTTTCCAAATGTCCTTCAACAGTTGAATTGCCGTATATTCACACAATGAGAAATTATGCAGCCATTAAAATGAATGAGTTGCCGCATGTTAAGATACAGAAGGAGCTCATCAACATGAGGAAGGAAAGGAAGCCGGGACCAATGAGTACATCCTCCATGATTCTATTTATGTAAAGTTCAAAAAAATCAACCTCTGGTATTCAAAGTCAAATAATGGTTACCTCGGGAGAGAAGGAAGAAAATAGTGATCAGGGCACAAGCTTATGGAGTACAGGCAATGTTCTATTTTTTTTTTATTTGGGTGATGGTTGCATGGATATATCCAATTTCCTATAATTCACTAGGGTATACACTTAAGATAGTGCAATTTTTGCATATATGTATAATTATGCATATATGTATATATGTATGTTTTTTGCATATATGTATAAATTTAGGTATAAACTTAACTTTAAGAATAAATTTATTTTATATTTAAGAAAAAATTCTTTAAATAAAAAATTTTATTTAATAAAAGAATATTTTATTTTATTCTAAAATAAAATATTTTATATTTAAGAATAAATATATTCCTATATATAATATATTCTTATATATACATATATGAAATTTAAATTTGAGAATAAATTAAATTTAAATTTCATATATGTATACATAATATATATAGGGGGGCACCTGGATAGCTCCGTTAGGCATCCAACTGGATATCAACTCAGGTCATGATCTTGGGGTCCTGGGATCGAGCCTGGGTCAGGCTCTGCACCCAGTGGGAAGTCTGCCTGAGATTCTCTCTCTCCCTCTCCCTCGTGCCACCTCCCATGCTGTTTTTTTCACTCTCTCTCTTAATAAATAAGTCTTTAAAGAAATTATATATATATACATCTGATAGTAAATAAATAGTAAAATTACATCTAGAAGAATAAAAACCATGTTCTTGACATTGATAATAATGAGATTATCAAGAACTATCACTTTCCATATTATACATTTCTGCAGTATATGAATTTTTTATAGTGAGCATGAATGTATGTTATAATCAGAAACAAAAACCTGGAAAAATATATCAACAACAACAGAAGACTAGTTAGCTACAGTCCTTTTCACTGTGGGCAGATGAGGACTTTGTGATGTGATCAGTAGATTCCACGAATATAGAAAACCTGCCAGTTTCATAATCATCTAAGAGCCTTTGTTTGAAAAGGAAAAAAACAACAACAACACCCTCTTGCTGGCAAGGGGACCCCAGGCTGGTGTGTGAGCTGCAATTTCCAGCTGTCCACAGTTCTGCCTCATTGCTTAAGGATGTGCTTCACTGATTCCTCAAGCATAGCTCCAGACAAAACCAAAAATTTGTAAAGCAGGAGAATTCTCAAATCACCTCTACAGCTGTGAAAACCAGACCTATCACAACTTACCAGTGGGTCTGACATGGTTAAATAAGGTAATACGTGTAGACATGTTTTTGAAATAGAGAAGTTATGGTACAAATGCAAAATATTATTTGAAACGTGGTTGCTGGAGCTTTGGGAATGTGAATTTCCCTGACCATCAAGGACCAGCATAGAGAAGCCAGTGATTTTAAGGAAACTCTGCATTTCCAGATTCCATAGAGAGTACTGGCATAATATCCTTTACTTTGATCCCTTCTGAAACCTTGCTTTCCACAGCTCTCCTCTAGAACATAACTGCTTTACCTGTGGTGTACCTTAGCTGTCTGGGTTTCCAGCTTATCTACTTTGTTAAATGTAGGTTTAAAACATTCCAACAAGCAAGATGATATTATAAAGTGTTATCTTAACCTTGGGATAGCATTTCCCAAAAGTGTGTTCTTGGGGATACTAGTCCCATGAATTGCTATTCAAAGGAAGTTTAAAGTGGCTATATCTACCCTACATTTACAAAGCAACCGTGCCCTTGAGCACAGCATACTCTGAGAAATACTGAAGAAAACAATCTCTTTGGACTTTTTAAACTCCAAATTGCCTAAACTTGAACCCTTTTCCAAGTACTCTTTACTGATATTGTATAGAACTAAAGTTGCATAAAACATTATGTCAGAAACTCTACTTTTAAACTAAATAATTCCAAGAGAGAAATTTTAGAAGTATTTAAGACAGTTTTCCAATACTTAGATCCTTATTGTAGAAAAGTTCTCATGAAAAAGGCCTAAATTCTCCTACATATATCAAGAGTTCAATCTTACTATATAAAAATGCTTTGACTCAGAATGTACTTAAGGATGTCCCAGTGCCTTAGATATTGTTACTAAAATAAATAAATTAGTACCATAAGAACATGAACTAGCTGCTCAAGCATAATGTTTGAAGCTGTAGCCTAGATTCAAACAAATCTGATTTTCACCTGTAGACAAGTTTATGACTTTGGACAAATCATTTAAATCCTTTGAGTTTCCATTTCCTCCTCTATAAAATAGAGATTATAGTAATAGTACTTACTTCATGGGGTTATTATAAAGCTTATCCATAATACATATACAGGGGTGTCTGGCTGGCTCAGTTGGTAGAGCATACAAACTCTTCATCTCAGGAATGTGAGCTCAAGCCCCAAGTTGGGTGCAGAGATTACTTAAAATCTTAAGGGATACCTGGGCGTTGTGGTGGGTTAAAGTGCCTGACTCTTAGTTTCACCTCAGGTCATGCTCTGAGGTCTGGAATTAAGCCTGTGGGGCTCCATGCTCAGCGAGGAGTCTGCTTGTCCCTCTCCCTCTGCTCCTCCCCGACCTCAAATAAATGAAATAAAATCTTAAATAAAAGAGTAAAAAAATAAAATAAAATCTTAAAAAGAAAATATATATATAGTATTTAGGACTGGATATGTCTGTTATTGAAGTGTCTCATTTTGATATCAAGAAAGTCCATTTGAATATAAATATTCAAATGAAGTTCGCCAAAAAGCAATCACCATGGCAAGCTATACAGTTAAGTCGATGATGCCAATATTTTTCAAATATCTTTTTTAGAAGGTGAGCAAAGGGAAGGAATAAGCTTGCTTGCTAAATGTGGAAAAATTAAAGTTGATGTGATATATAAGAAACATTCTCCTAACAACACAATTTAAATAGATTAAATAAAACATGTGATATAGGCTCTGTTTACACAAAGCCACAGATTAATACTACACACTGTGTGATGACTAATTTTCAAAAACTGAGGTTTCCTGGAAAAGAAATTCTACCTCAAGATGGCAACAAAGAAATCTTGCCTGTTTCCAGTCTGCAAGACCACCCTACAAATTTCAGACTTACCAGTCTCCCACAATCACGTGAGCCAATTCTTTAAAAATCAGTCTTTGTCTCTCTCTCCATCTCCTTCTATAAGGGCGTGAGCATGTGCACACATGCACACACACATACACACACATACACACAAACACTAGTGGTTCTGTTTCTCTGGAGAACCCCGACAGATACATGCTATAAGGGAAATAAGATGAATTATGACTTCAATGGATTAGCAGTACACTTTCTTTGCAAATAAAATAGTCTAAAAATTTCTCCTTTTTTGGATGCCCGTCATGAACCAGATATCTTATGAGGAACTTGGATGTATATCATTGAACTTCATCCTTATAATTATCCAAATAGACTTAAAATTTTGTAAATTACTATATAGAACATAAGGTCCTAAAAGAAGGGGCTGAAAAGTAGAAAAAAAAAATTAAGCAAGAAATTGTAAAAAAAAAAAAAAAAGGGAAAGATGGGTAATTCTGAAAATCTGTTGTCGTTTTGAGAAAACATTTGGAGTTATCTTGGGCTGAGCCTCATTAGGTTTTTCCAAAGATTGTCTAGTTTTTAGATAGTGGAATGAAGCACACCTTTCCCTAATTACTCAACCCTCCACTATTCCATGGTAAATACACAAAAATTATTCAAGGATATATACTGGGAAATTATGGACTAGATCGAGAGGCACTGAGCATATGCCTTCAGCTCTACTTCTTACTAGTTTGAAGGCCTTGGGTAAATCTCAGAGCCTCAGTTTCATTACTCATAAAATGGAAACAAGAATAAGCACCTCATAAGATTACTGTGAAGATCAAATAAAAATGAGTAGCTAAAAAACTCTGCAAACTATACAGGATGTTCAAGCTCTTGTTTTTGTTAATTTGAGCTTTCAGACTATTACATTTTCTGCTGTCTGACAGTTTATTTATTATAGTAGAAATGGACTTGCAAAGAAGCTAAATTTCTGTGTCTATCGGTTTTGCAGACTATAAACTCTATTAAGTCTTCCCAACATACAACCAAAGGCTTTCAGAAGTGAACACTCTGTCTTTAAAAATAAATGGAACTTTGAGAAAGGAAAACTGCAGTCACTGTAATTGAACTCCTAGTGAATGGAATCAGTCGTCCATTTGAAACAGCTCAGTAACTGGAAGGTGGATATAACGAAATTACCCAGAATGTAATGCAAATATTTCAGGAGATATCCCCCCTACAAAAAAAAAAAGAAGAAAAGAAATAGGGATTAAGAAACATGGAGAATACGTTGAAAAAGTACAACATTCAACAGGAGTCGGCAAAGGACAGGGTAGAGAAGATATAGAAGTGATATTCTGCAAGGCAAAGCCTGGGGATTTTCCAAATTAATGAAGGGCATTAATGTGTATAGAGAAAACACAATGCACTAAAGGGAATGATAGAATTGTGGTAAAAAAAAAATCTAATAAAAAAATGGTTTGCATGTTATAGTCTATTTGCTAATCACTATTTATTTACTTGTAATCAGGAGGATAAGTGCAAAATAATAATATGCCATAGCGATACATTTAATTGCTATTTTTAAAGCATTTGGAGTTTTTCTTGTGTTTTAGTGTGTTTCTCTCTCTCTGCATCAGGCCAATTCATTACCTGCTGGAACTCATACCACAAAGCATTTTTGCCAACTATTTATGTTCTTTTCTAACTTAGGTAAAGTAAATCCCATACTTTCTCAGTGGGGTTAAGGTCAAGACTCGGAGGGGAGCCACTCCTTCCTAATTAGTTCCCCAGACTCCTCTCTTTTTTTTCCCCCTTAAATGGCCACAACAGTTTAGAAAAATGTTTGGAGTCATAATCCTCCTGATAAATGAATCCTTGATCAAGCAGCTGGTTTCCAGAAGGGACTCCTTGCTGTGCTGCAATTATGTTGAATTTGAGCTCTGGTAGTTCAGGTCACAGCTGAAGTACTTGAGGGAAAAATACCTGTCTCGGAGCTCCACTGTGTGATACACTAAGCTAAGAGACTCCAGCTTCTTCTCTCCAAAGCCCTCACTCAAAATATCCATTTTTCTTGCAAGCAAATGAGAAAAATATCTACTAATATGAGTGCATGTGAAGATCCTCTACTGGTGACCGAAGCTGGGGGAAGATCCGTGTTTTTGGAGAGAATGGCATTGTAATACCTTATCCTAAAAATCTTGAAAATAATTTTCTATTTAGATAATGCACTTAAATTTCTGAGCTACTGAATTGTGATCTATCGATATTAGTAGCATAATAACTATTAGCAGCACCATGTATCTGCTGAGAATTTCTAGATTTAAGTCATTCTGGAGGTAAATGTTTATAAAAACAAAGTTATAGCTCAGACTAAGAAAAGAAGGTACAGAAAATTACAAAAGGTGACATCTTAAACAGTATAAACAATGATACACACACACACACACACACACACACATGCATGAACACACAAATGTACACAGAATTTTTACCTGAGCACATGCTGAACGAATTTGAGCTCCAGTGATGTATTTTCCATAAATCTTATAGATTTATTTTCCCTCTCTGACTCTCCTAGAATAACAACATTTTTGTCTTTGTGTTCCATGTGAAAGTACAATCCTACCTTCTTTTGGTACCATCAATAATAACTTCAGAGTTGATTCATTTTTGCCAAGAGACAACTCTGCTGTCAGTGTCTCTAATAAGAAACATACCTTTCGATTAGACTGCTTAGACTCCACCTTTACCTTAATTACAACAATAAATAAAATCTATCTATCAATAAATTTAATAATCTATCTATCATCTATCTATCTATCTATCTATCTATCCTTCTGGTGAAAAAAAACCTCAGAGGCATTTTAGAAGACAATGGACTCACTATGTGAAAAGAGATGATGATCACCCATACTTATTTAAAAAACAAGAGGCTCATGGAAGAGGTTCACAACATGTAAAATAGAGAAACAATTAATAACAAGAATAAATAAAGAATCCCTACTCTATTAGTTTTCTAGGAACATCATAAAAAATTGCCCCAACAGAAATTTATTGTCTCACCGTTCTGAAACCCAGAAATCCAAAACCAAACTGTCCATAGAGCTGCACTCCCTCAAAGACTCTAGTGAAGAAAACTTTTCCACTTCTTCTGTTTCTGGTGGCTCTAGGCAGCCCTTGGCTTGTGGCTGCATGATACAGAGAGAAAGAAAATAAGGCCATATAAAGAATCCAACTTCCTCTTCTGTATGCCTCTTAGAATGACACTTGCCATTAGATTTAGAACTTACCTAGATAATCTAGAATGAGTTCATCTTGAGATCCTTAACTTAAGAACATCTGTAAAGATATATTTTAAACAATGTCACATTTACAGGTCTCAGAGCTTAGAATATGGACATATTTTTTTAGGAGCCACCTACCACACCTATCAGTGAGACTCTAGTTAAAATAGTTCTATAGGGGCACCTGGGTGGTTCATATGGAAAAGTGTCTGACCTCAACTCAGGTCATTATCTCAGGGTCCTGGGATCAAGCACCAAGTTGGGCTTCCTGCTCAGCGGGGAGTCTGCTTTTCCCTTTGCCTCTCCCTCTGCTCAAGTTCTCTCAAATGAATAAACAAAATGTTAAAAGAAATAGTTTTAGGGGCACCTGAGTGGCCCAGTGGGTTAAGCCTCTGCCTTCAGCTTGGGTCATGATCTCAGTGCCCTGGGATCAAGTACCACATCCGGCTCCCTGCTTTGCAGGAGGCCTGTTTCTCCCTCTCCCACTTCCCCTGCTTATGTTCCCTCTCTTGCTGCATCTCTCTCTATCAAATAAGTAAATAAAATCTTTTAAAAGTTTTAAAAATAATCTTTTTTTAAGAGAAATACCATATTTTTTGTATGTTGATCTTATATCCAGCAAACTTAATGAACTGTAAGTTTGTTAGAATGTTTTAGTACTCTAAGTGTTTTAGTACTAGAAGTTTATTAGAATGTTTCCCTGACTTTTCAATACAGTTGATCATATCATCTACAGAGACAGTTTTGTCTCTTCCTTTTCAATGTTTATTCCGCTTGAAGTATGAATAGTAAGCATTCTTGTTTATTCCCAACTTAGGAATGTTTCAATAGTTTTGCCATTAAGTGTGAAGAAGGTTGTAAGAATTTTGAAGATTTTGAGTTTTTTTAACAGAATATGTAAGTTCCCTCTATTCCTCATTTTCTAAGAGTTTTTTTTTAAATCCTTAATTAATATGGACTCTTGCTGAATGCCCTTTTTATCTAAGACTGAAAAATATAAATTCATTTGTCTTTTCAAGGCCATAGTTTCAGCTCGATGTCTTTAATTTTCTGATTCAACGTGGACGACTGAGCCACCTAAGCACCCCCTTTTTTTTTTTTTTTTGGAGAAAGAGTGGTTGGGGGAGGCAAAAGGAGAGGGAGAGGGAAATCAGACTCCCTGTGGAGCACAGATCCTGATCTGCCAACACAGAGATGAAGACCTGAACAGAAACCAAGAGTCAAATGCTCAACTGACTGAGCCACCTAGTCAACCCTGCTAATGGTATTTCTAAAGACCAGCTAAATCAAGTAAAAAGTATAATTTTAAAAAAAGAAGCTATTCACAAGCAAACACAAAAATTACAAAGGTAAAGAGGAACAGAATGTGTTCAAAAATTTTGTGAAGAATATTAAAATATGTCATTGAAGAAATGAAATGAAGATATACACTATATTCATAGGTAGAAAGACTCAAAAATTTGGAAAAGTTGTTACTGTAAAGTGGACCCAAATCTAATAAATTATACCCCATTTCAATTAATTTCCAACAGGTTTTAATGTGGTACTTGACAGGATAAACCTAAAATTTGGTAGTCAAGTAATTTTGAAAAAGAAAAGTTAAGCAGACAGTGTGGAGATAAGGTGCCAATGGGACAGGATAGAGAACCCAGGAACAGACTCATACATACACTAAAGAATAGCACTTTAAGTTGCAAGTAAAAGATGAACTACCTAGTAATTGGCACTTGGACTACCGAATATTCATTAAGAAAAAAAATAAGTGTTCTATCTTACACTATAAATAAAAATAATTTACAGATAGAAAAATCAAACTTTAGGGTGCCTGGGTGGCTCAGTGGGTTAAAGCCTCTGCCTTCAGTTCAGGTCATGATCCCAGGACCCTGGGATCGAGGTCCTCATCAGGCTCTCTGCTCAGCAGGGATCCTGCTTCCTTCTCTGGCTCTCTGCCTGCCTCTCTGCCTACTTGTGATCTCTGTCTGTCAAATAAATTAAAAAAAAAAAAATCTAAAAAAAAAAGAAAAATCAAACTTTATAGTATTTTACACAAAAAAATATAGAATATATGACTTAGAGTAGGGAAGGACCTCTTAGGAGTAAAAACAAAATGATGATGGAAAGCTTTAACGCTCTCTTTAAATTTAAAAAAAAAAAAAAAAAACTTTAGTTCAATAAAAAACACTGTAAACAGGGGCACCTGGGTGGCTCAATTGGTTAAGCATACTGATCTCAATTTTGGCTCAGGTCATGATCTTGAAATCCTGGGATCAAGCCCGTGTCAAGGTCCCTGCTCATAGAGGAGTCTGCTTGTCTCCCTCTCCCTCTGCCACTCCTCCTGCTCTCTCTCTCTCTCTCTCTCAAATAAATAAATAATTCTTAAAAAAAAAAAAACTGTAAACTAAGTTAAAAGACAAGTTATGAGGGAAGAGCTATGCCACTTATATAACTGATAAAATTCAACCCATCAATTTAGCTTAAACTGGGTCTCCAACCTTAGTGCTCTTAGGCACATGGAAAAAACAAAAATCGTTTCTGGAGGTAGACACCCATACTCTATGCCACAAAAAATCCCCACAATTAGTTTTCCAAGAAAAATAAACAATTCATGGAGATATCTTGCAACATAAAGAAATAGGCATTCTAAATGACAATCAGCTGAGAAAACAGGCAGCATAAATGGACCTACATGACTAATATAATGGAATTACTGATACAGATTATGAAGAAAATCTGCTTGGTCTGTTTAAAGAGATAAAAGGTAAGCCTGAAAGCTTCAATTTATTTGCAGGAAAGAGGACTTTATTAAAAATAGCATAGCAGATATAAAAAAAATCAAATGATATTTCTTAACCTGAAAATTAAAATAATTGAGATTTAAAACACAACAAGGAGATTTGACACAGATGATAAAAGAATTTGTGAATTAGGGAACAGTCCAGATGACAGTATTAAGGATGCAACACAGAAAGGAAAAAATAAAGCATATTAAATAAAAGTTGAGAAACATATAGGATCAAGTGAAGAGATCTATCAGGAATCTCCTCTGAGTCCAGAACACAATGAAAGAGGAAACAAGGTGGATGCTAAGAGGGGAGAGTTGTGGTGATAAAGGGGGGGGGGAAGAATTTTCTAAAAACTGATACATAACATTCATTTACTGATTCAAGAATCACAGTGAATCTTAAACAAGTTAAATAAAAATAAATTCACACCCCAATGCATCCTGTGGAAATACAGAACTTCAAAGACAAAGAGAGGATCTGCAAGCTATCACTAAAAGAGTGGTATATTGACCCCTGACTTCTCAAGACCCACAGCTAAAGTCAGAAGACTGGGGAATGGAATCTTTAACACTCTACAAGAGAATAACTATCCTGCTGGATTTCTATATACAGAGAAAATATGGCACAAGGAAAAAGATAAAATTAAGATATTTTCAGGCTAATAAAACTGGTTAACCACCATTAGATGCAACCTAAAGAAAATTTTAAGGATTACACTTTAAGCAGGAAAAATGATCCCATAGCGACTGACATGGAAGAAAAGCAAAGAATGTGATAACTACATGGATAAAAATAAATGAACATTGAATATATCATCATAATAATCATTATCATAGCTTCTATGATTTAAAAAGGTAGGATTAAAATACATCACAATAATAGCATATAAGCCATGGAAAGAAAGGTATGAATAGAGTAAATTGGTGTCAAATCATGATGAAGTAGCACTTATCCCAGGATTATAAGGTTGGTTTGACACCATAGAATTAAGTACTATCATATACTGCATTTAAAGATTAAAGAATACAAAGTATGACCATCTCAATTGATGGAGAAAAGAATTTCAATGCAGAAGAATTCAACATCCTTTCCTGATTAAAAAATATCTTTTTAGGGGTGCCTGGCTGGCTCAGTTGGAAAAACATGTGACTCTTGATCTCAGGGTCATGAATTTGAGCCCCACACTGGGTGTAGAGATTACTACAATAAATAAATGAATAAATAAATAAAATTGAAAAATAAACAAAAATTTAAAATTTAAAAAAATCCTTTAAGCAAACCAGAAATAAAAAGGACTCTCCTATGTTGTTAAAGGAATTTATAGAAAGCCTACAGCAAATATTACACTTAGTGTTAAAATATTGAAAGTTTCTATTTGAGGTTGGTAAGAGGATTTTCACTATCACAGGTATTCATTGATATACTGGCAATCTTACTTAAGAAACTTTTTTTAAAGATTTTAGGGGCACCTGGGTGGCTCAGTGGGTTAAGCTGCTGTCTTCGGCTCAGGTCATGATCCCAGGGTCCTGGAATCGAGTCCCACATCGGGCTCTCTGCTCAGCGGGGAGCCTGCTTCCCCCTCTCTCTCTGCCTGCCTCTCTGTCTACTTGTCATCTCTGTCTGTCAAATAAACAAATAAAATCTTTAAAAAAAAAAAAGATTTTATTTGTTTATTTGACAGACAGAGATCACAAGTAGGCAGAGAGGTAGGCAGAGAAGAGAGCGGAAAGCAGGCTCCCCGCTGAGCAGAGAGCCCCAATACCAGGCTAGATCCCAGGACCCTGAGATCATGGCTGAGCTGCAGACAGAGGCTTAACCCACTGAGCCACTCAGGCACCCCAAGAAACTTTTTTTTAAAAGATTTGTTCAAATTTATTTATTTGAAAGAGAGACAAAGAGAGACAGCACACGGGGGGAGAGCAGAGTGGGAGAAGCAGACACAGGGCTCCATCCCAGACCCCAAGATCATGACCTGAGCTGAAGGTAAAGACTTAACTGAGTCACCCAGGCACTCCAACTTAAGATATTTCTATGAACTTTAACAACAAACATATGCTATTTATGCTTTTATGTAAAATCTCAAGATACAAAATTTTTAATTCTTGGCTTAATTTTTAGTGCCCCAACATTCATATTATAACCCATTAATGAGTTGTGACCTGGTATTCCAGCTACTGTTGCTGCATAACAAATCACCTCAAACTAGTGGCAGGAAACAAGTGCCATTTTTATTATATTTAGGGTTTCTCTTGGTCAAGAATTTCGGCAGAGCACAGCAGGGGGTGGTTCTCTCTGTTTTGCAATGCCTGGGGCTACAGCTGGGAAGAATCAAATGGCAGAGAATGACCTAAAGGCCTCGGGTCTGGAGTCATCGGCAGGCTTCTTCATTCAATGCTTGGATCCTACGCAAGGATGACCTGAAGACTTGGCTCAGCTGAGGCTGTCATGGGAGCATCTCCTTGCAGCTTCTCACTGAGTCTTGGGCTCCTCATGGGATGATGGCTGTGTTCCCAGCGGGGAGCATCTTGAGAAGGTGTGACCAGAAAGCATGCATTCCCAAACACTTGGGCGGAAGCCGCAAAGCTTCTTCTGGCGAAGCCTCAGAAGTTGTAGGATGTCACTTGTGCTGCATGTGACTGGTTGCAGCAGGTCACTAAGTCAGGCCTATATTCCAGGGAGGGGGAATTATACTCCATGTACCCACAGAGGACTGAGTGGCAAGCACAGGCTGCAGGAGAGTACCTAGAATAGGAGACATTGTTGCCGCCCTTTTTGCAAGATAGGAGCTAAAATATCCACAGTCTGAAAAACACTTGGCTACTGAATAATGGTGTATTTACACACAACCCATCTGGAGTTGAATTGTTTACCTCCACCAAAAAAAGAAAAAGAAGAAGAAAGGAGGAGGAGGGGGAGGGGGAATGGGAGGGGGAGGGGAGGGGAGGGGGAGGAGGAGGAGGAGAAGAAGAAGAAGAAGAAGAAGAAGAAGAAGTCCTAACCATCCAGCTCCCTGCCTCCTCTGCCGGACCTGTCAATGTGACCTTATTTGGAGACAGGCTCTTTGCAGATGTCCTCAAGTTAAAAAGAAGTCATTGGTGTGGGGCTTACGTTTAATAAAACTGGGGTTCTTGGGGCGCCTGGGTGGCTCAGTGGGTTAAAGCCTCTGCCTTCAGCTCAGGTCATGATCCCAGAGTCCTGGGATTGAGTCCCATATCGGGCTCTCTGCTCAGCAGGGAGCCTGCTTCCTCCTCTCTCTCTCTCTCACTGTCTGCCTGCCTCTCTGCCTAATTGTGATCTCTGTCAAATAAATAAATAAAATCTTTTAAAAAACAAAAACAAAAAACCCTGGGGTTCTTATAAGAAGAGGAGAGAGCAAAGACAGAACGCCATGTGAAGACACTGAGAACAGAGAGTGGAGGAGGCTACTTCAAGACAGGCAGAGATTAGCGTGATCGTGCTGTAAACCAAGGAATGTCTGGAGCTGGAAGAGGCAAGGGAAGATTCTCCCCTGGAGCCTCCAAAGAGAGTGTGACCCTGGCAACACCTTGATTTTGGACTTCTCACCTCCAGAACTGTGTGAGAATAAATTCCTTTTGTTTTAAGCCCTCAGTTTGTGCTTTTTTGTTAGAGCAGCCCTGGGAAACTAACATAGAACCCCTCCAAAATAGGATATACATCATTCTACGTTTTGCTTTTTTCATTTGTAAGTGCTCATATTTAGTCAGACTTAAATGTAAGTTTGGCTTTGCTTCTTCCTAACATTTTCTTCATCTAAAGACATAAATATTGTGATCAGTTCACTTCCTGAACATTTTTACCTGATAAAAACACTGGATTTTCCTTTCTATGCCCACTTCTTTTCTCTAGTGATCTCTAAGGGAATGTGTGAAATGGTTTTCCCTTGGTATTTTTCCTCTCCCCACTGCAATCATTAGCCAAATTTGTACAGTTGCATGTAACAAAATCAAACTACTTTCTTGTCCCACTCTAGAGAAATCTTCATTATTTACCTCATCTTATATCATTTCAGCTGAGCCAATTCTACATGTTCTTTGCAACCCAAATTCTGGTACCAATATCCTAGTTAAGATTTTTTTTTCACCAATATATAATTGACACCTAACATTATATTAGTATTGGGTGTAAAACAATACAGCCACAAAATAAGTCTCATTATCATCAGCACCTCACATAGCTACACTTATTTTTCTTGTGATGAAAACTTTTAAGATCTACTCTCTTAGCAACTTTCAAAATATGGTATCATTAACTATAGTCACAATGCTGTACATTGCATCCCCAGTACTTAGTCAACTTATAACTGAAAATTTGTACATTTTGACACCTTTTACTACCTTGTCCACCCCCACCCCCCACTTTGGGTGACCACTATAGATACTGTTCTCAGTATCTATGAGCTCCATTTCTTTTTTGTTTTCTTTTGTTTCCTTTTAGATTCCATATTCCACATATAAGTGTGAGATCACACAATATTTTTCTTTCTCTGTCTGACTTATTTCAATTGGCATAATGCATTCCAGGTCCATCCATTGTTGTCACAAGTGGCAAGATTTCCTTCATTTATATGGCTGAGTAATATTCATATTACTCAGCCATATTAATATATATAAATATATATATATATATACACACACACCACATGTTCTTTATCCATTCATTCATCAATGGACACTTAGGTTGCTCCCACGTCTTAGTTATGATAAATAATTCTGCAATGAATATGGGGTTTCATTTATTTTTTTGAGTAAGTCTTTCCATTTTCTTCATATGAAAAAACCCAGAAGTGGAAAACTCTTTTTTTTTTTAAGATTTTATTTATTTATTTGACAGACAGAGATCACAAGCAGGCAGAGAAGTAGGCAGAGAGAGAGGAGGAAGCAGGCTCCCTGCTGAGCAGAGAGCCAGATGCGGGGCTTGATCCCAGGACCCTGGATCATGACCTGAGCCTAAGGCAGAGGCTTTAACCCACTGGGCCACCCAGGCGCCCCGGAAAACTTTTTTGATTAAAGTAGTAAAATGTGACTTGGACTAGACTTAATTATCAGGATACAGGAACTTCCTATAGAATTGAAGAATGGAGTTGAAGCTCCCAGAACACTTTAAACAAGACTTAGAAATCCATACAGAAAAGAGAGTACTCTGCCTGTCTCTCATATTTATTTTTCTCTATGTATATAATGTGTCCCACTCTAGTTGCCTGGTACTCTTTGCTTCCTTATCTGGAAGACAGCCATGCCTCAGTTCCCAGGCTTATATTATTGTAATTCCGATTGCATGCACAGATGAATTCTCTCTCTCTGAATCCCAATTCCAAATTTCTCACTGTTCCAGTTGGGTCGAGGGATCTACAACAAGTATAATCAGTGAAAGCTGGGGGCTTCCATTAAGGACAAAGTCCTTGGTAGGGAAGGACACTAACCTGAGAAAGGGTGAGCGGAAGCTGTCTTAAATTGCATAGTCCATAGAGAACAACTTGGCAGAAATTCCTTCAGACTTTCTTCTCCTTCAAATTTATATTTCAACTTCCTTTCTGCCCAGGCCCCTCCTGTTTGTCTTTTTTAAGTAACACCCAACTACCCTCTTTTCATTTGCCTTCTTCCTGATTTCCCTTAGAACTTTAGTTAGACTTCTCCTTCTCTATCCTCTGAGCTCTTGGTGCCAGCCTATGCCTGCATATTTGGGTTGAGGGTGTTATGGGCAAGGTTGGGAAATGGGAGAGCATCACAGGAATCTCTGCATTACCCTAAAAGATAGCCTTATCCCTAAAAATGGTACTGTGGCAAACAACGTTTCTTCATTCTATTATGTATGTTTATTTATTTATTAACATACATAAAACATTAAACATACATAAACATTAAAAATGTTTACAGAATCTCCTCTCAAATCTACATCTCCCCCTTCATTCCTCTTTCTGCACTTTTTCTTCTAGGACCGTTTCTATGCAATGCTTAGCCTTGCATGCCTACACGTAGTCTTAAAGCCTACAGGAATCCCAGGGCCTGTTGACACTCCCTAGTTCTTAACATTTTTTTTTTGACCTACCTATGAACTTCCAAGTTCATATTTTGGGAAGATATACATGAAGTCATATGGTTTCTTGGATGGGATTCCTTGAAAACAGAGTTCGAGCCAAAGAATTGCATGCAAAAGGTTGACTGGTGAGTGCTCTAGCGAGATATTCCCAGAAGGAAGTCAGGATTGGACAGCATGAGGAGCTGACCTGAACACTGTTGCAAATGTGACTGAGGCCTCAGCCCACTCCATGTGGTGCTTGGGAGCTGGTGTGGCTTGTAAGAGCTGTCCCATTTGGAAAGAGGAGAGCCAGATCTTTGTATTCTTAAATCAGCCAGTCGCTCACCATGAGACACTCTCTGGGAGAAGGGCATAACCTTGGCCAGAGCAGTCTCCTGCATCCAAGAGCAGTCCTCTGTGAGCATTGAGACCGTGAGCTGCCAGAAGCTGCTGCCCCAGGCTCTGAGGAGGGGAGCATTTTCTGTGAACAGAGGATTCGGGCAGACTCCAAGTAGCAACCACATATGGTGTTACAGAAAAGTCTGTGAACTACGAACCAGGAGACCTGGGCTTCAGTCCTGGCATTACCAGTCCTAAGGCAAATCCGTCCATCTCTGTGGACCCTGGGGGACACAATTATAAAATAAGAGGATTTTGGCACAGTTCATAGTTACTTGCTCCAGTGCAATAATCCCACATGTATGTAAAGAGGGGCAAAGGACATGGTTATAATAATGAAACTTTGAGAGGTGCTTAATAGGATGGATTTACAAGCTTTGAGCAAAAAGAATTAGGTATATCTATATGTGCTAATATGGAAAGCTCTTTAAGTAATATTACAAGGTGAAAGTTTGCATAAGAAGTATGGTATGATTCCATTTATATCTGCAATAAATCACATAAAACAAAATTATGTATGAAAATTCAGTTGTTGGGGCACCTGGGTGGCTCAGTGGGTTAAAGCCTCTGCCTTTGGCTCAGGTCATGATCCCAGGATCCTGGGATCGAGCCCTGCATCTGGCTCTCTGCTCGGCGGGGAGCCTGCTTTTTCCTCTCTCTCTCTGTCTGCCTCTCTGCCTACTTGTGATCTCTGTCTGTCAAATAAATAAATAAAATCTAAAAATATATATATACTTCTGGGCACCTGGGTGGCTCAGTGGGTTGGGCCTCTGCCTTCTGCTCAGGTCGTGATCTCAGGGTCCTGGGATCGAGCCCCGCATTGGGCTCTCTGCTCAGCAGGGAGACTGCTTCCCCCTCTCTCTCTGCCTACTTGTGATCTCTCTCTGGGTGTCAAATAAATAAATAAAATCTTTTAAAAAAAAGAAAGAAAGAAAGTACACTTGTGTCTGGAAGGACTGATGCCAAAGTAACATCAGTAATCATCACTGGGAAGGTTCTAGGATTGAGGGGGGATGAAGGGAGAGTAAACTATTTTACTTTATATAACTTATATATTTTTAATATTCATATATTACTAATGCAATTTGAAATAAAAATAGAAAAAGAACATGAAGTAGGTTAAAATAAGGTGGCTGAATGTGAGCCTTGAGATTCCAACTCTGACATTCCATGATTTTAAGGCCACTTGTCCATGTTTATTTTACCTCCACCCATTGGACAGCAATCCATCCAAATACTGGTAATTCTAACAAGACAGAGTTGACCTTGGCAGCAGATTCAGCCAGAAGTGATAAGGCAAGATGAGAAACCAGAAATAGAAATATTCTCAAAAGTAACCACCTCTCAAATTCACACATATTAGCTCAGGAAAACTTAAGAACCATGTGACTTGTATGTACTCCATGCTTAACTCTAGTCTTCATTCAGTATGAAACAATGGCAAGAGTTATTAAAACTGGATCAGCTTCAAGTAGGATGATGGCTGATCCACACAGGTCTTGAAGAAAGGATTCTGACTTTTAATATAAAAAGGAAAGTTAGCCTCCCAAGATGCGATTCCTATCTTAGTAATCACAATCTTTAAATATGTATAAATTATTATCATAAAACATTCTTGATTTCCACCACTTTGAAAATGAGCTGTTGAAACTCTGAGATTAAAATAACTTCTTTATGTCATCCCTTAAATACTTTAAAATTAAAATCTTTTGAAGAAAGAGTCTATGCACCCACCAAATAATGTTTATAATTTAGAAATTCTAAATGTCTTCTAATACTTACACATGCATAGTGTTGAAATTCACCTTTAACTACTTTGATCATGTATAGAACATCCTAATACTCTCAAAAATTTAGTCGAAGAAGGGGTGACTGTCTTCCCTCTTTCTGCCAGAATTGGGTATGTTTTGGGGGGGCAGAAGGAAGGTTTCCCAAAGTGAAGAAAAGGGTCAGACCCAATTAAAACTGCAAAGGAAACTTCGAAAGGACGAATGCCATTAGCCCTAACTGGAATGTGGCCAAAACACGGTGTAATACTTCGACTCTTAGAAAAAGTCCCAGGGGGATATTTAACAACTGCAGGTGGCCAAATGCCTTCTCATAAGTCTCATCAGAAAAGTCACTTATGGCAACAATATTCACCAAGGTAAAACAATATTATTTGACAAACTGCATATTCAAGTACTATGTTTAAATTCTGACATTTGTCAGGTTATCAATTGAAACTACTTCTCTATAGGACAACTAGAGAATTGAGCTGCTTCTCTTAAGCAGCAAGGCTAGAATATAGGAAACAATTGTTATTTAAGTCTCATATCGGACTTCCTTAAATGAAATACCAATCATCATTTTGTCCAATAAACTGAGCCTTTATGCATGCATGTTTTTGATTTTCCTTCTAGGTTTTAGAAGTCCTCAGGATATTTTTAACTAAGATTGTATTCCCCACAATATTTTTTCATTATATGTTTATTTTATATGACTTTAATCAAGTTTATAGTTGATTAAATGTCCATAATGTCCATAAGGAGCTTAACTAGTTTTGAAAAAAAAATGTATCAGTTCATATTGTAAAACATTAATATGATGCAGCTTCTTATATCCTTCTTAATTTATCTTTCTTTATATCTCTTTAATTTCTTTATTTCCTTTTAAGCAACCACCCCCTCTTTTCCTCCCTTATCTCCTTCCCTCTCTCCTAAGGTTGCCAGAGAAACATTTTGTGAACTGTGATAGAAAGGCTGTGGAAAATGCAAGCCTGTTAAGTGACATAACACATCCATTCTTGAATGCTGCAAAGAATATTATGTGAGCAAAGGCACATAGTGAAACCTGAAAAAGGTTCCCGTTTTAAAATGCTGAATGCTTGAGAGTTCTGCTTTTACCTGCTGTGATTTAAAAGGCTAGAGGCCTCATTTTGAGCCACTAAAATTCAAAGTGACAGAAACCTACAAATTTTTATTGCTGTGCATTTAATAAAATTTACATTTACAAGCTGTCAGTTTGAAATGTTGAATAACGGGTACTTTCGCATTCAGAGGAGCAGATTTGGTTGTACTGGGGGTTCATTACTACCTACTTACACGTTCTTGAAATGCTCAGAATAATCCTTCAATCTATGACTTTTGATATCTCTTAATTCAACACTGCACAAAAACACCATTGAGCTTTGCAGTAAGGTCAACAAAAGGAATTTATTGTGCTCCCATAAAGCAAGGCATAATTAAGAGCCCCCTTTCTGCTTGTTTTAATGTGCTAATACGAGAACATTAGAACCAACGAACAGCCAATTGCTAGGTGTCTGCAACAGCTGCCTAGGTTTTTGGTAATTTACTTACTCAATTATGTCGACTCTCTTAAATCCACAACACTGGTGGGTGGTAAGGTAGAGGGATAATAAAAAAACATAGAGTAGGAAACGCCTTTAATGCATGTTTTATGTGCATCTTGGGTAACATTTTCTGTTTGTTTGCTTTTGAGAACAAGAATTAAAGATTGTAACTTTAGGAAATTCAGCACAGGAATAACCGTGCATGGGTTTAAGACACCTCTAAAAATTATGACATGTCTAATAATCCTATGATTATGTGGTCTGTTCTGAAAAAGAATATTAAACCAAATGTTTGACTCAGTATTACAAAAACAGATTATCTAATGGCTTCCAAGGGGGAAACATGAGAAAGACTATTCATAAAGTTCCTTAATAGTAATAAATTACACACACTTCCTTATTCTCCACGTAAATGGAAAGACAAAGAGAGACTCTGAGAGGATGTGTTCTCACACTTTTATAAGAGCCACACTGTAATATAGTCTTTTAAAATTGTTTGCTATCAATGTGAATCTGATATTCTTTCAAAGCAAGCCCCAGGAAAATGCACATTACACTTGTGAAGTATCTCATTTTTTTAACATTCAAAGAAGCCTTGAATGCCAACTTTAATGTCCTCTTTTTTTTTTTTTAAGAATGCATTTCCATTATACGCAAATCAAAGCAAACTAGGGGGAAAAGGCCCAAAGTGTAAAATTCATCCAGATTTTCCTTGGCATTATTCAAATTAAAAATAATTGAATTATTGAACTAAATGGAAATCACTGACAACAATGGAAATTCAAATGACCTCATTTTAAATTTTATTTAAATTATCTCTATAATTGCGGTATCTGTATAAAAGGACACATCTTTATATGTTGATATAAATTGATGCTTGGAGGAAAAAAGTTATGTAATTTTCTTCAAATGCCAAAATTTACCTAGTATGCATCATCTATTTTCTTTTCAATTTAAGTTCCACAAAATGTCTTTGATAAATCAAATAATTTTCATGTTACAGTTCAGAAATTGTAAAAGAAATTCCAAATACCCACCTACTAGTTTTGATTGCATATTAGATATCCTTAAGCTTTCCTCCCTGGAACTTTGCCTTCTCTCTTAGACAAGGAGACATAATTTTAAAAGAAGAAAGAAGAAAAAATACCGTATTTTAGTCATTGTGTTTAAAATCATTTTTATCTTTTGACTCAAAGAGAACACTTTTTCATTTTGGTCTCAAAGGAATTTAAGGTATAAAACATTATACTCAATTAAGTCCTATACAATATTATGTTCAGTAAGGCAGATAACTTGCTGGCTTTTCAAAAGGAATTTATGCCTCATTTTTCTCTTTAGTAGCCAGCAGTGAATTAAACAGTTTGGAAGGGAGCATATGAAACTTTGTTTTTAAAATGAAAAGTGAAACCTGAAAATGGCTGGGAGGCTACAAAATGACAGAAGAATGTGTAAAAGTCATCTTTTCTCTCTTTTATTTTCCTAATAATGAAGCCACCGAGCTAGAGGGACCCACTGAATTTTCACTGTGCAAAAGATCACTGAACTAGCCTCTGTCTGAATTCTGTATGTCCAACTGAGCCACTCAATTCTGTGCTGATAAGTCCGTTCTGGAAGATTACACCTTATTCAGAAAACATAAACGACTATCATATCTCTAACAGAGCAAAACAATTTCACCTCTCAAAACAAAAAAGAAAAACCTGACAGTATAATAATTTCATGGTAAACACAGCAAGTGACACATCTAAGATAACAATTGCCAAATAACTCACTTATCACAGTTTCGAGTTTTTAAAAAAGATCTTTTGCCCTCATTCATCAACTCAGGGCAAGCTTAGGCTGAACAGGAATACTTACATGCTGTCTCTTCCTCAGACACTTAGTTTCAATGTTTGCTAAAATGCTAGGGTTATTGGTGTAATGTATGCATTGAATATATTCAGTCTATATTAGTTGACTGGTTGTCTTCAGGTAACTGAACTCTTAGTAACAAAAATAACACCAATATTGATATAATTGTATTTACTAACCTCTTGCTACACTGTCCTGCCTGGCGTAAGTGTTGGAATTACAAGTCAGACGGCGCTGAGCAGCAATCTTCAAGAAAATTGCTTTAAATTGACCTTCATTAGTGCTCACAGCACTGAAAAACAAATCCAAGTACATGCCTTATGGAAGGTAAGTCAGTAGCAATAGCTCCCTATTAAAAAGGCAGCACATTAACCTGCGCAACCAGCATGGACCACATTCTATAAATACTATTAAATAAAGAATATTTAACCACAAAATAATTCTGCTATTTCTAAGGATTGGGACAATTATGACCAAATTTAAAATTCCAACATTCAGTGGTGTGTATGTTAATTCCAATTTACTCTTTTTCTGTTTTAGAGAATTGGATATTGCAACTGAAATGTTGACTTTCCTTTA
The DNA here is from genome assembly GCF_020171115.1 of Neogale vison. Taxonomy (NCBI): domain Eukaryota; kingdom Metazoa; phylum Chordata; class Mammalia; order Carnivora; family Mustelidae; genus Neogale; species Neogale vison. The sequence continues at coordinate 59,129,809 of NC_058101.1, read as the reverse complement.
CATGGTATTGTTGCTGGGTTATAAAAAATCAGTACCACACTGTAGCAAAGAATAAAGAAACTAAACCTTTCAGAGGATATTCAAACTTATTTATATACCAAACGCGAGAAGAAAATATATTTCAAAGTGAAGAAAAAATTCTTGTGTTTCATAACTTTGGTTTGAAGAGCATGCTGTTCTTGACATCTGCATAGTAAAAGGGAGTTTAATTTCCTTGGTCAACTATCCTTTCTGAAAATCCTGCATTGGCAGACTTGGAAATGGAAGGAATTTTTCCCGGGGATTAATTCGCAGCTCTTCTTAACACTCAAAAAGCTGAATATCTTCAGTACACAAGCCAAGAATTTGGCGCTTGGAGTTACACTTTTTAGCAAACAAATGTTAAAGAAAAATGTTTCCAACAGAAAGAGGCCATGTAAAGTCTGTCAGATATATGAAATGCTCAGCTACGAAACCGATATACATATTAATTCTTCCACTTGAGCTTTCTCTGCTTTACAACTTGAAAAGATTCCAGCATTTCATCCTTTATATTGGCATTTCCATTTCTGAATCTTACCACTGGTTTTGTTCCAAAAAATAACATTTCAAAACAGAACGGTAAAGTAAAACATTTTAGGCCTAGCAAATAAGACCACCTTCTGGAAAGCCAGGTAATTTTTCTCAAAGTCTAAGTTCATAGCCAATTCTTCCATTTCAACTTGAACCATTCAATTTAGTAAACATTTTTTTTTAAAACACAAGTTTCTGTGAATTCATGTCTGTTCAGTGAAACATGGCTATTCATATCAATGGAGGGAGTAGCTTAGAGTAGTGGCTAAAATTTGGTTGTTAAAGTCAACTGATCCTTGTTCCACTCTTTACTATCCATACCACTGTAAGGAAGTTAATTACACTCTCCAAGTCTCGACCTTCTCATCGGCTAAGTGGGGATAATATCAAAGATTATCATAAGAAGAAAAGAAATAATGTTTGTAAGGCATCTAGCATAGTGGTTAGCACATGGGAAGCTCTCCAAAATGATAGTTATCTCCCTGCTTGACTTGATCATTTTCAAAAATTAAATAGAACAGTTTTAGACCAAAATGGTCAGTTACATCTTGTAAAACTTTATCAATACTCAGCTCAAATTTCAATTGATCCCACGCAGACTGCTTTTATCCACCAGATAAAATGTGAAAACCTGGATCATTTATAAAATACTCCTCCCCTCTACAGACACACACAAATGTCAAGTGTTTCCCTCCAAAATATCTGGTTATATGTTTCTGTAAACAGAGCTTAAAGTGACAAATAACATTTCTCACTTTTCTTCAAAGCCTTTTGCCATCTTAAAAATAATTGTGCTGTTTTCCTTCTTATGTCATTTGCATGTAAACCAAATTGTATTTTAAGTATTTATTTCAAGATTTCTCTTGAAGCTGACTTTGAAATTTCTTCCCATTGTCCACCATCGAGTAGAGTTCTCAAGCTTTGTTCTTCTAGTTTTCTATTCAAACAAGCTAGTGTTTTGGGGGAGAATCCTGATTAAAAACAAAACAAAACAAAACTCTGTGTGTGTGTGTGTGTGTGTGTGTGTGTGTGTGTGTGTGTCTGTGTGTGTATTTGGAAAGTAAGGGTATATAATGTGTCTTTTTTTTTTCCCATTCTCTTACATACACAAACTATTCTTTTTCAATACAAATAATATAACTTCTTACATTGCAACACCTATCAGGACCCAAGATTTTTTATGCCAATCTACCTGTTCTTTACTGAGCAATTTATTTCTAGATCTCTAATTATCTTATGAAAATTATTTTTGTTTTATGGTTACAAATAAAGAAGTAGAGAAACCCACGATAAAAACTTGAGGTGGCTTATTATTTGCATGGAGTGTGACAATTGTTTCAAGCTCATTTGCTTTAAAGAAGGGAACTGGATACCCTGTTCAGGGGGTAGGGCAGCTTCAGTTTACTGTAAGGTAAAGTTGGGAGGGCAGCCAAAGCAAAGCAATGGCAAAATAACACAAAACAAAATCTCAAACTCCACCTCCAATATAATGATGCACTTGCCATGTGATCTCTGAAGAGAAGACTGACTGAAGAAAGGTGCCCAGGCTCAGTTTCCAGAGGAATCAAGAGCTTCCTCCTGTCCTGGGACCTAGGCTACTGTGGGGGCCAGCTTTTAGGCATCCTAGAGAACACAGAGTTCACCAGCTTATACCTAACCAGGCCATTTTCTACTTGCCTCCCTCTGTCCATGGAGGTGGGGATGCGAGAAGTCAATGGGAGTTCAGGGCATGTGAGCCTGTGTAAAGCAAGCCCATACAGCCCAACCAGGCCCATAAAAGCCAGGAAATGAACAAGTTCAAGTTCTCATAGTGTGTTAATGTGCCCACAAATGTACCTACTTTATACATTTAACAGCTCATGTAGTAATGAAAAACGCCATGTAGAACATATAGCTGCATGTGCAAGGTGGGGTAATTAATATGCCTATATGTGCCCCCTAATTGTTTCATTCCCTGTATTTTTGGTTAATGTAACACTGCAAACTTTTATATAAATAGTTTGTGTTTTATATGGAATTTCATGTAAAAGAAACCAAGGAGGAATGACGAATAAGGGAAAATTCTAATGGTATTCTTACTGAATTTCATTAGCTCAATATTCTACCTTATTTTTTTCCCCTATTAACTGCCAATATATTGACACAAAATTTTCAGTGACTAGCATGGTCACTCAGCAAGGCCATGTCGGCTTAGGAAAAGAAAAAGGAGAATCCCCTATCTGTCAGAATTAACATTTCATGTTTTCTGTCATTTCTCAGCCAAGCCATCTTTGTAAAACAGCCAGATATCAAGTTTGACATTTGAAGTCCAAACATACTTGAGTTGTCAGTTGAAAACCGGGGAAGCATGGGATAAAGAGCTGAATTTTAAGGTTTTCACTATTACTAGTGAGGTCTGGGTTTCGGTTGTTTTTCTAGGAGAACCCAAAGGCCACTGAAGATGTTTTTCCATCAATTTTTTCATAAGCGTTTAAGCTAAAGGGGGAAAAAAAGTGGAAAGATGGGAGGACATGGTTTTCTTTGGGGGAAGGAAATTAGAAGTCACCGCAAATAATTCACCCGGATAGGTAAAGGCGAGCAAACACTGTTTGCTTGTGAATCCCTGACAACTTCATTGCCGTGTACCCAAGGGAGGAGGCAGAGCCTCTCGCTTCATTTCAGACCCGCCAGGAAAGGGCTTTGAGAAGGGAACTGGGGAGGAGCACGTTCCAGGTGTGGGTTCAGCTCGGCACTCGCCAGCGGCCTCCGCAGGTGGCTCTTCTTGGCAGCAAGGCCAGGCGCTAACCCGCTTGCTTGGGAAGCCTGACGTGACCCCCGCCCAGGCTGGCAGGAAGCTATGTTCCTGTTCTCTACTAGGAGAATGGGCCTCCGCGAGTCGGCGGCAGCGGGGCCCAGTCTGCAGAAGTGCTTCGGTACAAACCGCTGCAAGACCCGAGTTAGGAAAACCTCGACCTCATACTCACCAGCGGGTGACTGCCTCCCACCCCCATCATCCCAAAGTTGGCAATGGCCTCGTCTCCGGATTGACTGTCGGCCAGGACGCCCGCCAAAGCTCTCGGCGCTCCAGCAAAGCTGCAGCGCGTTGCCGCTCCCTCCCCTGACGGGACCTGGAAATCCGCGAGCTGCCCCGGCCCCGCACCGCGTGCGCCACGAGACTCAACCGTGCGACAGCTGCTCGGAGGCCGAAGGCGCCTGGGAAGACTGCGGCTGGTGGCGGCTCACTGACGCTGCAGACTTCGTGGCGGGGAGGCCTCAATGGACAAAGTGGCCTAAATGCACAGTCCTGGTCCCAGGTCCCAGGTCCGCCTCTCAACTGCTAAACTGTCACCTCCCCGAGGGTGGATCTCTAGCTGTCTAGCACTCTGGCCCCGGGACAGGCTGACCAAGCCCAGGCCAGCCGTAGGGCACTGCACGTGCCTACCAGTCCCCGCAACATGCGGCATCTCCCTGTGAGGTCCATGAAACCACGTGCACCAGGACCACCCGTGGGCTAAAAGTGCGGATTCTGGGCCTCACCCTCACCTCACCCACTGAAACCAAGCACACTCCCCGCTGAATTTTTACTCGCGCTGAAATTGGAGGCTTGCTGGGCCCTGACCGACCGCAGCTTTTTCGTTTCCGAAACGCGGGTAGCCTCGGAACGAGAGAGATATTATTAGCCCGATCTTACGGAAGAAGCACCTGAAGCACAAAGAGGGATGTGGATGCCCAAAGCCCCAGATGGGCAGCGCCCTGCGCGGCTGGGGCTGTGCGCCGCTCAAGCGCTGTCCGATGGAGCACTGGGCTGCTAGAATTTGGAGAGAGTCCCCTCTCCTGCTTCTGCTCCCCGTATGACTCCCCTACACCTTTACCCCAACCTCGATTGCTGGCTTTGGCGGGGGTGGGGGGGGTGCGTTCCAGGGGCCGGAAAGGAACGCTCAGCTTCAGGGCAAGGGCTAGTTCACCCAACTTGTCCTGGGGAATGGGGGAAGGACCCGCTGGCAGACGTCTTTGCATAGGGGCCCGGTGACCTCCGTGAGAGCCCGGGCTGCGTGCGTCAACCCGATCCCATCCAACTAAAACTGCGCTGCGGTGTCTACCCCATTTCATTCCACCCGCGCGGGACCTCCGCCCCCCGCCCGGCTTCACTCCACTCACGCGGGGCTTACGCCAGTCACCATCCTACCCCACCCACGCGGCTGCTCCAGACAACAACCTGGGACTGGATTCCAGGCCCAACCCGTTTTACACTCCCCGGTCTCGAGCCTAGGCTTCCAGCATCCTGGAAGGGCGCAGTGTTTGGGGAACCGGGGAAACGGTTAGTTGATGGTAATAGGGTGGCCTTCCGACTGGAGCTCTCAGAAATAAAATTTAATCTGCGTCCTCTGCGCGCAAGGCCAATAGCCCTAATTCACAGAAGTGTGTGCTCTGCTTGGGACTGAAGGACCAGGTACTGAAGGCAGGTGTATCAGGCTAGCTGCCCTGTTCCAGATCCTGGAGTCCACCAGGGACGCAGAGGAGAAGACACATGCCAGCGTGGTCTCAGACCCCGTTCAGCCGGGGTTAGCTCAGCAAGTCTGTCCGCCTGCTCATCATTCATAACCGATGGGTTACAATGCCTTCCTCTCTCCACAAATATTCAGAGAAGACTATCAGATGTCAGGCAACGTTCTGGGCCGGAGGCGCACAAGCACAAAGCAGCGTAGAGGCGTGGTTAAAGACGCGAGCTATCAAGGTTCAAATCCAGGTTCTATTGCTTGGTTAACTATAGGACCAGAGAAAAATTCAGCTCCTTGTACTTCAGTCCTCATAGCTCTAAGACGGGGAGAATAGCAATACCTCCTTCCTGGAATGGATGTGACAAATCATCAAATGGGCATAGATAATTTGCCAGGGTGACTGGCCCCTCTGGGAAGCTCAACAAATCCAGAGCTGTCACTACCATGCTCCCGCTTCGAGCGCAGCGTGATACCCATCAGTCTTGACAACGACATTTCCATAAGGATCAGAAGCAAGGGATGCAGAGGTGAAGAACTCAAGGAGGAGCCCGCACGTTGGGCGCTAGCCAGGTGGATGCCAACCGTAGGCCCCTGCCAACAGGACCGGAAAGCCGAAAGCACAGAGATCCTGCTCGCTCTCCCAAACCTCAGGGTCCTGGGTCGCGCGAGGCGATCCAGCAGTGCGCCCGGCACGTGGCGCGGTCCAGGAACCCCAGAACTAACCGTGGGCGCAGACGTCAGTGGAGACGCGCAGAGGAGTTGCAGGTGCCACCGCCGACACAATTCATCCCAAACTCAGGAAGCAACAGCGCTGCGCACGGGGAACCCGAGCCAGAGAGTTGGAACAAGTGGTGCTAGGCCCCAGCTTTGCTTCTTCAGAAATGAGTTACTAGATAGACTCATATCTTAGGGAATTCCAGTGGAAAAATTCTCTCAATCTCAGGATGTCCTTCAGTGAGATGGACAGAAGTTGCACCACAAGCCTCTTAAAAGCTCAGCTGGAAAGGTTTAAAAATGCACCGTGAACCCTCCTGTGAAGAAGTCCCCAAAGGCCGTTTCACTTCAGGTTATGATCTGACTTAACAATAGGGGCCCTCATTTTTCAGGACTGAGTGCTAGGCACGTTGCTAAATATTTTACTTGCTCTAATTCTAAATCTACAAAATAGGTCCTGAAGCTTTGTGGACCTTTTAAACCCTGCAGGCATATTGAATGTGGTTCCTAAGTTCTAGTAAGTAATCGGGATTTGTGATCAGTTGTCCTGCAGAAAAGGAGTCCATGAATCCCAGATCAATTCTGCACTTCCACTGGTGTTTTGTGGCGGACAACCTAGCAAGAACCCCTCTCTATCAGACTTCAGCCTGCCTGCCCCACCCACAGACCTGACGGACTACAATAGGAATATTAGCATAGCATTTTCCTCTTTAAGAGTAAACTGGACAAGCTGAGAGAGCCAATTATCATACGGTTTCACTTATTTGTGAAGCATAACAAATAACATGGAGGACATGGGGAGATTAAGAGGAGAAGGGAGTTGAGGGAAATTGGAAGGGGAGGTGAACCATGAGAGACCATGGATACTGAAAGAAAAAAAAAAAAAACAACCTAAGGGTTTTGAAGGGGCGGGGGTGGGAGGTTGAGGGAGCCAGGTGGTGGGTATTGGGGAGGGCGTGTAATGCATGGAGCACTGCGTGTGGTGCAAAAACAATGAATACTGTTAAGCTGTTAAAAAAAAAAGTAGATGGGACAGGTAGCGGCAGCAAGCGCCCCATGGCCTTGAAGTGTCTCTTACAGTGGATCACAGCATCCAATTTCAGTCAATCTGTTAGTTCTGACAGAACACCTTTAAGACACAATTACAACTGACCCAAGCCCCCGCAGCCCTTCCAATTGGGAAATTCTGGAGTCTCTGCTGCTAATGGAAGTCATTATCCTTCTTGGAGACGTGGCAGGCTGGGTCAAAGATGCTGTAATGGGTGCAAAGGCCACACAACTGTGAGTGGTCATGTCAGCCTTGAGTTCAGGTCTTCTCTAAGACCTTGTCTCTGAGCAATGACACCCATTTAATTACCAGAGCATTAAACAATTAATGTCACCTCCCTCTATACTAGGAGTATAAGTGTCTATAAGGGCAGTTCATAAGAGCTAACAATATTGAACTCTTACTGAGTGTTAGGCAGTGAGATAAATGCTTTACCTCTACCTTCTAAAAATTATTTTATACAATAAGAAACCAAGGCACAAACAGATTAAGTATCTATTAGCTTAAGGTCACCTTGCTAGGAAATGGCAGGGCTGAAATTGACATCAAGGCTACCCTCCAAACGGCCAGAATCCAGGCAGCACTTACACCATCTCTTTGCAGGGCTCCTTAAGCTCTCAGTGAATGGTAGCCTCTATATTTGTTTGTTTAAATCCAAGCAAAGACCTGGGATTCCTTCACGTGTGAGCCATGGCATCTTTGAAAACAGCTAATGTGTATTGATTGCTTATCATACCCAGGGCACCAGGAACTGGGCACTTATTATATACCAGGCACTATTCTAAGTTTTAACTCATTTAATGTTAAGCAAACCCCTTTAAGGTAGGTTCTATTCTTATCCCCAATTTGCAGATGAGCAAACTGAGGCCCATTGTCATCCGACCAGTAAAAGGCAGAATTGGGGTTGACTCCCAGGTACTTTGACTATAAATGATTCTATACTGGATGTGAAAATGTAAGATTCCTCTGCTTAAAAGCTACTGCACTATTATGTATCATCTCTCTCTCTCTCTCACTCTTTAATTAGAGGATGTCCTCTCTGATGGAGTTTCTCTACAGAGCTAAAGCACAACCAGCCCAAAGGAAAGAGGAGAGCCACCACCCCCAAACTTGGCCTCAGTCTCTAAATTGGTAAAATGAGCAGTTGATGCAAGTCTTGTAGGTTTGAGGCTTGAACGTTGTGCCTGGAACCTGAATGACAGGAAGGCTATCCTGTCCAGAGGGGCTCTCTCCAGGCTCTGGACAGGTCTTCATAGGTAAATGTGCATCAGCTACATCCCAGGGCTCTTTGCATACTCTGGGGGTTACCGAGCACTTTCAAACTCACCCTTCCATTTGTGCCTTCCATTCAGGAAGGTGAAGGGAGGTCTGTTACTCTTTAACTTTTAATAAGAAATCAAAACCCAAAAATCACAGTGGACAACACCCACTTTGGCTTCAGGCTGGCCTGGGTCTTTCAACAAACAAGTTCCCAGTTGTCATGATAGCTAATTATCTTCAGCCTTTCTCCACGGAAGCCTCAAACTTATTCATGTCTGAAAAATTTATTCTTAACACATTTCTTTTTAATCAACAAAGGTCAGCTTTGGGGATTGTGGAGGCAGATATGACAGAGAAGCCAGCTGATTTAGCATTTACACTGGTTGGCACACCTGGGCTGCATCCTCTTCCCACTCCTTCCCTGGGCATCCCCAAAGTCCTTGGATCAGAAACAGTTGAGACTGCAGCAGTGACGGACTGTGGTCCACAGCAGACCTTGGGTGGGGTGGGGGAGAAGGTGTCCAGCATGATGAGACCCACAGGATCCATGGGACAGATGCCAGGCGGTAAATGCATCAGGGAGCTAAGTGGGGGCGGGGGGAAGCACAAGTGGTTGGGATGGGGTAAGGTGGAGGCAGAGAACAGCACCTGCTTTCAGACCTCGGTGTGTTGTGTTTTGGGTTGCTTTTTGTTTTTTTTTTTTTCTTTTTTCTTTTCTCTTCTCCAGTTGTTTCTGGAGTGGGTGCGTAGTCTGGTTGATCCTGCCTGGTCTATGCAGCTGCTGCGCGCTTCCACTGGAGCAGTGTCTGCAAACTCTGGTGGTTCGTCCCAGAGGAGACTTCGCAGAGTGCAGCAGGGGCTTGTCTACTTCTGGGCCCTCATGCCACCCTTGGCTCAGGGCTCCGTGGGGACAACAGATAACCTCTGGGGTTCACCTGCACACCCTAGGGAAGCTCCGGGTTTCCTTGTATGATTGGGTTGTGTTCCTTAGCAACAGTATCGTTCCCCCTTCCTTTCTTAGCGATGGCAGTGTCCTTTCTCACCACCGGGAAGTGGCACAGCGGCATCTTGGGATTGCTGGAACAGAGCCCCCGCCAAGGCTGGCGCCTCCCCGGTGCCTGGATAAGAGTCCTTTACCAATCTCCCAGTCATTTTTGTAGGTGAATATTTTCAACCCTGTCTTACAGAGAATGGATTTGAGGTTCTGTGACATACGCACGAGGCCGGGTTATTAAATTCTGAGCAGACGCAACTCGTCCCTTGGACGTTCGTGCCTCTGTATAACCAAGTGCGTGGGTCAACATCAGGCCCCTTGGGCCTATGTGATGCGCCATTTTTATTGTGGAACCTCTGGCGGAGGGGCTGAATCTCTTCAGTTCTTTATCCTCAGGGTCTTCCTCAGACCCACACTTAAAACAGGGGAGATGGGGGAAGCGCAAGGAAAGCTACTCTTGAAGCAAACTGGAGAATTTTGGCTGATAGTGGAATACGCTAGATGCACCGAGCCTCTAAAGTGAGCAACACCTGAGACATGGACAGGAAAATCTTGGTTTTAGCTTTCTGCCTCCTGGCCTTAATTTCTTCACAAGGAGAAGTGGAAATAATAATCTGTACCTGGCTGGTATGAGCGATGAATATGAGTGGTCAAGGTGGATTGCATCAGACTGGAAAGCAGTCAAAAGCACAAGTTCTGGGTGTGACTCCATCTTTACTAGCCCTGTCTTCCTGGACAAATTACTCAACCTCTCTGTGCCTCAACCTCTCCCTCTGCATTAAGCTTACCCCAATGTTCCCTAGAAAGATTTGCCTCACTGGTTTTGTGGCTTGCAATTAAAAGAAAAAGCCAGGTCTTCCTTTCTCAGGCTGAGGGACACAAAAGCCTCCCTGCTCAGAATTCCAGAGCTGGTTTTGAGAAAAATATACCCTCCAATTACCAGTCCTGACATCTTGGACAAGAGGTACTCCCCTCTCTGCTCCTCTGTGTCCCCATTTGTAAAGTGGATCCCTAAAATGCATCAGTCTCTGAGGCCCCTGCCAAGTTCCGGTTTTTGTCATTGGTACTTGGCGTGACGGGGGTTCTTGTTGGAGGGAGGGCCCGGAAGATTGAGGAGCCGGCCAAGACCGATCTATCCCTAGGGCCCCTCCAGCTCCACCCCTTTGGGCGCGGCTGAGCGGGTGGGTGGAAGCACCAGCCACAAGTTCTCTTTGCCCCAGCGGGGAGGGAGAACCGTGAGGCCCAGAGTTCCCGCTGCCACATATGGTCTGTGGATTTAGGTGTCAAAAACCGGAGAATTAGAAATGGTAATTTTCCGTCATTATGGCTGAAACGCGATCTGTCACAACAACTGGAACATGTCTCCGCGCTAGCGAAAATAATGTTCGTGATTAGGAATCATTACGCATGTCAAGCCGAGTCCATTAAGTTGTAGGGAGAAATTAGGCTTGACGGGCGGAATCAAACTACAAATATACAGGCCTCGCCTTCAGGCAGCCGAGCAGCAGCCCTGGGGAGGAGGCTGGCCAGAGCCGGGTGTTTTCTTAATAGGAAACTGCCCAGAGAATTAATACCCGCTTTGTCGCCCCCCATGGGATTCCTCCGCCTCTCCCCACCGCCCAGACCCCACCCCAAGAGAGGGAATGGGGCGCGGAGGTGTCGGAGGTGTTGCAAGCAGTAACTGAAAGCTTTGAAGTCCCACAGGCCCCCTGGTAAGTACCGTGCTCACCACTTGCAAGTTGTGACCCTGCCCTAGTCACTTGACCCTCCTGAACTTCGCTCCCTCCTCTGTAAAGGAGAAATAATCCCACCCACTTCATGGGGTTCTCCTGAGGCTTAAATGTGAGCAAATATCGTCACCGGAGCGCACTAGAAATCCTCAGACCTGGGAGATGCCGTTTCCCTCGCTGGAACACTCCCCTTTGGGTCCCGGCGAAATGCGCTGCTGGGTGCGCTGGAAGGGGTTGGTGGCGGGAGCTAAGGATCTCTTGCCAATCAATCCCTGAGAAAGGAAGTCAGAATCTGCAGATCCCAGAGCGGTAATCTCAGAGCAACCCCTGTGCCTTGGGTAGACCGTTTACTCCCTTCTCTAAAATACTACCAAAATAAAGGGTCACTAAGTCCTCTCCCCTGCCTCCCTGGACCTGCCCCCGCTAGCAGACCAGAAGAATCCCTGGTGTCACCAGAAGCCACACTGTTAGCCAGAAGAGGTACATGGTAAAGGAGCCAAGAGTAAGAAACCTTCCTTTTCAGGCAGCTGTCTAGTCCTCCTAAGATGAAAAGGCACTTCACTATCCCCTGATATGCCCTGTACGGAGTTTGGGAAGGATTCTCCCCTTTTTGCAGATGGGTTCCCCCTGCTCAAGTGTGAGCCTGGGAAGGCTGGTTCCTGCTCTGCTCTGGACCCACATCACCTCTGAGAGCTTGCCCTGGGCCAGGCACCAACTCCAGACTGTCCCCCTTTATCTCCCACCAAACCTCTATCTCCATACTTCCTTCCTGTGGGGAAACACTGGGTCAGAGGTTAGGAAAGTCACCCAATGGCTGGAAGCTGGGAGAAGTGGGAGTCAAGCCTGCTCTGCCTCCAAAGCTGCCATTTCCACCTACAAAGCCATGGTGAGCCACCCCTCCCTTACCTGGTTCTCTGTCCTTCTGCTCAGGGTTGGGGAATCCCCCTCTCAGAGAAGTGGTGAAAATGAAATGAGCTAAGGCAGTAAAACATTTAGTTTGGGCCCTGACATTTCCGGACCTCATTCTTCTCCTCTGTAAATGGGATCCTTGCAGCCACGGCTCTGCGGTGGGGGAACAGAACGGAAATATGGTCAGCGCTGAGTACTTTGGAGCCAGACAGTCTAGTTCGAACCCCATCTCCGCCAGCAATAGCCGCAGCGTATGGTCCATACCCAAAGCGGAATAATAGTAATGGAGCTGCCAGGAGGAATGAATGAAATAATTCAAGGAAAGCACTTAGGGAAACAGATTAAGCGCTAAATAAAGCACTGATTACCAGAGCAGTGATTGGCCTGCACAGGCTTGGAGGGCCGCAGCCTGGGTGGAGGAGAAGCTGACCCCAGCCCCCTCCAGAAACTTCTCAGTGTTTCAGCAGCTCCTAGAACTAGGGATGGCAATGGGGGCATCAATTCCACTGGGCTCCTGGGGCCTGGGGCTGTGCTTCCTGGATCCTCCCACAGGCCCCTGGGAGATGGAGGGGTTGTTCAAAAGGGAGGATGGGGGTGCCTGGGTGGCTCAGTGGGTTAAAACCTCTGTGTTCGGCTCAGGTCATGATCCCAGGGTCTTGGGATCGAGCCCCGCATCGGGATCTCTGCTCATCGGAGAGCCTGCTTCCTCCTCTCTCTCTTTGCCTGCCCTCTCTGCCTACTTGTGATCTTTGTCTGTCAAATATATAAATAAAATCTTAAAAAAAAAGAAAAGAAAAAAAAAGGTTGGGGAGGATGGGCGGGAACACCAGGCCCCTGGGGCTCCCGGCCTGTTCTCTCCTCGGTGCACAGTCAGAATTGGGCAGACTCAGAGAAGGAATTAAACGGGGGGGGGGGGGGGCATAGCAGGACAGAGACGTAGCCTGAATAGAGAGACCTTCTGATGGAGTCCAGCAAAGACTTGTCCCTAGCGATTAGCACATACCAAAACCGCTCTTACAAACATTTAACATCCAAGGGGCTCCTGGGTGTCTCAGTCGGTTTAGCAGCGGACTCCTGATTGCCGCTCAGATCAAGATCTCAGATTGGTGAGATCAAGCCCCAGAGGCCCATCTTGGGTTCCCCACTGCGCATGCGTGTGGAGCTTATTTTGGTGGGAGACTCTTTCTCCCCCTCCTAGTGCCTCATCCTCCTTAAAAAAATTAACATTCCAGTGACCTTCCTTGACTGATCTCTCAAATGATACCCCGTGCTTGCCCTGCGATAACCTACACTTACTTCGTTTTCCTTTTGGCACTTCTATCTCTGTCTCCCAGTAGATGGTAAACTCCACTAGTGTGGGGCCTTTCTCCTCTGTACCCCTCAGGCAGAGTAGCTGCTTAACAAAAACGGCTTAATATTTGGATGAATGAATAAAAGACAAAAGAGAGAATGTCAGACAGTTCCATGCAAATATTTTTCTCTTAAGAAAACCTCCCTGTTGATAATTCCCCTGCCAGCTTTTGTGAGCCCTCCCCTTGGTCCTGCACCCGTGAAGGGTAAGACCCCATTTCTCCTCCCTCTGTGTCCTGTGGCTATCTTTCTGAGGGAGTTCTGCAGCTCCTTCTCTAGACTGAATCATAAAGTAGGACACTAGCCTCTCACAAACAGAAGGACCAGTACGACAGGGAGGGCCTTCCTTTAGGAAACACTGCAGAGAACAATTAGTGTAAATCAAATAAATAATATACGTCTTATAAAATCATTATTTTAAGAAACTTTTCTGCAAGTTATTGTGGACAGAAAAATATCAACTGGAGGGGACCTGGCTGGCTTGGTCCTAGAGCATGAGACTCTTGATCTCAAGGTTGTATGTTCAAGCTCCACATTGGGGATACCTGGGTAGATCAGTTGTTGGGCTTCTGCTCAGGTCCATGATCCCATGGTCATGGGATAAAGCCCCATTAGGCTCCCTGCTAGGCGGGAAGCCTGCTTCTCCCTCTCCCTGCTTGTATTCCCTCCCTTGCTGTCTCCTGTCTCTCTCTGTCAAATTAATACACTCTTTCAAAAAAAAAAAAAAAAAAGCCCCACATTGGGTGCAGAGATCACTTGAAAAAAATAAAATCTTGGGACACCTCGGTGGCTCAGTCAGTGAAGTGTCTGCCTTGGCTCAGGTCGTGATCCAGGAGTTCCGGGATCAAGCCCGAGCCCTATGGCCAGGCTTCCTGCTCAGTGAGGACCATTCCCCACCCTCACGGTGCTTTCTTGCACTGTCCCTCTCAAATAAATAAAATATTTTTAAAAAATAAAATAGTTTTTTAAAAAGAAGGAATCAACTGGAAAGCAGTTGCTGTACGTTTTTAAACCTTAGAAGTCTATATACTGAATTTATTTTAAAAGCACAACTGCAGTTGCAAAAAAATGTACAGAACATGTTGCAGCCAAGATTTCCAACGAGGGCTAACTGTTCTTCTGTTCTGATTGTTTTTATAATCACTCAACACTGCTTGTGTATCCCTTCCCATCTCCACAGGTACGTTTCTTTAAATGGTAAATGTCTTTGTTTAACTTGGCAAATAACATTATCTATTAGGCTGTGAGTATTTCATGGTGCCTACTGTTCAGGTGCCTACTCCCTTATCTTCGTGGCGGTGGGGGTAATTTTCCATATTTTCAGCAGAGCAACTCCTTTTGGGTCTTCATCAACCATCGGGTTCCAAATCCATGCTCTGTCCCCATAGGGTTTTTCAGGAGGTAGATTTTAATGCCTTCCCTCCTGGAGAATCAAAAAGACCTCGTGCTTGAATGCCTGGGTTCAGCTTCTCCAGCTAAGCATTCGGGAAACAGCACCTTCTTCCTCTTTGGGGGTTACTCATGGAACCCGAACTCCTTGCTAGTGAGATTCAATGGAAATGGGCTGGAGAATACATTCATGAAATATAAGACACTATACAATAGGAAGTTTTCATCTAAAACCATGTGAAGGGGCACCTGTGTGACTCAGGTTATGATCTCAGGTCCTGAAATTGAGCCTGCGTCAGGCTCTCTCCTTAGTGGGGAGCCTGCTTCCCTCTCTCTCCGCCTGCCTCTCTGCCTGTGTGTGATCTCTCTCTCTCTGTCAAATAAATAAATAAAGTCTTTTAAAAAAACCCCAAATACCTCTAATTTAATCTTCAAAAAATAAATAAAACAAAACCATGTGAAGGGACGCCTGGGTGGCTCAGATGGTTAAGTGGCTGCCTTACTTTCAGGTTGTGATCTCCAGGTCCTGGGATTGAGCCCCACATGGGGCTGCCAGCTCAGCACGGATTCTGCTTCTCCCTCTGCCTCTCTCCCTGCTTATACACTCTCTGTGTCAGTCTTTCCCAAATGAATAAATAAAAAATCTTTAAAACAATGAAAACATGTGAGTGCCAGATCCTGAGTTGGGAATCCAGAGATCTTGAGCCCTTTGTCCAAAGCAGCTATCCCAACTAGCAGCACTGTGTTTAGGTGTGATCATAAGACCACAAGGGAAGAAGGGCAGGTAGGATCCCATGTTCACCTTAAGGTCTATAGGGGAAACAGTTCTGCCCCCGGGCCACTGAGGCCCAGCCTCCCCCACCCCCCACCGCTTAGGCCTGTCTCACCACCAGATCCACCACAAATACCTCTCCAAGGGTATCCCCATCCACCAGGCCTGGCTCTGAGCTCTGCAGGGCAGCTAATGCTCTCCAATTTCCAAACTGGAGCATTCTCCCACCCCACTCCCAGCTCCCACCCCCATATAAATCAGCAGTACAACGTTCATTCAACACGATGGTGTTTTTCAGCCCTCAGCTGGTCAGGCATGGTATACATTTTAATAGGATCATGTCTGAGATGATGAGATGATTTGTCAAGTTTGCTCAAAGCTAAGGTGGTACCAGGAAGAATTTGAGCCCCAGGCCTGAGAGCTTGACCCAAGACATGAGGGGGTCTCCTGCTCAGACCCCCAGGACTGGCGCCCAGCTGGCCAGGAGTAGACCTTGATGAGGTTTGGGAAAGCTCCTCTGGCCCTCCTACCCTTGGCTGGCTTCTCAACAAGATCTGTGGGTACTCACTTGGAGCCAGGAGGGAGGGATGTGGCGGGTGGAGGCTGACAAGGACAAAGCTGAAGGATTCTGATCCCCATTCATGAGTGCTTCAAATATGTATCCAACATCCAAGAGCAACAGTCTCCATGCTAGGCACTTAGGGCCCCTGTGGGGGCAGGCCCTCTGGACCTGTCTTCCCAGAGGTTCCAAGGCCAGGTCAGACCACGCTAGAGCTCGGCACTAAACCCAGTATTTCTTATCACTGCAGGAGCAAGTAGGTGGGACAGCTTCAGGAGCGACATTTAACTGAAACCTCCCAGGAGGGTTGACTCAGGAAGGCCTGAGACCTGTAAGTTGAGACTTGCAGGGACATGGAACTTGGGCAGGCTAGGTCTTCCCATTAGCCTGGTTTTTCTCTCACCTGCTCTGTGTCCTCGAAGGTCTTTCTCCTCGTTGTCACGACCTTATACGTGTGTGTAGCTTCCTTTCCCACAGTTGGGGGTGGGGACAAAGCCCAGTCGCTCAAATTCCCCCAGAGGGGCAGTGTCCCAGGCCTAGTCAGAGAGGGATTCCCAGAAGTCATCACCCTAGTGACACTCCTGCTCCAGGTCTAGGACACGTGTGGACCAAACCCAAGCCGCCCCTGTCCTCAGGAATACCCGAGACACCTGTCCAAGAGAGGAGATTTTACTATTTAGTTTTCGATCCTCAGGGAAGAGTGTCAGTTTCACTGACGACTATCGCAAAAACACCAGCAAGAGTGTAGTAGGGCGGGACAAAACTCCAGGCCCGCGGGTTGCTCGAAGCTGTGGGTACGCTTCAGTGCGGCATTGGGTCACTCGAGCTCTTTGGCGACTTCTGACCCTGTGTAGCCCTTTTGGGCTGCCCGCATCAAAGCATGGACCAGCGGGGGACCCCGAGGTCCTGAAAAAACATTGTGGGCACAACCTGGCAGCACCAGCCTGGACAGGGCGCCCTGCGCAGAGGGCAGCACCGCTGGCTCCGTAACGTGCGTGTCCTTGCGTAAAAACCTCCGAAAACCCCGCTGCAGAACTCCGTAGCTCCACCGAGGGAGGCCTTGGCTCACACAAGGGGAGCCATTCAAAAATGTTAATAAGCTTATTAAAATAATCGGTTTACTGGCTCTTGTTTTACAGCGTGCTGCCCACCCTTGGTGGACTATGGGAGAGAAAGTACTAGTGGCATTAATTTTTTTTTTTTTTTTTTGTCCTTAACGTATTTTCCGTGTTTTCTGTCCAAGGACAGGGGACTCTGCGGGGCTCATTGCGGCCACCGAGGCGGAATAGCCTCAGGCCTCCCACCTCCGGAGGGCGGTGGGTGGGGAGAAGTCTAAACCGAGGACCACAGCTGCCCACCCAGGCTCGGGAAGTGCAAAGGAGGCGTAGAGATAATAATTTTGGAGAGACCTATGGTACTGGAATTGGGGGGCCGAGCTCTTTTTAAAAAAATGAAGCAAAACAACCCTCCTTCCAAAATCTGTGCACGAAGGGCATGGCTCATTATTTGAAATAGAAAGACTTTGTCTTTTACCTCCATTCCAAGCCAGAGGTCAGTGTGGAATCCAAACATTACTCAGATTTAAGGAGCATCTCATACTCGCCCCCCCCTTTTTAATATGGATGCGGAGAAGAGAAGTTAATTGCCTAGGATTCATCAAGTCAGTAGCAGAGTTGCCTCCAGCCTGTAGACACAGGACCCAGGTAGAATCACCTAATGGATCTTGGAGGCTATTGAGCCCGACTTGACCACTTCCCGCCCCCAGATGTACTGGTCCTGGCTGCAGGGAGAAACTCTCACGTTGGTCTCCCAGACGTCCAGAACCGCAATCACCTAAGGGATAGGGCACACGCCCAAGTCTTAGGAGCCCTGCTCAGCTAGGTGGCCTGAGTGTGACAATCAGAAGCAGGCCAGGCAGGGGAGGAGAAGGACTCACTGAGAAGCCCCCAGAAACCTCCAGAAGTTCCCCTCACGCCAGAAGCTCTTGTTGCAATTGCGGAAACCATAAGGAGTGATGTAGGTACTCGTTGAAGACCCTGAGGCCTAAGCAGAGACCACGCCCTCTGGGCTCCGCAGGCGCACTAACCCCCGGGCTGCGGCGGGCCTCACGGGACCTGTGGGCGGGGCACCCAGGAACAAAACAAGATGCTTATGGGAGGCAGAGTGGAGTGAGTGGCGACGGGGGTGAAGGGGCGTGGGGGGAGGAGTAGGAAAAGAGGCAGCTTATCACACACAGTCCCAGCCGCATGGGGGAAAGGATGAGCCCGGGAGCGAGCTCACCTTGCCAGAGGCTCCGGGCAAATTGATGGCTCCGCTCCCGCAGCCACTGTGTATTCCCTTTAAAATTGACCTTCCAACAGGAACCCATAAGTGCTATTCGCTTGTGCGGCAGATTCTGGGTCAGCTCCGATCCGCCAAAAGCCAGGCGCCCGCCGGTCTTTCCCTGCCCGCCTCAAAGCAAAAAGTAACAGTAACAGCAGCGCTCCGGGAGGGGTGCGGGGCGGCAGGGCCGTTTGCCAGTTCTCATGTCCGCAGTTGACCCAAATTTGGTCGTTGGACGTTTCCTTCATAGGTGGCATAGCCTTATACACACCCAACAGGTTTGAAAGAAGTTCATCGTTCAACTTAACCCGGACTCCATACCGGACCACCCCTGCTTGAAAGGCCCTGGGAATCAATCTCCTTTTATAAATGTTTTAATGATTTGAGCAACCTAGTTTATGTTGAATAACTTCTGTGTGTAACTACAGAAAAAATTAATTTATTACATGATGTAACCATTTACAATATAACACGATTTTTTTTGCAACTTGTTTTGGCATTTCTTCATTTTAAAAATCTTATTTATCAGGAGACTTGAAAACTGGTGGAAACTTGGAGTCTCTACCCCTCTAAGGGACTCTCTGCTGTGCACACCGCAGGTCACTTGGAAACTTCTGAAGGGTGCAAGAGTTTAAGGAAGATTGTTTCAGATCAGCTTACTAAGCATTGCCCAGAAGTTTGTAATAATAATAATAATATAATAATAATAATAATTATTATTATTATTTTGGCAACGTTAGTAATAAGTCCATACCAGCTTTACAGTGCTTAATGGTTTTCAAAACACACTCACCCTTAGTAATCCAACCACCCCAAAGTCAAACCAAGAGATGCTAGTTCTAAGGGACTATCTATCCACACTGCCGGCCTCAAATACTAACATATGCTTCTGAACTTTGAAAGACCCTGAAAGGCCTCCTTATGGCCTGTGACTTCGGACACTGTATACACAACTGTAAAATGGAGGCCATGTCCACGCTGCTCAGGCTGCCTCAGGAAAACGGTGCAGAGCAGAATGCAGAAGCACTTTTCCACGTGTAGCGTCCCAGACAACCGAACAACCGAATGTAGTTATAGATTTTTGTTGTTGTTATGTGTTGTTTGGCTGCTCTCCAGGTCGCCCTCCGATTAGAGCCTCAGCTCCTGCTACATTCGAGGTTCTGGACGCGGCCTTCCCTGGAGGCCAGGGCTTGTGCAGTAGCCACGCGCCTCTAGCGTGTGTAACTACCCGCCCTCAGCGCTTTCTGACTTACAAAGCGCGTTCAAACATTTGCTGTGTCTTGCAGTTCCCGCGCAGCTCGGTGTGATTCCCAATTAAGATTGTTAGCGGAGTGAGGCGGGTCGCCCGACAGTCAAGTTCTGCAGCACCTGGGCAGCGGGGGACCCCCGCGCGGGTCGGCGTCGCTTCCCTCCTCGTCCTTTGCGGACCAGGACCTCCTCTGCCAGTATTCAGCTTTCAGGGAGATGTCTAAATTTCTCCGAGACTCAGGGTCCGTCGGTGGCGGCAGCTTTCCCCTGAGGGAGAAGTCTCTTCGTCTGCCTAGTAGAATTCTGTGGACGCGCTCGAGGCTGTATTCCACCCTTTTCCTGGCAAAGACCGAGGAAACGTGAATGGAGTGGCCGCCTGGCCAGGACACAGTTCCGGCGGCCGGCTGAGGAGTTCAAGTCACAGCATCCCCGGCCCGAGAGATGTCTGCAGGCCTTGGAAGACGTCTTGCTTCTGTGAGATGCTTGGTATGCTGTTTCCAGGTTTTGCCAGTTTCCCCGCAAAAGCTCCCCATTTCCCGGAAGCCCTCAGACACCGCCCCTGTAGAGGCCCAGCCCTTAGGGGATCAGGGATTCCGGGCAGATGATATCTCGGTTGAGCCTTCCTCGGACCTTCTCCCATAAAATCAGATTCTCTGT
Organism: Neogale vison; assembly: GCF_020171115.1. NCBI lineage: Eukaryota > Metazoa > Chordata > Mammalia > Carnivora > Mustelidae > Neogale > Neogale vison. Next base: position 59,109,827 of record NC_058101.1, on the reverse strand, counting down.
CAACCTCTTACCTTGGGCTAGTGCGGAGGAGTGGCGAGAGCACTTGGATTCTCAGTGGCGGGGAAGTCATCTATTTCCTGAAATGCAACCCATTCCCAAACTCCCACTGCCTGGCCCAGCTCTTCTGAGATTCTCCTAGGGGTCCGAGGCCCTTCCAACCTACAGGCTTACAGTTAGATGCAGCTTGGGAGAGTCGATACCAACAGGCCAGAGATTTGAGTTACGCGCGCGCGTGCGCGCACACACACACACTAGCGATATTTGGTAGTAGTAGATGGATCTCAAATCGCTGGCCAGAGGAAGATTCATGGGCTAAGCCTGACTCCTTGGGATGGATTTCAGGGCTGGTCACAGTGTGTCCTCTTCCCAGCTCTTCCTCCAGGCATGGTTTACTTATTTAAGTGTGCGGGTCATAACCAACTATCTCCAAGGTCAGCTCTGAGATTCGCTAAGGACCCAGAAGGACGGAGAAAGGTGAATAGGTCCAAAGACTCCGCTGGCCACTACTCTGGGGGAAATCAGGCCCCAAGCAAGCCGACAAGGAGCACTGCCAGGGGCACAGAGAGTGGTGGAGAAGAGCCTCCGTCAGAAAGCAAGGAGGCCAAAGAGCTCGACTGACTCTTTCTCATCTTTAAAGAAGAAGAAGAAAAAGCAGCAGCAGCGGCGGCAGCGGCGGGGGCGGCGGAGGAGCTGGGAGTGGAGAAGGAAGAGGAAATTCAGAAAGCAATAGCGCCGATTTCCAACAGGAGCCTTGTCTATTGGGGGGTGGGGACACCAGATAAAGGCACCCGCCTCAGGTCTCCAAATGAGAGGGGAGTTCTTCAGAAGCCCAGCTGGCCCCGCGGGCTGATTCCAACTCCACGAATTGGATCTAAAGGTGCTTCTGCCAGAGCCGGCTGCGGGGCAGCTCAGAGCGAAACTGCAACAATCTGGGGCAAACCGAATTCGTTTGAGTCATTTTTCCCCGGGCGTCTGGAGCCAGCCCGGCATAGCTGGTCCAGACGGGGAGTGCAGAAGGACCGGGAAAGGGAAGGGGCGCTGCCCGGCCTACTTGAGAGAAAATCCCTAGTTCCCTCAACTTCCCAAACCTGCAGGGTTGGAGGACAAACTCACCTCATAGGATGCAGTCACAACCAAATGCCATTACAGGAGGGGGGAAAAAGAAAAAAAAAAGCTTCCTCCCCCCAAACCCCTCAGTAGTGGCGATCTCTGCAGAGAGGAAGGGAGGGAATTCTAGCGTTATTGGAAATGTTCTTTCTACAAGGAAAATGCATTCATGATTAATTATGAAGCTTACATGGAATTTTTAAAACATGCCAAAAAGAAATAAAATGATTGCAGGAACCATTTAGAAGGTGGTTGGACTTGGGGGTAAGGGCGTGCACATCCCGAGGACATTTGCCTTTCCCTTCTCGCTTTGTTGTTTCCACAAGCAGGAATCTTCTCCAAAAGCACTTGTCACGGGTTGGGGGGGGGTGGGGGGGTTCGCAGGGGGTTCACAGACCCCTGGCTATGGATTTTGGGATACAAAGGCCTGGGAATCCTGAGGCTGGAAAAGGTTGCCGGCCCTGAAAAGGGCAGGTAGGCCTTTCTGGTTGGGGTAAAATTGAAAGTAGCTGGGGCCTGGGATTGGCAACTCCCGGCTTCCGCCGGCCGCTGGAGGCCTCTGAGCCTGCAATGTGGCATTAACTCTTCCTTGCTCGACCAGACCCAGAGCGAGGGGAGTGAAGCCTAAGCATTTTGCTCTGGCGAATCCATGACAGCCTGGGGAGTTGTGCAATGGGGGCGGGTGCTCGTCTGTAAAATGTAAATAATAAATAACCCTGGCCCTAGTCCTCCTATGAGGACTCACATGAGACCATGTCACAGACGGAGTGAGTGGCATCACTCTGGAGCAATGTAGAGGGCCATGTGCACCCTGCCGGGGTCAAAGCTCAGTTGATCCTCCCCAAGAGACCTCTAATAGATCTGGTTATTATAGCCCTAAGAATTTCAACGAGTTTTTGCTAGCCTATTCTCCAAACGAAATGAAGACAGGGTCAGTTCCAAAAATGCTGGGAAAATCAAAAGCAGAGAGGATGTGGGCAGGTGAAGGAGACAGCAGGTTAGGTAGGGGTTGAAATTGGTTGTGGGTTCAGCTATGGACACTTTCCACACTCTGAGACCAATCCCATGAGAAAGAGAGAGAGAGAGAGAGAGAATCCTAGCCATTTGCTCCTTATTCAGTGGGATTCAGTTGTGACTTTTGCGAAGTCCCCTACTTTGCAATTCCCTGAGCTGCGTGGATTTAAACACTTTCTTCCCGGTGGGCAGCCAGGCCGCTCCCTAGAGGGAGGAGACATTCTTGGTTCCAGGACTGAAAAGTGGTTGGAGAGGAGCCCCAGACATTTTTACCATACAGCTGGACAGAAAGAGGCTCAGAGACAACACGGTGTCCAGGAGGGCATGTGAAACTAAAAGTTTATAAATTAAAGGAAAAAGAAAGATAAAGCGAACAGAGCTTCCAAACTTCACAAATCTTTTCAAAGTTAATATTCTAGTTGAGTGCACAGTGCCCTTAAGGAGGCAAAAAGCGACAATACTGACAGGATCATCTGTCTTAGGGGCAGGGGCTGGAATGGAAGAATCTTGGGTCAAAATGCAGGAATCATGGAGAACGTTAGAGACAGAGGGCCCGGCATCTGAACTGCAGGGTACGCTGGGGAAAGGCGGGTCAGGGATATTCACATTGAATACAAAAATAACCGTTATTTGAATACAAACAACCGAAAAGTGCTACAAGTTTTAACCTCCTTTAAAAAAATAAAAAGAAATAAAAGAAAGTTTCTGCCAAGGGCTGCTGGGTTTGCCCTTTCCCGGTTCCGGGTTCCCGGAAGCTACCGAGTTGGTGGTGGACTCCGGAGAGGAAAGATTTTGGGGGGCCTCTGCCCAGCCCTGTGCTCAGAAGCTCCCTTCTTTACATTCAGCACCCAAAAGGGCGTCCACACCCCAGCTCTGACATGGGGAGGGGTGGGGGCAGAGGGCCCAAAAAGCAAAATTTTCACGGTTCAAATTAACCCTCTAAGGCTCGGGGCTCCTTGGGGCTGTCAAGGTTCTGCACCCGTTCCTTACAAATGCAATTTCCAAAAATAATAGATATGTAGATAAACATAGATTGGTAGCATGGATACCATGAACTATTGTGGCCTACTGCACGAAGCTCCCAGACAGCCTGAAATTCTGGGGATTCAGGCTATGTGGATCCAGGAGTTCTCTCCGCTCCAGGGAAACGCCGTGTCCTGGCAGATACAATCCAAATCCAACTTTGTGGTGATAATAAATAATGTCCAAGAGCTTCCACGCAGGCAACGGGGGAGCAAGAACCCTAGGCCATAGGGTGCCTCCTAATTAGGCAAAGGGTGCCTTCAAATTAGAAAAAAGCGCCCCCTCTGGACAGACTCAGTCCCGCTGCCACGGAGCACTCCTGGATTTTGAGCCTGGGCTGTACTGCATCCTCCACTTGCCCCTTCGCCGGGGCGCCCTCGTACAGAGCACAACCTGCACAGCCGTCAGCGGCCGTCCGGAGCTGGGACCCGGGAATCGTTTGCTGCCTCGACCCAGGCCGGCTCACTGGGTGCCCGCGGCGGCTGCACACGTGGAGAGCGCCCAGCCGGGGAGGCAATAGTAAGGGTAATAGTAGGAGGGCTGCAGTGGCAGCAGCGACGGTGGCCGCAGCACCTCGCCAGGCAAGTACTGTCTCTGGTCGTCGCGCACCAGCACTTTCACCGCCACCTTCTTGGCGGCGGGCGCTGATGCCAGCAGGTCGGCAGCCATCTGCCGGCGTTTGGTCTTGTAGCGACGGTTCTGGAACCAGATCTTCACTTGCGTCTCGGTGAGCTTCAGCGACGCGGCCAGATCGGCGCGTTCCGGCCCGGACAGGTATCGTTGGTGGTTGAAGCGCCGCTCCAACTCGAAGACCTGAGCGTGGGAGAAGGCGGCCCGCGAGCGTTTCTTGCGCGGCTTGGGCGCGGCGGGCTCCTCCTCCTCCTCCGCGCCGCCCGCCGGGCCGCCCCCGCCGCCGCTTCGGCTGCACAGCGCGGGTACGCGTGCACTTCCGGGGCCAACAGCGTCGTCTTCGGCCCTAGGGCTGCGGTCGCCTGCGAACGCCAGTGGGAACAGAAATAACAGACTGTCAGCGCCGCAAACAAAGGAGGTCTGGCCCCAACTGCGGGGGGTGGAGGAGGGGGACGAAAATACGCTTTGATCCCAGCAGAGCGCTTGGTGAGGGTCTGTAAACCATGGGTCCTTTAGACCGGACTCAGAACCTTGTTCTACTAGCTTCTTACATCTAGGCCTGTCCACTCGGGAAGGGGACTCCGCCGCTGTATCAATGCTGTGTGGCCAAGATCCAGCTCCCTGCCCTCACTGTGCCCCAGGCTTCCCTCAGTAACGTGGGGGCACCAGGCCTAAGCATCCTCACAAGCCTTATAAGTATTCAGCGCTGAGCTCTGGGGTGAGGGGGGTTATTCTTGGTTGCTCTCTCCCTGGGTTTACCCGCCACCGGCACACTCAACGCTCATACATACTCATTGGTGCAACACACACGTGTCAACTGCACGTAAGGTGAAGATGGGGGGCCGAATCCTCGGACAGATGTATTCCGAGTCTTACCCCCAACCCCTCAACCTCCCGGAATTGTGAGAGATCTGTGGCAATAGAGCAGCCTTGGTGGGCTTCTGTCTCTCTCTTTGCAAGAAAATGAGAAGATTGAGGGGAAGAGAGAGAGGTGCCCCTGCTTCACGTCTTTGAACCCTAATCTGACGCCAGCTCCTCAGCCCTTCCTGGATCTCCCCATAGGACCCTAGCAGAGAGGTTCAGAGATCTGGCCTCGGGCAAGTACTATTTACTTGGAGCCAGGGTGAGGCCTACAGCAGCGACCAGCCCACAGGGGAGTGGGTGTGGGGTGTCTTTCTGACCCAGTGACCTGCCAGCTCTGGCAGGGGATGTTCCTCTCTGTGCTACTTGTGGAATTAAGCCACATTAAGCCCCCCTGCCTTCAGCTGGCTGCAGGGTGTGCTGCCAGGTATTGGGTCCTCAGCCCATCCCAGTTCCCCTGAACTTGGGGTCTGGGAAAGCTAAATAAGTCCTCCCCCCAAAGCCCAGGCTTGGCACATGCATGTTCAGTACCACTTAGAGGTATCCCTCACCACCTATCCTTAAGCAGAGGACCTCGGAGCCTTGGGACCTGGAGCTGGGAGCATTTCTGCTCTATGGGCCAGGGACCATGGCACTGACTACTCGAGGTCTCCAGGCCCCTGGATCTTCCCTGTCGCTGATTTGGGGGATTTGGACATAGACAGGGCCGAAGCACTGGCGATGGACTTAAAGGCAGGGTGCAGTGGTTTTCTCTTAGTGCAGTCTAGGGCACAATTGCCCCAGGACGTCTCAGGCCTCGCCCCAGGAAGCAGGCTCTGAGGAGTTTCTCGGTTCTCTCTCGGGCTTGGTTCCCAGAGAATTAGAGCAGCCTGCGCCAGCGCGAAGAGCTTCGGGTCCTGGCCAGCCCCAGGGCCCCAGGGCGTAGGGTACTCACAGCAGGCCCACCCCATTCGGCATGTTTTCCCTCCTAGCCAGCCCCTCTGCCCGGCCCCTTCCCCGCCAAGCCTCGGCAGACCTGAGACGCTGGCCGACATCTCGCTGTCGCTCCTGCCTGCGGCTTCCTCCTCTAGGTCCTTGGCGGCGGGCAGCTCGCAGACCGGCTGGCCAAGGCCCAGCGTCCCCCCTGCACAGCCGGCCCCGCTGGCCCCCGGCGCGTCCGCACAGCGCCGCCCGCCCTCGTTCTCCTCGCTCAGCGCCGAGTCCGAGTCCCAACCAACCAGGCTCTCCGCGGTCCGCCCTGCAGCCGTTCTGGTCCCGGCAGGCGACGCCAGCAGAGAGTCTTCCGCGCCCCCCAGAGCGCCCACGTCTGTCTCCCCGAACAATCGCCAGCAGCAGACAGCGGGCGCCTCAGCCACTGCCACTGCGGTGCCCCCGGGTACCGAGCGCCCCTCTGGCGCGGGCAGCCCTCCACGCTCCTCTTTCTTGTTGAGGATTGCCTGGATGGAGAAGGGCGTCAAGGTGTTGGCGCCGCGCACAGCCATCTGCTCCGTGAGCCAGAGCGGCCGGCCGGCCGGGCGGCTGGGGCGCGGGGCAGCACCGAGCTGGACGCAGCGCGCGGGCCGCCGCAGCGCGAGTGAGCCGGATCGCGAGGCCCCAACAGCGCACTCCTGCGCGGCCCAGCAGCCCCCGCCTCCCTCTGGCCGGGGATCAGCGCCGACCCTCACCCCCACTTCCGAGGCCCACCCCTCCCGAAGACCCCCTCCCCCCCAATTCAGAGCCAGACTCTCGACTTTCGCAGCTCAGCTGGATTATCTCATCGCCTCGCGCCCTTAGGGGCGGGCCGGGGTCTGCCCCCTCGGAGGATGTTGGGGGCGGATCGGCGGGGCCCCCACCGCGGCTGCAGTCCCCTCCTGAGCGCCTCCGGGGCGCACGGCCGAAGTCACTTTTTCTTTGCGCCTCGGTCTCTTCACTGGCTGCAGGATTTCGCTCCTGGTTAGTCCTTTCCTAGTTGGTCCGGCTCTTCCGGAGCCCACCCCCAGTGACGGCGGCGACGACGGCGGCCTCTGGATTCTGAGAGGCGCGGGGCACCTTTTTACCCCCTGCTCTGGTTTTATCTGTTTCTTCTCTCTTTCCTTCCCCGGCGTTCCACCGTATCCCCCCTCCCGCGCGGGTGTCATTCCTCACCGCTGAGTGACAGCTTCAGGCCACGCCCCTTCACTGGGTTGTCCGGGGCCCTCCAGGCCGCCTATTGGCTGGCTCCAGCTGGGCAACGTTGACTTTAACAGACAGAACCGGGCACGTTGCGCGGAGAAAGTCAGAGTCTGGCTTAACCCCTTTCCTCCCAAGCCTGGTCCTCGAAGCATCCCCCAGCAACCGGAGGCTTACCCACCTACACACCGTGTCTGAGAAACCGCGTTTCTTATCTCTGCAGATGTATCCACCCATTCCTGCGCTTTTGTGGAACACGATATTTGATAGTCGAGTCGAAATCTAGGCTTGGGAGTGTGGGGAGGGGGGGAAATCCAAGATAACGCAGTTCGATAAACCGCGCGCTCAGTTTTCCGTTTTCTAGGAAGGGTCAAAGAGAAGAAAAAAAAATTTTTTTAACCTTTATAGTTTTAGGGCTTCCTGACTGCTAATTCTTTTCACTGATATAATCAATTAAAATCACTAGAAATATTTTCTTTTCCTTCACCTTATTTTACTTGATTCGATTTCTATGGAGGAATTAAAAAGAAAAAGATGGTACAGTTAGAGAACTAAAGGCAGGCGAGAAATTAGAAGTCATCTTTGGGAAGAGTTTCTGGAAATTGCGCGGTCATTTCCCTGGACGGTTAATACTGAATTTAATTGGAGTTTGTTAAATTTTACACCAGGAAAGAGGGAAAAAATGTTTCAACTTGTTATTTAAATATTCTGCTACTTGTGAGTGGAATAAGATTAGAAAATATATGTGTTTGTTTAAAGGACTATGTGGGAATTACCGTACTCATGATCCTGAACTGACGGCATTAAATTGATTTTCTTAAAAAATAAGTAATGAATTGTTTCATGTAATAGAAGGAACCGAGCTATGAAACACAAATATTATAGTATAAAAACGTTTGTTACTTATTTACGTTAATTATTTTTAAATAAAAAATTTGCTCAAGTAACATACTTTACTGCCTTCCATAAATCTTACAAAGGTTTAACTTAACACTGAAGACACAATCTGAACCATTAAGTAAGTTTAAAGAACTGTGATTTTAGTTTAGTAAATTTGTGCTCTTGGTGTCACTAAAATAAATAGCATTTCTCCCTGTTGCTTTCTTTTTGGTGGTTCTTGTGCACTGCAGTACGAAATACACTCTTCATAGTTTTCAGCTCGGTGTGTTGGAGGGGAAGAGGGCTTTCTTTGCAGCATCTGTACTTTCCAGAATTTTAGCTACATGATTTTTTTTTTCATCCCCAATACACTACAGTGCAGATCCTGTAATGTACTTGGGTTACAATTTCTCACTTGAAAAGATCATTGTCCTTTCTAGCTCTTTAGGGTTACATCACTTTTGAGGGAAAGGTGCTTAAATTTGGTGTCAGTATAACGCAAATAGAAGAAACGGGATGCTCTTCAGGCCGGGAAGAAACAGAATAGAATGCTTCAGAGGTTTCAAAAGAAAGAGTGTCCTTTCCTTCCTCCCACTGACCTTGATTTACTCTTTAAATTACCTCCCTCCCCCACCATCCTGTTACTCTCTGGGGATCACGTCTAGGGGGAGATTGACACAGGTCCCCCAGAAGGTGAGAGATGAACAGGTGTGAACTGTGTGCCTTTGTGGGGTGAGGGCTTGGTGTGGAGAAATAATAGGGTGAGTTCTTCACACACAGGCAACAGAGATGTTCTGGGGGCTGAATGACCTAGTATAAGTAAGTTTGGGGGCTATACAAAGACTTACTTGTAAATAGCAACTACTATTTAGTTGCCCCCCCAATATATTTTTAAAAAGAAACCCGATCCACGGTAGGATATGCCCTTTGCCACAGTCTTCAGCAGAGGTTGTCAAAGCATTAAAGATGCAGTTCCGAGGAGGTTTTGAGTTGTCCGTTTTCTGTGCGTCCCCAGACTGCAAGACAGTGGCTGCATTCCGAGACTTCAGCAGGCACAAAGTGAGAGAGACCCGTGTCATCTCTGGGCAACTGACGCCGCTGTCGACCTCTAAGTCTGGTGAGTGGCTGCAGGCAGGGCCAGGAGGTGTGTTAAGTACCCTGGTCTGGAACTACAACTAAAAGTTGCTAGTAAGGGGCTGGGTGGGGATGAAAAGGCTTTCGGAGACGGTGAGCAGAAGTAGTCGTAGGCAGAGATTGTCCCGGACACGCGCGGAGTCAGGGCTCGGCAGGTCAGCGGGTGCCAGAGGGCCGGGGGTCCGCGGGGAAGGGGCGCGTCCGCGCGGGCGCAGCGGGGCCCCCACTCCCAGCCCACTGAGGCCAGCTGCCCCGGGAATGGCCACGAGCTCCTGGAACCCCGCGGCTCCTTGACCGCGCCTGACCTTCCGTCGGCGCCGCGCTTCGGCCTTGGGCCCGCCGCGGGAATCGGCGGAGCCGGGGAGCCGCGGCAGCCCGCCAGCCTTCAAGGAGGAGGCCGGGGAGCTCCGCTCCCGAGCCCTCCTCCCTGGCCGCACGTTCCGCTCTTTCCTAGTCTTTTTCCTCTCCTCCCTTTCTTCTCGCCTCCCACTCCTCTCTGTTCTTTCTCCTCCGCTGTTTGGTCCCTGCGCGCGCCTGGCGTGCCGCGCCCCCTCCGCCCCAGGAACGGCCCCGGGCCCGAAGCGCTGCGGGGCAGCGAAGCTTCGGGCGGCCGCGGGCGCTGGACGGGAGGGCGGTGGGAGAGGCGCGGGGGCCAGGAGAGGGGAAACCCCGGCCCTCCGGCGCTAGCCGAAAGTTGCTGAGCGCGCGTCTGCGCCACTGCCGCCTTCCACCTGCGCCTTTGGCCGTCCTCGGTCTGAGAGGAGGGGAGGAGAGAGACAGTCTTCTGTGCGGGGAAGAGGCCCCCGGGAGTGAAGCCACTCCCGCAGCGGCTGTGCAGTGGGAGGCCACGCGGGACTTGGCCCTCAGAAGCCGATGACCTTGACTAAAGTCACCTGCTTTCTCTAGGCCAGGGTTCCCAGTCCTTTAAAACGAGGGCTTGTGTGAGGCGTCTTCCAAGGCGCCCCTGAACCGCGCACACTGGCGTGCAGGTGAGAGGAGGAGGCGTGCAGGCTCTCGTCAGGGCCAGGTCTAGGCAGAGGTCGCGCCCAGGACTGACCTCTGTCCCCATCCGCGGGCTCCTGAGGGCACGCGAAGCAGCCGCAGCACCCCAGACTTCAAGCTACACGCCACTTTCCCGCCAGCAGACACCGGCTCCTGTGTTCCTAAATCATCCATTTCCCTACCTCACTAGGGTTTTTCATGAAGATGGTTCAGGTATATTAGACTGAAGAGAGGATTATTATGGGCCAAGGAGGTTCTGTATTTAAACAAATGTCGTTTACCAACAATATACCAGGAGCCACAGCCTATTGTTTTACTTAGTTTACACAACCCTGGGGGTGTAGTTAGGAGAAAACATGATTATCCCCATTTTATAGATGAGCAAACCGAGTCTCAGGGAGTTTAAATGACTTGACATCAGCAAGTGGCTAAATGAGGATTTAAATCTGACTAATGCCAATCTAGTTTGGTTTTCTACTCTAATCGTTTTTTTTTTTTCCCCCTTAAACCTTCACATTTTTTTTTTTTTTTCTCGTTAAACCTTTCCCATAGTCTTCCTTACCCATTTCTGTGCTACTCATTCTTCAGAAACGGAGCTCGGAACTCAAGGAAATCAAAGAAAGGACCCAGGCAGGCAAATATGACGATTTTTTTGTTCCGAGCGTTTGAAAATAAAGGACTCTGAGGCCTGCAGATCTGAACCCAAACCTTGTTACATACAAAGAAAGAAAACACCGTTTTTATTTTAATCAATAAACTAAACCGTGTGTAGAGGGAGACAGCCAGGTGATGGAAGTTAGCTGAGTTCAGAAATATGGGGACCTGAGTTTGCTCGAGGCTCCAAGATGCAGTGATACGGCCTCACGGAAGACACTTTGGAGCTTCGTTTTCTTACCTGTAAAAAGCCTCTCAGGTTTAAAAAGAATTGTCCGGGCTCCGGAACCCGCCTGCGTACAGTAGAGGACGAGCGCCACCTAGCGGGCACCTCTGAGGGATGTATGGCGTTCTCCTCTATAGAAGAACATGTTGGCTTCGCAAAACGGCATGTTTTTGCTCTTAGTTTTATGTTTCCCCAGTCTCGCATTGTCAGTGATGTAATAGCTGAGGTGTTCCATTTTAAAAACTCATGCAGACACTGTCCGGAACCGCACTGGAGACTCCCCGCACTCCAGGCCAGGGGAAGATGGGATTCCCCCAGGGTGTGCCAAGAGACCAGTTACAGAATGGAAGTGGTTGCAGTGGGGAGATCCCAGAGACCTCCTGACCTAACAGCACCTCCATTCCTGGATACTGGCTCGGTAGGCTGACTGCTCGACCAGGCTCCCGATGGATGGTGATTTAGGACACACACTGTTTACTGGGGCCGTATGAAGGTTTTCCTGTTTCTTCAGAAGCTAGTTTCTTTATGAGACTAATAGGGGTATTTCACCTCAAACATCAGAAAGTTCAGGCATTACAAACAAGCCCATCTTGTCCCTCGGGTTTTATTTTCTCATTTCGGTTGTCTATGGGACAGTGGGCAGATGATGGCGCTAATTGAGGGGAGGGTGGGTAAGTCTGAGGAGCAAGTTTGAGTAGGTAAAGAGGAAGATGTTCTATGCCATTGCTTGTGTCGAGTTTGAGGTGCTTATAAAATACAAGTGGAGTCTTCGGAGTTTATCCTATTCCTGTCTCTGAGTAACTATCCTGGGGGGCCTCAAACCCTTATGCCAGTTTCTCCTTGCAAAAAGTTCCAACTTCTTTACCTTTCTCTAGTTTCTTCCCTTCATTCATTTCCTATTCGCCGAATATTCCCTGAACACTTACAGTGTCTCAGGAGAGGTTCTAGGCCCTGGGGTTGAAGGCACTGTAAGGCACTGCTCCCCACAGGTTAACATTCTAGTGGAGGAATACCATTCAGAAACAAATGTCTATGAAAGCAGCAGAGCAACATCAGATGGTGTTAGGGCTGGGAAGAGAAGGAAGCAGAGTGATGTGGCTGAAGGTGATTTGGGGTTGCTTTAGATGGAGTGAGATTCGAGGCAGAAAGAGATATGGAGGGTAAGATTTTCTGAGGGAGAAAGTACTACACAGGGCGTACAGTGGGGAGAGTCCGTGTGCTCTGGGACGAGGACAGGACATTCCTGTGGCCAGAGTGAAGTGGGAGGGGCAGAGTGGTCAGGGACGGGTTGGCATGGGGCTTTATAAAACACAGTCAAGGAAGTGAACTTTATTCTAGGTGTGATGGGAAGCCACGGGAAGATTGTAAGCACAGAGCTAATGGAATATGAGCTTCATCTGGTTGTTCTGCAACAAAAAGATTACAGCTGTGGCAAATGGGGAATCAGGGAGACCCTAGAAGCTAGTGAGTCTTATGCGAGATGGTGGCCTGGGTTAGGTGGTGCTGGAGATGGAGGAAATAGACAGATTTGACATCTATGTTGGTAGTGTTCTTTTTTTTTTTTTTTTTTTTTTAGATTGTGTTTATTTATTTGACACAGAGAGAGAGATCACAAATAGGCAGAGAGGCAGGCAGAGAGAGAGAGGGGAAAGCAGGTTCCCTGCTGAGCAGAGAGCCCAATGAGGGGCTCAATCCCAGGACCCTGAGATCATGACCTGAGCCGAAGACAGAAGCTTAATCCACTGAGCCACCCAGGCGCCCCCAAGATTTATTTATTTTAAAGACAGAGAGAGCAAGTGGGGGAAGACGCAGGGGGAGAGGGAGAGAGAATTTCAAACAGACTCCTCACTGAACTCCGAGTCAGAGGTGGGGGTTGATCTCCCAACCCTGAGATCATGACCTGAGCAGAAACCAAGCGTTGGTCATTTAACTGACTGAGCCAACTAAGCACCCCTTAAAGATTTTATTTTTAAGTAACCTCTACCCCCAACATGGGGCTCAAACTTACAACATGGAGATCAAGAGTTGCATGTTCCACAGACTGAGCCAGCCAGGTGCCCTGGGGGTGTTTTTTAAAAAATACTTTCTTTAAAAGAATCATGGTAAAATGTGCATAACATAAAATTTACCACTTTACCCATTTTTAAGTGTGTAGCTCATTGGCATTAAGTACACCCACATTGTTGTGCAAGGATCCCCCCCATCCATTGCCAGACATTTTCTTCTTACAGAACTGAAACTCCTAGAACTGTATTCATGAAACAACCCCCTTCCTCGGCAGCCTCCATTCTAGTTTCTGTCTCTATGGATCTGACTATTCTAAGTCCTGCATATAAATGGGATCGTTCGGTATTTTTCCTTTGGCAACTGGCTTATTTCACTTAGCATCATGTCTTCATGTTTCATCCATGTTGTAGCATATGTCAGAATTTCCTTTCTGTGTTAAGACTGAATAATATCCCATTGTGTGTGTATATACTACATACTAAACAACTCATTCATCCATCAGTGAATACGTGGGTTGCTTATATGCATTTTCACTATTGTGAATACTGCTAATGAAAACATGGGTGTACAAACAACTCTTCAAGACCCTGGTTTCAGTTATTTTGGGTGTATACCCAGAAAGGAAATTCCTGGATCAATTTTTTAGTGTAAAAAAACTAATTTACATTTAGTTCTTTGAGGAATCCCAATATTATTTTCCATAATGGCTGCACCTTTTTACCATCCCACTTACAGTGAGCAAGGATTCCAATTTCTCCACAGCCTTGCCAGCACTTACTATTTTTTGTTGTGTTGTGTTTTTGGTAGTAGCCATGCTAATGGGTATGAAATGATATATCACTGTGGTTTTAATTCTTGTTTCCCCAGGGGTTGTTTTTGTGGGCTTATTAGCCATCTTAATATCTTTGTAGACAGTTTTGTTCATGTTATCAGAGTGGTTGTTTTTGTGGTAGCGGTGGGTGAGCTTTAGTCCTCTGTGTATTTTGGATATTGATCTCTGATCAGATATATAATTTGAAAATATTTCTACCACTCTGTGGACTGTCTGGCAGTATTTTTGAAGCATGCAGTCAATTGGATGGAGAGGCGAGAGAAAAGGATTGACCCAAGCTATCTCCTGGACTTGGGCTCAGGTGAGTAGGGCTGCTGCTCACCTAGGTGGGACAGACTTGGGGTGAGAGTGAGAGGAAAGTTCCATTGGGACATATTATGTCTGAGGTGCTTCATAGACATCCATGTAGAGGTGTGAGGCAGCCAGTGAATATAACATTTCAAGAAGAGGTCAGGCCAGAAGGAGGAATTTGAGTATTTTTCAGACAGTAGGTAGCATGGATAGAACTGGGTGAGGTCACCTAGGAATGAGAGAGACTTCCAACCTGGGTTCTCCAACAGGTTCAGCAATGAAGGGAGACCCACCAAAAGAGACCGAGAAAGAATCACCAGTGCAGTAGAAAGATCCAGGGGAGTGCAGTATTTGAGGAAGCCAAGAGAAGTCTGTGTTGGCACGGTGAAGGAGATTAACTATGTAGTATGCTGCATTCAAGTAGCATGAGACAGAGATATGGCCATTGGGTTTGGCAAATGGAAGTCACTGGCCAACTTGACAGGCACTGTCTTGCAGCGTGTTGGGAATTAGTTGAAAGAGGACTAGATTGGAATGAGTTCAGGAGGGGAGGAAGTGAACATAGTAGATATAAACAACTTTTTTTAAAATTTATTTTTTATTTTCAGTCTAACAGTATTCATTATTTTTGCACCACACCCAGTGCTCCATGCAATCCGTGCCCTCTATAATACCCACCACCTGGTACCCCAACCTCCCACCCCCCGCCCCTTCAAAACCCTCAGATTGTTTTTCAGAGTCCATAGTCTCTCATGGTTCACCTCCCCTTCCAAACTTTTTAAAGAAGTTTGACCATGAAGGATTACAGAGCAATAAGATGGGAGTGCAGGGGTTCTTTCATCTAGAATGTCAGTTTTACATAGATGATGCTAGAATATGCTTATGTATTTGTGTAAAGAATCTAACAAAGAGGGATACTTAATAGTTCAGGAGAAAAGATAGAATGGCAGAAGTGAAGCCCTTGAGAATGTGAGGGGGGCTGATGTCTGGTAAACAGAATGCTGGAAGGTAAGGTGAAGGGATAACAACAGTGGCTGGTGTTTACTGAGCACATGAGCCAGGCACTGTTCAGGTGATTTATGTTTGTTTGTTTGTTTGTTTGTTTTTAATAAAGATTTTATTTATTTATTTCACAGAGAGAGTGAGAGAGAGCATAAGCAGGTGGAGCTGCAGAAGGAGAGGGAGAAGCAGGCTCCCCACTGAGCAAGGAGCCCAATGTGGGGCTCGATCCCCAGACCCCGAGATCATGACCTGAGCCAAAGTTGGATGCTTAACTGACTGGGCCACCCAGGTGCCCCAAGTGCTTAATGCTTATTACTTGATTTCATTCTCTTAACTGGAATGGACAAGATGAGTGTGGACAGTGGGGCAGGGAGGACTGGGTGGGGGCAGTGAGGAAGTGAGAAATAGTCACTTTGGACAATGGGATAGGAAGATATCAGGGTGAGGTAGAAGAGCCAAGCAGGACTGAGGGCTTGTTTGAGATTCACATGCAAGAACTTTTTTTTTTTTTTTTAAGATTTTATTTTTTTATTTATTTGACAAAGATCACAAGTAGGCAGAGAGGCAGGCAGAGAGAGAGGGAGAAAGATTTTCCCTGCTGAGCAGAGAGCCCAATGCGGGGCTCGATCCCAGGACCCTGAGATCATGACCTGAGCGGAAGGCAGAGACCCACTGAGCCATGCAGGCGCCCCCACATGCATGAACGTGAAGCGTGACCAGTTAGCAAGGATGTGTACTTCTGTCCAGCAATGTTTCCCTGCTCTGGGTAAAACAAAACAAACCCAAAAGTCAAACACCAAATAAACAAACAAACAAAAAACCAACAACAACAAAAAATCAACCCCCCCACCCCCGCCAAAACCCAAAATAAAAAACAAAAAACCCCAGCGTAGACCGGGTAGACAGTTGGACTTGCCGAGGTTAGGGCATAATGGGGCCACTTAGAACGAGAGCAGGCAGGGCTTCAGGCTCTCTGTAGGGGAGGGTTTATAATCAGGAAACCAAGGAGTCTAAGCTGGATCAGGGCAAAAATAACGACAAGAGCAAGGTGATGGATAGATTTAGGATAGATTTAGGCTTAGAAGTCTTGGAAGAGTAAGATACTTCCTGGAACCTGAGTATCAGCGATATGAGTTGGAAAGAGCCATGGCCATAGATCTGAGGACACAGTCAAGATTTCAGAGGTGCTCAGGTTGTTGGTAATGCTGAGGTCAAGGGTGGGTGGAAGCACTGATGATTAGGGGTGCTCTCCTGCCTTCTTTCCCTATTTCCTAACACAGCCATGTGATGCTGTGATGTTCCTAAGAAACCCCTTCAACCTTGGCTCCTATTTCTCCCACCTCCCACCTTCTGCCCTGGTACTTATTGTGGAGATCCCACTGACCCACAAAGTCTAAAAAAGAACACGGAAGAAGAGAAATGTACATTTCTTTTTTTTAAAGATACTGTTCTCCACCTGCTAAGCTCAGCTCATATATTGCTTTCATTCTGAGTCCTGATGGGACTCTTCCACCTGTACCTGTTGTGATTTTTACCTCCCAGAAATGGGGAAACCCAGTGGTTTAGGATAATTTGCTGAGGCACCTGACCTGAACACTTTGTCTTTAATTAAACTGACTCATCTGGGGGAGCCTGGGTGGCTCAGTGGATTAAGCCTCTGCCTTCGGCTCAGGTCATGATCCCAGGGTCCTGGGATCAAGCCCCACATGAGGCTTTCTGCTCAGCAGGGAGCCTGCTTCCCCCTCTCCTTATCTGCCTGCCTCTCTGCCTACTTATGATCTCTCTCTTTCAAATAAATAAAGAAAAAAATAACAGTGGTTTAGGATGATTTGCTGAGGCACCTGACCTGAACACTTTGTCTTTAATTAAACTGACTCATCTGGGCAAGTTGCTACCCAATGATGATAAAGAAAGATATTTAGTTAGAAAGTGTGGGTTATTTTTAGAATAGCTTTTCCAAAATTACCATCGCTTGATATGTTTTCACATTTTTTAAAAAAAGATTTTATTTATTTATTTGACAGAGATCACAGTAGGCAGAGAGAGAGAAGGAAGCAGGCTCCCGGGGGAGCAGAGAGCCTGATGCGGGGCTCGATCCCAGGACCCCGGGATCATGACCTGAGCCAAAAGCAGAGGCTTTAACCCACTGAGCCACCCACGCGCCCCTGTTTTCACATTAAAAAAAATTTAAATTATTGATTCTACAGAAGGAGATACAGAGAGGGAACACAACCAGGGGCAGAAGGAGAGGGAGAAGCAGGCTCCCCACAGAGCAAGGAGCCCTATGTGGGGCTCAATCTCAGGACCCTGGGATCATGACTTGAGTCAAAGGCAGATGCTTAACAACTAAGCCACCCAGGTGCCCCACCATTTTCACATTTTTTGCCATCCGAAGCCACTTATAATCATTAGTTACTTAACATCTTTATTTAAGTGAGGTACTTTTTTAAACTTGAAAGAGGTTTATTTTCAAAAGAACCTTTGTATAAATAACATATATTTACATATAAGTATATAAAAATAAATGGAGCACCAAGAACCTCTTGCCAAACATAATCTGAAAAAATATTGGATGCCGATAAAACAGTGTTAGTAAAAGAGCTAGATATAACGGGATGCTGAAGATGGGAGCCTGGGTTTGGCTCCCTGTTATAGGGACAGCTTCTCACGCGGTGCGGAGGTGTGGCCACACGCTAGCTCCAGCAGGAGTCTTTCTGACCTAACAAAAAAGACTGAAAGGGAACCGACCCAACAGAAATGTGTACATAATTTTGCCAAAGACATATATCAGTATGTCCATAGCCCTGTTTTCTAGTTTCCAAAAACTGGGAAATCACTTAAATGCTCATTATGAGTAAGAAGGATGGCATCTGGGTGCCTCAGTCAATTAAGCGTCCCAGTCTTGGTTTGGGCTCAGGGCATGAGCTCAGGGTCATGAGATCGAGCCCTATGTTGGGCTCCAGGCTCAGTGCAGAGTCTGCTAAGGGATTCTTACCCCTCCTTCTTGCTCCCCCTCTGCTCCTCCCTTGGATCATGTTCACTCTTTCAAATAAATGAAAGAGTAAAATCTAAAAAAAAAAAGAAGAAGAACAAGAAGAATAGATGGATAAATCTGGTCTGATACAGCCCCAGAATAAGATCCTATGCAGCAATGAGAATCAGCAGTCTAATCCCACGTGCAGCCACGTGGAAGGATCTCATACACACGGTGTTTAAATGACTCATGGTTGGATCTCCAATACCCGGGAGGGGCCTGGCATCTCACAGGCCCTTAGTAAATATCGATTTCCTGGATGGTCTCGTTTTATCCTCACACAATGCTGGAGACCGGTGGGGTGGGCATCAGAGTTTTTAGTTACAGATGTGGAACCCGAGACTCAGAGGGGCCAAGTGGCCTTATTCAAGGTCATGCAGAACATGGCCACTGCATTAGGGAGCCTGCCCTGTAAAACGTGTGAGCTCTCCAACATCTTCTGTTACAGAGCCGTTCTCCTAGGTTTTTAGCACAAATAACATATTTCAGTTTCTTCTGTTGTTGTTAAATCATCTTTGAGACCTAAGTTAGAGATGTTTATTTCCATTATGGGATATTTTGGACCGGGCTTTGAAAGGGAAAGGGCCAGAAGGCTGTGCTTTCAGAGAAAGGGGTGTAGGGCAGGGGAGAAAGCTCACTGGGGAGATTAATGTTAAGGAATTGCAGCAAACTGTCATTCTGTCTGAGTAAGGGTGGCTAGAAACAGGAAGGGGAACACAGGAGATCGTGGTAGCATGCGGACTTAATGGAAAATCAGATGAACAGATGGGACCGGGCTGTCCTGGGAACTGTCAAAGGAAGACGCTCGAGGCGTCTTTGGAGAAATCCCTGCACAAACGCAGGTGAACTGGGCTGGAGACAAGTGTCTCTTGTAGGCTCAGAAAGGATTCTTAGTGAAATACACAAAAAGAAAAGCAAAGGCACCTCCTGTCCAAACCGTGGCTCTATAATCAGTCCAGATTCAAGAAAGTGGAGTTTTGGGGGTGGGAGGCTGGATACATTTATTGAGACATGTATTTCACTTAAAGGTTAGATTTACTTTTTTAATTTTAAGAACTCAAAATGACCCGCTGTATCTTTTAATTTTAATTTTTTTTAAAGGTTTATTTTAGAGAAAGAGAGAGAGGAGGGGCAGGAGAGGGAGAGAGAGGATCCTGGGCAGATTGCCTACTGAGCTTGGAGCCCAAAGTGGGGCTCGATCCCATGACCCTGAAATCATGACTTGAGCCAAAATCCAGAGTCACATGCTCAACCAACTGAGCCATCCAGGCGCCCTCTGCTGCCAAACTATATCCTTTTAAACTCCTGTAGTGTTTACTGGGAAAAGCACCAGGGGACTTGAAACTGACAGAGATGAAGTGAACAACAATGTTTGAGGGTAAACAGGGACACATGAGCCAAAATAGGAAAACGTAAGCTCTTGTGGAGTACTTCCTTTCAATTGAAAAAAAATGTTGACTATTTCAAGTAAGCCTTGGTGAAGACCGACAGGTTGGTTTCCACAAATAAAATCAAGTCTGTGTTTTGATGATAAACTCATTTTGAAAAGATGATATTAAAAAAAAAAACATTGCATGGATTCTGTTAGTGGTCATAAGGAACACATTTATTAGAAGCTCACAGAGAGGCTGACCCTTCAGGAGATATAAAGTGAGTGAATGAGGACACCAACGACTTCTGCAGAGGATTTGAAACATGTATTTGAAGTCCCCACTTTAGAAAGCATGCCCTAGTAGGAATTTGCCAAGGCCATACTGCAGCAAAACACCCAGATGCTAGGTGATACACACTTGGATTGCAGACTTAAATGCATTGCTGAGCTTGCTAGAGAATGAGGGAAATGCACAAGCCACCTATCGTCCCTGTACTGAAATTTCAGGATGTATAGCATGGCGTGGGGGGTGAGTACTCAGAAGTGTGGCATGTGCCGATTATTAAGCTATTGTGCTTTTTAAAAATATGTATTTATTTAAATTTTACTTAGTTAATATACAGTGCAATATTGGTTTCTGGAGAATTCAGTGATTCATCATTTACATGTAGCAGCCAGTGCTCATCATAACAAGAGCCCCTCAAAATGCCCATCCCCCATCTAGCCCATCCCCCAGCATCTATGTCCATTAACCCGACAGTTTGTTCTCTATCGTTAAGAGTCTCTTATGGTGGAAATTGCCAGAAGAAATGGAAAAAAAAAAAAAAGAGTCTCTTATGGTTTGTTTCCTTCTTTCCTTCCTGCCCCCTCAGATGTTCATCTGTTTTCTTTCTTAAATTCCACATATGAGTGAGATCATGTATTATTTGTCTTTCTCTGATTGGCTTATTTCCTTTAGCATAATACACCATAGTTCCATTCATGTCATTGCATATGGTAGGATTTCTTTCTTTTTGATGGCTGAGTAATAGTCCATTGTGTACAGATGCCTCTTCTTTATTCATTCATCTGTCTATGGCCATTGACCTTTTTCATAGTTTGACTATTGTTTTTCATTTTTTTAAAAAAGATTTTATTTATCTGTTTGAGAGAGAGAACATGAGTGGGGGAGAGGGGCAGAAGCAGAAGCAGATCCCTGCTGAGCAGGGGGCCCAAGGTGGGGTCCTATCCCAGGACCCTGAGATCATGACCTGAGTTGAAGGTAGATGCTTAACCAACTGAGCCAGCCAGGCATCCCCGGCTATTGTTAATAATGCTTAAGCTATGAATTCTTAGCTCCTGAGCCAGGAGGTCTCCTCAGCTTGGTGGTCCGGAACCAGCTCTCTGCAGCCCGACTTCCTCCCTATCCTGCTGGCTCTCTGTAGTCTGTCATTGGAGGCACTAAAAAGAGACAAAGGCTGAAGCTGGGGAAGGGGCTTGCTGCTTTCTGTCGGTTCACTCTTTTATTAGTGTCACTCCTGCAACATTTCTTCCCCCCAGTGGTGGCAGCTGATGGGTCACAATTGACTTCAGTTTCCAGTTTGCCCCACTTGCTTGGAATGGGTCTCCCTGTCCTGTGTCGGGGGGGCCAGTGCCCCATGGGCAGCACCCCTCTGAGTCTGAGCCCCTGAACTCTTCTCTTTCTGTCTCCTGCCAGTCACGACCTTGCCTTTGTGCTTCCCAAGCCACACAGTGGTGATGGTGGCTTTCTGATGTTACTCTGCTTTCCATCTGTGTCACCCTGATGCTTGTGAATCAAAGCCAGTTCCCTAGGTTGAGTTATTCATTACAGTAACTGATGTGTTTTCTCATAGCTGACTGAACCAGGGTGAAACAAGCTTCAAATGATTTGCTATAATGTCATATGAAGAACATGAATAACATCAGGTCTTTATCCGATACTGAGAGAGACCCCGAGAAAGAAACAAGGTGACCTGGAGCTGGAAGTTCTTAAAAGCCTGCTAATGAGGGGCCCCCACGCAGAAGAGTGATGGAGCTTGCTGTGGGAGACTTGATACATACGGAATGCTTTTGGCAGGATGTACCTGGTCCCTCCAGGATTGCTTATAGCAACAACAGAACAAACAAACAATCCCTGCTTGGAATCTGTGATTTATGGGCATAGCTCCCTGGAAAAGGTCACACAAGCCACGTAATCATCTGAGGAGGACTGTTGCATGATTGAAACATCTTCTTTCCGTGTAAATAACAGAGCTGCAGGTGGTTTTCAGAGACCTGCACTCATAAGGGCACATGGGTGTCCTGATGAGAAGGGACCGAGGGGGTAGGACCTGGCCCAGACCTCCGTGCTTCCTTTGTGTGCAGCAACTACGCATGTCCTTGACCTAATTAGTAACACGTGATGCTGGGTAAGAGCTCTGATACAGAGGAGTCTGATTTGACAGTTGGTCCTTCATGTTATTACAGAGGCCATTTCTCAGAATGCTACTCTTGCTTCATCAAAATAGGGGAGGAAACAACAGCTGAAGATGTATGATACAGGCCGAGGGGATCCAAGAGATGAGTGAAGGGCATCCTTGGGGCAGTGGGTAGAGGACCCCGGATGAGGGGGAGGCCAGTTGACACTGGAGGAGCGTGACCCAAGAGACAGTAGGTGGGGAGCTGTTTTCAGCAAGAGGACTTCTGGCTTTGGGCTGGGAGAACTTGGCTCGATTTCTTCATATACTTGGCTTGCCTGGGTCTCGCGCTAATACAGCCCTTGCTTTCCTCTCCATACCCTAAACGTGAGAGGCAAAACATCAAAACTTGTAGAATATCTATTTGATCTCAATCTTAAGATGCAAGAGCTAACTACAAAATGAAATTTATATTCAATTACATTAAAATTAAAAACTGTTCACGAAAAGTAAGACAAAGAAAGATAAACCACATAATATGTGTATCGTGTGCATGTGTGTGGGGTATGCATGTGGTGCGCATGTGTGGTGTGTATGTGCATGTGTGGTGTGTGTGTGTGCATGTGTGGTATGTGTGTGCATGTGTGTGGTGCGTATGTGCAGTGTATGTGTGTGCACGTGTGTGGCATGCAGTGTGTGTATGTGTGTGGTGCTTGTATGTGTGTGATGCATGCATATGTGGTGTGTGTGTGTGTGGCATGCAGTGTGTGTATGTGTGTGGTGCGTGTATGTGTGTGATGCATGCATATGTGGTGTGTGTGTGTGTGGCATGCATGTGTGCAGTGTGTATGTGTGGTGTTCATGTGTGTGGTGTGTGTTTGAGGGCATGGTATTTATGACACATATACACAAAGGTTATTGCCCCCAATACTAGATATATATATTTATATCTTTTTGTAAAGATTTATTTATTTATTCAGAAGGGAGAGGGGCAGAGCAAGAGAGAAACGGAAACCCACAGAGGCTGAGCACTGAGCCTGGCATGGGGCTCGATCTCACAACCCTGAGATCAGACCCCAGCCAAAACCAAGAATCAGATGCTTAACTAACTGCACCTCCCGGGCACCCCTGTATTTATATCTTTATGTAAGAATATATAAAGAACTCTCACAAATCAATAAGAAAAACATAAAGAGCCAAATGGGAAAATGAACAAAAGCCAGGAACAGGCATTTCATAGAAGAGGAAACAAGATGGAAAATAAATACATGAAAAGATATTCGATCTTCTTGAAACCTGTGCAAATAAAAAACCCAAATAGGCAAAAATCAAGAAGTTCTAAATTTACTAAATGTCAAGGGAGAGAAGTACCTAGCTGGTGGGAGTACAAGGTGGTAAAAACGTTTAGGAAACCCTTTGACATTACCTTGCAAAGCTGAAAACATGCTTAGCCTGGACATCAGCAGTTGTACCCCTGAAGCAGAAATCTGGGTATGTCTTGGTGTGGAAAAGAGGAACATATTGATCTTCTAGCCTTCAGAGTGGATGGCTGACCTGGTCCTCTGGTACACAGGCTGATGGTCTCCTCGGGAAGCAACCAGCCTTGTCTTCTGCTTATTTCAGTGTGACTACAGATAGAATTTTCTGTATGTACAATGATATTAAGGTCTGCCTACAACATATTCATAGAATACTAACAGCACCACTGTTTACCCGGGAACAGCCTAAAGACCAGGACCAGGCAATGAAATGGCTTTATTTAGTATGTTGCAATACTGGCTTTCAGTGGAATACTAGATAGTAGTGAACATGCACTAACCTGAGCTACACCCATTACCAGAGATGAATTCCAAAACACAGTATAAAAGGAAAAAGCAGGTCTCAAATGATCCTTAAAATATGATTCTATTTATGTAAGGTGTATAAACATTCACAACTTAAAATGGGTAGGGTTGTATACATATGTAGTTAAAATTATAAACTTGTATTTAGAGTGTTGGTAACCTTGTGGACATGTGGAAGCTTCCAAGATGTTGCTATTATTCTGTCTCAAGCTTAAGGGTAGGTAAATGGGATTTAAAAAAAAAACAGTTGTTTATATAATATGTCATACATATATTATATATATATATACACATTATATATATATAATCTTATAACGTGTGCATATACACATGATATATCTATGCTTATATATACATATTAGATATACAATATTCTTATCTACTTATATATATACATATGTATATGTATATATATAAAAGCTCTCTATCCTTTTGATTATAAGAAATATTCCATATAGTTGTATACGATTTCAAAATTTTTTTTAAAATCAAAATTTTAAAATTTTAAAGTTAAAATCATTTAAAAAATATTCCATAAAGTTGTATAATATTTTTAAAAGGGTATAAAAAGGTAGATAGATAAAAATCCCACTTTTTTTTGTATAAAAGTAGTATCTACATATTTCATTAATTCAAAGGCACACTTTTTCTTTCCACAGTTTAACACCCATGAAATTAGAAAGTATCTTAAAATTGCCACTGAACAAGCAGCACTTAGGCTATAATCACCATTGTCATGTGTTCTTGTTTCTAACTATTGATATTACTGTCACTTAATTATGTGCATCATTGAGTCTATGTGCTTCGATTTTAAATACCACTTAAGATGTCTTTAAATAGACTTCATTATAATTTGGCAACAAGCCAGGGGTACTGTGTACACAGGAATCTGGCAACAAGATATACATTCTATATCGGGGGGCCAGTACTCAGTGTTGAAGAAATACTTGTGATCTCATCTCTTCTTGCAAATTAACAGCCAAGGATCTTCTGAGACCTAAGAAAGGAAGATATTCCAGGGTAGTGAGGCCGTTGCATTTTGTTCCTGATATATGCGCAAAGTTATTATCCAGTGCATTCCCAGTCACACAGCTAATGGTGAGAGGAATCATCAAATCCCCTGGAATAGAGAAAAGACTTTTCAAAGCAACAGCAAGTGGATATGATGGATTCATGCATCTGGTGAGACTGTGATTAATTTTTGTGTCACACTTTTAGTATTTTTTTCCCCCTCAGGAGTATATAAAGTGTACTGTCAATAGCATCTTAGATGAGATGAAATACAGTATATGAGTTCTGGACTTAATTAAATAGAAAAGTCTGGAGGAATTGGCTATCAAAGAAATAATATATCTGACTTGTGAGTTTGTAAGTGATTTTTTTCATCGCTGCCTATGTTTTTTTTTTTTTCCCCCTACGACCAGGACATTACTTTGAGAACAAAAATACCATTATTGAGCAACATTCAGATTCATATAATTTGTTAAAAAAAAAGGTCAAGCATACAACTAAGAGAACGTGACAAAATGGTAGCTGACGTGCGCCCACAGGTCACATGGATCCTGCTGTGGCAGGCACTGGCAAAGCTGCTCTGTGGAGAGAGCTCTGAGGAGACTCACAGCATCTCGGTTCCAGTCCTAGAGTGTGTAATGCGTGTGTTCTCAACAGTGAGTTCTAGAACCTCTGGGCTTCACTTCCCCTAACTGTAAAGTAGGGGGTCTGATACACCTTTACAGGGCTGTTACAACTGAGTGTAGTTTTCAAAGTTTTGTGTATCACCAATGTCCATAGATGTTGTTTGTGTGTGCACAAATGGGGTGAGTAAACAGGGGTTTTAGGTTTAGTAAGGATGGAAAAAGTTAATCTGATTTCTTAGAAATTTAGGTGTACTACTAATGTGTCCCATGACTATCACAGAAGGGCTGCTGTGTGAGGAGTAGCTCTTGCGACTAGTATTTTGTATGATGTAGCGCTATATAGTGATTATCTGTATGGATTTTCTCCAGAAGTTTCTGGAAGGTTGACTTGGTAGTAAAAGTAACCCATGTCATTACCTCTAGTTCTCCCTGATCCTCAGTTTCCAAAATGTCTTCATCTCTAGGTTCTAACCTTGCTTAAAACTCGATTTTATACTTTAAAACCAAACCAAACCAAAAACCCAGTCTTCCTCATCTGTCAGGAGTTAGTCCCTTATCGGCTTCTCTCAGGAAGATTTTCTTCCCCAGCGTGCCCCGTGACTGGACACCAATCCCAGTGCAGCACAGCTATCTGCTTCATGGAGCTGTCACCCCTTGAGACTTGCATTCCTTTGCTGGGCATGACACAGGAGCTCATCAGTCAGAAGACGGAGGCTCTAGAACCATTTCCTTCCCCTGAGAGAAGCGTCTGTCCGTGAATAATGGAAAACTGCTTTGTTCTTGACTCAATCATAGAATGATAGATAAGTAATAATTTTGGGAAATGTGGTGAAGTGCTCTTGCACATAGAGTGAATAAAGACATGAAATTAAAATTACAGAAAGCAAACCTATTCAGTATTTCCGAATTCAACTTAACCTTCAATCTCAAATTGGTTAGATTTCTCACACAAAGAATCCTGACTTGAGCATTAGAGGAGTTTAGTCTCAACTTGGCCACCAACCATTCTGAGTGTGAGATCTTGTCAGGTAGAGGAATGTCACATGATGGCCATTTCTAATTGGAGTGCTTAGGACAAGCCATAGTTAGCAAGTCTATCTGTTGTGGTGGTAGTGGTGGCCAAGGGTCGTAATGCTGAAAGGCCTGAAATAAGGAGGGAAGGACTGTGCCTGTGGGCTACCAGCTTCAGCTGGAGAGGAATTAGTCCCATCATGTTTTTTTTTAAAGTTTATTTTTTCAGTGTGCCAAGATTCATTGTTTATGTACCACACCCAGTGCTCCATTCAATACATGCCCTCCTTAATACATACCACCAGGCTTACCTAACCCCCACCTCCCTCCCCTCCAAAACCCTGTTTTTTTCTCAGAAGAAAGGTCGGGAAGGCTACACTTTCTACAGTGCACAAGATGGTCTTTGCCTCCACAGAAACATCTATGCCAAATGCCTATCGCTTCCCCCTGCAGACAGACTGAGAAACACTCCAGACCATTGCCATACTTGCCACTGCCTGGTCTCGGCTCACTGCTCTTCCATAAACAACCCAAAGAACAGCACATCTGCTTTTTCCCTTGCATTCAGGTATATATTCACAATATACCTAAGACGAAGTATTTGGGGAGAAGAAATGGTTTCCACAGGGAGAAAATTTAAAATATAGAAAAAAAATTCTTACCACTCAAGTTTTGGAAACATTTTATAATTTATATAAAAAATCTTGTAAGAAACCATGTAAAATGACAGAAATATCCACCTTACATTAAGAGTCAAAAAAAAATTCACACACACTGAATGTAAATTTTAATTATAAAACAATATGAACAAAACATTTTAAAATAATCTCAATTATTTGGCAACTCATCACATCATTGCTAGAGACAAATTTGATCTTAAGAAAAATTTAATTTTATGAAAAACTTAAGTTGGACAGTTTGTTCATATGGGAGTTAAAACATGTTTAAAAAAGAATCTGGCAATAAAGCCAGTTTCTATCCTGAAATAATTGCATATAAAACAACATAAAATCCTGAAGCTCGATAGACATGAGTGACCTAATCTCGATGCATTTCCCTTCACTGAAAAGGACAATATGGAAAGAGAATGGGCAGAAGCCTCAGAAAAGCACAGAGGGGAAGAATGAACAATGACAGAGGCATGTTTGCTGCAGGTGCAGGATGTAACTTTACCTGAACCAGAACCTTTCACACCAGTGGGGCTGGAAGTAAAGTCACAGATGCGAGCATAATCTAAAAACAAGTTACATTCTTAAAAACAGTCACAACTGTGAACAGAGAAGCAATGCAGACCCTTTCTTGAGCTAAACTACTTCACTTGGATACATGCGAGAAGATTCTGTATTTCCTGCCAGATCATATTCAGAGAGTTACAAGGCAGGCAGCATCCTAAAACATTTCTACTAATGACTGCATAGCATTTAACCCCCCCCCTTTTTTTTTATAAAAAAAAATAATAAAATAAAATAAACAGATATATAGTAAAGTTCACAGATAAGTTTTCTCTGTAAAATAAATAAAGTGTTCATTGATTAGCATCATACATAGAGTAAAATACAACCTATTTTTACATGTTTATATACTGTACACAGATTACCAGTAGGCAGCCTGGTGTCTGATGGGCTGGAAGGGTTTGCATTAGTGATGTGTCACATCGGGAAATCCCAATTTCAAATGTTAAAATATACAACTACTTTGTTTTGAGTTCAGATACAAAGTAAACTTATTTTCCTTTATCTGAAATAAATGTACATAATATCTTCTATGAACAATAGTTTATAAAGCTGTTTAAAACAGAACGAGAAAAAGCTTGCACCTAGGAACTTAGAGCACATGCATGTCCTTTCCCTGGTTTAAAAAAAAAAAAAAAAAAAAAAAAAAAAAAGCTATGGCCCCGAGGCTTGATTCTCTTCTCTTGGCTGTGTCCCCAACAAGCCAGGGCAGTGGAGGCCAGGATTACCGCTTGGCCTTTTTCAAGGGGGCTTCTTCCACCCTCTGCTGGCCTCTGGTTCGGGCTCCGGGGGGGCTGGCTTCCCTCTTGCGCTTGCTAGAAGGGGAGAGCTGGGCCTTCGATCTGCAGTAAACAAAAATCAAGGTAGTGGTAAGAGCTGAAAGGAGCGGCTTCAATAATTTGGGAATTCTTTAAAACAGGGAAAGTTTTTGACTTGAGAGCCAGGAAGAGAAAACCCGGGTCACATGTATATAGAAGAGGGGACTCTAGAAGAACAGTGCTAACTGGTCGTCTGCTGACCAGCTCACACCCAAATGGCCCGAGAGGAGCTTGGAGGCCCGTGCTCCGGTCCCAGCTTGGTCACACTCCCGGTGCCGGCCTGTGTCAAATCTACCTTCTTCTCTGGGTCCTACTTCTTTTATCTACAAAACAATCAACAGCCAGTCAGTCCTCCACATGCTGTCCCAAGTTGAGGTGACCACTGGGAACAGAGGACTGTGGACTATGTCTGAGTGGTGCCCGATCATGTCTCATGAGACAGTGTTCTGGAGGAGAGCCGGCAAGGTCAGAAAACACATGGGAATTTCAGAGCAGCATTCTGGCCAATCTCCCTGCTACCAGCCTATCCCTGCTCTACCATCTGCCAGAATTATCTGTCAGAAACCCCAATGAATCAAGTCACTGTCCTGTTTATCTTTTATACGTATATTCCTCTTGATTATCGGATGCCCTCTGGATCAGTCATTCTGAGAATTCACGAAGTCCTTTATAATTTGCCCTGGCTTCTACACCACCCTGGGCTACAGTCCTGCCAAAATACGGCCATTCCCAAACACAGGACATTCTTTCACATTTTCATGCTTTGGCATGTGAGTTTTTAGAGATCACCCCATACCTCCCATCTAGCAGACATCCTCATCTTTAAGTCCCAGTTCAAAAGCAAGCCCTCCAAGCCTTCCTAACCAGAGAGTAAGATGCTCTCTGGATATCCACAGCACTTTGTGTCTTCAAAAGAGTGCTTACCACTGTCAATTACCTGCTGGCTTTTGCCAGCTGTAGGCTATAGTCATTATTTTGAACAATGTGCAAGTTTTGTTGCAGTGATAGCGGCGAATGTGAGCATTCTGCAAATGTACTGCACAACAGAGTTTTAGTGTGGGTGGTGCCAAAAAAGCTTCCACGTCATGGACAAATGTCCCCGCTAGGATCCTTTTCCAGGGCCACCGCTGGGTATTACTCCTTTCCTCTCCCCAGTATGTTGCACAAAGGCACATTATCAGCAAGCAGCCACAGTTCTATCCATGAAGGAAAAGGCCTGGTAAACCAAGACTGCAGGAGATGGACTGATGGAGCTGCACTGATAAGACAGGTCTTCTTATTGTTCTTTTGATGGCACAAGTGAGTAAACTCGAACCGAGTCGCTCGGTGCTGCATAGGATACGGTTTCGACATACATGCATGTACCGAGAGGGGCTGGAGAGCAGTGGGCACGCCAGTGCTGTGCAAGATTCCATATAGCAGGGGACAGCAGCTCGGAATCACGGTGCGTCCTCCGGGCTGTCTGAGCTCAGGGGGTCACCCAAGCCCTTTCCTGCACCCTAAGTGTAGTCTGTGACCAGCGGCACCAGCATCACCCGGGAGCTACTAGAAATGCAGACTCTCAGGCCCTACCCAGAATTTTAGCACTGAGGTTTCCCCGACTGGTCTGCAATTCCATTTTGAGAAATATGGACCAGACCTTCCTGAGATTCCTTCCCTCACTTATAAAATAAGAATAAATATGACATTTCACTTAATGAGGATTAAGTGGGAGAATGCATATGAAAGATACCTGGCACTTTACTGTGCTTCCCTTTCTAGAACATGGGGCGGATAACACATACTACATTACCCATATGCTAGGAAGACCATGACAGTTTTTGTACACTGTGAAGAGTCTTTTAGCTCTGTCGATGCTAAAATGTACAGAAAGTAAGACAAGACTCAAGGAAGAAGCTTAGAGTTCAGAGACGGCATACACCACCATCCTGTGCACAGCAGGCTGGTAGTGCTGCGGGAAGGACAGAGAGGAACTAAAGCAGCAGGGGCCTCCTAAAGAGGGAGTGGGAAGGATGGCAGTGCCTGGCCTGCTGGCAGCTGGGGCAAGGGCACTCAAGAACCAGCACAAGCCAAGGCCACAAAGGAGGGCTGGGCGCAGCCTGTGGGAAGTGGTAGGATGAACGAGGCTATAGGCAGTGGGAGCCAGCCAGGGGCTGAGCTGGAAGTGACTGTTTTACTCTGTTTACCCCACTGCTTCTCTAACATGCTGGCCGGAACAGAAACGATTCTGGGCTGTGACGCAACTGGCCATGCTGTGCTGCTTTAGCCAAGTACTCGGACCTGGGACCACTCGGGAAGAAACACGCCTCACCTCTGGTCCTGGTGGACAGGAACCCATGTGTAAGGCTCACAAAGCTCAAAGGCAAGTCTGTAGAGGAGGGTGTGAAACGAGGCCTGAGATTCCTTCTGCGGCCCCAATGCCTTCTGGAGTGAGTTTCCATTTGGGAAACCAATGATCCCGAGATAGTTATGTGGCAAGAGAAAAATCTTAAAGGAATTTGGGAAGGAAACATTACCGTACCAAAAAATAGTCTCTGGGGATTAAAGATGACTTCAAGTGTAAGCAGGGACTTACCTTCCTAATGGGGGAGATTTACTAACTTTTTCGCGGGTAGATAACTTCTCTTTTGCTAATATTTGGCGATTTCTAGCAGAAATGGTTTCTGGGCTGCCAAACGTGGATGCTGCACGTGCTGATGGCTTGCTATGATGCCTTCTGAAACAGATGACAGAAACACCGGGCAGCGGTATACTGAACACGCCAGGCCCAGGGCCACTTCAGAAAGGACGACGCTCCTCATGGGTGAGTCAGAGAATGGGGACAAAAAAAGCAGAAAATGGTTGGTTTTCTGGACTGTTGGTAAAAAGTAGGTCTGATGTGGTCCACAACTGCCTGCCTGCATGACGGTGTCTTTGCTTTTACTGTGCAGGGTTTTTTGTCATCATTTTAGAGAAAGACGACTCTGTGATAATAAACAATACACTGGTGGACAAGATGACAATTCCTCAAGTGCTCACCAGAGTAGAATAAGGGGCCAGGATAGTAAAAATAGTATAATTCACAAGGCCAGATGGTCAGACCCTGCAACTGGTCCAGGCAGGCAACTGCACAAGGACTAGGGGATGGAAGAGCAGGCTTGCCAATGAAACTGTAAGAGAAAGGACTCGCTGAGCCAGCGTGCCGGTCCAGCGGAGGGAACAGAGACTGGGTGCATGTGGAAGCAGGTACCCCAGGATAAGGTGGGGAAACCCTCTTCGGAGTTCATCAGCCCACGCTCTGTGCAGAACCTGTGCTTCCTTACAGAGGAGAGCAGATAAATTCTGGAACAAACAGGGGTGAGGAGGGGGATCGAAACAGAAGACCTGGAAGCTGCCCTCCAATGCTCAGGGAAATGCTGCAGAGAAGCCCCAAGAGCAGAACTAGAACAAGAGCAGATGCCTCAGGGAGGCCGACTTCTACTGGACACAAGGAAGAGAATGCTGAGGAGAAGGAGGCTTCCCTGTCCCCAAGGAACCTGCAAGCAGAAAGACCTTTGCAGAGGAGCTGCTGGTGCACACAGTAAGGCAGTAACCCATGAAGACCCCAGCCAACCCTAAGAATCTGCAATGAGGAAGATGCCAGAGCCCAGGAACCCAGACTGATGCTGACGAATCTAAACAAAGAGAAAAGGATCCATTTGTAAATCAACAGTTCTCAAGGTCCGTTAAGGAGGAATATTGACAGTCTAGGTATTTACAGAATCACAGGTCAAATAAGATTTGTTTTCAAAGAACGAAATTTAAAAGGGCAACCTCACTGCTACTTTTGGCTTATGAAACTATCTGAAGTGGGGCCTTTTGGCCTACAAAACAATTTGAAGTGGGGCCCTGCTGTCCTGGGTGGCCTCTGTGTGGGTGTTTCAGGAGTGGTGGTGCTGGGGTTGTGTGCTCCAGCATCCCCAGCCTCTCCCATCAGCAGGAAACTTGCTTCTGTCTCTTCCATTTATTTGAGTTGTTCCATCTAAAAACAAATATGGGACCCCACCTTACCTTCAGCTGTGGGAGCTCTTAAAGTCTTGTGGCTCTAAAATTCTGACTCTTTTAAGAAATCAAACCATGGCATGAAAGGCTAATAACATGCAAGTATGAAGTGAACAGAAATAGGCTGATTTTAAGTCTTTATATAAACACAAGACATTATTACTGTTACACTTCGGTGACAGGTATAGTAAGTGATACTCTTGAAATAAATGTCCCTGAACTTTTTGATTAAAGATGGCTAATGAAATGACAAAAGATAATACCAAATCAACAACTTCTGAATCACCTTGGAAATGGAAAATATTTTTGCTTTAGTAGACTGATAAATAGTAAACGGATGCAATATGTCTCAAAATGTGCAGTGGGGAAAAGAACACTGGTATTAATAGGTTTGGGGTATAATTGGCAAATAATATTTGTTCAAAGTTTAACTGGTTTCTTTCTTTTAGGACTATGCCAGGCTCTTAATATTTTAATGTGCACTGTGACTTAAGAAGGAAAAGGAATTCACCAGCATTCCTGAAACTCATTTGACCATGGCACTTTTTTCCAGGGGCTTCTGGCCATACTGGGGTTTAGCAGAATAAACTTTGGGAAACATGAAATTAATTTATGTTAGTAAAACATGGTTGCATATGGGCAATTTCACATGTCAACCTATACCATAGCACTGCAGAATTCCAAGCATCCTATGATGGTGATGGGTATGCCTGCCTTCTCTCTTGCACTTGACCCGGGCGTACTACACGTAGGGACTGTTCTGTATACACATGACCTGCTTTCACCCACGGGCCCAGAATAGTATCTGAGATAGCTACTGAGGCTCAATAAATATCTGTACAGGAACTGAATGCATTTCACCGAACAGGCACTTTGAACCTGGAAAAGCCTGGTGTGATCCTCAACAATCATTTAAGATGCAAGGCGGGTTTCTTCAAGAAGAACTGCAGTGTCCAATGGCTAAGAGCATGTGCTCTCTGCTTAAGATAAAATGAAAGGAAATGGCTTACACTGTGGCACGAGTGAGTCAATGAAAAGAGAATCAATGAAAGCCAAAGCTGCTGTCTGATGGAGAAGGTAGTGAAGGCCTTTGGAAGCTCTCTGTTGCCCCCGTTACCTCTGAGCCTCTGATCTGGTGGTGGACCTTGTAGTGGCTCCTGAGGGCTCATCTTCTTCTTCCTCCTCCTCGTCCTCCTCAGAATCCTGGTCTTTCTTGTCCTCAGTGGCTTCAGAAACTGATTTCTGGCGTTTTCTTTCTGGCTCTGAAGATTCTGTTCAAATAGAAGGGTAACACCTGGATTGTACAATTTCCCAAGACACTTCCAAAGGAGAGTCATGAAGTTTAGAATGTAGGATATTAGGGACTTGGAGGCAGAAGAAGTGGTTTTCCATTTCCTTTTGTTTCAGCACTTGCAACTCACAACTGTTTAACTTAATCTCAAACACATTTGGGATAGTTTACTTAGGCAGTTCACAGCCAGCATTCATGAAAAATTCACATGTACTCAGAAAAGCATCTGGGATGTACCATTTCTGACATGGGATTAGAGTCATTTCACACATATTTATGTAATATTAATACTGACTGTGCCCCACTAGATTTTTTCCTCATCCAGAGAAAAACTCTTTAAAAAGGGGATTTTGAAATGATAAGACCCTGCAATTAAGAAATGTGCCAGAAACACACCAGCATCATCTGACAGAGTGAGTGAACGCTTGGGCTTTCTTCCTCTCCGACGCACACTTGCTACTGTTTTTTCTTCACCATCGTCCTGGAAGTAATAAAATTAAAGTTGAAAGGATGGTTAATTGAACATACCTTGTTCAGTACCTAAAGGACATACCTTGATAAGAAAACTGACACTTACGTTGCTTATACCTCTTTCTTGTAGGGTAGTGGTTTCTTTATTGGATTCATCTTTAAGAAAACGAAAATGTCTGCATTAACACTCTCTTAGTATAAAATTAACTTTTCAACAGTCTGGCTTATTGTCTCTGAATGTACCAGTGCTGATTAATGTTCTGTTTAACAATTTAACATTATTTTATAACAGGCAAGCAGAGTTTGAGTCAGAATACCTAGCAGAAAGTACATTCGAATACAAGTCAGGACCTCCAGATCTGTACTTCAGACTTTTCACAAATAACCTATGCAATCTGAGAAAATTACTTAAATTCTTCAAGCCTCAGTTTTTATCCATAAGATAAAAGGGTCAGACCACCTGTATGGTCCCTTTCAGATCAAATGCTCTGCACCCAGAAAGAGAGGAGGAAAGGGACATCCGCGGAGCCCTCAAACCACACCAGGACCCACAGGTCAGGATTACAGATCTCACTGATATCTTATGTAGCTCCCTCTTCATTACGATACCCCTTTGGTAGTTAGGAAAAATGAGACTCAAGTAACTTGATTTAAGTAATATGTTCAGCACATGACTAATAAGTAGTGTAATAGCTAGAGTTCTCTTGACTATAAACAGTTACATCAGAGCAATTAGAAAAGTACATATTTTAAGTTATTTTAGGCTGTGTATGCCTACTCTTTATATATTTGCTTTCTGTAGAAGTTACAATTTTCTGAAAATGTATCTTGGGGAAAAATGAAGTTTAGTTTAATGTACTGTTTGAAATTAGAGTTCAGGGATACTCCCTAGACACTCGACAACCCAAAGGTACTTCTCACTGGTGGCGAGGTCCATGTATCACCCTTTTTGCAAGTTCAGTACACTGATGTAGACAGAAGAGTTATACCAAGAAGGCTTACAGCGAAGAAGCCTGTCATAACTGGTCATCATTACCCAGACTTGGAAAATTGCTGCCAAACCCCAAAACATAATCACACAGCTCAAATTACAATCCTTAAAGGGCAATCAAATTTTAAAGGTTTCTTTATAATTCTTTCTCGTTGTATTGATTCAAAATATTATAAAATTATGAATAAAAACTGGTTAAAATCCAAACATAAGCAGAATTTCCCCTTGTAAAAAAAAATAATAAATCAACCTTAATTTTCCAAGAGACAAAAAAAACTGAAATATGATCACAAGATCACACACAGTTAACTATGTGGAAAGGTTTCTAAATTACATATTTGCTTTACCTTGGTTAGATTATGTATGTACTTTCCTGATCTAATCAGCTATTTATTTTATCCAAAACAGTTGTCACATTCATCTTTTTTGCCTATGCCAACACTTTAAAACTCACCAAAAGGCCTTGTTGCCTTTTAAAAAAGAAAAAAGCTTTTACGAGAGAGACTGAGAGCGTGTGTGCTGAGGGCAGGGGCAGAGGGAGAGGGAGAAAGAATCTCAAGCAGATTCCCTGTTGAGTGTGGAACCTGACATGGGGCTTGATCTCACAACCCTGAGATCATGCCCTAAGTCAAAATCAAGTGTCAGATGCTTAACCAACTTAGCTACAGGTGCCCCGGTCTTGCTGTTTTTATGTAGAAAAAAATTTTAACTAAGACATTAATATATACACATTGTAAAAATTCCAGAAAATTTAGGCAATGTTAACAACATGGAATGTTCCCATTATCTAACCACCCAGAGCCAATCATTGTCAACATTTTGGAGTATTTCTCTCCTTGGAATGAGGACAAAAAATAACTGAAACAGTTTTATCTCTTGCACTCTGGCTTTAGAAACTACACAGGCTGTTTTAAAAATTCTTATTTTTCTGAGAATAATAGGCTCTTGAGTAAATTCCCGACTTCCTGGTAAGAGTGCCTAGTTCCCAGGCTGATCTATTTCTCCCTTAAACATATCCAGTAAATTATAATTTGGACGCAGCAATGTCATCCCCATTTTACTTTTTGTTGCCTTTATCCTCCTCTCTGGAGGCTTCCTAGAGACTTCCAAAACCAAGAAGAGCTCAGATCACAAGAAAAGCCAATAGCTGTAGTCTCCCAGGGCTAAAAGGACAACCCTCTAATCCACTTCATGGTAAAACAACGAAACTCTAAAACCTTCCCCAATAGCCAGCTGCCCCCACCCCTTCCTTGGATCCAATGCAGAACAATGCTCTAGGTACACACCTGTCTGTGTTAATTTTGGTTTGCCGCCAGGTGGAGACTGTTCTACCTAAATTTAAACCAACAAAAAACTGAAGTCAGCAGTTAGTCATCATCACAAAGAAAGTCATCTGTTCTGCAAGGCAGGTTTAGGACCTCTATTATGGAGACAGAGTACTTGGAACCTATCTTTTGCAGCTAATTAAGAATACCAAGCAAATATAGATGCCATGCTTCTGAACACATGGTCTTTCAACAAGACAATCAGGGCTCCCACGAGCCTCTTCCCCAGCCATTCCACTGCAACCCTGGGAGATGGGCACAGGAGGTGACGCAGCCAGGCCACTGCTCATATTCCCCATAATGTCTTATGTGTTGACAAATGTGTTTGCCTATGGCGCTTTCGTTTTGCTGTCTTGTAATAATTCTATTGAGATGAGCACTATAGGTATTATTATGCTACTTTATGTCCAATAGGAGCTTTAAGAGGGTCACATGATCAGCTCGGCATCACAGTTCTGGGAGTAAGTGGCAAAGGTGAGGCTGGAACCTCATTTGCTTTCAGGACACTGGACATATATTTGTCCTTCTATTAATGCTGTCATGCAATAAAGTCTTGATACAATGATTTTTGCTGAACATACAATTCAGAGTCAAAGATAAAGTTTAAAAAGATAAAGTGTCACTGAAGATTTTCCTGCATTGAAATCAGTGTATGTTTTGTTATGACAGGAACTCTACAGAGAGTAGTAAGAGGTGAGACACACTGGGATTTCCATAAAGAAGTAATTACCTAAAAACCGTATAAAACAACCATCTTCTGTATTGTAATGGATGACAAGAAGCTAAGTCCCTAGATAATTTTTATATAAGCAAACTCACAAGTGAGGATGGGATCAGACTGAAGACTATTTATGTAAAGACATTAGTAACTGAAATATTATTTAAATGGTTATTCAGTGTTTTATTTAAGGGATTCTTTTAATACTTTTCTAATATTTGAAAAAATAAAGTAGTGGAAAATACAAATATTGCAGTATACACTATCCAGGTCAAGAACTCCTAGAGTTCTCGTCTGTTACAATTACTTACAGTGACAATGCCAGTATCTGTTTTGCAGTCTTCTTCTAAAAAACAAAAAATAAAAATCTCATTTAGAAAATCAGTTTGAAAATGTCTTTTTTTTTTTTTAAAGTAGGCCCCATACCCAACATGGAGCTTGCACTCACGACTCTGAGATTAAGAACTGCACTCTACCAGCCAGGCACCCCGTGAAAATGTCTTGCATGTGAACCGAAAACACAACAAATACTTACTTGTTTTTAACGCTGTTTCTAAGGGGTGTTTACGAGGTCTTCCTCTTTTCCTTTTAATAATGACTGGCTGATCTTCCTAAGGGGGAAAGGGAGGGAAAAAAAGCAATAAAAATTTAGAGTTCCCTCCTCAGAGGTCTCCGATCCTGTCACTTAAGAAAATACATGACCCCTGTGCTTCATTTCTCTCTGTGCATTCCATTACCTGACAAACACTGAGAACTGTACTGTGAATCTATGATGAGGTAATCGAAGTGAGCACTTTGTGTCCACTTTGACTTCGGCAATCAGTATGCACGCACATTTAAATTTGGATTTAGTCCTAGTCACTTGTGACCAAATGTTATCCCTTACGAAAAAGAAAGGAGGCCACTGAACTTCTCATACAGAAGTGTGAGAAAACAATAGGAACTATTAAGAAGTTGTACTGGGTAGAATGTAAGAAACAAAACTAATCAACACAGGAGAAGGGAAGGAAAAATATAACAAGATAAAAACAAGAGAGGGAGGCAAACCAGAAGAGATTCTTAACTCCAGGTAACAAATTGAGGGTGGTGGGAGGGGAGGTGGGTGAGGGGATGGGGTAACTGGGGGATGGGTATTAAGGAGGGCACTTGATGGAATGAGTGCTGGTGTTGCATGCAACTGATGAATCACTAAATTCTACCTCTGTAACTAATAATACAGGTTAACTAACTTGAATTTAAAAATAAAATTTAAAAAAGGGTGTCAGACAAACTTGGTAATGGTTATCTAGATGTGTCTGGTGTATAGGTTGTCTCCCTTGATTTAGGGCCTGTCTCAGGCCAGTGGATTCCTCCCTGCACTGGGCTCCCTGTAAATCCCCTGAGGTAGGGAGGGGCAGGGCTGGAGGTTGGCCTGTTCCTGCTGCCTTCCAGGAATCCCCCACGGGGCCTCACAAAACTGGGTTCCACTGGACATCAGCTGTAGGCCTTCTGCACACCCTGCTGTGCTGCGCCCATTTTGTCCTCTCCACACTCCAGGGCACAGCAGCCCGATTGTCTGACCTAAACACTTGCCTGACTCGGCCATGCCCCACTGCCAGGACAGGAATGTGACTTAACAACTGAGGTACAGCTCTGGGCTTATCCTATGCAGTCTTGACAGAAATAGGTCTCAAACAGATGTATGGATGAAATGAAAATGAAGAGACCAAAATTAATCAAACTGACACTGATAAAATCACAGTATGAAAGGGTGTCCCACTGCACTAAAAAAATGAACTACTTCAAAAGCACTTGACAAAAACTTTATGTAATAGCACTTAATGCATTTTATTTGCCATTAGTACTTAAATATCTAAACAGGAAGATACAAAAAAGTCATCCCCTACCTCCTGAGATTTCACGTTGTCATCGTCATTCTGCTCTGTCTTTTCGCCAGCAGCTTCGCCGCTGCTGTATTCGTCTGCAGAGACAGCAGAGCTCTGTTCAGGGCTGGGGACCACAGTCAGCCACATGGCCACCACACCTGCCCAGGTGTCCTGCATGGCCCCAGACACACATGCACATGTATGTCATCGCGGGCCTATGCCACTGAAGTTAACAAGCAGGAGTCTGGCATACTTTGGGTTGAGACCCAAATTCAAAATGATTCCCAAGCCCTGTGAGTATAAAGTGCATTCTCAAGGGAGGGTGAACAACTTGACACGGTTTAGGCTATGAAGCCTGGTGAGCAGGGAGTCTCATCTCAAAACAATTCATCCAAGTCTGTATAGTATACTCACCTTTTTCATCCATGGCCCTTGAAGCAGTGCTGTTTGTCTTAGTACTTGTTTTAGATAATCCTTCCAAATCTCCAGTGTTCTCCTCCTGTGGAGAAGTTAAACAATACAAGAAGCTTCTTAACCCTGCCTCCCTGGTCCTCCCCAAGGTTTTCCTTTTTATCTCAAAAACAAATTTCTAGCTGTTTTTTAATAAGTTTGTTGCAGAATTTTAAAAAAGTAACTCTTTTTTTGCAGCTAGTGAGGCTATACAAAGAGATACAAATTCTGAAGGCGGAACAGAATGAGATAAAACTCAACCATAAAGCAACAAGGGCACTCTCTTCCTCCCTGCAAAATAGAATCGGTCTTTTCCTCCCTCATCCTGTATCTTATCTTTCCGAGAGAAACTCCAAAGAAGGAACTGATAGGAACTTGCAACAGATTTCTTTTCTTTATTGGGTGTTGGAGGAGGGGACTAGGGGGAAGGGATAAAGAGGGAAAGCACCTAAGAGAATTTCAGGGTATCAGGGTAGGCTGATTTAGAGCAACGGTCTCTCAACAGTTGAATCATTCACTCTTAATTGCAGAACAGTTTTCAGCATGAAATACCAAAATGTTGTACTGTAATACTGATATAGTATGTAAAAAACAAAACAAACCCCAACCCACACAAATTAAAATATAAAATTAGAATTGTCTTCTAAACATTTGTCTTATAAATATTGAAAACATTATCTAGATGTGATTTCTTAGTGAAAATGGTTGGTATATTTTAGTTAAATTCTGCATTAAAAAACTTTCATGATATTGAAGGGAAAATAAAAAGATACCCCTTCAATATTCCTGCCTCTCTCCAAATTAAAGAGTACTGTCTCAGGATTCTTGTTCTAGATAGACAGGGCAGGCGGAAGGATGGGGTTAAAATCCTGTTTCTTTCCTTCACCATGACCAATTGAAATTCATGACGATACATGACTCTCTGCTTGGTTGTTAAAAATTCTTTGACTACTTTTTATTTAGTTCATCAGTCATTGGCAAAAAACAGAGACTCTGAACTGGTTTTAGTAAGCTAGAATTCAACTGCATATATTTCTATGAGCTAACTTAAACACTTTTGGAACACGGTGGAAAAAAATAAATTAGGGAAAGACAGAGAAAGGAGATGGAACTAGTTTGGAATAGACAATGAGCAGCACTGAGTCTCAGAAATGAAAGCATGCTTAAGAGGAGCTATCTAGCAGGAAATGGAGAAATCTGGGCCTAGAGAGCAGGAACAGAAATAAAATTTGTGAGCCACTTCCCTGAGTCATCAGATGAAAATAAGACCATATGAAAAAAGGGCAATGAGTGAGGCCAATCCTTGGACAACTTATATTTTAGAGGCAGGAAGTAAAGTAGAGAGAAGGCAGGTTATTAAAACTTTAACATAATATGTATCGCCATATTTCAATGTTTTGATACAAGCACATCTGTGGTAAAGCATCTGACACTTTGGAAGGAAGCACCTAGAAGCCTGAAGTCAATGACATCATTGAACAGAAACCTAAGCAATGGTTATATAAAAACTGTGAAATTATTACACTCTTACAGTATAAAATAATAAAGTACAGTACTTGTTTTTTTTTTCCTGCAGGATCCTAAAAAATATACATTTTATAATATAATGAACATTAGAGATACATAAAGTAAAAAGAATACTAGAATGAAAAATAATATTTTAATAAGTGTTCACAGTGATGAAATTAGGTTACCCCAAAACTTAAAATTAATACGTGGAAAGAATACCTTTATATCTTGCGGTTCAGTTTCAGAACACTGCCTCTGTGCTGTTTCTATTTTGGAATCTAGGACATCTGGATTATCATCTGTAAATCAGTTTGGACAGAATCACAAAGGAATAAAAGCTAAATGAAAAATGAAATGCACAGTTCTATTTTAAGACAGTTTAAGACTTCTTTTTTAGTCTTGTGATACAGTGAAAAGAAAAGTTATTCTAAATGTACTATGTCATGTGATTTAAGCACTAAACACTGACTGTGGCCCCTGCAAAACCAAAAAAGTAAAATATAAAAAGTAAAATAAAAAATCCACAAATGCTTAGCTGATATCAATATGCTAGAAGACTCTATGGTAAGGGCTTAGGGCATACAAAGTTCCCAGAGATCTGTTTAACTTCCTGAATGTGTTACCACCTAGGAGGTACAGCATAGTGATTGAGACCATGGGTTTAGGAATCAGATTTACTTGGTGGAAATAAAGTCACAATCTTGCCGAATCTTAATTTCTTTATTTATAAAATGACAATAATGCCTAACTCACACAGTTATTATGAATGTGTATAAAATAACAAGTATAGTACCTAAAATATGAACTCAAGAATTATAAAATAATTACATGCTCCTAACCAAAAAAGGAAAGTATTTATCCTTTCTTTCTCACATATTACTTAATACATATTTGTTACATTTGTACCTTATGCCAGGTATCAATGTATAAGTCTCTGTATCATCTGATATGGTAGCCATTAGCTATATGTGGCTGTTGAAATTTGAGTAATTAAAATTGAATGCAATTATAAATCCAGTGTTTCATTCCCACCAACCACATTTAATTGCTCAATAGTCACACGTGGCTAGTGGCTACTGTACTAGACAAAAGAACATTTCCATCACTGTAGCAAGTTCTGTGGGATAGCACTGTTACAGACCGTGGGAAAATCAACAGTATAAAGCACACAAGAGCTATTACATGAATTTTTATTAACATGCTTCACTAGCTCTGTGGGGCATCTGTTGATGATATAAAATAAGGAGTTAGATGGCATCTGGCTGGGTCCCAGGCACAGGTTACAGAGAAGTGTGGGTCTGTTTGAGTTCCAGGGTTTGGGTCTTCTGTAGGTAAAAATGTAGTTTCTAAATCAACTTCAGAAAAAGCCCTGGAGGGGCGCCGGGGTGGCTCAGTAGGTTAAGCCTCCGCCTTCGGCTCAGGTCATGGTCTCAAGCCCCACATCGGGCTCTCTGCTCAGCAGGGAGCCTGCTTCCCTTCCTCTCTCTCTCTCTGCCTGCCTCTCTGCCTATTTGTGATCTTGTCTGTCAAATAAATAAATAAAATCTTAAAAAAAAAAAAAAAAAAAGCCCTGCAGATGTCAAGCCAGTCTGGATACAAACTGGACTCCAGAGCTGTAAAAGTAAGCAATTATTCCTCTCAAAAATTTTCGATATTGGCCCAATATTTTGGATGTAAAAATAATATGATCTTCCAAGATGTCTGAAAAAGGAATATATATGGTCTAAATATGTTACCCAGTTCATCTTCTGAAGAGGGATAATGCTTCTTTCTTTTTCTTTTAGGCATCTGCCTTTCTTCCTCTTCATCCTGGAATCAAGAATGACTATATATTAATGTCAACAGAATTTGGAACCAAATCTACCGAAATGACAGTACATTTATTAGCTTTAGTCTTTGAAATAAGTTTTTTAAAAATCTAGAATAACACTTTCAGCATCTAGATTTGGATGACACTTATTTTGTAAGGTTGAGTCTTCTTCTTTTTTTTTTTTTTTGTATTGTATTTGAATGTAAATCCATACAAAACATTAGAGCCTGTTTCTGGTTAGTCAATGTATTCCAACCATTCTAAAATATGTTTTAAAAAACCAAACAACATACTGCTTCTTTTCCCATCTC
Organism: Neogale vison; assembly: GCF_020171115.1. NCBI lineage: Eukaryota > Metazoa > Chordata > Mammalia > Carnivora > Mustelidae > Neogale > Neogale vison. The sequence continues at coordinate 59,066,912 of NC_058101.1, read as the reverse complement.
TGAAGTCAAGATATGTCTTACAATCAGTGGCATGTCCTAAATTAATTGGTAGTGTTCTCCTCTTTCAGTGGCCTAGCAAAGAACTGAGGAAAGACAGTGTAAGAAATAACATTTAGCATTCCTGACTACAATGTGGACATAGTTACCAATAATTACCTACACGAGAGTATAAACAGATAAAAAGTGATATGGAGAGCCACTTAATTTTTAATTCATACAAAGAACTAAGGCCTTTGTACAAAAGCACTATATACAAAACATGAATACTTGAGTTTCTTATGCAAACCCACCTCTTTAGGATTTGTTTCAACACTGTGATCTCTTAAGGCTTCTGTACTGTCTTTTCTGCCGCTGGATATCTCTGATTAATAAATACAAAAAAGAGAAAAAAAAGTTAAGGATTTATTCATTCCAATACTTATTTTAGGGTGTGCATGGCAGCGGGAAGGACACTTTATAAGTCATTTTGATGGGGTCCTCATAGCAACCACGTAAGTTCCATGATTCGCATTTGCAGAATGTAAATAAATGGGTTTATGGAGGGATGAGGTCACTGGACTCTGCACAGTGACTTCACAGCCAGTTTCCTCCAGCTCAGGGAGCAATACAATGTGAAGATGTATCCAAGGAAAACAAGAGGTATTATTTCATAGCTGTCAGATTAGCAAACATTCACCAGTCTGGTAAAACCAAAAAAGAGAAGGTGTGGAGTTATAACTGGTACACCACCTGGGGACAATATGGCACATCCCTGAAGAGGTGCCCACCAACTCAGCAATTCCACACTTAAGTCCAGGTAAATGACATATGCATTGGGAGACAGGTACAAGATCATGCACAGCAGCACTCTGCAATTGGGAAAAGTTGCAAAAGACCCAAATGTCCACCAACAAAAGCAAAAGAGAATTACAGTGGTATATTCACACAATGGAATACCAAAGAGCAACTGAAATAAAGTAGTTAGAGTTATACATATCAACATGACACAATTTCAGAGCATAATACCAAATGAAAAAACAAGGTGGACAGTTTCTCTAACATGATCCCCTCTTCCTAAACTATGCAACATCAGGCTACATATTTTTTATGGAAATATATATAGCAATTGCAGAACAGTGGCTCCCTTTTGAGCGAGATAAGAGAGATTGGGATCAGTGAGGCATATGTGATTTCAACTATATCTGTAATATTTTTTTTAAAAGCACCTGAAGCAAACATACTACATTTTTAAAGATATGACAAAACTAGGTGATAAGTACATGAATGTTTATAATTATTGCTGCTTTACTTTGCTTTGAAATATGGTATATTATTATAAAAAGACTTCTTTCCCCCTCTTGGAATAAGGTATCAACAACATTCTATGTTCTTTTTGAGAGGAGAATTATCCCTCTGGAGTAGGTAGCCTCCACAGGTTTCATGGAATGAGGCCTGACTCCTAGGAGAAGATCGACATAAATGTGATACACTTGATCTACCAAAAAGAGACTGCCTGTCAGAAGTAAACACAGAACTTCTATAGTACAAACCTCAGGCAGCTACACATTTTGTATTCACATTGGATTAAGTCCACAGTGAAGTTACTGAGAAAGTTCTAGTAGCTATTTACGTCAAGGCGCCACTTAATAGCTGCAGGACCTTGAACAAAGCAGTGGACCCCTCACACCCTTGGTTCCCCAGCTACAGAAGTAATGCTGTTAATACCTACCAAATGATATGAATTAAGAGAAAATTTGTGAAGTAAATTAGCACAGGGCTTGGCATATAGAAAGCATTTAATTCAAATGGGAACTACAATTAAAACCAACATTAATACTACAAAATTCATTAACTTACCTTCTGTGTTAGGAGATTTGCTACAAAGTTCTTCATTTGCTCTTGAGCCCTTATTTTTGGCCTAAACATACCACAGAAAAGGTTATTTGTGGATAATATCACCAAAACAAGTAAGAGAACTGACATAACCTGGTTGTTTGTGGGAAATGTGGAAATGGGCTGGAATACATGCTCTTTTAAATTTCATCTACAAGAGGTAGAGCACAGAGAATCTTCCTTTTGAAGAAGTTTTGGTTTAACAAATTATCATCCTACTATGTTTTATTCTCCTTGTCTTTAAAACAGTTATAACAAAAGTGTAAGAAATTTTAAAAATAAATAAATAAATTTTGAATTCTATGAATTTTCTTCCCATCCATATCCTCATAACTTTTTTATTTAAAAATGCTAAAGGATCCTGTCATTTTGTCATCATCTCTCTGGCAAATCTCATCAACTGTACTTTTATTTTTTTAACTGAGGGGAAGTCTTAGAATTTCCTACAACATTCTAAATCCTAACTACAGAATTTCATGCATATTTGGAAAGGCCAGTGATATTCTCAGATTGGGGAAAGGTAGCTGCCAGGGTCCTCAGGGTAATGAGGTGTGGAGGAGCACTGGCTCCACATTTGGAATCCTGTTGGAGAGTAAATCTGAACCAAACCAAATGGGTTTTTCTCTTTCCTCTTACTCAGCTGACTGTATATGAGTTTCTAGCCATAAAGCAGGATGTTTCAAGGGGTGAAGATAGCCCTCTGTTGTCTGGCAGTGCACAGAGCTCCCCGGAGTTCTCTTGGGACACTGGAAATAATGTGTCTCTTTGCAATTTGCAGGCATTTTACAGAATGTTCTCTCCTGGTATCAGGTCCCCTGTGCATTAAGAAAGACATAAAATTTCTTTCAAGCACCAAAGACATTATGACAGCCACAGCTGGGAAAGAATAAGTATATGTGGCAATTAGAGTGTAGTATCTTCATAAAGGCTTTCCAGAAACACAAAAAGAACTTTAGTTCTCAAAATGTTTTGTTTATAGCACCAGGATAATTTCAGATGTTGTAATCCAATTATCAAACTTGTTACAATAATAAAAAATAGAAAGTTCATGGTTCTTTGAAGGATTTCATTAGTAATTCCAAGGTGAGTTTCCTAGTCTGAGGTATCTGGGCCTTCTTCTGTTTCCTTAAATGTTTCACGAGTGATCTTTTTTCTTGGGGAAAACAACTAAAATTCCTAACATCAGTAAATACAATTGTACACTGGCCTGAGTATCTCAGCTGGTATGCTGCACGTGAGTGGAGAGCATACTAGAAATAGCCTCCTGTCTCCTAAAGAATGCACAGACTACCTTTGCTAGATGTCCCTTTTACATTTGCTCTCAAAACACCAAGCCCCATAACAAAACTCAAACCATTACGGTGACTTACATTATTAAGTGATTCATTCACCAAGAAAGGCTCCCTCTGTAGTTCGGCTGTTCGAAAACAAAAATGAGAAACAAGGAAACTGAATATTGTTTCTGAACCACAGAGAATAAACTTAGAATTTTTTAAGGTAAAGCAGGACTATGTCGCTATTGCCTAGCTGCCTTATGAACTATTAAATTCTGACCAATTATTTTCTATAAACTGTGCCTGCCATTATTCTAGAAAAACAACAGAAATTAATGTTGCCTGCATTTTTATAATAATGGCAATGGTCCATTAAATCCCTGCACCTATTTAACTATGTTGGTCATCTGAAGCTTAGGAGAAAGGTAGACCTTTGCTGTAACTGTTCAGCAGCAAAGTGACACTGGTTCATTTAAAAATAATGCCATCAAGTGAAAAGTTAAGATTCTATTCCTTCAAACAGCAATGGTCTATTTATATTCTCTGGAAACTTGAAGTACGAGCTCTACTGTTTCTACTCAACAATGACAGAACGCACATTTTTCTTTTAAACAACTTCCTTTTACGTAAGTAGATCCTTTATTGAATCGTACCTAAACACAGTGAAGTCATCTGGAATAAACTGTGGGAACAAAGGACTTCAGAATCCAAAAATGTTACCTTCTTGACAATTAACAAATGGGATTATTATTTGTACCTTTTAAAATAAAGATTTTATTTATTTATTTGAGAGCTTGGGGGGGGGCGGGACAGAGGGAAAAGCAGACTCCTGCTGAGCAAGAAGCTGGATGTGGGGCTCCATCGCAGGACCCTGGGATCATGACCTGAGCCGAAGGCAGACGCTTAACTAAGCCACCTAGGTGCTCAATTATTTGTACTTTAACACATATATACAAGTTTTAACTAATACATCTAGGTTTTGAATAAATCTGTCATCATTACGGTTTTAACACATCAGCATGAATGGTTTCTCAGGCCTTGGGGTGGTCTTCCAGGACTGCCTGATACTTCTGTTTATAAGGCTTTTGAGATCACATACTTTGAAGGTCACCCCTTCAGATGGTTTTGCCTTAGAAGGTCCCTGCCCTGATCACCCCAGATAGTCCTGGGTGAGGATTTATATACACTACTCCTTACACACTGCTCTTCCCTTTGCTGTGTCCACCTAATGCAAACCTATTCATGCCTCCATATCTGGTTCCAACTTAGGGGGAGTGACGAGTGTTATGAAAATTCAAAACTTACATATTCTTTGAGCCTTCAGTTCTCTTTCATGGAAATACTTAGGGAAACACATAACTACACACATATGAAGTTCATTGCAGCTTTATTTATAATAGTAAATACTATAAAACGAGACCACTGAAGATCTAACAAGTGGGAAAAGGTGTTACAGACTACTTTCAGCTGTTAAAACAAATGAAGTCAATCTGTATGCACTAAGTAAAAAAAAAAAAAAAAGGAAATTAGAAAACACTACAAATACTATGATTACATTTTTGTTTGAATATAGGGTTGTATTTAAGGAGGGTATCATGAGAAGTGGGAAAACGATTATGCGCTTCTATGGGTCTTACTTTCTATAATTAAAGGGGAGAGAGAGATTGGTTCAGTTTAAACCCTTGCCCTCCCCAAAGCCCTCCCCAAAGCCCTCCCCAGCAAAGCTGATCCCACCAGACACGAACGTATCTTTATTAGAGAAAGCACCTTTCTCCCAGCATGTTATTTCTGCAAACTCCCTGAGCGCAGACAGGGACTTCATTCTCTACCTCAATTTCCCTTACCTTGCTTACCAATGTTTGTTGGGGGAATAATTTAAAGAGCCAAGGTCATCACATTGTAAACATCTAGTTGCTGTCCTAGCACCTTCCCCAAGAGCTTGGATTGTGGTCTGGGGCACAATGTGTTTCCAGGGATACCACCTCTACTCTCACCCCAGGAACAGAGCACTTGATTTACTTTTAATCAACCAGCAAGTACGTTCATCTGGCCAAAGTAATTAGTTTAGAATGGACAAAGGTACCTAAGCTGAATCAGAATAAGTCTTGGGATTTTGGCCAGGAATGAGAGGACAAAGATATTTCTCTAGAGACTTGCAAATGAGAAAGCAATTACCTCAACTGGGGTCTAAGGGAAAGGGAAGAAATTGGGTCTTTGCAAGATGGGTCTTTGGGGACATCACCATGCTCTTGGATCATGCTCTGCCTGAACTTTGCAATTTTGTGAATAATATTATGAACTGGATGTTTGAGTCCCCCCAAAATTCATATATTGAAACCCCAAGTCCCTAGTGTGATAGTATTTGGAGGTAGGGCCTTTGGGATGTTTAAGTATCATGAGGGTGGAACATTGTGCTGGGATTAGTGTCTTTATGGAATAAGGAGAGGAGATCTCTTTCTCTGCATGCATACATGCAAAAATATAACCAAAAAGAGATTCCTTACCAAGAACCTGACCATGCTGGCACCCTGAACTTGGATCTCCAGGCTCCAGAACCAAGGGAAATAAGTATTTGGTGCTTAAGCACTCAGTCTATGGAATTCTGTTCTAAGAGCCTAAACTGCCTAAGATGGTGAGCTAATACATTTCCTGTAAACATTTGCAGGTTTTTTTGTGACTTGCAACTAAAATCACCCTGACTGCTCTAGGCAGCTTGCATGGACATTTTAACATGGGGGGGCGGGGGAAAGAAAGAAATAGCATAAATTTGGTGACAGGCTCTAAAGTTGCTTTTACTTTCCCCCCTAGTTAACATGCAGATCAGAAGAGACAATACCGTAATGACTAGAATACAAACCAGAAATAATTGTCCATTGTCACAATTCTCATTTCTATTTCCCTAACCCAGTGGTTCTCAAAGTGTGGTCCAAAGACCCCTGGGGCTCCTGAAATTGTCGTTCAAGGGCTCCAGGAGGTCCACACTACTGTCAAAATACTAAGATGTTATTCACCTTTTAAATTCATGAGTACACAATGCAATTTTCCAGAGGCCATGTGATGTTCCCAGAATTATCTGAAAAGGCTATTAAAATCAACCATGTTAAGTGTGATGCTGAATTTTCTTCATATACTTCAACCAAGGCAACAACGGCAACATATTGAATATAGGAACAGCATGAGTAACCAGCTGCTTTCTATTATGCTAGATTTAAAGAGAGTTGCGAAAATGCAAAACCATGTCGCTTTTCTCACTGCATTTTGTCATTTGGGAAAATCTGCTACTTTTCATGAAAAACAGTGTTATTTATGTTAACCTATAGTGAGTTAATTATATTGGATGGATATGTATATTATAACCTTCTCAGTTTTAGTTTGTTATTTGGTAAATGTCAACAGGTATAATCCACATAACGCAAGTTCTCTAGGATCCTCAATAATTTTTAAGAGTATAAAGTGGTCCTAAGTTTGGGAGCTGCTGCCTTAAAAGACTCTCTCCTACAAAACATGAAGTAGACACTGAAGACAGCGCACAGAGACTGGGAAGAGCCTGTGCAAACTGGCAGCAGCGTCAGTGGTCACTGGGGCCCAGCTAGAGTCCAAAGGCCAACAGGCAGAGGTGTGAGTGGGTGCATGGACTGTAAGCTAGCTTTTGGAAAGGAGGTGTGACAGCACCTGGAAGGGAAGGAAGGTGCATGGAGACACATTTTGGGGAAAGAGCAAGAGTCTGCTTCAAAGCAACTTGCTTTCTGCTTTACTTATTTGGAAATAAGAGATTTACACATTACCTTACATAAAACTGACCGATAACTGATGAGAAAAAGTATATGCTAAAAATAAAATAGTACAGAATCCTCTCCAGCCTATGTTAAAAAGTGAGAGGCAAATTCACATAGCCTGTCAGGTTTTTATTATGAATCCGCTATTATTTTATTTTTTTTTAAGATTCATTTATTTGAGAAAGAGCAGAGCGAGTGAGAGAGAACATGAGTGGAGAAGAGGGCCACAGGGAGAAGGAGAAACAGACTCCCCACTGAGCAGGGAGTCTGATGGAGGATTTGGTCTCAGGACCCTGAGATCATGACCTGAGCCAAAGGCAGATGCTTCACTGACTGTGCTACCCAGGCACCTCTCAGCTATTGATTTTAAGCTGTAACGGAAGAAAAAACCATAGGCCAGGAAATTAATGTGAACCACTGCGGAAAGGAGCTTACCTACTCCACTTGGTTTTCTCCCACATGGACTAGCTGGTGCTGTTAGAGTTTCATGGTTTTTTTCTTCCTCCGACGGTACAAATGTCTAAAAAGACCAAAGCACCATAAAAAACTAAGTTAACTGAGGTTTTTAAAACAAGAAGTCATGACTAACCTAAACTTAATTAAAACATCTAGCATATTGTAACAACATAAAAGACTACTTTCAAGTCTGTGCAAAATTGAAAATGAATACATGCCAACTTTCTAAAACAAAAACCAAAATCAATCTAATCTCATATTTCATCCATCAATGGTTCTCCCGTTGCTTTAAAAGTTAAACTCCAAATCAGTAATGACACACATGACCCTCCTTAATCATGTCCCTTCCCTCGTCAGGTCTGCATTTGTCCACACAATATGCTGTTATCACTGCAGTGCCCATGGCTCACAATTGGCCCTCCTGCTCTGTGTCTAGAACATGCATCTTTGCCTGCAAGGCTCTTTTTGTTTCTTTCTCCTCTGGTAAACTTCTACTCTACTTGTAAAACCCCACTCCAATATCTTCCTTGCAAACCCTCCTGTCGGTATACCCATGGCTCTGGCTAGTAAGTGGAGTCTCCTCTGCATGTACATTGCTACCTTGTTTCTCATATACTCAAAAGGGTGCCATGAGGTCAGGCTGCAAAGGGGCTGTGGAGATTCAAGTTATATTTTGGAAATAGATCGGGCAAGAACTGGCAATAGATTAAATATGGGGTGACAAGAAGAGACTGAAGGTGACTCCTCCTGTCTGGTTTGAGAAAATGGAAATATGATGGCACTATTTACCGAGATTGTTGAGGTTCTTAGCTTTCCTGCCTCATGATATGACAGAAACAATGTGTCAGTGTATTAAGTACACTGGCAACAGGAGCCACATGATGCTTAAGGACACATACATCTGCGTGCAGCAGTCAAATGGCACTCATATCACCTATAGCTCAGCATAATTGGACTATCAGCCATACCTCAGTTTTCAAGGTGCCTTTCAGTGCCCGTCCTCCCAGAACATTCGGTGGAGATTCTTCATTGCCTAATGAAATTCAGACCATAAACCAATTAAAGAATTTGCTTACAAAATACACGCTGAATTAAAAGGTAACAGGATGCTATTATCTAGCATGCCATGACCCCTTCCTCTGCTGTTTTATTTTGCCATCAGTAGAAAACAATAAAAGGAATATGGATGAAAAGTCTTGGATGAAAGGCAGGGGTCATTTACTCATTTTGGGGAGTGAAATTGTTTCTTGCTGTTAAGACGGCGGCCCAGAAAGAATAACAAAAGATTATTTCTGGAGACATCACATTTCCAAATATTTTTCTACAGTGTTCTGTATCAAGTTTGGCCCTAAAAGAAAATATTCTGGGCCACTGATATATATTCTCAACAAAGAAAATGTTTATGAACAGACTCACTTTGTTGCTTCACTCTGACACAGCAAAGCTGAAAATCAAATTAGGAAGCCATGAGGCAGACAAAAGGAAAATGGCATTTTCTCTGGTGGAGACTCAATCCTATCCCTGTTGTAGTCCTTTCTTTCTCTCTCCCTTGTCCCTTTGTGACTGTGGCTTCCAGTTCTTTCACCCACCCATACAGAAGCCTCCAGCGAAAATCCTTCTTTTCTCTAAGAGGCTGCAGGCTTTTCCTTGGCAAAAACTCTTCTGTTTTGGGGCGCCTGGGTGGCTCAGTGGGTTAAGCCTCTGCTTTCGGCTCAGGTCATGATCTCAGGGTCCTGGGATCGAGCCCCGCGTCGGGCTCTCTGCTCAGCAGGGAGTCTGCTTCCTCCCCTCTCTCTCTGCCTGCCTCTTTGCCTACCTGTGGTCTTTCTCTCTGTCAAATAAATAAATAAAAAATCTAAAAAAAAAAAAAAAAAACTCTTCTGTTTTTTTGCTCCTTCATGGAAACAAAGGTGGGGAGGGGAAGGAGTAACAGACTGTAGCAAGGGTTAAGTCATAAAAATCTGCAAATCATTCAATTTACCCAGGCTAAATTCAATGGAAAAATTTCCAAGTTATTTCAACCCTTGGAATACTTCTTAACGGCGCCTTTCTTAAGTCCCTATAATGAACAGGACTCAATCTACTGGCCTCAGCTTCCTGAGGCTGTATTTGATGACATTCAAGGTCTGTTCCAGTTTAAAAATCTAGGACACCAAAATTTATACAGCCAGAGTAGAAAAGTCAACATCCCTGACCCTTCTAGTCTAGCCCATGATGTCCCTCTGAGTTCTCAAAGATTCTAAGCACCTGCCACCAGAGTGTCACTGCCTACTTAAAATACAAGGCTGGACTCACAGCTGTTCCCCATTTTGAAGAGTTACCTTTGCATTCCCAGAGCCTAGCACAGTAGTAGCTGGCACTACTGTGTGTATGGCATAGTGAATGACTGAGCCCAAAAGCTTACCCCTTTGAAAGTTATCAAGTATGTCTAGCAAGACTGACACTCTTTGAAGCCTGTCAGGAGGAAACATTTTTCTTTTTTTTTCAAATTTCAAATCAAAACTCATTTTACCTGAACATAAAACTCAGTTAAAAAAAAAAAAAAAGTGCTTCCCTGATTTTAAGTAGCCAGCTGAACTAAACTGACATACCACAAGACAATAGGACATCAGATGAAGGCTGGAATGGTGTTTGTAACTATTGTCCCCATCTTACACAACAGAAAACTGAAGTTCTGAGGTAATTTTTGTCTAACAGGCCCCAAGGACTACGCAAGTTATTTAAACAATCAGAACCCATTTCCTCATTTGTAAAATGAGGATGATAAAAAAATACTCATTTCGCAGGGCTGTTGTAAGGTAGTGTTCATTTTGACTCACAAGAAACCTGAGAGTCAAAGGTTGAGCAACCTGCACATAGCTTCCCCTCCCCCAGCTTCCTGCCTCTGCTCTCCTAGCACAGGAAAAATGGGTCTAAGGTTTTCATTTTAAACCCAAGTTTCCAAGCTCAATCTTCCCATTTGAGAAGTTATTTTGTGACATTCTGGAACCAAAATCCTCTTTTGGAAGACTGTTTAAAATGTACTCTACAAGCAATCATCTTTGTAAGATGTTAAAATGTGCAATTACAGAGATTCTCACCTATGTCATGCAAATTTTCTTCAGGAGGAACCTTGAGGTCTACCTCCTCCTGGGATGATTTCCTCATGCCATTACCATCTTCTGTTTTCTCACTGGACCTTTGAACCAGCCGTTTGTCATTGTGATCACCCTTTACAGTCAAGTCGTGCTCATAGTTTGGAGCAGACAGAGCTACATTGTAGGCAGCTGGAAGGACTAGCGCGTGGCAAGGGCCAATTTCTGATTCTTGGCCATTAATACATTCAGTGGTAGTGTTCACGGGGGCCGTGGGCCAGGACTGCTCAGGGGAGGATGGCTCCACTGCAGTGTCTCTGGCAGGTAGCATGTCATCTGTGTTCTTAGCACCAGGACTTACTGCTGGCAAGCAGCAGATCCCGAGGGAGGGGTCCTCCGTCGTTAGCCCCGCCCTTTGCTCTGGTCCCGCCAGATTCTCAGGTGAGTCCACTCCCCTCTGCAGATCCCTTCCTGCCCAACAGGTGCTATGGCCTGCGGCAGCCACCTCCTGGCTCCCCCGTCTTCTCGGAACAGAGCTCAGCCACACACTCCTCTCTGCCGCATTTATGAGGCCCAAATTGCTCTCACTCTGTCCCTTCCTCACTAGTGGCACCTCGCAGGAACCGTCCCGCCTGCACCCCTCCTCCGATGCTTGTGCAGCCCCTGGCGGGCCGCCCGCAGCAGAAGGCTCATAGACTGCCACCCTGCGGTGCCCCTCCTCGGTGCCCGCGGCTCTGCCCCCTGCCGGCGGCCCAGGGTGTGGACAGCTGTTTGCGCACATCAGGCAGGGCCTCGGGGCCTCGCCCTTGCTCATCCTGTGAGCCGACGGTTGCGCTTTCCCATCCACGCTACTTGCAGTTCGCGGGTTCTCATCCAGCCTGTCAAGGCCGGCGGGCGCCAGCACGCACTCAGCAGTGCTGGTGGAGATGATGGCGGCGTCACTCAAATCCTCCATCCTTGCCGCGTCAGGTGGCTCGTCGTCCTGCGGGGGAGCGCCCATCATGACTGCTTCTCGGCCTTCGGAGGTGCTTGTGGAAATCATGGTGGTGTCGCTGATCTCCTCTGCTCGGGTAACGGAGGGCTGGACGTCCTCCTGTGGGGCGGCGCTGGACACGGGGCCCTCGCAGTCTTCTCCCGAGCTGGTGGAGATGATGGCGCTCCCGTCTTTCTCTTCCAGACCCACAGTGGTGGGTCGCACCTTTTCGCTTTCGGCGAGGACGCCAGAAATAGAAGCCTCGCACTCCTCTGCTATGCTGGTGGAGATGAGCGCGCACTCGTCTTTCTCCTCCTTGCTAGTTGAGGCAAGAGGGCTCTCAACCGCTGTGGCCGCACTGGGCATGGGCCCCTCGAAGTCGTCGGTGCTCACTAGGCCGGAGTCCTGAGCGCTTTCTTCCATGGTGGCCACTGGCTGCTGACTTTCTGCACACGTGATGGTTGTGGCACTGGAAATGGGCACTTCGAACTCCTCCCCTATGCTCGTGGAAATCATGGCACACTCATCTTTCTCTTCATTTCTCATAGCAGGGAGCTGGCTCTCATCTCCGGACACTGCACTGGGCATGGGGGCCTCAAATTCCTCCATGCTTATTCTGGTGCCTTCCTTATTTTCTCCCGTTCTCAGCACACTTGAATGACCTTCTTCCACGGCTGTAACTGTGCTTAACTGAGTGCTGTAGTCATGCGTGGTACTGGTGGAAATCATCAAGCCTTTGCCTGGACTTTTACCCCCAGCTAAGCAAGTCTGGTTGGTAACACTGTCACTAGCTGTACTAGCCATAAGGCCATCGCATTCTTCATTGTCCACTGAGGTGATGATACCTTCGTCTTCTTTTCCACTGGGTGATGTGTGACCAGCTTCACATTCTGGGACTGCCCTGGATGCAAGCACCTTGTAGCTGCCCCCCACCAGGCCGGTGGAAATTGTGGTATCATCAACTTTTTCTTTTCTGGTGAGCAAATTGTCACTCTGACCTGAAGCTGCACTAGTCATGGGACCCTCACCACCTTCGGGAACTGGTGCCACTTCACCCTTCCCTGCGGCCACGCTGGTTACACTGCTTTCTACAATCCCTTTTGCACTGAAGCAGATCTCCCTATGTTTCATGCCTTTCTCTGCACCACTCATGCTGTCAACATTGCTCTCGCTGGCATTGGTGATGGTGGCTCCAGCCTCTGCTCCCACGTGCCCTGCTGCAGTACCAATCTGACTGTCACCTTCTTCGGCACTTCCACAAATTGATAACCCTTCACTCTCCTCCTCTGTCCCAGTGCAAGTGGATGCATGCCCAATTTCATTTCCCCTTCCAGTACTGGTCACCACCCCTTCACCTTCCTCATCCTCCTCTTTTGCACCGGTGCTGGTTACAATTCCTTCATCATCACAAGGCCCAGCAGCGACGGATGGTACGTTAGTGGCTTCTTTGGCTACTGTGCTGTCCATTGCACTCTCTCCGTTGTCTTCTGATTCAGAACTTAGAGGAAAGCCCTCACTGCCCTCTTCTGAACCTGTGCAGCTCCCCAACCCCTCTCCATCTTCTTCTGTTATCCCTGTGCTGGTGACGGCACTTTCGCCTTCTGCCCCGTCATTCACAGAAGCATTTCCTTCCTGGGGGGCACTGGTTCCTGGTGGTGTGTCATTACTGACAAGGGCCACAGCTGCGCCTGTAACCACATGCTCTTCCTGTCGTTTGGCGCCTGTTACTGGGCACATAACAGAAGTAGCACTTCTCCTTTCTGCTCCGGTACATGTCACAGTTCCCTCAGTTTCTTTTTTGGGGCCCATTCTCGTCAGATTTCTCTGGAATCCATCCACCTCTTCACTGCTTAAGGAGCCCTCCCTTATTTCTGTCCCCGCACTTGTCACCGCGCCATCACTTTCAACCTCACTAATAAAGGTAACAGTTCCTTCAGCCATTTCCGAGTCTGTACGTGAAGAACCATCACATTTTTCTTCAGAGCCGGCACTGGTGACAGCGTCATCCTTCTCTTCTGTCACACCACTGTTGACATCATCTTCAACCGTGACTTCATGAGCAGTCACAGGGCCCACTGCTCTCTCTTCAGATTCAGCCATAGCACACTCTCCACTTTCTCCCTCCTTGGTGCTTGTAAGGAAGGTTTCACTTTCAGCAAATCCTTCTGTGACAACGCTGCCACCTTCTTCTGCTGCAGCAAAAACCGTGTATTCACTGGCTTCTGCCCCAGTGTGAAGAGGATTGTTTTTAGAGCATGCACCTGTTATGAAGCCTTCATCTGCCTCAATGCTTGTGCAGGGCACAGCCACCTCACCCTCTCCTGTTTCTGAGGAAGTGGTCGTGGCATCCCCTGCCTTTACTGTATTTAGGGGAACACCTTCGTCTTTCCTTGCAGTGCTAGTGGCAAAAGAAGTCTTTTCTGCTCTGCCAGACCCGGTTGTGCCATCGGCAGTTTCTCCATTCCTTTGCTGTAAAACTAAGGAAGCAGCGTTATTTCCAGCACTGGTGTCGACCTCGCTACTTTCAGTCCTTCCTTCAAACACAACGGATTTGTTTTCCATTTCACCTGGGCCACTACTACACTTAAGTTTGACGGTCTCAGCATCTTTTTCTGTTCTTATGCCTACCACAGGGTCAACAGTGATGCCATGCTTTTTGCCATTTTCTAGTACCACTCTTGTTGTCTCCTTTGAACTGGGCTCTGTGTTGAAGTCACTTTCTTTTCTGGCCATGTCCATAAAGCTGCCTTCTTTGTGAGCATTCTCATTTTCTGTATTGACATCCATTAACTTGCTACCAACAGGCACAATTACTTTTCCTTGTGTAGTGTGCAGCACAGCAGGCTGGAAACCTTCTGGTATGTGTCTTCTGCTATCCATGCTTGCTTTTGCCAGTGTATCTACTGTGGAAACTGCCCCACTTTCTTTGCTGTCACTTGTCCTAGGGACTTCTGATTCCCTAAGAGTCAAACTTTGGTTAGGAATATCAGAGTGCTCTACAAGGGAAGTGCTAGCTGTGCCACCTTCTAAAACAGTCCTTTTGTCAATCAAAGGACTTACATCTGCATCACAAGATTCCTTCTGAGGGATTACAGTTACTGAACTTAAGGACGGTGAAGGATCTAAATTTGGGGAATGCTCATGATCAGCATTTCCTTGAGCAACATGTTCTTCAGTGAGTGTGGTTGTGTTTTTCAAATTCTTCTGTGTCCTATCATTTTCTGATGGGGCTCGTGACAATAGTCTATGACTAGTTTCAGAGTCTGTATTTGTTTCATGAGTTCCCTGTTGAATGGGTTCTTTTTCCCCAGGGTTCAGTTTGGACACAGCACTTTGGATATGCACTTTCTTGGTAACGGTGCCTTTATGGTCAGCGTGTTTTTCAGAATTACCAGTAACTCCTGTTCCACGTCCTGATTTACAGGCTGGAGCTGCTGTTTTTGAATCTACTGTGGAAGTTCTTAATTCATCCTTTAGAACGATATTGGTTTTTTGTTTCATAACATTTTCAGAGTCACTGCCTTGCTGAGAACTATTACTGCTGCCATCTTGGGTTTTAGATACTTCAAATACATTTTCAACAGATGGCTCAGAATCAATTTCCATTGGCTCTTGTTCAGGCATTACTGTGGTATCACTGCTCTTTTTTGGTTTCTGAACAGAGGAACTATTGGGAGTGCTCAAGGAGTTTGCTGCTGGTTTTTCTTCTCCTTTGGTCATTTCTTGGGATAAGCTTCCTCTTCGGTATTCACACAACCTTCTACTTAATTTCTTTTCCAAAACCGAACTATTCCCTCTGGCCTTTTCATGATTACTGTCAACTTCTTTACCATCCTTGTCATCTGATTTATTTTCTTCCTTCCTTTTCATTTCCTTACTACCATGCTTTAAGGTTCTGCTTTTGTGCCCATCTGATAACTTTCTCTCGGGTCTGGAGGAGCCTGAATCCTTATCAGCTTTGTATTTCTCCTTTGCTAATGGTAACTTGGTTCTGTGACTAGAATCCTTCTGTGTACCATGTGCTGAAGAAGCGGCACTGTCCAATACAACTTCAACACCAATTTCCTCAGAAGGTTTGTCTTCAACTTTAGACTTCCGCTGTCTATCTGGGTCGATTTCTTCTGTGTTCTTCTCCTTATCTGGTTTTGGAGTGGCCACCTGTTTTGTGACACTTTCTTGTAATTCCGTTTCAACTACTTTTAACTGTTTGCCTTGACTTTTTGGTTTAGACTTTAACGTAAGTTTCTCTTCTAATAAGCTCTTTGTTCTTCGCTTCTCCTTGTGAACCACCTCTTCTGGTTTTGGATTACTATCTAAATTAGTTGAGTCTGTATCACACTTATCCTCTGAATAACTTTCACTTCTTCTCTGTAATGCAATTCCATGTTGCTTAGAACTCAGAGAATCTTTCTGAATTTTAGAATCACTTGATCTTCTTGATTTGTGCTCTGCCTTAGTCTTTTCGGCTGATATGTGCCTCTCTTTTTTGTTGTTTTCTTTACGAACATTCTCATCTGTCTTTATAATATATTCAGAAACTGGCTTTCCATCTTTGCCCAAAATTGATAACTTCCTTTCATTCTTATGTTTACTTTTTCGCTCCGTTTTTTCATCTGAAGAAAGTTTCGTTTGTTGATTTTGCTTTTGGATATTTTCATCCATTTTTAAACCTTTCTCTGAAGAATGAAGCTCAGTCTCATCACCTGCTTTATGCATACTGTCACCTTTATATTTATGTTTTGTAGATAATTTGTCTTCTGACAGAGTCTTGTCTTTTTCAGGCTTTTCCTTGGAAGATTTTGTCTCTTTCTTAGGTAGGCTTTTCACATGTGCTGTTTCAGAATCGTCTTTTTTTAGATGCTTTTCATTTTTAAGTGTGCTTTTCTGTTTCTGGGGCTCTTCTGTGCCAATTTCCGACCGTTCTGCTTGCCTTTTCCCATCTCTTGTATCAGGCTCTTCTTGTGCCCCTTCCACCACAACAGGGGTAGATGTGCGTCTTTTATGTTCTCTTTCTATTTTGGATTCATTTTTGTTTTCATCAGCTGAATGCAAAGATTCTGAAAGTCTCCGGGCAGGTTTACTTGGTTCACTTTTTGCATGAACATGCTTCAGATCCTTTGAAGAAGATACCTTTTCCTTTTCACAATGCTGTAAGAAAATAAAAGTTAAAATATGAGCAATACTAAAATCGACCTTTATATTTAAACTTAACATTTGGGTACACTGGATATGCTGAATGTTGTCATGTATGACATGTCACTTAATCTCAGCCAGCAGCCTGTGGTAGGTATGGGTGACCTCATTTTATGCACCAGGAACTGAAGGTCAGAGTGGCTCCATAACTTGATACCCAGGCAACAAGTTGAGAGGATTTCATTCTCAGCTGGGGACTCTTCCCACTATATCACAGACATCTGTGCACAATTAGTTATTTCTCCTAAGATGTGTCCATGCATTTAGGAGGCCTTTAACTTCAAATTATTAAAGCTCACTAATACCCAATAGCCATTAATAAATATAAGCTGCACAAATGACAGTCTGATATTCTTTTTAGTCCCAAAGCATATCTGACAATGAAAATAATTAAAAATTTTATACTGAAATAAAGGTTTCCTAACATTTTAATTTAGGAGCCTGAATTATTTATGGAAACCTCATGAATCCAGGCTACCTGTAGGACATTTTACTTAGGAAGTTTCAAATGCACACGATAACTCACTGTAACACTAACCATATCACATATAAAGCATGTGTATGTTTTTTTCTTTTTTAAATATTTTATTTATTTATTTGACAGACAGAGATCACAAGTAGGCAGAGAGCCCGATGCGGGGCTCGATCCCAGAATCCTGGGATCATGACCTGAGCCAAAGGCAGAGGCTTTAACCCACTGAGCCACCCAGGTCCCCCAAACATGCGTATGTTTATATAACCAAAGGAAGATACTGATAGACGAGCACATCTGACCTTCCTTCCAGCCCCAAGGCATGGCACTGAGGAGATTTTTAGTATTAATGAATGAAATATACTTTAGTACAGTCTCATTACTTCCTGTAATTATTCTTATTCAAATAATGGGGTGAAGTTCTCAGAAAGATTTCTGTGTCTCTGGGTCAGTTTATCAATGTACTGTCTTAGCATTTAACACAAAGATTAATGAAATTCTACTAACTCAGGGAGTAGGGCATAGCGAAATCTTTAAAAAAACACTTTAAAATTCATCAAAGAAAGAACACGGATTTTATCAACCTAATTTTATAGTAGTTCCAACCAATTAACATGAATAAAATTTTATGAGATACTTTTTCAAAGAAATTTATCACAAAATTAAGCTAAATATTTTAAAATACGCCATTAATACATCAGGATATACTCATAAATATACCTGTAATTTCTAAATAAAGAAATGAAGATTATTTATTGGGTACGAACAAATAATCTTTATTAGTTTTCCCTAACATAGTTAGGGTTTAGGGGCACCTGGCTGGCTCACTTGGCAGAGCATATGACTCTTGATTTCAGGGTCATGAGTCTGAGCCCCAGGTTAGGTGTAGAGCTTACTCAAAAAAAAAAAAAAGAAAAAGAAAAAGAAAAAAGTTTGGCTTCAGAATTGTAAATATGGCAGGGCAAATAAGGATTTAAATCCAGTGAAAGTAAAAGTTTACCCCAAGAAAATAATCCAAACATTCACTGAACATAATTTTTACTATTTCAATTGATCAGATCTTGTAAGTAATCTAAGTGTTCAAGTCTAAGGAAATGCTTAAATCATGGATATGTCTATTCAATTAAACACTATGCAGTCGTTAAATATAATAGTTAGAAGCCTACAAAGAAACATGAGATGAGTAAGAAGGAATGTTAAAATCATTTTGCAAGATTATATCCACTCTACAAAATTACATACATTTATGGATGAAAAGTGTGTGAGAATGAAATGGATGGTCCGCTGCGGTGGAGGGATTTTAGAGCCCTCCCTTTTCTTTCTTTTTTAAGATTTTATTTATTTATTTGAGAAAGAGTGAGCAAGAGAGAGGGAGCATGAGTAGAGGGAGAGGTACAGGGAGAATACTCCCCACTTAGCAGGGATCCCAATGTGGGGCTGATATTGGAACTCAGATCATGACCTGGGCGGAAGGTAGACGTTTAACCTATGGAGCTACCCAGGCGCCATCCCCCCCCACCCTTTTTCTTATTATCATTACTGGCAATTTTGTAATTGTCAGTATAAGAAATAGGGGTGGGGAGTTAGGGGATGAGGGAAAGGAAGGTAAGAAAAAGTAGCTGTTAACTAAATAAAAGATTACATGAATCAATTAGTTAAAATGAGGAATTCAGGCCATAATAGAATGGGAGTTCAAGAATGCTAAAGATGAGGGATTTTTTATTTAACTTGGAAAAGAGCAAATTGAATTTCTAAGTTTTACTCCAAAGGACTGAATGCCCTATATCTAACAAAAGAGAATTTAAAATAGGTTTTATTAATTAAGACACACCTCACTTGTCTTGAGAGTTTCTTTTGAATCTTCTTCAGACTGTGGTTTCTTTTTAGAATTCTCTTCAACATTCCTAAGTGAGAGGGAAGAGTCATATATTAACTTGATTTGAATCAAATATAAGTGTTTCTCAGCAAGGTTTAAAAAAAAAAAGCTTCATTTTTCTTTATTATGAACACTTAATCCATAAATGAAGCCTCCCTGCATTTCAGTTTAATTCCTATCTTAGTCAACAGAAGCAAATATAATCCCCACTGTGACTAACTTACTCTTGGCACTAAAGTTAAGTATACTTGAAAAAAATTCCTAATTTGTTGCTTGAAAATGAATACCTGATTGGCTATAATTAGATTTCAAACGTATTACTGCCTTTTGAGTAAATATGGTAGTCATATTTATTCGGATCAATAGTAATGAGGTACAATAAGAAAACTGAGAGCAGACTCCTCTGAGTTCTGCAGATTATTGATTCTGCTACCTTGACGTCTGTGATAAATGTCCATAATTGCAACCTGGTCATAGCTTATGGCTCCAAGGACTTCAGAGTCACTTTTAGAGTCTCTTCAGCTTTCTAATTCTTACAGAATTACCTATGATAACACAATGATAAGTAAGAATTTGGGTCAGCCCTCTGGATTATGGGGAGATGCATGAATACTACTGAAGAGAATGCCTAGCAAGCCTGGAAAATGCATGCAGTCACTGTAAATAAGAGGTTATTGAATGTCCACAGTGGAGATATTTCCTGAGATTCTAGAGGGGCTATGAACTCTGAAATTCTAGAAACAACTGTTTATGCGTGTGCGTTTTTCTGGGGACCACCCTCCAAAAATGATTAAGAAACACTATTTTGAAATATAGATATTAACACAATGAATTATGCGACAAGAAGTGAAACACTATGGTTTTCATAAACATGTGATAAAGACACACACATTCAAGGTATGGCGCTTTATTAATTCTGTCAATGCTCTTCTGAAAGCATGCCAGGGGAATGTTACCATAGGAATGTTGCCAGATAAAATATGTACCTCGAATCTTTCTTTCTTTTTTTGCTTAAGGCTACTTTTTTCTCTAAAACTTTCCGTTCTTTAAGGACTTCTTTAATTCTGGGGGTTTTAGGTTCCACACTCTTTGCTGATGATCCTTCTAAATCCACACTATTTTTGCCTAGGAAAGAAATAATCAATAAACTGTATTTCAGAACAGAGTTTATAAACAGCATTAGTATTTCTTTTTCATTAAGATTTTCTAATTACTGTAAAAATGCTAGATAGCTTTAATATCCTTAAGTTGTGCTGGGATAAAAAAAATATTTTAGAGGGAGGAGCCATACTTTTTAAATTGCAAATGTATATATGTTTTTGTATATTATATAGGATCACTGCCCAGAGTAAGTTCAGTTTGGGTCAATGAAATATTCCAGATAAATGTCTGAAACTTTAGATAACATAAAGCATTGATTAATTCTACTCATATCACCATCAAAGCTTGATTACTCATGGGTTAACAACTGATTTTCCAGAGATAATTCATTCCACAATCACAGAAAATAAATCGCTAAAATGTGGGTTGTATAAGCTGGCACCCGACAGAATGTTTAGACACAGAAATAGAATTTAAAAAGTTATTCAACACATCAGATTAAAAAGGAATCTCCCATACCTGAAAATAGCTTAATTTTTTTAACACAGTTTTTTGAGATATAATTTAGATAATTATATTTTATAATCATCTCAGAAGTAATATGGATATCTAAAATTAATGAAGTATATAAGACATTTAAAATATTAAAGTTAACACTTCCTATACCTTGATTCTTAGCTTTTGAAGACTTTGTCTTTTCAGCTTTCTGCTTTCGTTTTTCTTCAAGTTTCTCTCTATTAATTTGCCTTCTTAAAAGCCTCTCTTCTTTTTCTTTAGCCTAAAACCACAAAATAGTCACAATTATCCTGACCATGAGGAAAAAGCAAAAACACTGAAAAAAAATGTTTACCCTTCAGATGTTCTTACAAATAAGGGGCTTTGCAATGCTGCATATTCATTATACCATTTGGAAGCTACCAGAAGAATAAGAGACAGATGTGAAAATTTTAAATTATTCTTTCAGATTGCCATTAGTTTAAAGAATGGGAAGGTATCATTTTGGAAAATGGTGATTTAATAAACCAGTTAGTTTAACTAAAAGGAGGGCTGTGAGGGGCCACTGGGTGGCTCAGTCAGTTAAGCATCCAACTCCAGATTTTAGCTCAGGTCATAATCTCAGGATTGTGAGACTGAGCCCCATGTGAGGCTCTGCGCTGGGGCATGGAGCCTACTTAAGATTCTCTCTCTGTCTCTCCCTCTGCCCCCTGCCCCACTGCTCACTCTCTCCCTCAAAAAAAAAAAAAAAAAAGCTGGAAATTATGTATGAACATCAAGTATACATAGGCAAATATATCATAATTTTTAAATTATTCTAAAGGAGAAAGTTGTGCAGATTTAAGAGACAGGCTAGTCCCACAACAAATACAACTGGCTGGTTATGTTCTTGGAAACCCAGGTTTTAAATGTGGGACTTTCTGCTTTTCTATTTAAAAAAGCCAAGAAATAACTGGACAAGAATCCAGTTATTGTGGGTTACTCACACCACCCCATTCCCACTCAGAACTCAAAGTCTCAAAGTGCCAAAAATCCTAGGTATTGGCATAAATCCTGATGAAGCCAGTTTCTCAAGAGATAAGCCATTATTAGCATTCCTACTTCTTTCAAATAATTTTTCTGTACAATATTTCCTTATTCTAAAATGTGTAATTCCGTATTTTAATGTTTCTAAAACTGTTAAGTCATCTTAAAACAGATGCACACATATGATGAAGTGGCAATCTTTTTCTTTAAGAAGCTGTTAATAGGGCGCCTGGGTGGCTCAGAGGGTTAGAGCCTCTGCCTTCCGCTCAGGTCATGGTCCTAGGGTCCTGGGATCGAGGCCCGCATTGGGCTCTCTGCTCAGCGGGGAGCCTGCTTCCTCCTCTCTCTCTGCCTGCCTCTCTGCCTACTTGTGATCTCTCTCTCTCTCAAATAAATAAATAAAATCTTAAAAAAAAAAAAAAAAAGAAGCTGTTAATAATCCAAGCACCCATCTTTAACTAGAAAATATACAGACTGTACCCCCTCTTCATATTAGACTGATGGCTGCACATCCTCTTTGTATGGCTCGATCCACGCTGGATTCAAACATGTCCATACTGTGAAGCACTGTTACCAAGTTCTCACTACTGATCAAGACACAAAGACCCATATTCTCATGTTTATGTCTGTATTGCCTCATTAAATGACAAGTTCCTGAAGGCAGAACGGACATGTCAGTTTGGTGTGCTGTCCAGTACTCTGCATACAGACCAGTCAAATAGGTTAAAATAGCAACAGATCTAGTCTGAACTTACAATCGACTGGCGCCGTTGTTCTACAGTAAGCTCATCATCGGAATCACTGTAATATTTTGAGTAAAGATACGGTTTGTGAACATAAGCGTGCCGTACACTTTTTGCTTTTCCTTCACTGGGATCACTGGTTTGAGTTTTTGTTTTGTTCTGCTTGTTCTTCTCCTCATCTGGAAGAAAGCCAACAGAAAAAGGAGTGCTTCTGTGAATGACCAATAAAATTAACATTATGCTTGATCCACATCAAGTGGCAAAACAGTACCAATGTAGTTCAAGTACATCTGAGATCCAACAGGAAATATCAGTATGCAAAAAATCAGAAATAAACATTTTAATGGCTGTAATCCAAATCTTAATTTATTTCTTACAATTAACTTCTCACACATAAAGAAAGCAAAGAAAAATCAGATCTTATCGCTATTTATTGTTCCTTGACAAATAGTTAATTCTCATTTGTAGGTCAGTGGACCTGGTATGAATATTTTACCACTGTAAAACTGAATAAATTTACTTGAAGCCACATTTTAAAGTGGGCTTGAAACTCTTTTCTTTAATTTGAGATTTTAATGATACAAGAGTCCCTACACAAGAGGCCCTACACAAAGTATACACTAAAACTCCTCTACCTTGGGGCACCTGGGTAGCTCAGTTGGTTAAGTATCTGACTTTAGCTCAGGTCATGATCTCAGGGTCCTGTGATTAAGCCCGGAGTTGGGCTCCCTGCTCAGTGTGGAGTCTGCTTCTCCCTCTCCCTTTGTTCCTCCCCCTGTTTATGCTCTTTCTCTCAAATCAATAAACAAAATTAAAATAAATAATAATAAAACACCTCTACCCTAGGAAGGTGGGTATGTTGCCCCAGGACACTGTCAAGTAGAATACTTATAAACAAGTTTTTCATTTCCTACCACTTAGTACTTTAAAAATAATCACCTTCTTACTTTCTGGATCTCATACATAGAAAACCAGGAGTCCTGTCTAGGAAAAAAACTTGAAGAGCCCCACAAAAGCACCCAGAATGAGAATTTTAGTCAGCTTCAGAAAGTGGGGTGCTCACAGGATGAGTAGCATTCATCATCCTACATAAAGCCTACAGAACTGACCTCATGAAGAGGTATGAAAAGTGGCTGAATACTGATGTTGCTTTTTGAGCTGGTCATCCTGGGGCTACTAAGATTGCAAAATGGGAGAGACTGAAAAATACATCTGTGGAATTAAAAGCATCTACTTTTTCTCCTCTAGGATTTTCTCTTTACAGTGTTTTATCCAAAAGCCAACAGCAAATTTACAAGATGCTACTTACAAATAGTTGCAAATATTTGGTTTTTTAAAAAGGTCATAAGCAGAAGTTAATCATGTGATATAGAGCCACACAAAATGCTGGTTAGAAGCCCTGACTCAGGTTTGAAACTGGCCCTGGAGCTCAACAGCTGCGTGACCCTGGACAGGAACCCTTCTTTTGGTAACTTTGTTTCCTCACTTGGATCCACTCCCCAGGGCTCTTGTGAGGATTACAGAACTCATACACACAGGAATGTGAGAACTTAACACAATGACTAGAATACAGTAAGTGCTTAATAAGGGTTAGCTGAAAAACAAACTGTAAAGAGAAGTATGGTTTTGTCTTGGGACAAGGCATGACTGTGGTTTAGCTTCTGGGAGGTGATCTCTGAGCCTCTGGAATGTCGTGTCTGACAGGTGGTTGTTTGCTTGGGGCTCTTGGGTCAAATTAAATCATATCACAGTATGATCTGGGTTGGAAGATTTGGGCCATGAGGTATCAGCCTGACTTTCAGAGAGGCTGGGGACTGAGATCAGACATTATGTCTACATGACGGAGCCCCAACAAAAAACTTTGGACATCAAGGCTTATGTGAGTTTCCCTAGTCGGCGATTAGCCATACATATTGTCTGACATCAATGGCAGGAAAGTAATGCTCTCCATAACTCTACACGAAAAGGCCAACTGGAAGCTCAATGTTTGGAACTTTCTTGGACTCTGACCTATATGCCTGTTCCTTGGCTGATTTTAATGTGTGTCCCTCAGCTGTAACAAACCATAACCATAAATTTTACGGCTTTCAGTGAGTCCTTCTAGAGAATTATCAAACCTAACGGTGGGCTTGGGGATCCCAAATTTGCAACTGGTGTCAGAAGTAAGGGCAATCTTGTAGACTGTGTTCCCTCAACATCACCTGTACAAACCCAGACACATACACTTACACATATATAGCATCTTCATGTACACTGTCTCATCTACACCTTCTAATAAACCTGAGGAATGGAGTTAAAAGATGGAGTACCAAGGCTTATTGAGTAACTTACCAAGCTTGCTCAGACAGACAACCTCGGAGCTGGGACTCAGAAACAAATCTTTCAGCTACAAAGTCCCATGCTCTTGCCACTATACCACACTGTCTTTCACGAAACAGCCATCTGAATATACAAATAATGTTCCACGGAAAGCTTCATAGAGGCAGTATTAAGTAAAATGCTTTACCATCTGATGTAATCTCTCCTTCTTCCATGCTATCAGACATTAGAACTTCCTCCTCGGTATCTTCTTCAAAAGAGGAAAGGTCACTGGTATGGACGGAACTAACTGTAATGTCTGTAAGTCCATCCACATCAGAATCTATCAAAGAACAATCTTCAAGAAGGAAACAAAACACGAAGATAAATCACGTTGTTACAAAAACATATTCAGCACCCAATTCTTAAACTACATCTATAAGTCCCGCATTAAATACATGTCAAAGATCTTCAACTTTAGAAATAAAAATCTCTCAAAAAATAGAAAAAAAAAATAGAAATCTCTCATCATTTGTAACCAATATCAAGGTAGAGCTGTTTTGAGAAAATACAAAGGCAAACTAGTATTCTGTAAAAATAACTACTAATTTATGATGTAAATGACATATACCAAAGAAAATATTAAAAGTGAATTATTTACTAATATTTTAAAGATTAGGATATATAACTATGAATTAAGCTGCTTGGAATAATGTATGTACATAAATTACAAGTTAAATTATAAGGTTTAGACTTTTTCTCTTCATTTACTTTGTGAGTTGGTACATTGGCATGGAAAATATACAAATGTTTATTCTTCATTTTTTAGCAAAGGGGATATGACTTTTTAGGCTTTTGAAACAGCTGAAATAGTTACTAAAATCTGAAGGCAAATTTGACACCTTGTCCCCGATGGACACTTTCTGATGTGTAAACAGTTGTAGATTTTTGCAAATTTTTATATACCTTCTTTTGTCCCTTCAATGGTTTTAGGTTTATTACTGTTCTTTTCTGAAGGGAGTTTTGAACATTCTATTTCTTTTTCCTTTGTTTGTTTTTCCTCTTTTACTTTTTGTAGGTCCTCATTCCTTTTGGAGTGATCAAATTTCTTTTCAGTCTTTTCCTTCTTTTCTTTTTTTCTTTCTCCTTTATCATTGCTCTCTGGCTTCTTTTCACCTTTGTCTGTTGATTTGTTCTTTTGGTCACTGCTTTCCTGTTGAACATCCTTATTCAGCAGAACTGAATTATTGCTCTCTTTTGTGTGATTTTTAATTTCTTCAATTGGACAAGGGAGATCAGTAAATTCTTCAGGCTTGGGAGCTGTCTCCTGTCCTTCCCCTGCAGAATCGGGTATAGGTTTTTCTTTATCAGCTATGTCCTCTGAAGTTTTTTCCTTTTCAGTACTAGTGTCAATGCTTGGCTGAGAAGGGAGTTTTTTGGATACTCTCTCACTGGTCTTGGCATTTGACGTTTCTGTCGAAGCCCTGGCCGCACTGGCTTCTTGGTTAAGAGAAGTTATGGTTTCCAAGATTGACATGGCATCATTGGCTACATTAGCGCTGGGTCCAGGAACTGGGACACCTTTGAGGGAAAGACAAGTGTTAAAAAAAAAGTTATGCAGAGGCGCCTGGGTGGCTCAGTTGGTTGAGTGCCCAACTCTTGATTTTGGCTCAGGTCCCAATCTCAGGATCATGGGATTGAACCCTGTATCGGGCTCTGCACTTAGCAGGGAGTCTGCTTGAGGATTCTCTCCCTGTCCCTCTGCCCCTTTCTGTGCTCATGCACCTGCACTCTCTAAAATAAATAAATCCTTTAAAAAAAGGGAAAGAAAACATTTATGCAGAAGATAAGCCCCTCTGCTGAATTAACACTACAAGCCACTGCCATCTTTATAAGACACATATGCTATACACACCATTCATATTTCTTTAGACTTTTGGATACCAGTGTTAATACCTAGCACATTCTAAATTCTCTACTGTTCTAATACTGAATCACAGGAAAGCCACCATACTGAGACTAGTCTTAATTCCCTTTAGCTATTTCAATTATTCCCTCTACTGAAACACACACACACACACACACACACACACACACACTCTCACTACATTAGTAAAATGTCTATTATTTTGTGTTAATCTAAAAAAGAAACGTTCTGTCAGTTAAGGAATATAGGTGATATTTAAAATAAATATAATTTCACTAGCATTGCCACGGAGATAGATGTTTTAAGGAAATACATATCCCTAACTTTATACTCGGTTCAAGAAGCAAAGCAATGGAACTGACCAAGAGGAAAAGCAAGGCACCTTGTGTAATGATGGAAGAGTCTGGTTTCTCATCGTCGGGGGCTGTGCTGCCACTTGCTTCCTCTTTGTGATTTAGTGTGGCCAAAAACTCATGCACAGCTTTCTCTACTTGAGGTCTGAACGTGTGGTTGATCTTTGGATCCACAACCTGAGAAATAATTCGGTCAATACCAGACTCCAACATTCCTGATCTGAAACACAAGAAAATTTTTACAGAAAGGTAAAAAAAAATTTCAAATTATTTCATTAATTACTTTTAAGTAAACTGTATCTATTACATGTATGTGCAACCTTAAATTGCCCTGATCCACTCATCTTAATATATGGAAAGAATAGGCGGTGGGAAATACACCACACTACAAGAAAGTCGGTATGCTTTTTATCATTGGTATCACTAGTGGAAACACTAAAGCAGACAAAACAAAAAACAAATCCTTAAAAACTAGACACAATAGGGGCACCTGGGTGGCTCAGTCTTTAAGCATCTGCATTTGGCTCAGGTCATAATCCCAGGGTCCTGGGGTTGAGCCCTGCATCCGGCTCCCTGCTTGGTGGGAGGCCTGCTTCTCTCCCCCACTCTCTTGCTTGTGTTCCCTCTCTTGCTGTCTCTCTGTCAAATAAATAAAAAAAAATCTTAAAAAAGAGAGAAAGCTAGATACAAAAGACTATCTAGAGTCCACACTTAACAGGTGATGCCTATCTTACTCTAACCCTGGCAGGGCATATGAGAATAAATGTTTACTAAAGATGAATTCTGGGTATAAAATAAACCTATGTACCACAACTTTTTTTTTTTTAACAGAAAAATATAAAACTTTTATAAGTATTAGGATCTTTAGGAAAACTGAAAAACACACAGCGTGTAATTTTCATTAAAACTTACAAAAAAAGAAAGAAAAATTCAGAAACACAAAAACAAAACTTAAGACTTCAGGCTTTCTTTTTATTATCTTCCTCTATAAAAACTGGTGATTTACAGTCGCCAAACTATGGAAAGAACCAAGATGCCCTTCAACGGATGAATGGATAAGGAAGATGTGGTCCATATACACTATGGAGTATTATGCCTCCATCAGAAAGGATGAATACCCAACTTTTGTAGCAACATGGACAGGACTGGAAGAGATTATGCTGAGTGAAATAAGTCAAGCAGAGAGAGTCAATTATCATATGGTTTCACTTATTTGTGGAGCATAACCAATAGCATGGAGGACAAGGGGCGTTAGAGAGGAGTAGGGAATTTGGGTAAATTGGAAGGGGAGGTGAACCATGAGAGACTATGGACTCTGAAAAACAATCTGAGGGGTTTGAAGTGGCGGGGGGGGGGGGTGGGAGGTTGGGGTACCAGGTGGTGGGTATTATAGAGGGCACGGCTTGCATGGAGCACTGGGTGTGGTGAAAAAATAATGAATAATGTATTTCTGAAAACAAAAACAAAAACAAAAACAAAAACTGGTGATTTATTCATTCAACAATTATGTTATGAATGTCACTATGCTGGTCACTGTCCACTACAAATCAGACCTGGTCCCCGGCTGGCAGGAGAAATAGAAACAAACAATTAAAATACCAGATAGGCACGACAACACACTATCTACTGTAGGGATAAAGTGGAATAAAGAATTATTAGATATATTTAAGAACATCTGGAAATGTGTCACAAAGAGAAGACATTTGCACTGAGCCTTGATTTCCACAGAAGAGGAAGAGCGAGCTCAGAGAAATATACACTAGAGATAAAGGAGCAAAGGGAGCAACGAAGTCTGATATTGTAGAAAATCACAAAACCTTGAGTAAAATAAGAGGACAAGCATTTTTTTTTTTTTTTTGAGAGAGAGAGAGAACACGCGATAGAGAAGAGGACAAGGATTTTAAGAAATGTACCTAAAACGTGTTTCTTCCTTAAGACAAAACAAAACAAACCACCCAAGGAGCCAAAGTTCCCTGGAGAGTGCTGCAAGAGCAGGGTGGTGGTCCCTCCAGCCTCTAGGCCTCAGGCTCTCTGCAGAATGGGGGAGGTGTTTCTTCTTTTACATTACAATGCTATTTTTGAGTGCAGCTCAGTCTGGAGTAGAGGATGGATTAGCTTTCCATTTCCTGAGGCGCCTTGCAGCCTTGTGATACTATAATTCTACTTATGTGGGCCACAGAGAAAAATGAGTCAACACCATATAAAGTAGGTAACCTGCTTTTAAAGTTCTAAGATTTAAAAAAAAAAAATGCAAGTCCTGCAAACACTGTTACATCTTAGAGGTACCTTCAAAATACAGCAGGTGGAAAAGAAAAGGACAACCAATCTAAAAAATGTTTTAAGGCATAATACAAAGGCGTTACATAAAAAATAAAACCCACCCTCCCTAAAATTACTGCTGCAGCCACTTTCTCTGCTTATATTCCAGGTCCTCGTCTACTTCAGTCTAGTCTTCCACCAAGGTCAGCTCTGATCTTAAAGTGGAGGCCAGTCTGGTGACCACACTGTGCTCAAGTAAACCCACTAAGAGCACTGTGGGCTCTTAGTGGGCTCACTCAATCACAGTGTGGTCACATCTGCCTCACCTGAGAAGCCACAACCCTGTATCCATCCAAGGGCAAGGCCAAAAGGCCAGCAGGTGGTATTTTTCCTGATTGAAGCTACTTCATTGTCTTCCTTTTAAACTGCTCAGTTAAGATCATTATTTAGAGCTAACTAGCATTTTAGAGTTTGTTGTTCAAATGAATGCATAAAAAGCATACTACTGAGTCAGAATAGCAACGATTAAGTTCAACTATTTGAAACTGCTGAAATTGGATGCTTTTTGTTCTACAAAAATGGGAACTGTAGATGGTTCAAGCTAATGGTCAACTGAATATTTCTCAATGTCTTTGTATGAAAAACTCTTTGAAATTCTATTTATAGGGACTAGTCTCTCCCTACAACAGTAGTTGGACACAACTCTTTCTTTAAGAAAGCCTGAAAATGTTACAATCAGTGACATATGACTTTACTAATGGAATTAAATAAAAGAATATTTTATTTAAAAATAAATAACATGGCGGGCGCCTGGGTGGCTCAGTGGGTTAAGCCGCTGCCTTCGGCTCAGGTCATGATCCCGGGGTCCTGGGATCGAGTCCCACATCGGGCTCTCCACTGAGTGGAGAGCCTGCTTTCCTCTCTCTCTCTCTCTGCCTGCCTCTCTGCCTACTTGTGATCTCTCTCTGTCAAATAAATAAATAAAATCTTTAAAAAAAAAAAATAATAACATGGCTAGAAGAAAATTAACAAATGTCCCAAGAAGAGTAATGACTAAGCTATCCAAGACACAGCTGTTTCCCTTGTTCTAAAATGTCTCTAGAAGCCAGTCACACTACAACAGTAACTATTAGTAGTCATGAGAACCCTTTACTGATGGGGTATAGCAACCCCTCTCCAAACAAGAGTCTGTGAAAATGTCTTAATATTGGTGCCCTAAGAGTTTCAAGTGCCTGATTTTACAGGAGCAAGAAAAAAATAACTGACAGCTTCCATCCTTTCTAGGTTTTGTATGCTAAGGAGTAAATGTAATACAGGAAAATCTGCCTTCCACTTTAGTCTCTCAATATATGAAAAAAAGAAAGCACCTCCTCTTCCAACCCAAGAAAAACTCTGTTTTTAAAGCTATATAATCATTTGTGAAAAGGGTGAGAGCCCTCAGTAATCAGGAGTACTCTGTAGAAATAGTCAGTAGGCTTCTCCCCCTTCCCCCTGTTTTCTTGAAAGCCTGGAAATAAGTACCCCACCAGGCCCTGCCCCCAGCAAACCACTGCTGCCTCAGGTTTTTAGGAAGGGCTTTGGCTTCTCTCATCAGATCTTACTATGCAGCCCTCCCTGGCATCTTTTGATCTCTCCTAGGCTCTTTTATATAGGTTCCTTAAACTTCCTATAAAATGTAGACAACAAAACTATTGTTCTATTTCCCTCCTCTCTTCTGTGGTAGAAGATAGTAAGAGCCCCCAGGCTCCTGGTTTCTCGTATTACCTGAACCTAAACAGGTCTTTTGAGTCAGAGTAGGAAGTTCTGTGAGGTTTCTTGCAGGTAGAACTATCAATGGAGTATGCACACTATTAGGTTAGTGAGGTTCCTATAGGACAAGAGGGTATGAAAAGGTGGCAGGTAGAAAATGGATTTAACGGTTTGGAAGTCACATTTCATGAGCTTGAATGTAAATATTTGTCAAGAGAGGAAGACATGGTACTCTTTAAATAACTTAGTAACTCCTTGAGCAGGCTGCAGGGGTGGTGAAGCAAAGATACAGGGTTGAGGTCTTCTTGTCTTGTCAAATATTTATATTCAAGAACAAGAAAGTATGTAAATCTGCTTTTTTAGGAACACCGTTTTTTTTTGTTTTTTTGTTTTTTTTTTTTTTAAAGATCCTTCTAAACATTCCAGTTCTTTTCATTCTCTTTATCTTACGTTTACCCAAAAGTGGCTCTGACAGGTCCAAACACACTTTCCTTCCTTTACTGGGCATATCATCACTAAAAACAGAGTTAAAAGTCATAGTGAAGTGCAAAAAAAAAAAAAAGGGGGGGGTGCTGGGAGTACTGTATTAGAAGACACAAGACACAACCTCAAGTCAGAGGCAATTATTTTGATTGCAATGATCTAGAATGTCTTTTTATTTGTCAAAGAGGAATAAAAAAGCCTGATCTTTTAGGGTCAAGAAAACAGTTGTGAATGAATGGTATAGCAATATTCTGGCACTTACCATCTATTAATATTCTACGCTAGGGTTTTTTTGTTTTTGTTTTTGTTTTTTAAGTCACATTGTCATCCTCTTCCTTCAGTTAGTTCCCCAGGTCTACAGGAGAAATCACACTGCTATAATTTATGGGGAATGTGCAGTGATAAGACAGCTCGCTCTAAAATTACACAGCATCACATATGCAACAGCCAATCAAACTTGACAAAATAACATCAGACTTCCATGTAACATCCCTGCCTTCCACAGAGTAGATGGACATTGTCAGGCCTGCCCAGGGGCTGGGCCCTTCTGAGACTTACTTGAGCACTTGCTGCCTAATATTGTTTCTTAGCTGGTTCTTATTGAGGTGGGGACTCCATGTATGAGTTGCCAAGTGGTTTGCAACAAAGTTGTCAACTCGCTGCCTCAGGTTCTGATAGGCAGGCTAGAGAGGGGAGAAAAAAAACACAAATGTTAAAAATCTCCAATGTTATACAATATCAGTATTTATAGCCTTAGGAATTTGAGTATTTTTAACAGTGTCAATGTGTTTTAGATTACCGTATCAAACTTAGTGGCAACTAAGTTTCTCAGCTTATGCCTATGCTGCTTTAGGATAACCTAGACATTCAAATACTACTTACTTTGCCTAAGACAAGATGTTTGGAGATGGGAGGAACACAAAGAAGAAAGACATGTCTTATTTGTAGACAAGGGACTAGAAAATAAGACACAAATAAATATTAATGTTAGATGATTTGGAACAAAGAAAGGGAGAAGAGCAAAGGAAGAAGTCTTTGCTGATAATGTGGCATCTGAGTTGGACCTTCAAGGTTCCCCAACGCAACCGGCAACTGGAAAGGTGGGCCCTGAACAAACAGCCAACAACAGAAGCAAAGAGAAACTGAATGAGAAAATGTGGGGTCAGGCGCATTTGCGGGCATCCAATTTGTCTGGATAAGAGAATATAAAAGGGCAGAGATAGGAGGTTGGAAACAGGTTGGGGCTGGGGGCTGGAGCACTTTGGGTACCCGTATAAGAAGTCTTGGATTGGGGCACGTCGGTGGCTCAGTGGGTTAAAGCCTCTGCCTTCGGCTTGGGTCATAATCCCAAGGTCCTGGGATGGAGCCCTGAATCAGGCTCTCTGCTCAGTGGGGAGCCTGCTTCCTCCTCTCTCTGCCTGCTTCTCTGCCTACTTGTGATCTCTGTCAAATGAATGAATAAAATCTAAAAAAAAAAAAAAAACCCAAAGAACAAAAAACCAAAAAACGAAGCCTGAAATTATGGAGTTGAGGAGAGGAACTGAGTGCACATGAGCAGAGTGATATGTGACAGCTGAGTTTTCTGATGATTAATCTTCCGAGAGAGAGAGTAAAGAGACCTAAAATACATATAGGAAAGGATGCAGTAACTCCAGTGATGAAGGTCCGTACTGGGTGGCAGAAATAGGCTGAAAGGCATGGAACCAAGAGAAGTTACAAAGGGGCAAAACTAGAACTGGGCATTAATTTGATGTAAGGTAGTGGTTCTCAACTGGGAGCAATTTCGCCCTCTACTTTCACCTCAGGGGACATTGGATGATGTCTAGAGACATTTTTGGTTGTCACAGCTCAGGAAGCTGCTACTGGCATTCTGTGGGTAAAGGGTAGGGATACTGCTGAATATCTTAGAGTGCAGAAGGGAACCCAGAACAACAAAGAATTATCTAGCCCAAAATGTCAACAGTGCTGAGGCTGAGAACCCCTAAGATAAGGGAATCAGAAGAGAGGACACAGATTATGTCACTTCTTTGTTTTTTTCTTTTAAAGATTTTATTTATTTATTTGACAGAGAGAGAGAGAGAGAGAGAGAGAGAGAGAAAGTGAACACAAGCAGGGGAAACAGGAGAGGAGAAGTGGGCTTCCTGCTGAGCAGGGAGCAAAATGTGGGGGCATGATCCCAGGTCTCTGGGATCATGACCTAAGCCAAAGACAGATGCTTAACAGACTGAGCCAGGCAGGTGCCCCATATTGTGTCACTTCTTAAAAGGACACTGCATAGAAGGAATGTTTGCTCACCCCAGCAAGGCTGCACACTCCATTCCTAGAGGCTGCCCCCCCCAACTCATGTTCTATCTTTCATGTGGCTTTTTATGTAGATGAGTTTGAGCATCTCTGAATGACTTTCAGCAACACTACAGCTTCATCTTCTGCCATTTGCTGCTCTCTTTATCCTTCAAAGCTTATACTCCTGCGATAAATTCTCATGCCTTTCAATCTTCTATACTTACCATTCCCTGTTTTCCATTTGGCAAACTTCTCACCTTCAGAGCTCAAGGGTAAGCTCTGTGATGTCATTCCGACACCCATACTAGGCTTCCCTAGCCTTCCCCCATGTTCCTTCTATATATACCATCTTTCCAACAACTCTTGCACTGTAGGTGGTTGGGGCCGGCATTTATTTCTCCACTGAATGGAAGCCTCCTCCTCCCACTCCCTTAATCTTTGCTTTCACATAGTTTACAACATTGCTTGGCAGATAAGCAATTAAAATGCAGTTGTTAGAGGAGATGGCTAGATAACTATCTCCAGCACAGATGGTAAAGTTTCATCCCTTTGTTATATCAGCTTATCCCTCCCCAAGTTCCAGACTTTTGCTGATACCTATTTTCTATCCTACAAGAAACACTCATGATCATTTCTCACACCCCCCTCCATTTAACCAACATCAATGTGAACTAAAACTAACTCTTTTCACCCAGTGATTCTAAAACATAATCCTTCCCACTGGGCTCAAACATCACAGCGTATTAGCCCTCTAGTGGCTCCATAGCAAGCTCCAATTTGAAGGATAATAGGTAATTCTCCCTGTTGCCACACTCTCCTTTCAATAAAAAGCCTAGTGATTCCAGCAGTATCTTGGATTCCAACCTTCCTCTGAGATGCTCTCTCTTTTCTTTCTTTGCCAGTGCTCTCTGGTCAAAAGACCTGGAGTCATCCCTGACTCTCACCAGCTTCACACCTCTGGCAAATTGTCATCATTAGCATTAAAATACAGTCTGAATCTGGGCAGACCCACCCCCCCTTCTACCACTCTGGTCCAAGGCACTCATCTCTTTTCTAGATTTGTCACTGATCTCCTGGCTTCTTTCTACTCCTAATCAACTGAAGTCTATTTTTCATACAGCAGTTAGGTAAATCTTCTAAAATCAGGGTAATCATATAATTCATTATCCAAACCATATCAGGACTACTGATAATTTCCTAAAACCAATCCATATACTAACAGAGAAGTTGGATCATGCCCTTAGGCTCAAAACTTGCCAGTGGCTTCTCTGCTCTAGTAAAAGCTCAACTCTTATGAGTTGAGTTCCAGGGCCTGTCAGATCTGTGAAGGGAGGACAGGAGGGCCACTTCTCTCTCATCTTCTATCACTTTCCCCCTCACCTGTGGTCTCTACTTAGAATGCTCAGCCCCATATAGCTAGATGGCTTCTTCAGTTCATTCAGTGATGGCTCAAGTATCATCTTACTGAAATCTTCCCCAGACAACTTACTGAAAACAAATCAGCATCCCTTTCCACCTTCACCCTGCTTTATTTCTTCCACAGAACCTATTACACATTATTCCCTGTGTTTCTCTTTGCTGGGATGCAAGCTCCATAACAGCAGGGATGCTGCATCCTGGCACCTAATATAGTGCCTGGTATGTAACAAATATTTGTTGGGTGATTAAATTTATATGCTCTTTGATACTCCTTTCAAATCTAAAAGGAAAAAGATAGGCAATAATCACAGTAAGCAGGAGACACTTGTAACTGAGAAAGTATCCAAAATTGACCTTTATTACCTGGGGAGAAAGGTGCTACATTTATTTGGTTGGTGAGCTCCCTGCCGGGGATAGAATGATGGGCCTCTCTTGCTCTTCCCTCTTCATACTCTCCAGTGTGACCTCAGAGCAAAAGGTCAGAATAACTTTGTAACCTCTTGGTTTGCTCCAGGGATCTGGCAGTTTGTAATCTACAGCACAGGAGCCTCAGCATTAGTTAGGATGTCCAAGGTTCCAATTCTTTGGGTAGGAGATTTGGTCTGTTATGGTCAGATCCCTCTCTTGGTTGGCTAAGGACCCCAGGACAGTTTGGAAGGTTTTACAGTCTTCTGGAATGGAGACAGACTTTGGTACTTCTCACCTTGTTTTAAACACACTGGGCTGGATGACACTTCAGCTCTTGGAAAGCACCTGATAGGTATCAAATGTCTTGATTCTTAAATATGCATGTGACTGACACTTCAGTTATTGCTACAACCCTACAAAGTATATACTGTAGGTTAGAGTTTGACACAAAGCAGGTCAGTCTTCTGGGTTCAGTGACCAAAAGCACCATACCACAAGAGGTCTCAATTGTAAGGTGTTCTTACAGCTGAGACTCAACAGTTCTATTCGTGATGCGCCTCTGCGTGAGGCATCTCAGGCCTACTCTGGTCCACTCAGCACACTGGGAAGATGTTAAGCTCATACCAAAGAAAACCTTGGCTTCTGTATTTTTTTTTTTTTTAAGATTTTATTTATTTATTTGACAGAGAGGCAGGCAGAGAGAGAGGAGGAAGCAGGCTCCCTGCTGAGCAGAGAGCCCAATGTGGGGCTCGATCCCAGGACCCCGAGATCATGACCTGAGCTGAAGGTAGAGGCTTTAACCCACTGAGCCACCCAGGCGCCCCTTCTGTATGTTTATTGAGACTTTCAAACTTAAGACCTTTTTTTTTTTTTTTAAATAAGAAAAGGGAGTATAAGGTGCTATAAAATAAGAAGCAATACCTTAAATTAAATTAAAATTGACATAATTATTTGTAAAGCTAAGAAGAGGAAGAGGGAGACAGTCATGGGGAGAGAAGCAAGATAACCTGAAAGAGCAGTTCACAGAGGTAGAAAGACAAAGAGAAAAAGAGGGGGGCAGGCATCAAGAATAAAGAGAAAGGACGCGAGGGCTGCGGAATTTCCACCATACCCAGGCAAACTCTTCTGCCAGGGAAGGGGTATCATTTCGGTTCTACTCTTCCCTAGTTTCAAACATTAAAACAAGAGACCTTATTCTGTGGCCGCTGAACTCCTTGAAACTATGTATTAGTTTAAGCCACATGTAATTGTCTAGAGTTGACCATTTCTGAATTACAAAAACTGTATTTTAATACGTATGTGCATTTTTCTTGGGAGAAGGTCCTAGCTTCATTAGATTGTCAAGACAACAGTACTTCCTTCCTTCCCCCCAATAAAGGTTTTCAAACTCTACTTTGAGAGGATCTGGCAGGGATATTATTGACATGCAACAATAACATTTAGTGGGAAAGAAGAAGTTGAGCCTTAGGGTGCCTGGGTGGCTCAGTGGATTAAGCCTTTGCCTTCAGCTCAGGTCATGATCTCAGGGTCCTGGGATCAAGGCCCACACTGGGATCTCTGCTCAGCAGGGAGCCTGCTTCTCCCTCTCTACCTGCCTCTCTGCCTACTTCTGATCTCTCTCTCTCTGTCAAATAAATAAATAAAATCTTAAAAAAAAAAAAGTTAAGTCTTAAATAATGTAGCACCCCTTTCAGCATATTTAAATTTCCAATGTGGGTACACAAGGATAACATACAGATCTTTAAGTTTCAGAAAAGCAAACTGAGATCTCTACTTGATGGATACAAATAACCACCTTTATTTGGGTAACATCTACCTGGACTTGTCTAATCTCCCATTGGGGGGGAAAAAAGGAGCAAAAGGGATTATTTTCAAAATGATGGCTATGCATATTCCCTACAACAAAGTGAGAAAACTATATACTTCCTACACAGAAAAACATCCACAAGTATACTTAATTCTCTGTGATGTAAAGACCCCAATTCTGAATTCTACTCCTGGTCTATAAGGTGGACCAGAGCCCTTATAAGAGAAGATACCCCCAGACTGTCTGAAGGGTTTTCCCAGAGGAGACAGCACAATTGTGTGCTGTCTCATCAAATCCAGGTGAACTCCAAGTCACAAGGAAGCATCTGTGGAAGCTGAAAACACCCCTTTCTCAAAGAAACGAGGTTCCTCAAAAAAGCTGAATTTGCTGAGAAAACCCTCACTCCATCAAAACTACAGTCTGATGGACCCAACCAAATATAAGACCAAATCCCCAATTTTCTAATTGTTTCTTTCAAGAGTTTCCAGAATTCCAGACTCCCTTTTCCATCTGTCTCACTGACTGCTCTGTCTTGGTGTTCTCTGCTCATTTTTCGCAGAACCACCTCACTGTACCCATTCCTGTTACCACCCCTTTCACTCTGACATTTGGTACAAAATCCTTCCCCTTCTAGCCCCTAACTCTTTCTATACACGGAAGCACGTTGCTGACCATTCCCCCTCTTCCCATTATTCTCCAGAACTCACTCCTCTTTCCTGTCCCTTTTCCCCTTCAGTACCTGCTGTCACCTCTCCTCCAACCCTTCACCGTATCCCCAACCCCTTGCCACTTCAGAGAAGTGACCTGACCTAAACTACCTTAATCAGGTAGTCATGGGTGAAAACAAGAGTCCCGATCTCCCTAAGCCACCTTCCAGCCATCTAGGTCTGCCTCCTTACCTTTGCATCCCCACACTGCAAGTTAAGTTGATTCATTATCACGTAAACATTTTCCCAAAGGACAAAGACAAGACTCTTACCGCCCAGAAATCTTCAAAAAAGGACGTAAAAATAACTTGGATACAAAGTGAGCCGCAGGGGTGTGGGGGGGAAATCCGAGATGAAAGCCCGATTAGCGTTAGTGTTTCAGACAAGTCTCCTTGAGAACAATGACTTAGTGTTGCTCACCACTATATTCCACGAGCTTAAGCAGTGCCTGCATGTAGCAGGTTATTAACACTAGTCGGTTAAACGAACGAAAGGATCGGCGAATGAATGAACGCACCGAGACTTGCACAGTGCCTGGTGCTTGGCAGCCTCTCAAAGAGGAAGCAGTGGCACAGTGAACCTGGGGAGGGCTCAGGAGGAGCCCCAGCTGAAGTCAAAGCGCAGCCTGCCTATGGACGAATGAGAGTGAGTGGCGGAGAAGACGGCCCTTGGCGTCCTCCCCTTCCCCCGCAGCCCCCGCGCGCCCCGAACCTTGGTGTCCACGTCGGCCAGGCAGTCCCTGCGGAACTGGTCGAAGAGCCCTTGGCTCTTGAGGTGGTTCACGATCATGGCCACGAGCTGCGGGTCTCCGGCACCTGCACCGGCCCCCGCGCCGCCCGCCGCACCCGGGCCAACCCCGGGGCCCGGCGGCGGCGGCGGCGGCTGCGGCTGCGGCGGGGGAGGCGGCGGCGCCGGAGGAGGCGGCTGCGGCTGCGGGTTAGTGGCCATGGAGGCCTGGGCCAGGGAAGGCGCAGGCCCGGGCGGGCGGGCGCTCCTGGTAGGCGGCGGCTGCACCGGTCCCGCCGCCTGAGGGAAGCCAACGGGATGTTGTTACGGAACCAGCGGATCCAGAGCAACCCCGGAAGTGAAAGGGAACCAGGGGAAGAGTGGGGGGAAAGGCGGTGACAATAACAAGGAAGGTGCGGCGACGGGGGCCGCGAGGGGCCAGTTCCGGGCCCGCGGGCGCCCTCGCGAGGCCGGGCTGCGGCGGAAGTGGCGGCAACAAAGCCGAGCCAGCCGCGGCGTCTGGGCCAAAGGTCAGTTTCGGAGTTGGGGGTGGTCTGGCGCGTGAGCCAAGCGACTCCCCGGGCCGGGGGCCGAGGGGGTGCCGGTGCGGAGCTGGCCGGGTTCCCGGTGGCATTTAGGCCTGACGCTCTTGCTCCTGTTTCACGGAGCAGTCGCGATCCGCAGGCATGATGCGAACCGTAGGTGGAACTGCTTATCAAAACTCTCCTACCCGTCTGCGCTCTCAGCCTGTGACCCGCTCCCGTTTTCTTCCAAGCTGGGAGCTCCAGGGGCCTCCTGTCTCTCCTCCCCTCTCTACGTCCTGTTTTCCCGGGGACATCCCCCTCTTATTCTCCGAGGGTGCCTCTGGTCCATCCCTCCAGCATCTTCCTAACGGTGAAGACAAACCCACAAGCTTTTAATTTTGAGGGTTTGCTGTGGATTACTTTAATAATAGTAACAGGTAACGCTTATAAAGCTCGCACTCTGTGCCCGGCATGGCGCTAAGCGCTTCCTATGTGCATTAATTCGGTCAGTCTTTAGAACAACACTGAGCTACGTCTTAGTAAGTACTGTCCTTAGTTTGCAAAATCAGGAAACTGAGACATTAAGTAAAATACCCAAGATTATACAGACAGCAGGCAAATCGGGTAATTCTGGGCTGAGGTTTTTTTTTTTTTTAAATTACTGTTGTAGATGGTCAAAATAGAATAAGTATTTTTCCTAATTATTTAATGGAATGTAAAGTTTATTTGGAAAATACTTTTCTTGGTGAAGTGGATATTTTACTTTTACAAATTCATATGTGTATGGTTGAATATGTCTCGTTTCTGGAAAGCTGAGCATCACTTCTGTTTTTTTCTTTTTAGCTTTTATTCTTATTTCTAATTTTTACATCTGTATGCCCTG
Organism: Neogale vison; assembly: GCF_020171115.1. Classification (NCBI taxonomy): domain Eukaryota; kingdom Metazoa; phylum Chordata; class Mammalia; order Carnivora; family Mustelidae; genus Neogale; species Neogale vison. The sequence continues at coordinate 59,026,755 of NC_058101.1, read as the reverse complement.
AAAAACCGTATTTGTATAAACAGGCACTATATCCGGGAATGGACTTTTATTGTAGCAATGCCGTTCAATTCTTGGTATCAAAAAATTAGATTTGATGACTTATGAATTCACTGTTCAACCTTCCTTCAAAGCAAAAGAATTGAAAACCACCTGACTTGCCAAAGGATTTGTTTATCTAGTCCTTGTTCACTTTTTCAGTTTCTGGGAAATAAACCAAATAGACTTTATTAAAATATCAAATGACTATAAATGAGACTTTTTTTTTTTTTTCCCAATTAGATGTATCTTGTTTAACCTGATATATTCCAAAGTTTGGGGAACATCTAGACATTGTTCATTTTCATAAATGGTTTCAGTTAAAGTGCTTTTTTAAATCTTGTTTTGTTATCCTATACTTCAGTTTTGTTTTGGTCAAAACTTTGCAGCTAATGATACAGCTCATTCAGGTTGAAACTTTGTCAAGCATGGAAAGTGTCATATACCCTAATTAACAGAGCCTGTTTTCTTTCTTTATTTTTTTTAAATTTATTTTTTATTTTCAGCATAACAGTATTCGTTATTTTTGCACCACACCCAGTGCTCCATGCAATCCGTGCCCTCTATAATACCCACCACCTGGTACCCCAACCTCCCCCCCCCCCCTTCAAAACCCTCAGATTGTTTTTCAGAGTCCATAGTCTCTCATGGTTCACCTCCCCTTCCAATTTCCCCCAACTCCCTTCTCCTCTCTAACTCCCCATGTCCTCCATGCTATTTGTTATGCTCCACAAATAAGTGAAACCATATGATAATTGACTCTCTCTGCTTGACTTATTTCACTCAGCATAATCTCTTCCAGTCCAGTCCATGTTGCTACAAAAGTTGGGTATTCATCCTTTCTGATGGAGGCATAATACTGCATAGTGTATATGGACCACATCTTCTTATCCATTCGTCTGTTGAAGGGCATCTTGGTTCTTTCCACAGTTTGGCGACTGTGGCCATTGCTAACAGAGCCTGTTTTCAACATAAAACTAGCCAAATCGGATTCACTTTCTGTGAGAAACAGTTTGGCTTCATTGTTTCAGTTCAAATAAAGTGTCATGCTTTTTGAGGATCATAATGAAGACTGCAGAGAGAAAAAGTCATGGAATGAATCTTAAAAGATTACTAGAAGCAATGAAAATTAAAATAGTGTAAGACATAATTGTTTTAGCCATTTTTAAAATTAGAGAAAATAAGATGCAAATATGATGTTTCCCTTAATTATCAACAATGCAATACAATATGGTGCTAAATATGTGTTATTTACTACGTGTATAGTAAGATAAAAGACATGGCATTTGGTATATTTATGTGCATGTATCAAATTTATTCAGCTTTTGGGGAATAACTAAGAATCACCCACAAACATTCAGCAAAACTCCGTAAATTTAATTAGGCATAGTGATCTAAGTTTTAAAAATATAATGAGACAATAAGGCATTTGCTGGCAAAAATAAATTAGTTCAGTGGGTAGTGGCTTCTCCCTCTCCCTCTGCCCCTCCACCCTACTTGTGTGTGCTCTCTCTCTCTCATATAAATAAATAAAATCTTACTTTTTTTGTTTTTGTTTTGTGAGTAACCTATAGAAAATCCTAAATATTTTCTAAAATGTAATAAGGTGAAAACTGATTATAATCTAAATAGATGATTCACAGTTTTATAAAATGTGTGTTAACTGTTTTACTCAATAATACACATTGAATCTAAAATAACTGTTTTACTCAATAATACACATTGAATCTAAAAGAAATAACTTTGTATCCATGGGTTCAAGTTACACTGGGTATACACATACTAGATACAGTGTAACTTGAAAATTTTGCAGCCTTGTCAACTAGTTACATTGAAAGAATGAGGGTCGTTAATCCTCACTGCTTTGGCTCTTCAAAGGCACTTTTCTTTACTCTTGAAGACAGGTCCTAGAGATGAGTATTGTGAATACCTGGAGGGGAAATGGCATATATTTAAATCTTTTTTTTTTTTTTTAATCTGTTTTAAGCAGTCATTTCTTACCATGACCTCTTTGCTTTGATATCTCTTGTGACAATATAATTGTCTATATAATTTTTGACAATAGTGAGTGTGAGGTCTTAAAAAAAAATGCCATTGTTCCCCTACCCCACTGTGTCGGAATTTGGAACATTCTGATAAGGATCAATTGCTTTTCTCAAAGAACATGATTGCGATTTTGTTCCCTAAGTCTGATGCTAAGATGATGGTTAACAAATTTTATGAGTACTTTGGGAATGCGGGGAATGATATAATATACTGCTAAATGTATGTTATTTATTATGGCAGCAACTCATTGGTCGCCATTTATATCCTTGGACACCATACTCCTGCCAGGTGTCTGGGCTGTTGGGTCCATAATCAAAGGAGCGAGACTGATACAAAGCGAAGGGTGAAGCAAAGCTTTATTTCACGCCAAGCATTGAGAATCAAACCGACTGTCAAACCTACCGATCGGGGCCATCTCTTACAAAGAGGTGACCTCTCTTTGTCTTACAGACTAGCTTTTAAGGGTAAAGGCTCTGTGATTGGGCCTGGCCACGCACAGGTGGCCAATGAGATTGTAACACACAGAGAAAGCTACACAGTCATGCTAGGTCACACATAAGTGACCAACTGAATTACAATTTACCCTGTAGTAGATATTTGAACTAGCCTATTACCTTAGTCAGAATTGGTACCCAAAAGGCGCCCAAGGGGCGGGGCCCATACTCCTTGGTTGCTAGGGAGACAGTATGGGCCCCCACTGATTGGATACCTCCACTTGGCCTGACCCATCCTTGTGTTTGGGCTTGGTTACCTGGGACTGGTTTCTAGGACTTGTTTTTAAGTAAGTCCCACGGGGGAGGGAAAGGGGTCAGGGACAGTTTAAGTTCTACTGTATAAACAACAAAATCACTGTTTAACTGGATGGAATCGCTCTGGCTAAATAGGCCCTTACAGGGCCCTGTGATTTCCCCCTCTTTACAGACCAGCCTGCCTGACCACCCACCTCTACCCCATCCTCTAAACTCTGTCTCTGAGGGCTAATCCAGTGAAGGTCAGTGGTTTATGTCTATCTCCTAACCCCCATTGGCTTATTGGGCAGGATTGGTTCCTTTCCCTCCCCTCCCCAGGGCTTCTCCACTCCAAATCAGGCCCTAGGTCTTGCCTTTCATAATCAAAAGACTGACCAATATCATTTCCTAAATGACTCTCCATCAACACTGATCCCAGTTGAAACCTCGAAAGTTCATGTTTTCAGTGAGAATAGAACACGTTTTTAGGTGGGGTTCAAACTCCCATTAAGTTCTTGTGACAGTTTTTGTAAGGTTGTATGGGAGAGGACAAGTATTATTTGCCTTTCCATAGCAAACTCCAAGCTCACAGCTATCTCTCTATTTCTGCTGCAGTATAAAATCACCAGTACAGGTGGAGGTAATAGTTGGGCAGAGCGTTATCAAATGTGAATCTGAAAGGGGGATTGCTTTTTGTCTTGAAGGAGCTTGAAAGAATTGCCTTTTTGCTCTGGGGTCAGAATATGGAGGTGGGGCAGTGCAGGGGGATGATAAGCTAGCAAGGGGGATGGGTGGTTCCTGGGCAACATTTGGCAGACACTGGAAACCTCATTCCTTGCCATTCTAGGAGTGCTCAAGAGTAGGGGTGCTTTGGAAATGGGGGCTGGAAGAGCTGCAGAATTCAAGAAGGCAGCTGAGACCTAGCTGGTAGAATGGATGATGGAACTGGGACAGCAAGATAGTGGGATTGGCCGCAGAGAACCAGGATTGGGCAACACAAGCCCCTGGAATATTGGGGCAGGAAATCCAGAGAAGGAGAGAAGTTAGGAGGGTTGGGGGAGGAGTAGGGGAGGGGTGGGAGGCAGGGAATGGACACTTTCTGGTGAAGTGGGACATATCTGTCCCCTTAGTTATTCATACTTTATGCGATAGGAGAGTCCTGTGGGGGTAATCAGGAACATTAGCAGTGGCTCTCAAACTTTAGCATGCCTCCCAAATCTGGAGGGCTGGTCAACACACAGTGCCAGCCCCATGCCCAGAGTCTAATCTGGTAGGTCTGGGTCATGACCCGAGATTCACTTTTCAGCAAACGCTGAGGGATCACCATCTGAGAAACATCAGACTAGACAAACCACGGACCTAATCCTGTTTACCTGTCTTTATAAATATTAATTGGAACATAGCCACACCTGTTGGGTTTGCTTGGTTTCAGTTGTCTGGCTGCTTTGGCTGCAAGGCTACAGTTGAGATGGAGACTGGTTGGCAAAGGTAAGACGAGTTACCATATGGCAATCTATAGGAAAAGTTTGCCAATCCCTGGACTGGAAGGAGGCAGCAAAAGGTGTGGTTGTGAGACCTTCCAGTGGGGAAGTCTGTATTGAAGAAGTGCCATTCACTAGATAACAAGTTACTTTTCTGAACAGAGGAAATAATGCTTAATTCACAGGGTAGCCAAGTCATATAAATGACGGTGGTTTGTAATATGCATCCCAGATGAAGTAAATCATTAAGAATGGTTGGAGTTGTGGGATGCCTCTGTGGCTCAGTTGGTTAAGCGTCTCTCTTTTGTAAAGATACTTATTCATGAGTGAACACACACAAGCTCGGGGAACTGCAGACTCCCCTCTGAGCAGGGAATGTGACCTGGGGCTCAATTCCAGGAATCTGGGGTCATGACTTAAGCCAAAGGCAGACGTTTAACCAACTGAGACACCCAAGAGCCTCTCGGCCTCTGGTTCTTGATTTTGGCTCAGTTCATGATCTCAGGGTTGTGAGATCAAGCCTGGCATCTGGGATTTTCTCCTCTGCCTCCCTGCCGCACCCCCCTCCCCCAATAGAATGGGTGTACTTTGGACAGAGAAAAAGGGGGAAGCTCTGCATGTTGAGCAGAGGTCAGAGTATAAAGTAAAAGGTCAAAGTGTGCCATAAATGAGAATATAATCAAGGTAGAAAACCAGGTCTTAAGTATGGTACTGGGTATATACTATATGCATAATAGATGTTAATTTATTATGGGATGTTTATTTCATTTCTGTAAGAAATATTCTGTGATGGAGCCCATCAGTTAACATTAAACTGTCCATTAAGATACATGCAGATTTGCTACTTTGTGAAAAAATTGCTCTTAGCCTTGGGGGAAGGAGATGGTGGGTATACCAAGATAGAATTTTAAAATATGAATTTTTCATCTGTGTTTGGGGAACTCTGATGGCCATTTACCTTTCCCTTAAATGAGTTTTTTTTATCATATTTTTGTTCCATGCTTTCTGGTGTGAACACTTTTTTTTTTTTCATAAGAAGATACTCCTTTAACGCAGATGACATCACTTTTTTCATATTACTCAGCTTTTAAGATTTAAACTGGTAATGATAGTGATCAGATTACCAAAACTAAGATTTATTATGAAGTTAAGGAGCCAGTATCTATTAATGTTACTGAGTTGCTGGCTATTTTGACAACTGGGGTGACATAGCAGATGGCTTAAATAAAAGATATTCTATATGTGCTTATAAAGATGGAAAAGAGCTTTACAGTAATAAGAATTAGTCTTCATGATGGTTGTCTTTATTTTATTTATTTTTGCAAGAAAGAGACAGAGAGAGAGAGAGAGAGGATGCAGGGTGGAGGGGCAGAGGGAGAAGCAGATTCCCTGCTAAGCAGGGAGTCTAATGTGGGACTATGATGTGGGACTCGATCCCAAGACTCCTGGGATCATGATATGAGCCACCCAGGCACCCAATTGTTTTTATCTTAAAAATAGCTTTAGTGTATATATATGTTTCTTGAATATTCTAGATGATAGATGGTACCCTGAAAACTAAAAGTCACACCTCCTGGAAGGAAATTAGGGAAAGAAGAAATGAAAGGAAGATCTGTGGAAATTATGTGATATTATCTGAATACCTTAAATCCAATTCAGGTCTAGGTGGAATCTAGGTAGAAATTTTAGGTAGAAAATTTGAGGAGGTGAAAACAGTGATTTTAAGCAAGCAATTGCATACTTAAGTAATAAGACTATTTGACCTTAGAGTAAGGAATATTTTCAGAGGGGAGATGGTTGACAGGCATCTGTGAAAGGAAGGGATCCAAAGTGTCTAGAATTGGCATTGTCTATGGAGAGAATATGTTTGGTATGTAGGGGCAGAAGAATTATCCCTTCTTCCCTGCTAGGTTATTTGGCTGGTCAAACAACTAAATGGATATGAGATTTAACAGGAGAAAAACAAATATCATTCTGTACATAGAGGAACCCTATGAACATATGAGACCTGAAGGGCAGCCAGGTAACAGCTGAGGAACGCGGTAGAGGTCTGGGGATATGAAGGGAAGGAAGGCTATTCATGGCAAGGCAAGAGATGTTTGGAAAACAAAGCTTGCCCTGCTCTGCAGGTACCTTTCTTAGGAAAGAAGGGATCTCTAACCCCTTTCTTCAGCTGCCACTAAGGTGCTCAGCTATTCAAAGGAAGGTGAGACCATGTTGAGGTGAGGTCCTCCTTCATCAGTGACTATCATGGTGCCTGGCAGAGCCCATCCAGCAGTTACCTGCAGTCTGGCCTCCCCCTGAAGCTCACTTGCATCCACTCTGCTGGATGATGAGGTGATAGTCACAGAAGATAAGATCAATGCCTGCTGTAAAGCAGCAGGTGTAAATGTTGAAGCTTTCTGGCCAGGCTTGTTTGCAGTGACCTTGGCCAATGTCAGCACAGCTGCAGTGTAGGCACTAGTAGACCTGCCCCATCAGCTGGCACTGCCCTAGCAAGAGCTTCTGCCCATTTCAACTCTGCTGTCCCATCTGAGGAGAAGAAATGGAAGTAAGGAAAGAAGAATCTGAGGAGTCTGATGATGACGGGGACTTCGGTCTTTTTGACTAAACCTCTTTTGTAACATGTACAATAAAAAGCTGAACTTTTTCAAAAAAACTGGTAATAGTTCTCTTCGTGTTACAGGCTCCCTTTCCTGTGTAAGCTTAGGCAGCTGAGGAGGAGGTAAAGAGCTTTTCCTGAATCTGCTGGGTCTTGACTACCTTTAGTTCAAAATAATCCTCATGACAAAGTGGCATATTTTGGAAACACTTGTTCTGAACCCCTTCAGCTATTAGGTGGAAGCCATTAAGTTTAATTAGATGATCTTAATTGTTCCTCTTGTGACTCTGTGATCATTAGGTAACATTTGGGGCATATTTGGCTTCACATTTGGATTTTACTAGAAGTGGGGGTGGTGGTGCCTGGGTGGCTCGGTTGGTTGAGCGTCTGCCTTGGAATCAAATCATGGAAACAAGACATGATTCCAGAGTCCTGGGATTGAGTCCCACATTGGGCTCTGCTCAGCAGGGAGCCTGCTTCCCCCTTTCCCCCTGCCTGCTGCTACCCCTTCTTGTGCTATCTCTCTGTCAAATAAAGAAATAAAATCTTAAAAAAAAGGGGGGGATAGTTTACTATAGGAAGAAAAGATGCTGTTCAACACCTGGAGAGATTCAAAGTAATCTCTCCACTGGGTGGAAGTACCTCTCCCCATGAATGATTTTAATTTTTTAGTCTAATTCCAGTCCCCGGAGTTATTTTAATGTACAAAGCTCTAAGAGTTTGGTTAATTGTCAAACTACTGGGGTTCAGATCCATTCTTCGTGACCTGATATTCACCTTCTGGCCTTGCAAGACTGAAGGATGGCCCCACACTATAGTGAACCAATTGAGTCATTGCCATAGGGAGCAGTGTGGGTTATCAGCTAGGCTATCTCAGGTCACATCCAATTTTATTGGCCAGTTTTATTGGCTTTAAATTCAATTGGCACTGATTACACTGCTGACTCATGTTCTTTATAGACAATGAGGAAAATAAAGAGGTTTATAGACAACCGTTAACAATCTAGGATTAAGCCGTTGATCTGAGCCTCACAAATTAGAACTTGTGACGTTTGAAGGTAACTGGTGTCCCTCTCTGGTGGCCATGATGTAAACACACGTCTGGAGTAGTCAACCACTAGGTCCTGTTCCACACGGACAGAGTCAGTCTGTGAGAGGGGGAAAATAAAACAAACAAAAACTGTGCACCCGGTGAGTGAAACACAGATAAGAGATCGGGGGTGAAGGCTCTGCCCACATTCCCCATATTCCTGCAACCCAGTTACTTGTCCTAGTCATCTTTGATTATGTGAGACAAATTGCAAAAATCATCCTAATTGATGAAAGTCCTATTGTTTAATATGGAATGTGCTTTGTTATGTTTATGGGGGGAACTCCCATAGATGTTCCCACAGATGGGAAGGGATGCTGAAAAGTGGTGTCAGGTGTGCAGGAGCCTAATGAACACCAATGTTCATCAGTGTTTACCCCTTTGTAAACCACCTTGACCTCAACACTTCCTCCTAATCGATACGGATGTGCATCACAGTGTCAATACAAATGTGATATTTTTCAAGGCAGATGAATTGTTCTTTCCATATTAGTGCCTCAGTTATTCAGAGAGGCCATGGGTTGGGTGGGGACAACTCTTAAAATGCAGGAACTTTCTCACTACAATGATTTGACTTGAGAAGGATTTCTTTCTTTCTTTCTTTCTTTTTTTTTTTTTAAGATTTTATTAATTTATTTATTAGAGAGAGCAGGAGAAGATGCACACAAGCAGGGGGAGTGGCAGGCAGAGGGAGAAGCAGAACTGGATCCTAGGACCCTGGGATCATGACTTGAGCCAAAGGCAGATGCTTAACTATCTGAGCCACCCAGGTGTCCCTAGAGAATGATTTCCATGGAGTTGAACCTTATGCCTCAAGATATATCAAAGTTAGTTAGAGAAAGACAAGACAAATGCTCACTTCTTCAAAGAAAACAATAAAATAGTCATCAGTAATTATTTTTGGCAATGAATACTAAAGCAATGGTTATGCTTCTCTGGATTTAAGTTAGGAACTTATTCAAATGTTTTGCACACGCTTTCTATGAAAAAGAGTGAGATCATAATTAACAGATGAGATTCAGGTAACCATTTAAAAAAATGATAATAAAAGCCTGAGTAGCTGGGGCACCTTGGTGGCTCAGTTGGTTGAGTGTCGCTGACTTGATTGCAGCTCAGGTCTTGATCCCAGGGTCATGGGATCCCGCCCTGTATCGGGCTCTGTGCTGAGCATGCAGTCTGTTTAAGATTGTTTCCCTCTCCCTCTGTGCCTCCCCAACCACATTTCTCAAAGAAGAAAAAAAAAAAGCTTGACTAGCTCTCAAGATTCTTTTAGCTTGAATGTAAACTTGAATTTCCACTATTTTAGGTGATCAGAAATACATACTTTGATGTGGTAGATATGTTGAACAAGTTATAGTTGTGGTTAAACAGTGAGTTTTGCAATAAAAAAAAAATATCTGTGTTGTTCCCCAAATCTAGACATTTCAACAAGGAAGGGAGAAGAAAGTGCATTTTTATTTATATATTCACATTTTCTGTTAATAGGCAACTGAAGAGATGTTCTCCACTATCTTGTTGGTCTCATGTACATTTGCCTAATACAGGAAGCCCCGTGGGCATAGGCCCCATTCCCAAGGAGCCAGAGTGCTCACTGTAAAGACAAAACATGCTTGGCAGGTACAAACAATACCTACTTTTTAAGCTTCAATTTAAATTATAATATATATTTGAAGTAAAATAAATGCAATCAGATCATGTAAAAAATGAGGACAACATGGGAAAAAAATGAGTATGTACATATATGGAAGGGTGCTGGGGGAAGCTGAGTTCAGAGGTAAAGCAAGCAGTCTGTAGGAAGGCAGCCTTGAACCTGGTTTTAAAAGAAATGATAGTCAGTGGGTGGGCAGGGGGTGTGGAAGGCATGAGTATATATAAAATAGATTATATGAGTGAAGAAGCTTGTTTTTACAGGCATGACTATGAAGGGGTAGAGGCTGGGGGCTTTGGAGCAACAGCTGGGTTTGCATTTTTAGCTTTGCTGGTTCTAGCAGTCTGACTGGGAAAATTGTTCCACATCTCTCTGTGCTGTTTTCTTATTTGTTTAATGAAAAGAGTAATAGAGCAACCATATGGTTTAGGAGAAGATATGATTGATATCATTCATTCATTCCACAAGTATGTTTTGGGCTCCTACTACATGTCAGGAAATGCTCCTTTTTTTAAAAAAAAAAAAAAAAAGATCTTATTTATTGATTTGAGAGAGAGAGAAAGAAAGCACAAAGGGAGAGTGAGTGGGAGAAGTAGACTCCCCGCTGAGCAGAGAGCCCAATGTAGGACTCCATCCCAGGACCCTGCAATCATGGCCTGAGCCAAAGGCAGAAGCTTAACTGACTGAGCCACCCAGGTGCCCTCTCAGGAAATGTTCTAGATGTCGGAGGGAATGCACGTAAGCCAGACAGATAAACCTTTGTCATAACAGTGCTTCTGTCCCAGTGGAATTAGGTGGTCATCAAATAAATGCAAAAATAGCATTTCAGACAGAGATACGTGCCCTACAGAAGATTAAGTAGAGCCATATGATCGAGAATGAGGGGCTAGCAGCTTTCAGGTTAGGGATGGTCTTTCTCGAATCTGAAGGTCCTAGGGAAGCCAGCCATGAGAAAATGAAGAGGAGCAGCCCTGGCAGGCAGAGCAGCTAGTGTGAAGGTCCTGGGGCAGGATTCAGCTTTATTGTGTTTGAGGAGCAGAAACAAGGTTTGCAGGTGGAGGATATTGGGCAAGGGGTAAAGGGATAGCAGATGGAATCAGACCATGTAGGGCTTTGATATCAAGGATAGGAGATGTGTTTTCTCTTAAGTGCAAGGAAAAGCCCCTGGAGAATTTTAAACTGGTGAATGACATGATTTTTTAATGGATGTCAAGTGCTCACCACTGGTCCTGGCACAGGACACACATTTAGTAGAAGTTAACTGCTGTTAGCACTTCATTTAATCCTCACACCAGCCCAGTGTGATGGTTACCACGAAAGGAAATCACTCCAAATCTGATCTGGGGCAGAACTTTGTGGGCTGATGTGATTTTTAGCCCCTTTGGGAAGGCTCCAGCCTTCCTGATAAAGTGCTGGTGTTTTTTTTCTGATGGAGTTTAATGTGATTTAGAGTCCTCCTGGGAAGTTAGATTGACTCCATTCTGCGAACTCTTGTTCTTTAGATACATGCAGTAGCTTTTAACCAGATATTCAAAGGTACAATGCTCTTTTAAGCCTGATGCTATTCTAATAATCTGTAAACCACACATTCATCTTTTAAACCTCCAGTCAAGTAATGTTTATTAAATCACATTTGTTTTCCTCTGCAAAGAAAACCTTTGAACTAGTGTTCTTGAAGTATTTTCCCTTGCCGACAATTTGAAATAAAATGTGGATAAATGTTCACACTCAATTTACCTAAGATGTGGGTTTGAAGGTATCATCAATACCACCATTCTATAGACAAGGAATCTGAGGTTTATAAATGTCACGTGACTAGCCTGTGCAGGTAGGCATTCCACTGTTTCCTCCCAGGAAGACCAAACTTAACCCAGTGTTCTAAGAAGCAACAAAATGAATCTGAATCCAAAGGAAAGCATGATCCCTGGTTACCATAGTCCGTCTGTCTCCCTCCCTTCCTCCCTCTTCCTTCCTCCCTCCCCTTTTTTTTCCCTTCCTTCCTTTTTCTTTCTAAAGATTTTATTTACTTTAGAGAGAGAGAGAGCGAGAAAGAGTGAGAGAGGATGAGCAGGGGGAGGGGCAAAGGGAGAGGGAGAAAGAATCTCAAGCAGACTCTGCACAGAGTGTAGGAGTCCCATGTGGGGCTTGATCTCATGACCCCAGGATCATGGCCTGAGCTGAAACCAAGAGTTGCTTGCTCAACTGACTAAGCCACCAGGTGCCCCTTACTCCTTTTTCTTTTACAGAAATCCCGTTATTATCTGTTTAGGTTTATATTGATTTTCAAAGACGAATATTCATTGTGACCTCCTCTCCCCTAGTAGGAAAGTCATATAGAGAGAGTATATACATACATACATACATACATACATACATACATATATGTATGTAGTTCATCTCCACTCTCACTTTGCTTTTTCATTTTTAAGGGTTCTAATTTGTTCCTTCATCCATTGAACCCAGTCTTGACTTGGATGGATCTTTTCTCCAGTTTGATTCAAGAAACCTATTCCTCTGGTCTGGAATGTCACTCACTTGGATTTTCAGCCCGTGGAACCCAGAGCTTTCTTTTCTTTTTTTTTTTTGAAGACATTTTTTTTTTTTAAAGATTTTATTTATTTATTTGACAGAGATCACAAGTAGGGAGAGAGGCAGGCAGAGACAGAGAAGGGGGGAAGCAGGCTCCCTGCTGAGCAGAGAGCCCGATGTGGGGCTCGATTCCAAGGCCCTGGGATCATGACCGGAGCCGAAGGCAGAGGCTTTAACCCACTGAACCACCCAGGCGCCCCACCCAGAGCTTTCATTCATTAGTGTTCTGTGCACAATGCCAGTTGCACAACCCGGTTGTGTGGGTCTGCCAAAATGAAGTAAATTACACATTAGCTCTTGTGAGAAGAAACCTGAATGAGATCACTGAAGGGTGCTAAAACACTCTGGGTTATTTGGACCGACTGGGGGATGGGGTGGTCCCTACTTGTAACTGCCCAGTATTATTTTCTTCGACCAAATCGGTTCCATAGGTATATTGGGGCCAGTTCAGACAACAAGCTTGTGTTAAATTTTCAGGAAATTTGTGAAGCAGTTGATGCCAAGTTGGTAGCTTGAAATTGGCCACAGTGGGAATATTTATACCACAGACATTGAAAAATGCCACAAATGAGGGTTCCCCCCAACAAAGCCAGTTTTTTTTTTTTTTTACAAAGCCAGTTTTTAAATACTTACCAGTACATCACTCAAGTGCCCCTCAGGTTCACCCTTGTTTTCTGCCCAGTTACAGACCAAGGAGAGGGCATAAAAAGAGAGCGAGTGGGACAGTTGCCAGGACAGGTTTTTGGCTGGCGTTCATTTTCCTGCCTGCATTTTCCCCCATCACATACTCTGCCAAGAGTTCTGGAGTCAAATGGACCCTGTATTCCTAATAGCAAATGAGGGTCACTATCATCCCGCATCCCCCATCCTGAGCCCAAGGTTGAATCCTGGCTCATCACTACTTGTTCTGTGACTTGAGCTAGAGACACATCTCTAGGGTGTCTCCTCATTGCTGTCATGAAGAGAATACCGCCAACCCCATGGTTTGTGTGTGTTGGTGGGGGTGGCTTGTGAAGGGCCCCCTTGAACGGCCTTGCTTAGAACATGGTGCATTGTAAGCTTTCAATAAATGATAGCTCTGATTGAAATTCTAAGGGAAGCTCTAATTGAAATTCTCTGCGTATTCACAGACACTCTGAGGAAAGTGCAAGTGCCCAGAGGCCCTGGTCTGAGGCTCTGGGACCAGCCTGTCTTGCACTATTTCTCCCACAAGGTGGCGGTCTTTGTCTGAGCTCTTTGTGGCTGGGAGCCCAGGCACGCCTGCGATTCCCTCGGAGTCCAAGCCACACCAGCTGTGTTCTTTCTCCCTTTCATGCAGCTCCGGCCTCCGTACCTTCAGTGCTTTGAGCTTGACATTTCCAGCTACAAAGAAGTGGGGAGAAAGAAGCCTTTCTTGAAATATGTTGATCTGGCCTGAGTGGCTTTTCCTTGCTGTGCAGGAGTATTGTAAAATCCTTTTACTTCCTGCAAGGATATTTTTAACAACCTCCAAGCTGAAGTCTTGGAGGGTGTTTCTGTTGTTCTGTCTGTCCTGGTTTCTTTTTTCTCATTCTCCAGTTGTGAAAGCAACATGATAGAATACAGTCCATGTGGGGCAGGAATCAGACCGACCTCGATGTGACCTAGGACTTTGCTACTGACAGAATGAACTGGGGCTGCTCGTTTGAATTTCTAGCGCCCAGCTTCCTAATCCATAAAATGGCGGCATCTCCCTTTCACTGTCTCTCATCTACCCTCTATCTTGAGTTAGTCCTGTACTTCACAACCTGGCCACACATTAGATTCACCTAGGGAGCTTTTCAAAAATTGTCGATTCCTTGGCTCCACTCCAGAGGACTGGTTCAGTTGGACTAGGTTTCAAACACAGCATCAGTTTGTCTGAGAAACTCCCTGGGTGGTTCTGTGAGTTGCGAGGGTTAAAAACTGCTGAGATCCTCTTATTAAGCCTCTCTAAGCCTCAGCTGGCTCATATGCTCATAACCTGAAAATCCGTGGACCTCAACAGCTCACAGAAATACAACATGGTTCCCTTTGCTAACAGTCCTCCTACCTGCAGTCCTCCTGCTCAGATGCGCAGGCAGTGCCGTCTCTTCCCCTGTCCACCCCTTGTCTTTAGGGGCCTTTCATGAGATGCCCAAGAATCCCCACTGGGGTTCCACTGAGGGAGAAGAACAATAATGCAGGAAACAAAGGCAGAAGAGAAATTACTAAACTTCCCTACACCTATAGCTCATTGACAAGTCCTTGAAACAGGCAGAGTGACCTTCTTCTAGGGACTCAGCTAATATTTTGCTAAGGGCAACAGGTAATCTTAGCCCAATCCCCAGAATCCTGTAAGTCTACTTTAACATGTAAAAATTGCTTTGGAAAGATGCCCTTCAACGGATGGACAAATGGATAAGGAAGATGTGGTCCCTATACACTATGGAGTATTATGCCTCCATCAGAAAGGATGAATACCCAACTTTTGTAGCAACATGGACAGGACTGGAAGAGATTATGCTGAGTGAAATAAGTCAAACAGAGAGAGTCAATTATCATATAGTTTCACTTATTTGTGGGGCATAATAAATAACACGGAGTACATGGGGAGATGGATAGGAGAAGGGAGTTGAGGGAAATTGGAGGGGGAGATGAACCATGAGAGACTATGGACTCTGAAAAACAATCTGAGCGTTTTGAAGGGGCAGGGGGTGGGAGGTTGGGGGAGCCAGGTGGTGGGTATGGGGAGGGCACGGATTGCATGGAGCACTGGGTGTGGTGCAAAAACAATGAATTCTGTTACACTGAAAAGAAATAAATTAAAAAAAAAAAAAGGAAAAAAAAATTGCTTTTGAAATTTCCTTTATCTCTATCCCCTAAGATACATGTTGGCCATCATCCTCCAAGCATGACCAAGCATCTGAAGGGTCTCATAACTAGGGTTTTATTAGACATTAATAAATGACTTTCCCAACAATAAGTAGCCCCCTCAAGGTCCTGGAAACCTTGCTTCCAAAATTCCTTACAGACTTAGGCTACCCTAACCCCCTTCCAACTTGAAAGCATATAATGGGCCACTTCTCATGACCCTAGTGCAGCTCTTTCTGCCCACTGGTCCTGTCTCTGTTCGTTCGTTCTTTTTTTTTTTTTTTTTTTTTTTTTTTTATTAGCATACATTATTAGCCCCAGGGGTACAGGTTTGTGAATCGCCAGGTTTACACACTGTCTCTATTCTTTAATAAAACCACCTTTTTGCATCAAAGATGTCTTGAATTCTTTCTTGTTCATTGGCTTTGAACCCTAATATCTTTTCCTATATCAAACGATACCTGGCAACCTTGTCGCCATGCTGAAGCTGGGCTGTCCCTGTAGTCAGCAGAAATGGTCCCTCAGAACAATGCACGATAGTCCTTCTCTGGGTTACCTTTGACTAGGAATACTCCTCTCTGATTGGCTTGGGTTGCAGGTCCATGGCCCATCAGATGTCAGCTCTTCCGCTTCACCATGGAGCAACCATATTTCCTAAGTCACAGCCTGGTACCCGGAGAGCAGTGTTGTGAGTTACAGCATCCACTCATGACTCAGAACCATCACTGTGCTCCAACAACACATGCTTGGGGTGCTCATCCATACTCCTATCCCTTGATAAATTTCCTCTTGGAGATCCTTCTTTTTCTTCCCATTATCTGGCCTTATATGTGTCCACCCTTGTCCATTGGATGTGTTCTAATACATGTAATTAGTAGGTAAACACCAAACCCTCTTCTCCCAGAAGGCTTCTTGGCCCACTATGTAGATTCTTACAGATTTAAAAATGTTAAAAAAGAAAGAAAGAAGGAAAGAATCAAATTTTTAAGAAAATATATGAGAGAAGATCCATTATCACTCCACTTATCAGCTTCTCTCTTCTAAACACAAGCTTTTCCCAAGCACCCTCTCCACTAAAACAGCCCCTTTTCCCAAAATCTGTGGGTAGGAATGAACTTACTTTGTATATGTGTAACCCAGAGGGATTTCTGAAATGGGGATTTCCAAGACAAAGGACCACTTGCCCCAAAAGTAGGATCAAGTTTTTCACGTGAGAAACCACACAAAATACTCTCTTCTGGGCAACCTGGTCCACATAAATGAAGTTGATATAACGGCAACCTCGCAGGGCAGTTGAGAATAATAAACAAGACATGGAATGAGCACCTTGTAATGCCTTATTATTATGTCTGTTACTAATTCGTTATTCTAATCATCATCTAATCGGAGTTGCCCCTCCGGACAGCGAATACCCCACAACTGAGTCATCTTCTCTCCTCTTACACACACACACACACACACACACACACACCACCCCCGTGCAGTTGTCAGTGTAGTGGTCCTGACACCTAACCAATACAGGATCACCATTGGGAGGCGTCACATTAGGTAGAGTGATGGGGCTCTTCACTGAAAGGCAGGCTATGGGCCCTGTGTTATTTACTCTCTTTCTCTTGCTCTGGAAAATGATTGCTTACATTGAGCTAAAATCGGGTGGACAGAAAAAGACGGTTCAAGTTTCATTGTTTATGATCCCACCTCCAGACTTCAGACGAGGAAGACTCCATCACCAGCAGGGTGGGCTGGGCTGCTGGTGTGTGGAACAGCACGGTGGGTGGGGAGATCTGCAGAGGCTGGTGTGCTCTCCAGGTGAAACGATACTGGATGCCCTGGGAGAGAAAGATCCCGAGAACGGGATGCCAGAGGGGCATGGCTGGAGAGAGATAGAGTGAGGAGAAAAGGGAAGAGTTGAGGAAAGAGACCAAGATGTGGAAGCTGTCTCAAATTATTCTTCGATCTTTGTGGAGTAGGATTTGGGTTTGCTGGTGGGTGCGTTTCTAGATGCTTCAATGTTCGTTAGGGGAGAACGGGGGCCCAAATGGTCCAGGTGCATTTGAATTGTGTCTATTTCCCTAAAGCTCTCATGCATTGGTTGTATATTCTCGGTGCAAAGAGCGTTCAGAACAGTAGCACCTTGGCCATCGTCATCCAAACCCACTGTTCTACCTTCCTTCCTGGCCCAGATTGCCTCTTCTCACGCTTCAATTGTTGTCCAGACCAGAGGTGTGGAGGAAGCCAGAGGAGGAGGGAGACCGTGGGCTATCTCCTTGGCACAGTGTGGAAGCTTTTGCAAGGCACAAGGGTAATTCACGTATCTCAAGATGTATGTCAGAGGTCTCAGGCTCAAGATCTTTCCTGCAATCACTTCCACGTTCAATCTTTGCTCATCAGCTCTCTTCCCTGTGCCTCTGTTTCCTCCTCAAGGACAGTGTCCCCAGTACCCCTCTTTGCACTTTATGTGATCTACAAGGAGCAGCCAAGGGTTCGGGATGGGGTGGCAGCAGTGTGGATGCTGAAGAATTGGTTTCCTGGCCATCCTACTCTTTGATCAGAGTCACTATGCTGTGGACTGGGTAGGCTGGGTTTCCTTAAAATCCCCTAGGACACTAAATTTCTTTCTTTATTTTTTTTTAAACTTCTAATTTTTCTTTAATTATTTTTTTGTGAGTTCTATGCCCAATGTGGGTCTTGAACTCACAAACCCGAGATCCAGAGTCACTGCTGTACCAACTGAGCCAGCCAGGTGCCCCTAGAAATGGGCACTTCAGAAAAAAGTTATTTTATTTATTTTTAGTAATCTCTTTATCCGATGTGGGGCTTGAACTCATGACCCTGAGTTCAAGAGTCAAATGCTCTACTGACTGAGGCAGCCAGGTGCTTGTACCACTGAATTTCTGCTACTACTGAAAAAAAAAAAAAAAAAAAAGGCTAGAATTCAACAACCTTTAGCAATATTTTGTCATCATGTTAATGGTACATGTCCCACTAGGGGGTTGCATTGTTGATTTTACATGTTAGATGGGTGAACGTTTTTTTTTTTTTTTTTTTTTTTCTTTTTTGAAATACACTTGACCTATAGCCTTACATGAATTTCAGGTGACAACATAATGATTGGACATCATATATATGACAAGATGATCACCACAATAAATCTAGTTACCATCCATCACTACAATAGTTACAATTTTTCTTTCTTGTGATGAGAGCTTTTAAAGATCTATTTTCTCAGCAGTTTTCAAATCTATAGTATAGTATCAACTATAGTCACTATGCTGTACATTATATCCCCTGGACTTATTTATTTTATAACTTATTTTCTCCCATCCTTCATACTCTGCTTCTAGTAACCACCAATATAATCTCTGTATCTATGGGTTTAGTGTTTTTAGATACCACATGTAAGTATTCATTCTTTGTCTGACTTATTTCACTTAGCATACTGTCTTGAAGATTCATCCATATTATCACAATTGGCAGGATTTTATTCTTTTTCATGATGAATAATATTCTATTTTACATACAGACCACATTTTCTCTATTCCTTCAGCCATCAGTGGACACTTGGGTTATTTCCATGTCTTGGCTCTTATAAGTAATAATGTAATGAATGTGAGGGGGCAGATATTTTGTTGAAATAGGGTTTTGTTTCCTAAATGCCCAGAAGAGGAATTGCTGGATAATATTATAGTTCTATATTTAATTTTTTCATTTCTTTTTTTATTGAGGTATCCTTAACATACATGTTATATGAGTTTCAGTTGTACAATATAATGATTCAATAATTCAGTATGTTGCTTAGTGCTTATGATAAGTGTACTCTTACTATTTTTAATTTTTTGAGGAAGCCTTCATACTTTTTCCACAATGGCTGTACCAATTTACATTCCCACCAACAGTGCATAAGGGTTCCTTTCCTCCACATCCTCGCCAACACTTGTTGTTTCTGGTGTTTTCAATTTAGTCATTCTGACAGGTGTGAGGTGATACCTCATCATGATTTTGGGTGAACATTTTTAACTTTCATAAGTACCATATTTATTTTAATATCTGTAAGGAAAACTATAGCTAGCACATCAAGTGTATAATTTCACTGATCTGCTTCCTAGGATGAGGGTCAATACAGTCAAGTAAATGGACTTATTTAAAGGAAGAGAATAAGAAAATAATAGTAAAGATGGCATAGGAAGGCAGCTATGCTCACCACTATATCCCCAACAAAGAGCTCTGTTTTGTCCGAGGCCAGCTCTGTGTTCCCATCTCTGATCTCTGATTGAGATACATGGAATGGCAGGAAAGCAAGAAAAATCGGCAGGGCTCTGCAGAGATTGTGAAGCTGACCTTCAGTTGGGATTAGCCAAGGCGCTCTGTGCTCCATTGACAGAATACCTCATGTGCTCATGTTTGAAAAAGCAAATCTGCAGAATTAGCAGCCAATAAATGATGACTGTGGTAGACTGGCGATTCTTTGTTGCTCCTTTGTAACCATCAGGGCTCACTTATTTTTATTTACTTCTTGGCATGAAATCATTTCCTA
This sequence comes from Neogale vison, assembly GCF_020171115.1. NCBI lineage: Eukaryota > Metazoa > Chordata > Mammalia > Carnivora > Mustelidae > Neogale > Neogale vison. Next base: position 59,007,151 of record NC_058101.1, on the reverse strand, counting down.
TGTTTTCTTTTTAACTCACTCTTAATGGCATCATGCATGTCTATTTTCCTTGTTCTCGATTCTGAATGATTCATCCATAATTGTCTGTTGTCTCATGTTAGGCATGCATTGGTTTTCCATAGTTGATGAAGTGTGGCATGCCATGGTGGACAGACCTTGGGCGTTGGGACAGACTGACCTGGATTTATACCTGCCTTAGCCACCTGTGATCTGTGAATTGGTGCTTCTGACTTCAGTAAGACTGAACATCATTTTCTTTGACTACTCAACAAGAATTATGCTTCTCTCACAAGATTTTTGTGAAGATTTAAGAGGTACCATCTCTCTATATATAACCCTGGGCTGAGTTGGTTGAGCTTTAGATGCTAAATAAATATCAGTTCTTTTATCGTTTTTCACAACCTCGACAAATCTTTGTACCAGACGCTACAGACAAGGCAAAGATTAATATAACCTGGGTCAGGATGGTGCATAGGTTTTATTTCATGTGCCAGCCCTCATGGAATGTGCAGCTTCAGGGAGCACCTCGTGGAGATTGTGTTAGGGGTCAGCAAGGAAGAGGAGCACCACCAATTACCCTATCCTCAGGTGTGGGAATGGACAGTGGGGGATGAGCCCATCCCACGTTTGCCATCACAGACACAAACCCTGCTTTGGGGAAGTCAAAGTGAAGGGACTGTGAAATTCCTGGAGAAGGAATGAAGAGCTATTGAACACAATAGTTGGTAAGTATTAGGTGCTTTTTCACGTGTTATGTGTAGAATCCTCTCTGCAGACTGGAGACAACTGAGTTATTATGCTCATTCTGTAAATGAGGAAATTGATGCTCAGACAGGCTAAGTAGATTTCTCAAGTTCTCATAAGGTAGGAAGTGGTGGAAATGAGACTTGAATCCAGAACTCTGATTCCGAAGGCCTTTTATTTGCAGTTACTAATTTGTTAAACTGGGGTGTTTAAATAAAGTCCTCAAAAAAAAAAAAAAACAAAACTGAGGGGCACCTGGGTGGCTCAGTGGGTTAAGCTTCTGCCTTTGGCTCAGGTCATGATCTCAGGGTCCTGGGATTGAGCCCCACATCAGGCTCTCTGCTCAGCGGGGAGCCTGTCTCTCTCTCTCTACCTGCCTCTCTGCCTACTTGTGGTCTTTTTCTGTCAAATAAATAAATAAAATCTTTAAAAAAAAACAGGTAAAATTAAGAACTTCAAGGTTTGTCAAAGTGCACTAATTTTAAGTGTTCAGCTTGTGGACTTTTCAAATATAGGGTAATTTGAATACACCTGTATAACTATCAGTGAGATTAAGATACAGAACTTTGTCACCTTTCTAGAAAGTTCCTTCGTGTGCTTTCTCAGTCAGTAACCTCTTCACCTAGAGATAACCACTGTTCTGACACTTAGCCTCAATGATTAATTTTCACTGTTCTTTAACTTCACAAGAATGGCATTTTTTAGTAATTTTGCTTTTGAGTCTTCCTTCTTTGTTCAACATAATGTCTGTGAGATTTATCATGTCATATTAGTACTTTGTCTTTTTTATCCATTGTTATGAATACATCACAAGTTATTTATCTAATCTCTTCTTGGGGGACATTTGGGTTATTTGCTGTTTTTCCTTATTGTGAGTAAAGCTGCTGTCAACATTCTTGTAGTATCTTTGGGTGAATATATACTCTTATTCTTTTCAGTCTATACCTGCTAGTGGAATTACTAGACCACATGTTTGGTGATTATTTAACTTCAGTAGATATGGCCTATGGCCAGGCTAGGGCTGGTCCAGAGGTACTTGTGAGGCCACACTCCAAAGAGCAAGTGAGAAAGCCAACAACTAGAAACTGATCTTAGGGTGTAGAGTCAGGGAGTCCTTCAGAGACTCTGTCTTTTATTATAATAAAATTATTATTATTATTATTAATAGTAATAAAGAGGAAGGTCTCCTGCCGTTTCTGGACCGGATGAAGCTCAGCTAAGGGTGTGAGAGCACCAGTGGGATCTCCCTCAGCCACAGGCCAAAACATGGCCCTTTGGCAACTTTGCGGTCTCTGCAGAGGTGGTCATAACTTTCGTGTGGCACCTTCAACATGGAAACCAGAGGCTGCAGCACAGACAGTCTCTGAAGGACTCCCTGACTCTACACCCTAAGATCAGTTTCTAGTTGTTGGCTTTCTCACTTGCTCTTTGGAGTGTGACCTCACAAGCACCTCTGGACCAGCCCTAGCCTGGCCATAGCAGCAGACTTCTCTGCTCCCTGGTGGGCAGAGCCACACCTTCTCCAAAGATGTCTGGATCCCTCCCAGCCTGGTTCTTCCATGGGTGCTCATCTGAAGCCACAGGGTGCCTTACAGAGTCTCTTGGTATCTTAAGGTTCCTCTAGCACAGTTAATGGTTCTTTGTACTCAGCTTGCTTTGTGTGGGTTACTGTGTATTTTCTGTCTCCTGGTTGGACCCAGATTGTCATAGGGGGTGATCCCAGGAAAAATACAAGAGAGTGGAGAAGGAAAAAGCCAACACAGAACGTGTCAATGAGTGGCTCACTACTGTGAACATTTGGGGCTCATTTGCACTTGTGTCCCCCGAGAGTCTGGGTACAACACCGTTCAGCATCACTCCAGCAAGAGGGAAGGAGGCTGACTATTTATGGTATGTATCTACCAGTTTTCATCCCGCATTGCTCTATGGGGAACTTCTTGTCCTGGCACATCTGTCCTGCCTTGCATGCCTGGACTGTACAGAGCGTACTTCTGTAGCCATAAAAGCCCTTGGGTAGAGAGAAGCAGTTCCTTGATGGTAAGATATCTGTGTGCTCGCACTGAAGCTGTGGGGGACTGCTAGGGTGGACCCCGGAAACGTGAGTGGCATTGACGCATTGACTAGTTGCAATACTGACGTATTGCAGTATGTTGGCTGACAAAAGGAAATTGGTCAGCTGGATGCTAACCAATGGTGCAAACTGCTTTGAGGGTGAATTTTCTGGAAAAGCCAGTTGTAGAGGATCGAACATTTTTCTGACTGGTATAATTTAATTGTACGGTCAGTGTTTGTTATAGATAACTGGATTTTTCTTTGACCTTGACAATCTCACTGACTTGCTGTCTGCACTGGAAGCACCATTTTCTAACTGTTTCAAATACGCCAAACCTGGCTCCCACTGCCACGCTTGGGAGGTGCTGACGGCTGTGGTAACCAACCAGCAAAAAGGCAGCGGTGTTTGTATTTCCGTTTTGCCCTTTACGAGAACATTTCAGCTGAAGCGAAAGGCTTTTTTCTTCACCCTGGGTTTTTAATAGAAATCTCAGTGGCATGAAGCTGTTTTAGTTCTGAGCGCCAGCTTGTAAAGTTCATTGGTGACAAAGCTCTGTTCTGGCACAGAACACGGTGGGTACCACGGCAGAGATGCTAATTCACAGGAGGACCGGAACAAAAATCTAAGCAGGAGACAAGTTTATTACAAAGGGTCATGGACAGTGCTTGTCTGTGGGTCATGTGGGCTGAAGGTCATATCTATGCTAAAAATTTTAAATCATTCACATTTTGCAATTAAGTCAACCAATGTATATGGTTTCCCAACTGGCAGTGTTTTTGTTTTTTTTTTTTTTTTCCTTCTGTATTTAAGATGCTCGGTGAAGAAAGAATGAGGAAGCTTACAGTGTTCTGAAATGGAAACATCTCTGAGACATATCAGTGACAAAAACAATATACAGAACAGTGTTGAGTAACTACCTATTGTGTGAGAAAGAAGGGAAAAAGATTATATAGCCGCATATGTTTGTATTTACATAAAAAATCTAATAAAAGCATCTGAAGTATGGGCAAAGAAGGCAGAAACAGGGGTGACACTTTTCAACATATAATTTTTATATTGTTTTGATTTTAAAATCATATTAATGTATTTCCTGTTCAAGAAAAGAAATAATGTCCTGTGAAGAACATAATCATTGGAAAACAGGCCCCTGTTTTTTGATCACTTCTACAACATTTGAAGGTAGCTTCATATGGGAAAATGGCTTCCATAAAATTTAAATTCAAATGCACGTAGTGAATCCTTTGCAAACATTTAGGGCATGAGTGGAAATTTTTTACATCCACACTCATGGAAATTTTTTACATCTATGCTGCTATCTACCTTATTACCAGCAGGGGGAAGTGTTTCTCTGTTTTTCTTTGTGCCTTTGCCTACCTCCCCAACTTCAGATGCAAAACCAACCAAGAATTCTAATTCAAATCTATGCACAAAATGCACCACATTTTCTAGATTCATGGTGTTACTCTCTCATCCCGAAAACCTTTTGGGGACTTGGAGCTTCCAGTAGGCTGCTAATGATTATTCAAAAGCGGCTGATTATTGGGCTTGCTGGTGTAAAGTCTTTTCTTCCCCATTCTTTGCTCCCTTGTCATTCCACTGGGCCCCTATACATCACTTTCCATAATCAGATTGTAGGAGAAACCCTTAAATTATGAAAATTCACAGCACGTGCTCTCTCTCTCTCTCTCTCTGTCTCTCTGTTTTACTTTGCAGATGAGACCCAAGATTTGGGAGGCAAAACAAACAAATAAACAAATATGAAGAGGGCAGATTTTGGACCTCCATGAATGATGCCAAAGTTAAGAAAAGCTAAAAGAGGTAGAGAAGGTATCTCTGGGGAGTGTTCTTCTCTTGCCTGGCTGGCCTTGTACCTGACGGGACTCTGGACATCTTCACAACAGGAGCCATTTTGCAAAGGATGAGATGATAGCTCTGAGAGGATGAGCAACTCACCCAAGTTCATGTTGCTGCAAAATGATAGAATTGGAAGTAGGTGCCAGACTGCATCCAAGGAGGAGACACTGAAGTGTTTTTTCCCTACACCGTGCTAAATACACTAAGGCAGCGCCTCCCCTGTGCTCTTTCCTGCCTCTACCCCTCTAGTCTCTGCCCTGCTCTTCCTCCTCCTCTTGGTGTCTCTGAAGAGAGGAAAGGGAAAAGGACAAACTGCCCAGAGTCTCCTCAGATGTTCAGGGGAAGCTGTTCTTGGTTGTACGCTGGCAGTGATTTCTTTCAAAAAGGCAGCAACATTGAACTGCCCAAGGTCAGAGAGTCCCAGTGCTGTGGACTTGGGGAAGAGCCAGGGAAGGCAGGGTGCTGTTTGTTTGTTTTGTTTTTAAAAATTTTTTTAAGCTGTTGGGGGTCATTTTGTGCTTGTGTGTAAGGGTATGTTTGAGTATTCTGCTTCCCTGTCCTGGCTGCCTGGCAGTACCCGGACGTGAAGGAGATGGTCACAAATGCAGACAGGGACACTTTCCAACACTGTATCATAGTGAACAAAGAACAACAGTGAAGATGTTTTACACAAAGAGAAGGATGTGAGAGTGAACTTGGGTGGCATGGCGTCCAGCCTTTCTGATAAATAACACCAGCACGCCTTGGGGAGAGAACTGTGGCCCATGTCAATGGTGAGTAAGGCCAGGAGAAATCACCTTTTGTGGAAGCATGACTCTAGCCACCTTTCAACACTAGCTATGCTGCCATTTCAACACAGAGGTGCAAGCAGCTGGCTAGCGTCTTCAGGTGGGTGATAGTACCTAAGTAGAATTTTCTGTTTGCTCTATTTTCTTTTAGTTATGATTCTGTTTATGACAAAAGATTATGATTTTCTGATTATGGTAGTGATACGTTGTCCCTTTTAAATACAGGCCTTTAAGCAAAAAAGTCAACTTAAAGGAAAATAATTGAGTAAATAATAGGATAGTTGGTATGGAGATGTGGAAAACCATTGGAAGATGGCGGATGGCATCTTGGATTATGTCGACACCTGTCTTCCATTTCAGATAATTTAGGACTCTAACGCCATCATTTGAGAATCATGCGGAACAGGAATGGTGTCATTGCAGAACAGAAAAGGATGACCTAGTCCAATCTCCCCATTTTAGAGTTGATGAAATGTAGGTTGAGAAGGAGGTGATTGGCCGAAGGTCTTGGAGTTGTGATGACGGGAGTGCGTGTATGTGCATGCGTTTGCGTTCAGCTGCTGGGAGGGGGCTGGAGCTGGGAGAGGAGGTCGAGGAAGTTGCCAAACATAGCTCTGCTGTAAGTAATTCCGGTTGTCTCAGCACCATAGGGGGAAAGAGGGAAGAGGAGGTGGATACAGTCTTTGAACAAAGTGAAAACCTCTAGAGAACAAGAGGGAAAATATCCCGAAAATCCAAGTTCCTTTTGCTTGCTGCAGCAGCAAGTCCAAGAGCTGGCGGGTTTCCCTCAGTCATCTCAGCAGTAGCTTTTTTCTGTGGAATGTGGCGTTAAATAGGATAGGTCAGCATTAAGCTTGAACAAAATGTGATGACTGATTAGGAAATGAATGGTAAGTCATGGATCATGGTGATGCTTATCAACATCCTCCCCCTGCCCCCACCGGAACAAACAAAGCTGCCCTTGCAGGCTCACGAAACTGGACCCAGATGGCCTTGTCCTTGGGACAATGTAGCTCTGGCTGTGACAGTCATCTATGAGGAAATCAGGTGTCACAGGAAGAAGAGACTCAATTGTGCTTCAGCTGTTTCAGGAGGAGTGCTGTGGGGTCTGTGGCCCCCAGCCTCCCCACTTCACTGTGAGGTCTGCCTCCAGTCTTGCTTTCCTGTGTATATAACTGCGAGTCCAGCAGTATGGTGCAGCCCAGGATTAAAGACAGCCTCCCTTGTGGATGGGGCTGGGGAGCCCAGTGCGTGGTCCAGGACAGGAACTTAACATATATATATATATATATTTTTTTTTTTTTTTTTGGAACTTAACATATATTTGTGGAACAGACAACCATGAGGATGGTTAAATCAATCCATAGTCAATCAGTAGGGCTTTGCATGGTGCGTGGCATAGAGCCAGCCTACTGCTCACCCACATTCCTGTGTGGATAGTCCATCTTTCAGTGTCCCTATTTCTTTGTGTCTAAACTTCATATAAGAAACTATGTTCTAGGAGCACCTGGGTGGCTCAGTTGGTTGGGCATCTGCCTTCCACTAAGGTCTTGATCCCAGGGTCCTGAGTTGGGTCCTGCAGGGGCTCCTTGACCAGTGGGAAGCCTGCTTCTCCCTCTGCCCCATTGCCTACTGTGCTCTCTCTCCCTCTCTCTCAAGCCCTCTCTCTGTGTCAAATAAATAAATAAAATCTTAAAAAAAAAAAAAAAAAGGAAAGAAACTGTGTTCTACAAATATGTTGTTGGGATTTGAGAGATGAGTCCTGTGAGTGTGGGGGTTGCCTATTCATTCATTGACTCATTAAATCATTCATTTATCCAACCTACTGATATTTGTTAAGCATTTAGTGCAGAGTCTAGGCTCCTTCTTATAAAGGTTGAGACCCAGTGGGGAAGTCAGGTAACAACCACATAAACGAAATCAGAAGCCAAGATAATGCTTTCAGAATATCATACCTGCTAGAGTAAAATAGCGATTAGATGGAAATAGTAATACTAAGACTATTGATGAAAGCTAACATTTGTGAAACCCCATGCACCATACCTGTTGTAAACATTTACCTGTATAATGTGTTTAATCCGTATCATCACCCTAAAAGAGGTATAATTGTTAACTTCATTTTATAAAGGGAAACTGAGGCACAGAGTTAGAAAGTCATGAGGAAAGGTGGGATATTTCAGACAGCGTGGTCAGGAAACATTTCAGGGGAAGCACACTTAAGCAGGGGCTAGAAGTAAACATTTCTTGTGCCTCTCCCAAATCCATGATTTCCTTTCTAATCACCCCTCTCCATCCCACCAAGGCCATTCATTGTCATCGCAACTGCCTTTTAAGTAGACCAGCTCTCCTTGCAGCCAGAGTGGTGCGAAGGTGTGGGGAGGACAGAGATTGGTCAAATGCATTGGCCCATTTATTGCTCTGTTGACTTTACCAGGGTGTGGCTTATTAGTGGCCTCTCAACTTGAAGGGTACAAGGCTTAGACCTCTGGGATGGCATAGCATGGAGTTATAGCTTGTCCTCTGTACTTGCCCATGGGGAGGCTTGATATACATCTTCTCTTCCCTTAAGCATTCAGTCATGGTCATTTACTGTGGGAATGGGAGCGAAGAGAACACAGTGGTGGGGGGAATACTCAGAATACTCTTATTCACGCACACAATACATTATGTTTCAAGGCCTTTCAGCTGCACATCCCACCTGGGTATCTGGTCCCAAGGACCTTGTGAAGCAGGGATTGTTACACGCATTTAGAAGATCAAAGACAGGGAGGCTGAGAATCTTTAGACGTGCAGCCAAGCCCCCATCCAGCGGCGGAGGCGGGGGGTGGGTGTTGAGGGGTGGGGTGGGGAGTTGGGGGGGATAAAGCCAGTGCTTGAGCTGTGAGAAACGAAAAATCTGTCAGTCCATCTGAACGGGCTGTAGGGATAACATCTTTCTTCACAGTAACAAGAACCATCATTTATTGTTTTCAATGTTTATCCTGTGTTGCATTCTGAACCGGGAGCTTTAAACATGTGAACTCATTCAATCTGGTTGCATATGGCATGGACAGCAATTGGCAGAGCGTCTAGGGTGTAGTAAGAACTTAACATTAACTTCTATGGCTCTCTTTTTGGATAGGTGAAACCTGAGGCCCAGAAAGGTTAAGTGATTTGTCCAAAGTTACCCTATCATTAAATATAGCCATGTGGCTATGAGGTCCAGTTCTTGTCTCTGATGCCCATTGCTGGCCAGCCTGCCTTGGTGTGTGTTGTGGGCAGTGCACAATGAGGTTTTACCTTTTGCAACTTGTCACTGGCAATACTTAGACTTTCTTCAGGTTCATTTAAATTATGCTTGAAAGCCACGAACGCCTTCAGCCTTGCAGACACCATTGGGACAGTAGCCACCTCTGTTGTTCCCTTGAGAACTCATTTTCTCTTTACTCAGGAGATGCTGAGAATCTGGGGTGTTGGACAAGATAGCTAGGCCCTCATTGTGTCTGGAAGATTCGTGTTTCTTGGAGGGGCCGGTAGAATTCCTTCCCTATGAATGCCATTGGATTTGGAATTCAAATTGGGAGGGTTTCCTGTTTTGAATTTTACCAAAGTTGCAAACATAAAGCTGTTTCCTAAGTAGACAATGTCCTGGCACTCCTCATCTTTACTCCAAGCTGCAGCTTTATGTTTACTTTCCCTCATTTCAAACAGAATTTATCTGTGGGGACTTGTGCTCAGCAACACAGAGAAGGCAAGCGGAGGTGGATCTGGACTCTGTTTCCCGGCCTCTGGGATGTGGCAGAGAAAGGGCAGATGATTTCCAGTGGAAGCTTTTATCAAGGAGCCATTTTAGCCAAAGTTTGAAAGACATTTGGATTTTGATCAAAGGAGGAGGAAGGCAAGCCCAGAAAGTCATGTATCCTACATGAGGTTAATATCGGAAATATATAAGAAACTCCAACAACCTAGCAGCTTAAGAAAAACAATACACTTGATTTACAAAATGGACAAGTGGTCCGATAGACATTTTCCCAGACAAGACTTACAAATGGCCAGCATGTATATAAAAAGGTGTGCAACATCACTAGTCATCACGGAAGGGCAATTTAAAACTACAATGACATAGCACCTTCACTGTTAAAACGGTCATTATAAAAAAGACAGAAGGTAATAGATGCTGGCGAGCATATGGAGAAATTGGAACCTGTGTACACTGTTGGTGAGGTGTAAATTAGTAGAGCACCATGGAAAACAGTAGGGAGGTTCGTCAAAAAATTAAGAAGTCGTCTCACTTCTAGGCATATCTATATAAAAGAAACAAAATCAGCATCTCAATGTCTGCATCCCCATATTCATTGCAGTATTGTTTGCAATAGCCAAGATACGGGAACAACCTAGGTGTTTGTTGATGGATGAATCGATAAGGAAAATGCGGTGGATAGCTACAATGAAATATTATTCACTGAAAAACAGAAGGAAATCTTGTCATTTGTGTCAATGTAGATGAACCTGGAGAACGTTATGCTAAGTGAAGTAAGCCAGACACAGAGATGCAAATAGTCCATGACTTCACTGATACGTGGAATTAAAAAATGTTGGACTCATAACAGCAGAGAGTCGAATGGTGGTTTCCAGGTTTTGGGAGGAAAGGGAAACGGGAGATGTTGATCAAAGGGTATAAAGTTTCTGTTATGCAAGATGCATAAGTTCTGGAGATCTATGATGCAGTATCATGACTGTAGTTAACAATAGGGTCTTGAACACATGAAATTTGCTGAGAATAGATCTTAAGTGTTCCCACCACACAAGAAATATGGTAACTATGTGAGGTGATGGCTATATTAATTAGCTCGATTGTGGTAATTGTTTCTTAATGCATACTTACATCAAAACACCACAGTGTACACTTGAAATACATTCAATTTTATTTGTCAAGTTTACCTCAAGAAAGCTGGAAGAAAAAAAAAAAAAAAAGAATACCACAGACTGGGTGGCTTAAACAACAGAAATATATTATCTCACAGGTCTGGGGGCTGGAGGCCCAAGACCGAGTTGTGGGCAGGCTTGGTTCTGGTTTATAGATGCACATCTTGTGCTTTTCTCTGAGTTCAGGCATCTTTGGTGTCTCTCTGTGCCTCTGAATTCCTTTTTTTTTTTTTAAAGATTTTATTTATCTATGTGACAGACAGAGATTACAAGCAGGCAGAGAGGCAGGCAGAGAGAGGGGAGGAAGCAGGCTCCCCGCTGAGCAGAGCACCCGATGCGGGGCTCGATCCCAGGACCCCGAGACCACGACCTGAGCCGAAGGCAGCAGCTTAACCCACTGAGCCACCCAGGCGCCCCTCTGAATTCCTTTTTATAACACCAGTCTGATTGGATCCGAGTCCACCCTAACAGCATCATTTTTACTTAGTCATCCCTTTAAAGGCCCTGTCTCCAGATACACTCACATTCTGGAGTACTGGGGCTTCAGGCTTCAATATGCAAATTTTGGAGGGATGCAATTCAGTCCATTACAGACATCAAACCAAACACTTTACATACTCATTTGTAATATTTATAATAATTTCATTGCTAGTACTATTAATAACTTCATTTTCAGATATAAAATCGGAGGCAAAATAGGTGAGGTATCTTGTTTCTGGTCACGTAGGTGGTAAAGGACAAAGCCAGGATTTATCTACATTCAGGTCTGTTTGATAAGAGACTTCATTCTTTACCACCCAATCTGACCAAATGAAACCATGATGGGTATGTTCGGGTTGTGGCCAAGGGCCTGCTGTGCTTTATTATCAGCTCCTTCCTAAGTAGGTGTGGAAAAACAGCACCAGCAGGGTTTTCAGGATGGTGGAAACACAGACACGGTTTCATTATTTTTTTCTGACGGATATTTCTATCTTGGAAGGGAGTGGCAGTTTTGCCAGCATGGCTGGCTGTGTCCATGGGGCTGCATCATGGAATTGGCATTCTGAGCTTGGGCAGAGATGGAGATGGCTCCTTGAACTGGTTCCATCCCTGGGAATACAGAACAGGTTATCTGTCCTAAAGTCCAGTTGATGGAAGCACAAGGATCTAAAGTGAACAGGAATGGTGTTCTCAGTCGAATCATGTCCTCAAAAAGGTATGTTGACGTCTTAACCCTGGTCTCTGTGAATGGTTTTAATTTGGCAATAGGATCTTTGGAGATGTAATTAATCAGACTGGGTTAGGGTGTCCCTAATTCCAATGATTGGTGTCTTTAGAAGAAGGCTATGTGAAGACAGAGGTTGGAGTGATGCTTCTACATGCCAAGGAACACCAGGGTTTGCTGGCAACTACCGGAAGCCAGGAGAGGGCACAGGGAGGATTGTCCCTCATAGGCTGTGGAAAGAACCAACACGGTAGACCTCTACCCTCCAGAACTATAGGACCATACATTTCTGTCATTTTAAGCTGCCAGGCTTGTGGGACTTTGATAAGGCAGCTCGAGAAAACTCATACAGATAGGAAGGCAAAAATAGTCATGAAAATAATTGCTCTGGGTGATAAGTATGACTTCAAGAGAAGAATGGAGATGCAGACTGTGTCTGGGGACTTAGAGGAAAGAACAGTTTTCAAGGAGTGAATTATGTCTCCAAACCTCCATACAAATGGGCAGATTATGAGAAAAAAAGAAACTAATTACAAAAGGCGGATGTGATATTTAGAGTCACCAAGACTTGGTCTGGAATTCAGTATTAGTGCATGCTAAAATGAAGCCATATACCTATTATGTGAGGAGGGTAATTAGAATTAATAAATCCCACAGAGATATTCAGGGATATCAGGGCACAAGAGGGGAAACAAGCCTACAGAGAAGAAGATGCAGGTACAGATATAGATGTGCAGAAGTGCCATCCTTAAAGGTATAATAAAAGCCCTGTGGGTCTCTGAAGGAAGTGGCCAGATGTCTCTCTTGCCCAGATCACAAAGTGCTCAGAGTTAGGATACTGTAGTCATGGGGGCTCACATCACCTCTCCAGCTAACTGCGGCGAATTTTATCTGTCTGCAAGTGGAAAAGTGCGGCATATTTTTGTTTTGTTTTACTGACAACTTCCCCTCATAGGGGGCAGTGACTAAGGAATTTCAACTCTGGACCTAATTATGAATTGTTAATTGGTTGGTGAAGTGGAAGTGACAGAGCTGTAAGACGAAGCCATATGGGATTTCTCCTTTTGGGTTGACCATGACCTCATAGAGTTTCTGAGCTCTAGTGAAAAGAAAATGTATACACAGTCCAGACTGTACACTAGACTTTGGGAAGAAAAGATTTTACAAATTAGGATATCCTTTTCTTCAGTTCTTATTGGTAGGTGATGCAAAATTCCAGAGGTTTTCTTATCCTTCCTCCCTCCTTCATCCCTTCCTTCTTCCCCCTCTTCTTTCATTTCTTTTAAATGCCATGCACTTCTACACTTTACATGATTCATTAAGGGATATTAAACTTTAGTATTTAGAAACTGAAATTAAGTACTACTGGAGTTTGTGAAAGGCTGAAATTGGTGTTCAGTGAGAAGTCAGACAGCTTCAAATAGTCCCATGAATGGGGACACCTGGGAGGCTCAGTGGGTTAAGTGTCTGCTTTTGGCTCAGGTCATGATCTTGGGGTCCTGGGATCAAGCGCCAAGTAGGGCTCCCTGCTCAGTGGGGAGTCTGCTTGTCTATTTCCCTCTGCACTCGTCCCCTTCCCCCACTTGTGCTATTTCTCTCTCTCAAATGAATACATAAAGTCTTAAATCAAAACAAAAAGCTCCCATGGATGGCTGCATGCAGGCTGACATTCCCACTATATTCTGGAAGGACAATTAGTTATTATGTATCATTGGGGCAGTCTGTTGGTTGTGGTTTTCACATGTGCTATTCATACTTGTTAAATATAAATGGCAGCTTGTTTTGTTTTATCATTATTAATTTAGATTGTTGTACACTATCAGATGAACCTCACAGTGTTTTGTTGGCCCTCTTGGGGGAAATAAAAATATTTACATCACTTGCATTTTTGCAGCTACACTTCTCTAATAACTATGCCTTAAGATGTGTGGCACTGTGGATTCTAACATGAAATAACCTCCTGCATAGAGGTTAAAGCAGGTTAAGGAAGAGGGTGGACATCCTCTCCACCCCTCCCCCAAATTATAGAGTATACATTTAGTGCTAATGCTAGAGTCAGACTGACTAGCTTGAATCATGGTCCCACCTAAATTGTTTTAGTCTCATTTTCTTTACAAAATGAAAAGAAAAGAACCTACCTTAGGATTAAACATCATCATGCACGTACACTATTTCAACAATGCTCAATAAACAGGAACTAGAAGTTACCAGTGTTTGCAGAATGCTTACAGTTTGCTAGGTATCATACAAAGTACTTTATATATATTTACTAATTAATCCTCAGAAAATTCCACAAGGTAGGTATGACTATTATGCATGCCTTTTTAAAAAAAATTCAATTAGCCAACGCAACATAGTACATCATTAGGTTCAGATTTGCATGCCTTTTAGATGAGGAAAAGCCTGAGGCAGAAGACAGCTGGTCAGTAGCAAAATGGGGTTTGAACCCTGGAATCCACACGTATTGCTGGTAACTATCACACTACCTGGGAAGATAACAAGAATCATCCATTTCTTTACCAAATGGGTCATACAGTGAAATCAGAGCCAAGTGAATGGTCTCTATTCATTTGCAAATCACTTCTCTCCTTACCTGCTGTGGCATCTGGATGGGCAGTGTCTTACTCCCAAATTCCCAGCATTTAGCTCAGCTCTTGCTCCATGAGTGGCAGAGTCAAGGCCTTCCCTCATTGACCTTTTCAATCACCATGCTGATGATGCTAACTAAATATTGTTCTGTCGGGAACACCACCTGGACAGAAGTCATCCTAGATTCCACTTTGACCCCAGTGCTCCTCGAGGTGAACATTGTTAAAATTTCGTGAAGTTAAGCCTCCTCCAGATGGACATCATCCTGTTGAACATCTGGAAAATGTCATTTTCTACTACTACTTCTTTTTTTTTTTAATTTATTTTTTATTTATTTTCAGCATAACAGTATTCATTATGTTTGCACCACACCCAGTGCTCCATGCAATCCGTGCCCTCTATAATACCCACCACCTGGTACCCTAACCTCCCACCCCCTGCCCTTCAAAACCCTTAGATTATTTTTCTACTACTATTTCTTAAAATTCATGGAGCTCACTGATGATAGCTTTTTAGTCTTGAAATGAACCTCAGTGATATCCTACAAGAGAGGAAATAGGGATCCAAAGCTGTGATGTTACTGTCTGGAGCTTAGTCAGGATCCCAGGACTCCCCACACTGTCCCATGTACTTTTCAATTTGCATATAGTAGGAGAACCTGGGATATTACAGAACTTACAAGACGGACTTTGCTTATATGTCACATAACATTTGGGCTGAAGCTAAAAAATGCAAATAAATATTCATATATTGCTTTTTTAACTAATAGAAACTGTGGCTTTATAAGTTTATTTTGGGACTTATCTAAGGACATTTATAGAATGCTCATGGGCAACAAAATCATGATACTATCACCGAAGGCACTTGGTGATATCTTAGTGAAAGTTCTGTACAATCGGTCTTTTGTTTTGCCCACCATAAACCAAGTAAGTATTCTGCAAAAGATTAAAAACATCTAAAATATTCAAAAGTGTATTATTTGTGGAAATTTCTAGGCACCCATGAAGCAAACCAATAGTGCTTTGGATAAACTCAACTGACTCCACTAATGGAAAGCTTAGAAAAGAAGGTTTGAGTAAGGTTTGAATCAAGATCCATTAAAATATTACTTTAACAGATGAGCCATTTGTGAAATTGGATTTTCAAACAAATGACTGCACCATATTTTGAAATGAGGGACTTTCAGGTTTACTTGGAAAGGAAGAAATTTGTGAATTTAGGGGAAAGATATTTTCTCAATGACTCTACTGATAGTAGTCAAAGATACCAATGATGATCAATTAATCAATACCAGGCAATTACTAGGTTTATGACCCAGATACACCTGTCACTCCTTCAGGGCTACCTCTGTCCTTTGCACCTAGTTTCAGTATGGAAATAATCTTACTTTTAAAGCGTTTGTAGCCTATAAACTAACTGTAGGTAGGGACACTGCCTGTTTAAATTTTTTTTTTTTTTTTTAAGTGGTAAGACCAATGTCACATATGAAATGAGTGGCAGATCCGGGACTAGAACTAAGATTCTTTGATTCCAAGATCTGTGGAAATAAACAGAAATCAACCAAATGAGGAGCGCAAGGCTGTTTTTGCTGAACCTGATACTGCAAAAGAATCCTTCACCATCACCTCTGTTTCTACAGAGACTCAAAGACAGGCACGGGAGTGGGAAAGCATTTTAGTGGGAAACAAAGAAGGCTTTGGGTAGGTCCTTATTGGAGACCGGAGGCACCAGGAAGATGCAGGGAGGATCCTTCAAAGCTGAGTAACCTGTAAGATTGGGTGGGGCACATATTTGGCTTTCTCTGGTTGGTCTTTCGTTGGAAGTGAGGATGAAAATTAGCAAAGCTGTCAGTTATTAATCAAGCCCTGGCTATTCTGGGCTGATGGTTACAGGATTTGTTTGGCTTTCTGGACTAGTTGCTAGAGATAGTGGTCTCATTTCCCCCAGGTCTAACTTATAAGTAGCAGATTGGATTCCTGAGCTGGTTATTGGGAGTCATGGATTGGTTTCTCGGGCTGGTTGCTGTGGATTATGGATCAGAATTCATATGGGTTTAGGTGAGTTGTTTTTATATTTGGTTGGTCATACGTGTATATATATTTGCACATGATATATATATATGTATATATAATGACGCTAATCTCATCCTTAGAGTACATGTAACCTGTGAGCCTCCATGAGAAGGGGCCATCAGCCTCTTTAACTTTCAATTTTTATTTCCTTCCAGGTGAAGTGAATTATTCCATGTCACATAGGGAGTAAGTGGCAGATCCAGGATTAGGACACAGATCCTCTCAGTTCTGTGGAAATCAACAGAGATCCGGCAGATGAGAAAAGCAAAGGCCACGTATCCTGCACTTTCGACGGCGAGGGAGTCCGCCCGAAAACCTTAGTTGTGGGTGATAGATATATCATTTGTATCCTCAGCCTGTCAGTCAGTCCTCTTCCTTCTAAGTTGGGGTGGCAAAGCTTCGGTAAACAACCAGATAGAAAAAGGACGATCAGCTTTACGCGCCGCAGAGTCTCTGCTGTGATTACTCAACGCTGACATTTCAGCACAAAAGCAACCCTGACAATATGTAAACAAGTGGATTTGGCTGTGCTCCAACAAAACTTTATTTATAAAAACAGGGAGCAGGCTTGATGTGGCCATAGGGCTGCACTTTGCAGACCCCCGTTCCACAGTAAAGAGTGCACAAAACCAACAAATGTGCATTTGACAGCTGCCTCCTGTGTGGTGACTCATTTCCTTCAGTACTGTTTTCACGCTATTGAAGCCGTGATCATTGTGGTCTAGCTTCTGAGTGGTTCCTATTCAAGAAGCATAGTTCAACAACCAAAAAAATTTTTAAAAGTTCCATTATTTTTTCCTTCCTCTCAAAGGATGTTATGTGGTACCCATTTAATAGCTAAAGTGATCGTTCTCATAATATTTTTTTTTGTCCCTTTCCCCCTATAGCCCATACTACCTTTTTAGAACCTCTTATTTATCAAATCCACCCCCCGGCCCCAAAAGAAACAGTCATGCGTAGTGAATCAGCACAGGGAACCATCTTTCTTTGAATACATGACATGTCAGACAAGAGCTGGTAAGAGCAGTGCTGTTAAATTGATATGAATCCTGGCACTGCCACTTACTAGTCTGTGACCTTGGTCTGTCCTTAGCCTGGTCCCCTTACGTTTGCAACATGGCTGCCACAATTCTAGGCATCATGCATCGAGGAGAAAAGTATGTATTCAGAAGAAGCAGAGGTCATTTCCTCTTTGTACCCTCTTAAAAGTGAAGAACCATCTCCCAGAAACTTCCAGGCTGACTCATCCTCATATCCCATGGGCCCAAATGTAACACATACTCATATCTAAGTCCATTTGGGTAAGGGAGTGGGACCTCCGTGACTGGCTTAGATTAGAGTAGATTAGATTAAGCTGGAGTCACCTGCTGAGACGGGGCGTCTGTGGCCTGGTGGAGGAGGGAGGATGAGAAGGGATGAAGCCGAGCTTCCGTGGGAAAGACGAAGGAGAGGGGTCAGTTCTGAGAAGCCAACCACCTGTATCTTCAGCAAGAGGACAGGTGGGGAGAGCCTAGGAGGAGCTCATCTCTAGGTTTTTAAAGTTCCTCAAAGCAGAAACAGTCAAGGATTCCTTTTCGTGGCAGACGGAAGGCTTGGGTTGCTGATGGAGAGCTGACTCCCATCTTCCTCAGACACATCACGTATGAGGCCACTGTGGATAACAACATTGTCAGATGGGCAAAACTGGTCTGCCTGTCTTCTCTCCTGCCCAGTTTGTTGTCGGCTTACACTCTTTCCCCCAGTCTCACCGTCTTGGGACCGAGGATCTTGCATGCTTGGCCATGAACTCACCAGAGGGAACGCTGGTTAGGGAGAGGGCAAGACCTGGGGATGAATCCTGGCTCTGCCACTTAATCGTCTATGACCTTGGGCATGTGGCTTACCAGCAATGAAGATTATTAGTTACCTAATCTGTGATGAGGGAAGATGTCTGCCTTCCTAACTCATGTCATTGCTGTGAGGATTAAATGGAATATTTTACTGCTTATGGGAGACAGGCACTAAATGTATGCATTTTTTTTACTTTGCTAATTAAACCTGTCTACTCATTGTCCCCTGAAAGCATTTCCATGTTTTGTGATTTTCTACCTTCACATGCAGCTCACGCCCTTTCTACCTCTTACTCTTACACTCTGCCCATTTGCAATGCCTTTCCCTCTCTTCTCCACCTCAGATCTTAACTGCTGTCTGAAGACAGGCTTGACTCACATTGCTTGTGAAGCCCCCTGGTCCCTTCCAGACCCGGGTTCCCATTCTCTGAAGGAGCCATCAGGGGCCTATGGCACCACTGGAGAAGCCCTCATGGTGCAGAAGGGTGTCCCAGAAGGTCTGCACTGCCCAGGAGATAAGCAGTCCTCAGGGTCCTCGGAGAAGAGGAAGTAGGAGGCTGTCAGCTCTGGGATTGGGGTTATGCAAAATAATGGAGTAGAAGCCCAGGGCTAGAAAGAGAGAAATGACACTGGGAACTTTTGGCTAGAGTCCTTTTCTTCTGCATGTCACTTTTTTTTAATGGATAAATTATACATGTTATTTGAACATCGGTTTTCTTTTTTTCTTTTCTTTTATTTCTTTTCAGTGTTCCAGAATTCATTGTTTATGTACCACACCCAGTGCTCCACGATATGTGCCCTTCATAATAACCACCACTAGTTTTTTCATCTCCAAATTGCGTTCCATACCCATGTCTTCTTCCCTCCTAGCCTTCATGAAAATGTTAATTCCAGAAAGCCAGCACCTATATTTTATTTTTGATTCACAGTTATATCCAGCTCACAGGTACTATCCGAATCCTAGGAGGAGCAAAATACACTTGTTGTAAATGAAGTGAGTGTAACATAAGGAAACATAGATGTGAACATTTGTAAACTTCACTATGTCACAAGTGGAATGCATTTGACCACTACCTCCAAGAGCTTAACATATACCTCTGAACACTCATGTAGTTTATGTTAGCTGATAGCCACATATCCTGTATGGAGTTTGTAGTCTCCTACGGCAGGAGAATGGGTGTCTTGTGTGAGGCCAACCCCTGTACATCTTGCCTTCAGGTTGCCTAACGTCTAAAAGATAGATATCATGCATGCCTCTGTCTGCTTCCTCTACATTTGGGGAAGACGTTGCTAACTGATAGGGGTACTTCCCCGCTGAGCTTGGACATGGCCTCCACATCCCTGATTAAAACCATTTTTATAGGCGGCTGCTACCAATGGATCAGAATTGATCCAAATTCAACCTAACTCGAGGCCTATTTGCTACCTTGGGCTTAATTCAAGCACTCTCTCTTTTTGCTTGTGTGTTTATTTTCCTGAAGATCTCCATTGATGGAATCTCCAGTCTTCTTTCGTTGATTATCTCTTTGTTTGCTTAGCCATCAGGAAGGTCGTATCCAAATACAATCTCTCCTGCTGTAAAAACAGGGCTGTCCTTATCTTTCAACCCAAGCAAATATCTCAGAGAAATATGATTTGGTTTTGCTCCTAGGAAATAAGAGAAATATCAAAGGGGAAATGAATCAATCCACTGTAGTACGACGACTGAGGAATTTATTATAAGAATGCCCCCGTGCACACAAAGACCATATCTAGAACACCAGATTCCCTGTTCGGTGCACTGCCACGTTTCTGTGATATGCTGTACTTAACCACACTTTTTATTTTTTAAAGCCACTTTACAAACATTTCCTAATTGATTTACTGCCCTGGAACCAGTCTAGAACACAGCAATATGGGTGATTAAAAGACCAGAAGAACTGATTTATGATGAACAATGAAGAATAGAATATGATCTGAACTTGGCCAAACAGAGATCCAGAGGCGGACGGCCCAACCGCCTTTGGTTACCTCGCAGAGCGTGGAGAGACAAATTATTTCACTTGGCAGTTCGAGGCTTCAAAAGAGCAAGTTGATTTTTTTTTTTTTTTAAATGAAGAAAAATTCAGTGAAGCAGATTGATTCTTGAGGCCTATGGGCTGTCCCTGAAAGTGGACTCAAGGTTGCTGCAGGACCAAGGTTGAGAGCAGAGAATGATGTTCTGCCATGTTCAGGAAATAAACATGAATAAACATGCCATGTTCAGGAAATAAACCAAAGTCGTCTTCTACCCCTCTGCTCCCGTCCTTCCCTCTTCCATGGTACATCTGCTTCTAATATATGATTTTGGGAGACTTCACTGTCTAGGAATAAACTGAGAATCTGCAACATTCAACTTGCAAGAATAAGTACAACCTGGTTCACTGTGCAGGAGGCTCCCTGTCAAAGAGATTCTCTATTGATCACAGGCGCCAGATTGGGCATTTTGTTATGATTTGTTCTTCGAGGTTTTTAGAGGCAACTCTTCTCATGTTTGTGAAAATGTAGAGTAATCAAATCAACAAAATAGATCACAGATTCTTTTTTTTTTATTGTGTTATGTTAGTCACTATAAAATACATCATTAGTTTTTGATGCATTGTTCCGAGATTCATTGTTTATGCACCACACCCAGTGCTCCATGCAATACTTGCCCTCCTTCATACCCACCACCAGGCTCACCTAACCCCTCACTCCCCTCCCCTCCAAAATGCTCAGTTTGTCTCTGAGTCCAGAGTCTCTCATGGTTAATCTTCCCCTCTAATTTCCCCCAATTCACTTTTCTTTCCTTCTCCTAATATCCCCCATGTTATTCCTTATGTTCCACAAATAAGTGAAACCATATAATTGATTGTCTCTGCTTGACTTATTTCACTCAGCATAATCTCTTCCAGTCCCATCCATGCTGATGCAAAAGTTCAGTATTCATCCTTTCTGATGGCTGAGTAATATTCCATTATATATATGGACCACATCTTCTTCATCTGTTCATCTGTTGAAGGGCGTCTTGGTTCTTTCCACAGTTTGGCTATTGTGGACATTGCTGCTATGAACATTGGGGTGCATATGACCCTTCTTTTCACTGCATCTGTATCTTTGGGGTAAATACCCAGTAGTGCAATTGCTTATGGATTCTTATGTTTCAAAATGGGTTTTGGTTCAATTTTTTTTTATTATTTAAGAATATACATCTCTCACCGGGTGCATGGGTGGCTCAGTGGGTTAAAGCCTCTGCCTTCGGCTCAGGTCGTGATCCCAGGGTCCTGGGATCGAGCCCCACATCAGTCTCTCTGCTCAGCAGGGAGCCTGTTTCCCCCCTTCCTCTCTGCCTGCCTCTCTGCCTACTTGTGATCTCTGTCTGACAAATAAATAAATAAAATCTTAAAAAAAAAAGAATATACTTCTCTCAACTAAAGATAAATGACATTTCTAACCTCCAAATCATTCGTCAATTTGTAAGTGCATTTACCTAAAAATCATTAAGTGAGTAATTACTATGTATACCTATAATTTAACTAGTTGATAAAGAGGAAATTGTGTGTGTGTTTTGTTTTTGTTTTTTTTGTTTGTTTCTTAGCATCTCTCTTCTCTCTAAGAATAGGAACACATTAGAATAAGGATCCTGAGATGCTCATGCTCAGGCAGAGACTGGTGAACACAACGCCCTGGGGCCAACGCCGTGATCAGGTGGGCTCCTGCTCTGAAGTTTCTGTTGTTAGGTAACATCTGCTCACAGCCTAGTTGGGCGTCTTGTAGACTGATTTTTTTTGTTGTTTTGTTTTTTTAATGAAGCTCTATGCAAATTTGCCTTCTATCCTTGTTTATGCAGCAGCTGCACTGAGCAACCTGTAAGCGTCCTTGTCTTGCCCAAACCTAGAAACAAATAGTATATGCACTGAAGAACAAGGGCTAACAGTTTCTAATTCATTCTCCTTAAGCCTTTGCTAAAAGCAGCAGCCAGGAAGAAGACAAGTTAATGGCTGCCTTCTGGGACTGAAATTAACCCAAGTGCCACCGAGGCTGGTAGGACAATGGAGCCAACCTCTTTGGCCTTCAGAATGAAGTCACCTCATTGGGGGAGAGAGAAAAGGTTAAAAGAAATAGAAGTTATGACCCTTGTCTGTAAAGAGCTAATGCTAAGACTAAAGGGGCAAGGGGTCCCAAACTCTTCCTTATTACTACTATGTGGCTGAATTCTCATCTTTGTAAGGAGCCCTGGAACTCTGGTCAGGGAGGAATTCTGGGGCTTAGGGCTGTGTGGGGAATGGTGCTGCCTGCCCATGGCACATCTGACCCTAGTGGAAGTCAATGATACTGACTCAGACAAAGTTGAACTTGAGAACCATTGGAAAAATGAACACTTTCAAATCCCAAAGCACAGAATCTGCAAAATGGGTTTATTTGATGGAATTGATAGGTTTGAAGGAGGAAGGTTCAGAAGAGAACCTGAAGACCCACAGGAGAAAAGAGAGCCTCTGAAAAGAGCTGTGGTCATGACTGTAAGTGGAGTTTGCTGTGGGGGTAGTGAGGGAGAAGGGCAGGAGACAGGCATGCACACACCTGATTTGGGTGCAAAGGCTCAACACTACCATGTTGGATAGCTCCAGGGAGTCCTATTCATTGTGTTCTAAGGGAATGGTACCCCTATTATTGGGAGGGGTATGCAGAAGCACTGAAAGGATGGTGACAGGGTTATAGGGGTGCAGAGGGAGAGACACGGCTATTCAGAAGTGTTTGGGAAGAATGTTGGAGGAGATAACATCCAAGCTAATTCATGATGATGCAGAACTAACTAAAAGGAGAGAGAGAGACACACACACAAATGTCAGGCAGAGGAAAAAGCAGCTGGGGATGTAAGGACATCTGAGAGAGCAGGTTGTCCTGGGCAAGGCCTGTAGAACAACAGAAGGGAACACTCAGGTGTAGTAGTAGGAGTGGAACAGAGGAGGCAGGGCAGAGGTGAGCTACCCTATGGAGATCATAGTGTGGTTTGGGCTTCGTTTGTTGTCATGGGAAAGCCGTTGCAGAGTGATATAGGAAGCCAGTGGTATAGAGGACAGAGCTGGGTGAAACCAGGGGCAGGGGACCAATTAGGAGGCTGTTGAAATAACCCAGCCAGGCAGCAATGAGGGTCTGGGAAAAAACCATCAGGGACAGGACCTCTGCTCTCTCCTTCAGGCTTTTGCCTGTGTCCGTCTCCTTTCAGCTGAATCAGATTGGGTGTCTGTCACATTTTTGCCATCCAGGCCACTGCTGGCTAGCATGGAAATACCTAGAAATATTTTATTCTTAACTTGCTTGGGCATAGAGGTTGGCAAGTACCTAGAACCACAGAACCTGGCACATCCTTCATCATCTGGCAAAATGACTCTGCCTTACGAAGAACAGCGGCCACATCATGACTCTCTTTGTATTTCTAACAAACAATTCTCCTTTAGTGGGGCTGATGAATTTGAGAAAATTCCGGAGTAGTATGGAAAGGTTATGCGGAACATATAACATATCCCCGCAGGTTGAGAACCAGATAGATTTTAAGTCAGAGACTCTAATCATGTGTGATATTACAGGGAGCGAGACACAAAAAAATATTATGGCAGGTCCCAAGCACAATACCCACCACAATCTTCTGAGTTTACACCTCTCCCACCAGATACCTAATATATAAGATTGCCGTGCAATGCTATAAAAGGACTTACACAGTCTATTCTGAAAAACTGATACTTCAATAAAGAAGATAAGTGGAGAAACCAGGATATAAGAAAACATATAAAAAACCTTTAGCAGGTCAATGAAGCCTGGGGAGATAAAATTCAATAGTTCAGGGACAGAAACAAAATGGAGTTTTCTTTGTTTTAGATAGAGAATACAAGGTGCTGTTTGATGTTATAGCTGTAGTTGGACTAGTCCCTTGAAAGAGTGCAATTTAACAAGCCAGCTAGGAATCTGATACCATCTGCATAAAGGGAACGGATAACTTTTGCCGGCTTTTCCCCATGATGGGAAATGTTCCACCGGCAAGGAACTTTGGAGGACATGGAAAATGTTTTGTCTTGTTTTGGGTGGTGGTTACAAGGGGCTGGGGTACATTTGGCAAAACTCATCGAGCTGAACATTTAATATGGATACATTTTATTGAGATCAGTACACCAATAAAAATAATACAAATAATAAAAAGAAGCTGAAAAGGAGAAGAAATAGTTTGTCACTGTCTCAGTGGCAAATTAACGGCACTGGCTAGTGGGGCAAGTGATACTTGGAGTGCTTAGGACCTTAGGAGGGCAAACCTAGCCCAACCAGACCAACTGCTTGGAAGAGGGCCAAATTCATTTTATGAAGCAAGGGAGCTGAGGTCATCTACAAGCAGTGCATAGGCTGGCTAGACTGCAGGTACTATTATAACTTTGCTTCTCAGGCTATGTACAAAGCTAATTATGTCTCTCTGTGAATTTGGAAGCCAGTGTAGGGATAGCTAATAGGTTTCATTTCCTCTCATCTGTGAATCACACACAGAGTCCTGGGCTAATGAGGACTCCAAGATCTCCTCCATGTCTGAAGAGGAGAATCAGCATTGATGAGTGACGGCTGTTGAGGTGTAGTCGGGTGGATTGAAGATGTGTGTGCCAAATATTTACTAACCACTTCTTGCCTAATTCTTTGAAGGGAGAGTGGGAGCTCCTCATTTCTTAAGGCCGCCAGGAAATTTCTCCAGTTGTAGGAGTGGTGACTATGGTGATGCTGGGAATTTCAGGCACATTGGGTCCGCAGATTAGAGTCCATGTCTTTCAGAAGTTTTGGAAGGTGAAGCTGGCTTGAGAGAGCCAAACAGCAGGACGGAAGCACCAGCCTGAAGGGGCTGGGCAGGAGTTGAATCCAGGTCCATGAAAAGTCAGAGAGAATGGGGGAAGAATAAGTGAGTGTTGACTAGTTTTGGAGATGGCTCTGGTGGTCATATAGCCCCAGGGGTTTTGTGGGAGATGCCACTGTTTCCCACATTGTGCTCCTGAGACCACAGAGCCCCTGATAGTCCTCAGACAAGAGGGAGTTTTGTTCCCAAGTTACCAGTGTGTGGAAGTCTGGAAAGAAAGGACCAGTGAGTGTTTTGGTGGGATGGTATTCATTCGTACCATCTTTAATTTGGACCATCAATAAAAAGCCCTGGATTATTGAATTCTGGCTCCTTCAACCATTTTTTCCTTCTTTGAGGACAGATGTGGTGCCAAGACCTGAGGTCTAGTAGTCAGATATGAGAGAAGGACAGGGAAGGGGGTGAATGCAGAGATTTGTAGGGGTCCAGAAGGGAAATACCCACTTTGGGCACTGTCTCCTGCACTGTTGGCCATCTTATTTCTCCAACAGCTCATCATCTTTTCTAGATCCAGTTTTTTTGTTTTTTGTTTTTTTTCTTAAAGGCAGGCTATAACTACTGTAAAGTGCATGGTGTGTGCTAATCTTTGGTGCTCAGTAGGATGATTTTTACATGCGTATGCAGCCTATAAACACAGTACAAATCAAGTTCCCCACTCCCAGTCTCAATGGGTTTCTTCTATGACTCTTTCTAGTCTGTAACATCCTCTTATGGACTAGTCATAGGGTGACCAATAGTCACAGTTGGCCTGGAGCTGAGGGGTTGCTGGCATGAAAAATTTTCAGTGCTCACATACTTTCTGATGTGAATAATAAACACATTGACTAACTTGCAAAGAATACTTGCCTTTATTGTAGTTTCTTCAAATTCGTAGAAATTAGGTAGGGAATAAATTCCAAGCACATCTATGATCAAATGGGGGTTGGTGATCATTCCATTTACTTAAAATGATTTCAGGTACTGTGTCAGGGACTAGGTAAAGAACTTAACTATTTGATTTTTATGCTAACTCTACGTGGTACCATAATCATACCCCATTTAGTAGTTGAGAAAATTGAGGTGCAGAAACGTTAAATAACTAGTACATGCCCAAGTCAGAATTTGAACCCAGACATCTAGCCCCAGAATCTGCTTTCTCAACTACTTCACTCTTTGCCTCTTGCAGAAATGTAAAATCTTATCAGGTGGGGATTCAGCCTCAAGTCTCCCTAAAGAGAATATTGAAATCTGAGTGGCTTCTGTAAATTCAGAAAATCAGTGCTTTCCCACCTACCCGAAGGTTATGAATGAGCAAAGATTCTAAAGTGGTGTGTACTCATGAGGAATTAAGGAATCTCTTTGGTAATATAATGGTCCAGCCATTCCATGGTTTCTAGCTAAAGTTCTACTATAACTTGTTCCTTGATCTTGATGGCCTCTGATTTTCCATGGAGTTCTCTAAGGTTGAAAAACTATGATTGCCCAAGAGTTAAAGTACTTATTGAGTGTGTCCTGTGGTTCGAATAGCTGGGTGTTCTGAAGGACGTAACAGAGACAGAAAATGGAGATCTCAATTTTATTAGCAGAGTGAAAATGATTGTTTCCCACATTGTTTTACTGAGAAAAGAGGCCTTGGTAGCCCTCAGACGGGAGGGGGTTTTGTCCCCAAGTCACTGGCAAGTGGGGGTCTGGAGTGAAAGGACCTGTGAGTGTTTTAGTGGAGTGGAGTTAATCAGTACCATCTTTAACTGAATTGTTTTCCACATAAACCAAAGGCCAAAGGTGAAGTGGGCAGATAACACAAATAATTGCTTTATTTCAAGGGTGAGTCATTTCTAGCTTGAGGCACTAGATTCACATTTCAGTTTGAATTCATCACATTCCTCTAGTTACCCCTGCCTTAGCACAGAGATTAATTTCTATCCTGGTGGGATTGTGTGGTGAACCCATTAGGCTAGATGTTTCAAGTTTTAATAATGAAGGCAGATGAAGATCTGTGAAGAATCACAGTTTTAAAGGACTGTGACTTAAATGTAGAGCCCAATGAAATCAGAATTCATCTCAAAAATCTGCATCCACACTTGCTTTGTCTGTATCTCTCTCTCCTTAGCTCTCTTTGTTCTCTCTCAATTTTTCTGCCCTGTCTGACTCCTCTGTACCTCCTACTCCTTTTTTTTCCCCCTTAAAGATTTTATTTATTTATTTGACAGAGAGAGAGAGAGATCACAGGTAGGCAGAGAGGCAGGCAGAGAAAGAGGGGACAGCAGGCTCCCCGCTGAGCAG
Source organism: Neogale vison (assembly GCF_020171115.1). Classification (NCBI taxonomy): domain Eukaryota; kingdom Metazoa; phylum Chordata; class Mammalia; order Carnivora; family Mustelidae; genus Neogale; species Neogale vison. The sequence goes on along the minus strand of NC_058101.1, from coordinate 58,979,968 downwards.
AGAGCCCAATGCAGGGCTTGATCCCAGGACCCTGATCATGACCTGAGCAGAAGGCAGAGGTTGAACCCAGTGAGACACCCAGGTGCCCCGCATCCTGCTTTTTTCAATTCCTTCCATATGCTTCCTGCTTGCCTACCTTCACTAATGGGTCTGGTGTATATTGGAGTCGTGGAACTCTAGATATGAACAGCAACCTCTGTGTTTTTTCCTCGTGGACACCTGGCCCAGGGAAGGAATTTGAAGCAGAGTTGGAGTAGGAAAGTGGTTCTTGCAATCTACTGCTCAATATTCTTATTTTCTGGAAATATTTAAAGACATTATTTTTTCTTGCTATAAAGCATTATATGGAGTTGTGAAATATGTTTAAAAATAAAGAAAACTATAAATAAAAAATAAAAATCAACTGCTATCTCTTCATTCAGAGATAACCACCATTAATAATTTCGGTATGTTTCATTTCACTCTCTTTTCCATTCAGATCAACAGACATTATATATATTTCAAAGAAATAGAATTGTATTTTAGGGGTACATTGGAATAATATTTTGTTTTGTTTTGTTTTGTTTTTAGAGAGGGGGAGAGAGAGAAGAGGAGAGGAGAATGAGCAGGAGAGGGGCAGAGGGAAAGGGAGAAAGAAAACCTCAAGCAGGCTCCACACCCCACATAGAGCCTGACTTGGGCACTGATCTTATGACCTTGAGATCATGACATGAGCCAAAATTAAGAGTTGGACCCTAGCTGACTGAGCCACCCAGGTGCCCCTGGAATCCTCTTTTTTTTATGTGTAATCTTCTCTTATTAGCATTGTCTCATGGCATTAACTATTACTGAAAATAAGACTTTTAGTAAGGCCATATTACTATAATCTATAGTTATACCATAATTTGTTTAACCGTTTTTGGAACTTACTGAATAAAGTTTCCTGTTTTTGATTTAAAAGCAGGGGAGTGAGACATTTTATATGTCCTAAACGGAAGACCTGGGGGCTCTCCAGTAATCCTGAGTTGCTTTTTGTTGAAAGCTCTCAACTGATTTTCCCCCTGTGGATCAGAGAGTCTCCCAAGGAAGAACCAAAGATATTCTGTACCTTGATTGTATTGACTTAATTACTACCTTTGTCTAGAGACTTCCTTTGCCTCCTCCCTTGTTCCCATACTGGGTAGAGAATACACTTCATTCTTTGCCTCCTCAACTTGCTACCAGTCTCATCTTAAAAACCAATTGCCTGATGGCTAGTGATGATGAACATTACTATGGACTCTGAAAAACAACCTGAGGATTTTGAAGGGGGGCGGTGGGAGATTGGGGAAACCAGGTGGTGGGTATTAGGGAGGGCAGTATTGCATGGAGCACTGGGTGTGGTGCAAAAACAATGAATACCATTATGCTGAAAAGAAATAAAAACAAACAAACAAACAAAACAATTGCCTGGGGCACCTGAGTGGCTCAGTTAGTTAAGCCACTGCCTTCAGCTCAGGTTATGATTCCAGAGTCCCAGGATCCAGTTCCACAGCTCCCAGCTCCACGGGGAGTCTGCTTCCCCCTCTGACCTTCTCCCCTGTCATGCTCTCTCTCACTCTCTCTCTCTCAAATAAACAAATAAAAACTTAAACACACACACATACACACACACACACAAACCAATTGCTTGCTTATGCTGCCTGCCTTGCATACAATATCCACACAACTGGCTTTGTTCAAAATCCTGTGGAAGCAGAGAAAAAGTGCCTGTTGGCACATGCCAAGCATTGCCAGAGGGAACAAAAAAGAAACTTGTCCATTGTCTGCAGAACAACACTTTACAGTTTAGAAATCCTTGCCTGCCCAGGGAAAGACAGAATGTCTTTGAGATCCATGGAGACTCACTCACAGTGTTAGAATCACAAATTAGTCTCAGTTTTTGAATTTTTTTTTCCCCCTCCATTGCAAAAATGAGGCAGTATATGTAGCATAGATTTTGATGGCAAACAGCTCTCTGCTTGAATTACACCTGTGCCTCAACTTGTAGTGGGATTTGGAGTAGATAATCCGTGTAAATCATCTGAGCCTTGGTTTCCTCATATATGATTTCAGAACAATAAGGATTAAAAGACACCATAGAGCTGAAGAGTTCAGTGTGCTGTTTGGAACATCAAAGTCATCGTTAGATGGTGGCAAGGACCATCATTTGTTCTCCCTGTCCTGCCCTGCTTCTCTATGTTCAATGTCAATGTGTAACTTTGCAGTGAATAGTAGAAAGCGAAAATTAAAATGATAGCCATGAAATGAATCCTTATGTATGTACTGAAGATAAAGCATGCTTAGGGTTAGATTAAAGAATGAGAGTCTTCGATCGTTAGAACTTGACAAGGGAGCTTGGGCATCAAGTTTGATTGCAAACATCTTACCAAACCATCTTACCCTATTTAGTTTTCCTTCTCCAGATGCTTATAGGCCTGTGAAGCTCTGCAGGTACTGATTTCAAGGGCCTATGTTCTACACTCTGAACTTCCTGGACAATGGCCCATTCCTGGGAAGTTGCACAATCAATCTTCCTGGTCCCAGGTTGCTCCATGGGCTGCCTGTTGGCTTTGGAAGCTGATGGGAGCTGTCACGTTCACTCACTCGGACTGACATGACCTTCATTGCTCACCTGCGGGTGTTCTTTGTGAGCTAAGTCTGGATGGCCCCAGTGCAGGAAAGATGTTCTGTGCCGTGGAGAACAATTTAGAATAATATCTGCTCATAAACATGGCCGTTCCCTCAAAGTGGTGCATTAGCAGGCTGGCGGCTGCTCTGTACTATTCTCTCAGGCTGAACGGCAGCGACATCTGAATCACCTTCCGGAAGCACCTTGGGGCAATTTGCTAATTATTTTTATGATGCCAGGTCAGCAATAAAGGTGGCTTTCTTGCTTCTCTCTCCACAGCCGTGTGACAGGAGAGACCATTTTTCAAACCCGAGTTTAAGCACCCAGCCTGCCAGGTGATGGAGGCCCTGAACCTTGGCTGACTTGCTCTGCACCCCTGTCCCATTGCTTTTCCTTGTCTCAGGCCTGATTTTCTGTCCTTATTGAAGCTGAAGGCATATTTGTTTCCCAGGGCTTCCACGATAAGATGCCGCAAACTTGAGTGGCTGAAAGCAACAGAGATGTATTCTTTCGCAGTTCTGGAGGCTGGAAGTTCCAGATCAAAGTGTCAGCAGGGCCATGTCTGCTTGGACGGCCCCAGGGGAGAAGCTTCTCAATGCTTTTCTCTTGGCTTCTGGTGTTGCTGGCGATCCTTGAAGTTCTGTGACTTACAGCCTCATTATTCCGATCTCTCTCTATTGTCACATGGCATTTCCCACGTGTGTCTCTACTTTTTTTTTTTTTTTTTTGAGATAGGGAGGGGCAGAGGGAGAGGGAGAGAGAGAGAATCTCAACCAAGAGCAGGCTCCATGCTCAGAGTGGAGCCTAACCCAGGACTCGATCTCACAGCTCTGAGATCATGACCTGAGCCAAAATTCAGAGCCAGATGCTTAACTGAATGAGCCACCCAGGCACCCCACCTATCTCAACTCTTCTTATAAGGACACCAGTCGTACTGAATGAAGGGTCTGCCCTACTACAGTCTAACCTCATGTTAACTAATTTCTTCAACAAAGACCCTAATTCTAAACAAGGTCACATTATAGGATACTAGGGATTAGGGTTTTAATATATCTTTACAGGGGCCACAATGAAAACTATAACAGAGAGTACCTAAGGGTATCTCATTTATGAAAGTTTGGGGCATAATAATGGGATGCCTAATGAACTGTCAAGCCTGAAACTGTGAGAGGATGATTTTTTTTTCCAATTTATTTATTTTCAGAAAAACAGTATTCATTATTTTTTCACCACACCCAGTGCTCCATGCAAGCCGTGCCCTCTATAATACCCACCACCTGGTACCCCACCCTCCCACCTCCCCGCCACTTCAAACCCCTCAGATTGTTTTTCAGAGTCCATAGTCTCTCATGGTTCACCTCCCCTTCCAATTTACCCAAAAGCACATACCCTCCCCAATGTCCATAACCCTACCCCCCTTCTCCCAACCCCCCTCCCCCCAGCAACCCATAGTTTGTTTCGTGAGATTAAGAGTCACTTATGGTTTGTCTCCCTCCCTATCCCATCTTGTTTCATGGATTCTTCTCCTACCCACTTAAGCCCCCATGTTGCATCACCACTTGAGAGGATGATTTTTAAGTGTTTGCTTTTTAGGTAGGAAGAGTGTAGCTCAGCTCCAAGCTTACACTTGCACACATGTGTTTATGAACATGTCCTCTGTGAGCTACGTTTGTTTGGGTGCACACAACTCTCTCATTATCCTAACAAGATCATAGTGTTCTAATGAATAAGAAAAAAAAAAAAAAAAAAAAAGACCTCCTACCTCCTTTCCGGATGGGACCATTTGCTGGGGGCTATCTCCTTTTTGTGGCACCTCTACTGTGACAAAACCCAGTTTCCAGCCTGGAGGAAAAAAATTTACAGGGTCATATTAAATTACCAAAGAAGAGTTAAAACTCTGGAGTTCGTCTTTTCAGGAAGGGCTGAACTCTTTTAACTAAACAGGGCAACTTTGAAATGTAATGGAAACCTGCAAGCTATAATAAAATGTGAAACCCTCTATTCCTTTTAGTTATTTCATGAAAGGCTGGGCATTTCTGTGGTGACTTTCATCTCAAGTGCCTCAAATGCCACACTAATTTTTATAAATTATGCTGTCTATGGGGATTCTATATTCTGTTCACATTTCATCTCAATTTCCAAAACCTTTGGAGGTTCAGTCCCCTCGGAGGTCCAGGTTGAAGGGTTCTGTGCAGTAATGACTCTAATGATTTTTTAGGATTTTGAGGATTCTTATTCCTCATTTTTATCATAAAGAAATACTTGGCATAGTAGTAAGGAATACAGATTTGAAATTAGCTATGTGAATGAGCCTCAGTTTTCTCAACTGGAAAAGGAAGCATTTGAGATTACAACTTACAAGGTTCTCTTCCTCATCTAACTTCCAGGAGTCTATGGTTTCTGGTGACTTTTCTAAATTGCTTCAAAGTGTTGATCAGGAAGTTAATCATGCTTTTAGAGAACCGTCTGTGACTTGGCATTCCACTCAGTTCTGCTGACAAAAATCTTCTGTTGCATGAAAGATTTTCCCCGTATTCGACCTGCTTGTTCTTCAGGCTTGTCAATGCCGGTAGCACAGCAGTGACCTTGCAAAGGTAACAGCCACTTTGCATTTTTTCTGCAAGCATTCCTGTTCCCTAAAGGCTGTCCCAAAGATTATTGATGAAGGCTATGTCCCATTGTGATCCCTAATATTTAGGGAGCTCTTTATACTTTTCACAGTGAATTCATGAACATCCATTTATTCAGTCCCCACAATAGTCTAGAGGTAGGCTAGGTTGGCATTGTTATCCTCATTTAAAGATTGAAGAAACCAAGGAACAGCAAGTTGGTATATCACCTTCCCAAGGTCACAGAGGAAAGCAGTGGCAGAGGAGGGCTGGAATACACACTTCTCTGGCTTCCAGTTCAAATTCTTTCCACTCCATTACATTTGAATTGAAATGTACAGATGCAGAAAGGAAAAAAAAAATTAACATATATACCTACTATGTGCTAGAAACTGTCCTAGACAGTATTCAAACCATCATCTCTTTGAGTCCACAGCCCAAATTCTCCCCATTAACTAGTATTTCTTCCTTGATGACTGGAAATAAATTTTAAACATCAAGTGCCATTATATAAAGTAAATCAAATTAGTTTGGTTTTATTAGCATTTTGAGCACTCCCAATTGTGATGGGCTATTATGATTAGAGACACAACTAACCTGCAGTTAGGTCAGTGATCTCCAGGGAAAGTCGAGGGGAAGGGAGTGGGGACACAGGGAAGCTGTAGCAGGAATGTATTGTTTCTCTCTGGGAGATTCCATTTGAAGATGTGAGGATCCAGGAATGTCCTGGCTTACCCAAATGGGTGATGTGATGTTCAGAGGTACCAGGGAATCCTTGTATATACTCTAATGTCCTCCTCCCCTGGTGGCTGGACCCACAACTTTGTCTCAAGGGACTGACCTCATGGAAGTATTATCAAATAACTGTAATAATGCCTGCCTTACTTTCCTTCTTTGCTGTTGTGAAGATCAAATGAGATAACATATATGACTGTGCTGTGGAAAAGCAGTCAACTGATCATAGTAAGAAAACATAGCATTTTTATTAGAGAATGAGCATGGAATGTAAGAGCTGCGCTCTCATTTACTAGTTCTGGGTTCTTGGGCTAGGGCCTTATCTTGTTGGGTTCCAATTTTCTCATCTTGCCTAATGATGATCATTCTGAGGATTCAATGAATTGGTCTTATTAAGTTGCCAGGCCCATCACACCTGTCAGAATGGCTAAAATTAAGTACACAAGAAACGAGTGTTGGCAAGATGTGGAGAAAAAGGAACCTTCATGCCCTGTTGGTGGGAATGTAAACTGGTACAGCCACTGTAGAAAACAATGTGGAGGTTCCTCAAAAAATAGGAAATAGAACTACTCTATGATTCAGTAATCACACTGCTGCATATTTACTCCCCAAATACAAAAACACTAATTCAAATGATACATGAACTCCTATGTTTATTGCAGCATTATTTCCAATAGCTTAACTATGGAAGCAGCCCAAGAGTCCATTGACTGATGAATGGATACAGAAGATGTGGTATACTATTTGGCCATAAAAGGGAATGGAATTTTGCCATTCACAGCAACATGGATGGCCTAGAGATTATAATGCTTAGGAAAATAAGCCCATCAGAGAAACACAAATACCATATGATCTCACTCATATGTGGAATTTAAGAAGCAAAACAAGTGAGAAAACAAAAAATAGAGGGAGACAAACCAAGAAACAGACTCTTAACCATAGAGAATAATTGATGGTTACCAGAAAGGGGGAGAAGGTGGAAATAGAAGATGGGGATTAAGGAATACACTTATCGTGACAAAAAAAAAAAAAAAGTGATAAAAGAAATAAAAGAAAGTTGCCAAGCTCAGTGCCTGATCTTTTCTATGGTCAGTCCTCACTAAGAAGCTCCCCTTTCTTCTCTTTTGGCTTAATGACTTGATTCCTGTTAAGTATTCTGGAAAAAAAAAAAAAAAACCAACACACTTTTTTTTTTTTTTAATCTTTAGGAATATAAGATCTGCAAGCATATCAGTGTTTTTAAAAAACAAATTTTCAAAGTGATTTCCTCACATCAAGTTTTGATAGAATGTTGTGTAGTTCTTCCTTAGTAATATAATGTGCCTAAAGACTATCTCTTCCTTCTGGGAACTCTCCTCCCTCTCTCCAAGTATTTTTGGTGGGGCTGACAAGCCTGTGGCTCTGCTGTCCTTGCTGCAGTCGTTGGCTCAGGAATGGACATGTGAGGAGCCAATCGCAGTCCTTGCTTGAGTTTGCAGTGGTTGCTGGTGGGTAAGGAGCAGCTCTCTTCTTTCAGAAAGCTAGCTCTGAGCAAAGATAATCTTGGAGCTGCTGGTTGGTTATGTCTCATGCTTTGTACAAAGAGCTTCCTGAGGATGATGCCCTCATGATGGAGGGCAAGAGAAAAGAATGTTGGAAAGAAAGGTTCCTCTCCTGGGGCTAATAATGCATTATATGTTAAGAGCAAGTTTCTTGATGGCACATTTGGACCTCTGTATTTCACCATGTTCAAAGTCACCCATGCCTCTGGTCTGTTTACTTTCCTTGAACAAAAGCTTTGTTTATGGTTTAAGCTAGTCTAAATTGGTCCTCTGTCATTTTTAGCTGACAAAAATCCTAATGAATCCTTGCAGTAGTTGGAGGAGCCAAGAGTCCTGAGGGCTAAGAAGCATATAGTAAAGGGGTCCCTATGGAAGCTGGTCAAGTTGTTAAAGTGGATAATTCATGATCTGCTTTGCTTAATTTACAATGCTCAGGAGCTGACTTGTTCTTCAGAACACATTTGTATGGAGAGTTCAGCATGTGCAGATTGACTTATCATGTCTAACACAGCTGTAAGAATAATAGATGTTTTGAGGAGTTGGCCAAAACCCTACATGTGATCCTTTAGATCCGACCAAAGGCAATTATAAGGCTTTATTTGGCAGGCCTTGTGGGAAGGAAGCTACCCTCCTTCTCTTAGACTTGAATTGCTGTTTTCTGGAGGGAGGTGCAAGGATTCGGCATTCCGCCCTCCCCTTCGCCAACCATGCTCTTAAATGTCTATCTCTATTTCTCGGGGCACTTCTATTCAGAGACCTCTTTATTGGACGCCTTGGCTGAGGCACTTCTCTACTCTGACTCGGTCTCTTTCTATGGCTAGCCCATTCCCTCTATCCCCTTTGCTTACATGTTCATAGATAGGTAGGAGACCAGGGTGTCTGTCCAGCTGCGCTACATTCCACTGACACATACCTGGTGCTAGGGTGAAAAGCGAAGCCCTGGGGAATCAGCCCCTCTTTTTTGCCTCTTGCTTGCATTGTTGCAATGGGTAGGTAAAGGCTCAATTGTTACTTTCAGGTTGGCTCATTGTCCTAATTGACCACCTAGACACCTGGAGGTTTAGCAGCTTTAAATTCATTTTTCTGGATTCTTCTAAACATTATCATGCATAATTATCCAGACTGGTTTAGGAGAGAGATGCATGATGAGAGTGAATCTCATACTCCAGTGCAGAATTTTCGACCCCGGCTGTCCATTTAAAATATTGATGCTCAGGTCCTAACCCAGACTAGTTATATGAGTGTGCTTGTGGATGGAGCTCAAGCATGGTATTTTTAAACTTCCCCGTGATTCTATTAACAGCCAACATTGTGAACATGATTTTAATGGGCATCCAAATCACTAATCTGGAAAATTAATAGCATTAACTTGTGAGACTTCATTGATCTCCTGGGTGAGCATCATACAGGGGTGGACCCTGGGAATCTTGAGAGTCTAGGTGATTCTGATGCAGGTGGTAACTAATTTGAGGAAAGTTCAAAACTATTGGTCCAGCACATGATTGTATGTGTCTGCATATACTTGTTTGTTGGAGGGAAGTAAAAAGGGGGGAAAAATGTGGAACCCAGAATTCATGGAATAACCTCCAAAGAACTTACATTCATCCACCCATTCTTCTGTCCAAGTTAGGTGGTGATATAGTGCAACAGTTTCAAGCATACAATCCTGCCAAAACCACAGCTGATTCCTAACTGTGCAATCATTAGTTTTGTCACTTTGGGCAAATAATGCAAACTCTGTAAGTCTCATTTTCTTTATCTGAAAAATAGGGATATATGTGATATTTTCTTGCAGGTTTCTATGATATTAAAAAAATTAATACTTATTAAATATTTAGTATAATTCCCAGAACTACATTGTTTTGATGTGGTAGTCACTAGCCACATGTGGCTACCGATCCTTAATATTGGCTAGTCCAAATTGAGATGTGCTTTAGATGGAAAATACACTGTGGATTTCGAAGACTTAGGATGAAAAAAAAAAGGGAAGATGCATGTATTTTAAGAATTTTAAAATACTGAAATGATAATATTTTGGATATATTGGGTTGAAATGATAACATTTAGTCATATGGTTTAAATACAATGTACTTTAAAGATAGTTTTACCTACTTCTTTTTATCTTTTAAAATGTGGCTACCAAAATACTTAATAATAACATAGGTGACTTGCATTATATTTCTATTGGACTGTCTTGGCCTAGAATATAGTAAACTCTCGGTGAATGTTAAGTGTATTATCAATACCAATTTATGTGTTTAGTTCAAAAGCAGCTAGTGAGCACTTGCTGGGAAGGCTGTAAACATCAATCATTGGTCAGACGGAGTGCTTAGAGTCTAGTGAAGGCAAACAAAGTCATAGGGAGTGTGTGGCATTTGATTCATTTGAGAACTCTGATGTGTGCCTGGCATAGTCCATATTCTTATAGCAAACCAAGATGAGATGATGCCAGATCATTCCTGGGACATTATAAATTGTAGTGATTGCCACAGTTGCCCTTAGGTGCCCCAAATATCCAGTGACAAGATATGATGCAATATCCAGTGACAAGAAGTTGTCTCAGGGAGAGCGCCAGAGTTGAAGAACTTCACAGACCTATAAAACTATTTAAAGAAATCCAATTCTGATACAAATCACGTAATTCGTTACCTCTCTCTTTCTCAACATCACAGAGAAAAGAATCAATGCTTATTGGGGTAGTGAGACTAATATTGTCTTCCCTAAATTCATGTCCAGTTGAAGCCTTAGATTATGGCCTTATTTGGAAATAGGTCTTTGCAAAGGTAATACATTAACATGAGGTTATATTGTATTAGGGTGGGCTCTAATCAAATGACTGGTGTGTCCTTCATATGGAGGGAAAACAGAGACAGAAACACACAGGGTGAACATATGTGAAGATGGAAGCAGAGACTGGAGTCATGCAGCTACAAACCAAAGAATGCCGAAGATTACTGACAACTACCAGGAGCTAGAAAAGGCAAGAACATTTTTTCCCCTAGAGCTTTTGGAGGGGGCATGGCCTTCCTCCCACCTTAATTTCAGACTTCCATCCTCCAGAGCTGTGAGAGAATAAATTTCTGTTGTTACAAGCCACGTTGTTTGTGGTAATTTGTTAGGATGGCCCTAGGAAACATACATTGGATATTGCTTGAGCCAGACTTGGTCTTCTTAACACTGTGAGACAAATATTAATGTTTTTTGGGGGGTGGTTGTGGAGGGGGATTTCTCCTGGATCTAGGGAGAATCTAATAGTGTCATATCACACTGATGGTCTTCACAAATGTAGAGACCAGCTCTGGGAAGGGCCAAAGAATGTAAAAACAATGTAGTCAGTGGGAGTTTGCAAAATGAGAATGAAGGAGCAGGCTAAATGTCAGAGCCAGAAAGCAGTGCCAAAAATTGGTCTTAGGTGAAGAGAAATGGAGGAAAATCAGATTAAACTGTTAGGTTGGCAAGCAGAAAGAAAGATTGAGAATGGGAAAGAAGGCTGTCATCAGTGTTAAAGGCCCATTTCTGTGTTGGGTCTAGTGTTTGGCAGGGCTATGGTCTTTAGGACACACACAGAAGACAGAGATGTGGTTGCATCTGGACACATGGGGCTGTGACAGGAATAATGTAAAACTGTAGGACAACCACAGGACATCTTCTGTCATTGTAATATAAATGCAAACATATGTTTGAGAGTATAATGCAAAATTTCCATGAATGTATAATCTAAAATATGTGATTTAGAAAGTTTTCCTTTTGTGTTGTTCACTTTGGGCTATCTTTAGAGCTCTCCAGCTGTACACACCACTTTTGTGTGCTGAGGTAGGCACCTCCACAGCTGGAAAATCTGAGAAGCACTGATGTATATGACCCAGAAAGGATTGGCTAACATTTTCATCATTTCTGATATATAGTCCATGCACCATGCCTTCATATAGGAGGCACACATTAAACATTTTTTTCACTCCTATAATAGTCATAGTTAAAAACCCATGATGCATTTCTTGCAAGAATTTTGGACGGTGCTTTGGCACATGCTTTCATAAACAAAAGAAGAAAGCATATACAGGGAGGATATTTTTAGGAGAAGTATGCATGGCAAGGAATGCTTGATGATTTTCAAACTTGAAAACACTTTGGGCACATCAAAGCAAGGAGAAATTAAACCAAGTGCTAATGCACGACTTTTACCTTTATCTACACAAGTCTTTCTAACTAAGAAACACTTGGGATCTAAACGACCTGAGAATACCATGGACTATGTTTTATAGAGCCCTTCTGCTGCAAGTCAGGGTCTGCCTTTATGAATATTTTGTTACAAACTTGTATTCATATTTACATTATTCTTCTTTTACTTGGTCACATGAAGATGTGTGCAATTTTAGTCTCTGGATCATCAAGGGGAAATGGAATTTTCTGAGGTCAATTTCCTGTGCAGAAACAGAGCCATTGCTCAGTCTTGATATGCTAAGGAAACAATGAGGGGCTCTGTAGAGAAACCCTAGAGTTACCCTAGATTATTTGCTCTCCCTTCCAACACCTCATCAGTCACCAAGACCTGAAATCTACCTCTGCAGAACTCTTCGATCAGTCCACTTCTCTTCTTCCTTTTGCCTAGACGAGAGTGGAGTATAGTCCCTAAAGAAATGGAGTACGGGTACGGAGAAGTTAAAGATTCCAGAATTGGCATATATGAGATCAGCTGTAGATAAAATGATTAATTTGGGGAGAAGAACATGGGGAAGAAACCCTGTAACTTTTTTTTTTTTTTTAAGATTTTATTTATTTGTCAGAGAGAGAGAGAGAGAGCGAGCACAGGCAGACAGAGTGGCAGGCAGAGTCAGAGGGAGAGGCAGGCTCCCTGCGGAACAAGGAGCCCGATGTGGGACTCGATCCTAAAACGCTGGGATCATGACCTGAGCCGAAGGCAGCTGCTTAACCAACTGAGCCACCCAGGTGTCCCAAAACCCTGTAACTTTTTCTTCAATTGCCTGACCTGGGTCCAGTAAAACAAAAAAATCAAAGAATAAACTGTTATTTGTCTTGTTTTCCCAACTGAGGTCATCCTTTCTCTGGACCAAAGCCTGCTTTTTGACAGAAGGAAGAATGGAAAGGTACACAAGGACATTCCTCTTTTGGAAAATTTCATTTCATTTCTACTCAGCATGATTATAAATGAAAGGATGTGGTGGTACTTGCTTCCACTGGCAATTCTCTCAGTCTTCTCAGGCAGGCCTAGCTAACCCCATGCAACTAGATAAGGGCATTAGCCAAATAGGATTATATTGGCTAAACCTTCAGTTCTGCCATAAAGTGTTATTTGGGCCCATAATATTAAAAAAAAAAAAAAAAGACAATGTTAGTCTCAAGTAGGCAGAAACACAGCAAACCACAATGTGGGTCCTTTGGGGTGAAAGTTAATGGGATTATTAATAAAGGACATCCAGACCTTCTTTGCTGACTGCTTGTTCCCAAAGGCAAAGTCTGGATTTCCTCTCTTCTTTCTCTTACAAAGTGGCCAGTGTGGGAAGATTTCCTGCCAACCTAATTTCCATTCCCTGAAGGTGGTTTAACTGAAGGTGGGCTGGCCCAGTGTTCCAGATCCACCTCCTTGACAGAGCCCATCAAAGTGTGGCTGCAGACACAGAAGGAGAGTCAAGTGCATGACTGGAAGAACTTGAGTTCACATCCTGGGCTTGCTGCAGAGCTGGACATCATTGGGAAAATTATCAAACTAATCTGCTAATTGCTTCTGCTTATCTGTTAAACAGGGATGTTTTTGCCAACTTCATAAAGTTGCTGGGTGGGTTATAAATGCATCTCCTGGAAGTGTTAAAAATAGAGTTTCTATCTCTTGTCTGGCCATTCACAATGGGAGGATATTCCCAGAGGTTCCTGGAGGAGGCAGAACCTAGGGGAAATCTGGTACCATTGTGTCTTATGTATTATACTCATAGAAGTTACATGAGGGGGAAAAGAGCTTTTAAAGTGGCTTTGAGAACACTTTAATCACAAGATCACTTTCCTATCTTTTCTACAGCACAATCACTTTCAGATGATTGGACAGCTTTACAAGGTCTTAGATCTTGGGTTCACTCATAGCAGCAAGGTCACTCTTCGTGACTGTAAAGATATATATGGACATCTGCTTAGCTGTCCTGTCTGGGACAGAGAAAGGATATTCATTTTTCTAACTCCTGACTGAAATGGCGTTTCTCAACCACTTTCCAGTTTGTGGTTACTTACAATAATACCAGGATACACTGAAGATGGGAAGGTGTAAACACCCTTCAATACAGTCTCCCATTCACTTTACAGTGGAAGCCTCAGCTCTCAGGGGAGGCAGACAGTTTTAACTTAGAAGCCAATCTGGTCAACTGGTTGTGGGTACCTCCAATATTCCATTGAGAAGATATCTGAGCTCACATTTGCACTCACAGAAAGAGACCCCTGATTAATTTATGATGCCTTCTGTGGGCATGGATGGTGGAGTACAGCCACATGTTTTCTATACCTTATCTGTCCTTTAGCTGTCTACCAACCATAGTGTCTACTTCCTTTCTCTACCTTTGACCTTCTTATAGGATATTGGTGGAACATGGGAGGGAAATGCAGGAAAGGATGACATAAATTTACTACTTTCATTCCTGTGTGTCAAATTTTAACTAGAGCTACTCAATGTAGAGTCATGATTTGTCTGTGGTTGTTGCATATGTCTCTTTCCATTACCGTTCTGTGAATGTCTTAAAATTAGGGCTGGTTATTTTTCATTCTTGTATTATCCTCCATCTTGTGTCCCCCACTCCAAAATGTGGTATAATGCCTGACACATAATAGTCATTCAGTTTTAATGCCAAGTTTAAGCTTTCTAATTCCACTCTTAAATCGTCTACACTGCCAACAGAAATACCTTTCTAGTATACAAATAAAATCTTGTCCTATTTCTACTTAACATCCTTTGATGACTTCCAAATGGCTAAAGGATAAAGTCCAAATTCTGAATCCTTTGAAAAAACGAGGCTGTCTTTGGGGTAAATACCCAGGAGTGCAATGGCAGGATCATAGGGAAGTTCTATTTTTAATTTCTTGAGGAATCTCCACACTGTTCTCCAAAGAGGCTGCACCAACTTGCATTCCCACCAACAGTGTAAGAGGGTTCCCCTTTCTCCACATCCCCTCCAACACATGTTGTTTCCTGTCTTGTTAATTTTGGCCATTCTAACTGGTGTAAGGTGATATCTCAATGTGGTTTTAATTTGAATCACCCTGATGGCTAGTGATGATGAACATTTTTTCATGTGCCTGATAGCCATTTGTATGTCTTGATTGGAGAAGTGTCTGTTCCTATCTTTTGCCCATTTTTTTGATATGATTGTCTGTTTTGTGTGTGTTGAGTTTGAGGAGTTCATTATAGATCCTCGATATCAACCTTTTGTCTGTACTGTCATTTACAAATATCTTCTCCCCAAAGATACAGATGTCATAAAAAGAAAGGCCATCTGTACCCCAATGTTTATAGCAGCAATGGCCATGGTCGCCAAACTATGGAAAGAACCAAGATGCCCTTCAATGGATGAATGGATAAGGGAGATGTGGTCCATATACACTATGGAGTATTATGCCTCCATCAGAAAGGATGAATACCCAACTTTTGTAGCAACATGTACGGGACTGGAAGAGATTATGCTGAGTGAAATAAGTCAAGCAGAGAGAGTCAGTTATCATATAGTTTCACTTATTTTTGGAACATAACAAATAGCATGGAGGACATGGGCAGTTAGAGAGGAGAAGGGAGTTGGGGGAAATTGGAAGGGGAGGTGAATCATGAGAGACTATGGACTCTGAAAAACAATCTGAGGGGTTTGAAGTGGCGGGGGGGTGGGAGGTTGGGGTACCAGGTAGTGGGTATAATAGAGGGCACGGATTACATGGAGCACTGGGTGTGGTGAAAAAATAATGAATACTGTTATGTTGAAAATAAATAAATTAATTAAAAAAACAAAAAACAAACAAAGCAAAACAAAAAAAAAAACAAGGCTGTCAAGGTTTTGTTTTCACTCAGTTCTCTGAATCACCAGCCATTACATTCTCTTCCACTTCTTAGACACCATATTATTTTGTATTTTGAGCTTTTAAATCTGTAGGTTTTAAAGTCCAGAATGCCTGCTCTCTGTTGGCTGCCCGGTGGACTGCTCTTCATCCTTTGGGATTCTGTGTCTTGAAGGGGTATGACAGATTATAGTGGTTAAAACTGTGGCGTAGGCAAAAGACTGCTTGCTTTCAAATCCTGATGCTAGTTGTGTGACCTTGTGCAAACAATTTAAGTTTTTCCAGCCTGAGTTTTGTGGTTTGTAAAATGGGGGATAGTAGGATTCTTGGTGGGAAAAATCAATGAGCTAATCTATCTAAAGTGCTGCACACGATGCCTGGCACATAGTGAGTATTCAGTTAAATTAATCTATTTTCTAAGCTGGGATTCAGAACTAAGATAAAAGTTCATTGTAGCAAAAACTCAGGATTGTAATGTAGTTTGATGGAGATTGTAATCATGGTGTGAAGAAAATGCAAAGGAAACACAAAGGATGAGCCCAGAAAGAAAAGCACAGATCCAGTGGGGACAGGGATCTGAGAAAATGCTCATGGTAAGATGGCTGCTTGAACTGAGTTCTAAAAGATGGATCAAAAGTGTTGTGCCTTGGGGCGCCTGGGTGGCTCAGTGGGTTAAGCCGCTGCCTTTAGCTCAGGTCATGATCTCGGAGTCCTGGGATCGAGCCCCGCATCGGGCTCTCTGCTCAGCGGGTAGCCTGACCCCCCCCGCCCCCCGCCCCCGCCTGCCTCTCTGTCTACTTGTGATCTCCGTCTGTCAAATAAATAAATAAAATCTTTAAAAAAAAAAGTGTGCCTTAGGGAAGGGATGAGAATGGTGGATCAATGATGTGTGGAGTGGGGGCCTCATGGATCTTAATCTGGCACATCAGCTTCATTAGGGTGAGAGGCAATTACTCAAAGGTGGAAGTTTTTGACATTAGTGTTTTGGATTATTTTTGGATGCAGTGGTCTCCTTGTTAGACCATTAGCACCCCAGGCAACTTGCCTCTTTCTCACATGCAGAAGAAAAACTGGAAGGAAGAGGGCTCAGACAACGAAAGCTTTCCTCTTGATGAAAAAAATAGATGGAAGGTAAATATGAGCCAGAGTGTGGAAATGTGGCTCATAGAGAAGCCTTTCCTTAATCTCTCCCTTATTCTTTTTCTTTTTTTTCTTTTTAAGATTTTATTTATTTATTTGAGATATTAGTGAGAGAGAAAGAGAGAGAGAGAGAAAGAGAGAGACAGCATAAACAGGGGAGCAGCAGGCAGAGGGAGAAGCAGGCTCCCCACTGAGCAGGGAAACTGACTCAGGGCCCAACCCTAGGACTCCAGGATCATGACCTGAGCAGAAGGCAGATGCTTAACCGAATGAGTCACTCAGGCACCCCTCTCCTTATTCTTGATAAGTAGAATAAATAAAATGGTGTGTGTGGAGCAGGCTTTACCCTCTTCCTCATGGCGAGTGTGGAAGGGTGGGTATGCCAGGGCTGGATGGTCTCCTGTGAATTAAGATCAGGAAGCAGGATCTCTCACTCTTGTCATTCTGGGGTCGACCAGCAGTCTGGGATGGAGATGCGTGCTCAAATTCCATAGCTATGTCTGGCATGAATGGAGCAAAACCAACTCCTGATCTCTCTCTCTCTGCCCAAGAACATCATTTATGCATTGTCAAGATAATTTCCTCCATTCAGTGAAAAAAGAATGAAAAAAAAAGGGGGGGGCAGCTATTCTTGTGGTAGGTAGGGGAGTTCGAAGAGAGGGAACCCAATCGGATTTTTCACTAATTGCACTAATTTGCACTAATGTATGCAGGGTGAGGTGGTGAGAGAGTACTAGAAGCAGAGGGCAGGGCATGAAGACAAGTATGGCACTCTGATATGTTAAAGACGAGAAGAGGCATCATGAGTTTTTTTCTTTGAAATTCAAATTGGGTGAAAATACCACTTAGTAAAACTCAGGGGAAAAAAAATCAAGTCCGACATACAAAAAGCTGTATGAATTTGGTTGGAGATGTTGGTCTACAAAGCTTAATTTCATCTGAAAGAAATGCAAGAGAAAAGAAAATGAAATGTATTCATTAGTAATTGCCCTGTGCTAATGGGAAAACTGAGTAAAAGATGGATAAAGGAATAAGCATCCTATAATACAGCTATTTAAGTGAAGTCCCAAAATGTTGAAAGGGTACTCCTTCTTGTATATTCTTTGGGAGGCTTCTTTAGGATCTTCTCATTTCAACAGTTTGATTCATAAGGGAAAAAACGTATTAAAATGTTATTAAATGTGTGATTTGGATTCTTAGAGTCTGTCTACAAACATCTGAGAGGTTCTTGGAAATTGACCATTCTTCAGATATCTACCTGTACAAGTGATGCATTGAAAAGAAATGGGCTTTTTAGCTGGACATACTTGGGTTTTACTCCAGGTTCTACCTTTACTAACTGTATATATAGGGAAGACAATTTGTGGAAATTCTAGGTAATCCCTCAAAAACAGAAGTTGCCATTTTCACTAGCTGTTACGTGAGTATCTAAAATGAAATGATAGTCAATCCTTTGGGAAAGAAGTAGAGTTTAAAAATTTAAAAAAAAAAATTTTTTTTTTGCTACACGGGAGAGTGCAGGTTAGTATGTTGTTCTTTTATTATTTTTTTATTAATTTTTTAAGTTTAAATTCAATTAGCCAACACATAGTGCTTCATTAGTTTCAGATGTAGTGTTCAACAATTCATCAGTTGTGTATACCACTCAGTGCTCATCATATCACATACCCTCCTCAATGCCCATCACCTAGTTGCCCAATCCCCCCACCTACCTCCCCTTCCACAACCCTCAGTTTGTTTCCCAGAGTCAAGAGTCTTTCATGGTTTGTCAGTCTCTGGGATTTCTTTCCATTAAATTTTCCCTCCCTTCCCCTGTGATCCTCTGCACTTCTTCTTATGTTGTTCTCATCAAACATTGACATCATATCTTCCATAAGAACAAACAGATGGTATGATGTTAGGTAGAGACTCTCATCTAGAGTCTTTGAATATAGGTTTTATGGAGTTTAAGAACATTCTAAAATTTTTTTTAATTTATTTTTTATTTATTTTCAGCATAACAGTATTCATTATTTATGCACCACACCCAGTGCTCCATGCAATCCGTGCCCTCTCTAATACCCACCACCTGGTACCCCAACCTCCCACCCCCCACCCATTCAAAACCCTCAGATTGTTTTGTTTTTCAGAGTCCATAGTCTCTCATGATTCACCTCCCCTTCCAATTTCCCCCAACTTCCTTCTCTAACTCCCCATGTCCTCCATGCTATTTGTTATGCTCCACCAATAACTGACATTCTAAAATTTTGTTGAAAGTGTATGTGTGTATGTGTGCACATGTGGTCATGTATGTGCATATGTGATCTGTCTCATTTTGCAAGCAGACATGAATAAATGTCAGATTCCTTTGCTTTCTAATTAATACCTAGGTTATCTGTGAAAATTTATAGTCCTCCTTCACTTTTCTTTAGAAGATGCAAAAAATTGAGGCCTAAAATTTAAGCGACTTAGAGATTATTATTATACCTGAGGCTTGAATCTAGCTCTTCTGACCCCAAAGGTGTTGGCATTTCTGCCACATTATGCTGATTCTGATTGGAGACTTAAGCATTAATCATGGCACAGATAAATTCAGATGGTTCTGGGGAGTAGTAACCTTTTCCTAATTTAATTTTTGTTTTAATCAAGAGCCTGAATATGTCATTTCCCATATTATTACTGGAATTCTTGGCAATTGCCTATGTTCATCTGTGTTTTTTTAAGATAAAGGTGATGTTTTCCCATTCTAGATGCCCACGTGGAAATTTAAAAACAAGTCAAAATTCCACCGGCATTCTTCAAAGAGCTGGAGCAAATAATCCAAAAATTTGTATGGAATCAGAAGAGACCCCGAATCGCTAAGGAAACGTTGAAAAACAAAAATAAAGCTGGCGGCATCACCTTACCTGATTTCAAGCTTTATTACAAAGCTGTGATCACCAAGACAGCATGGTACTGGCATAAAAACAGACACATAGACCAGTGGAACAGAGTAGAGAGCCCTGATATGGACCCTCAACTCTATGGTCAATTAATCTTCGACAAAACAGGAAAAAATATACAGTGGAAAAAAGACAGTCTCTTCAATAAATGGTGCTGGGAAAACTGGACAGCTATATGTAGAAGAATGAAACTCGACCATTCTCTTACACCGTACACAAAGATCAACTCAAAATGGATAAAAGACCTCAACGTGAGACAGGAATCTATCAGAATCTTAGAGGAGAACATAGGCAGTAATCTCTTCGATATCAGCCACAGCAACTTCTTTCAAGATACGTCTCCAAAGGCAAAGGAAACAAAAGCGAAAATAGACTTCTGGGACTTCATCAAAATCAAAAGCTTCTGCACAGCAAAGGAAACAGTCAAAAAAACAAAGAGGCAACCCACGGAATGGGAGAAGATATTTGCAAATGACAGTACAGACAAAAGGTTGATATCCAGGATCTATAATGAACTCCTCAAACTCAACCCACACGAAACAGACAAACACATCAAAAAATGGGCAGAAGATATGAACAGACACTTCTCCAATCAAGAAATACAAATGGCTATCAGACATATGAAAAAATGCTCATCATCATTAGCCCTCAGGGAGATTCAAATTAAAACCACATTGAGATATCACCTTACACCAGTTAGAATGGCCAAAATTAACAAAACAGGAAACAACATGTGTTGGAGAGGATGTGGAGAAAGGGGAACCCTCTTCCACTGTTGGTGGGAATGCAAGTTGGTGCAGCCTCTTTGGAGAACAGTGTGGAGATTCCTCAAGAAATTAAAAATAGAGCTTCCCTACGACCCTGCAATTGCACTCCTGGGTATTTACCCCAAAGATACAGATGTCGTGAAAAGAAGGGCCATCTGTACCCCAATGTTTATAGCAGCAATGGCCACAGTCGCCAAACTATGGAAAGAACCAAGATGCCCTTCAACGGATGAATGGATAAGGAAGATGTGGTCCATATACACTATGGAGTATTATGCCTCCATCAGAAAGGACGAATATCCAACTTTTGTAGCAACATGGACGGGACTGGAAGAGATTATGCTGAGTGAAATCAGTCAAGCAGAGAGAGTCAATTATCATATGGTTTCACTCATTTGTGGAGCATAACCAATAGCATGGAGGACAAGGGGCGTTAGAGAGTAGTAGGGAATTTGGGTAAATTGGAAGGGGAGGTGAACCATGAGAGACTATGGACTCTGAAAAACAGTCTGAGGGGTTTGAAGTGGCAGGGGGGTGGGAGGTTGGGGTACCAGGTGGTGGGTATTATAGAGGGCACAGCTTGCATGGAGCACTGGGTGTGGTGAAAAAATAATGAATACTGTTTTTCTGAAAATAAATAAATTGGGAAAAAAAAAAAAACAAGTCTATATGCTATACTGTGTCTTGAGATTGAGACAGTGTGTCATGAGGGCAAAGAGTGATTAGGTTTTTACCTGAGTGTTTTTGTTTTCATCAGATGGTTGAGTGTCATGGGGATACTACCAAACTATACTCTCATTTCATCCTGTGATTCTCAATTATGAAGCTGAGGGCCAGTGCTTCCTGTAGACGATGTTTATCTGTCAGGGTCAGTGACTACTGGTTACTTGATTCCTTGTTAGGATACTGAATTTCAGAGTCAATTTTCTCAGTCTTGCTCACTTTGCTCAGCCATGGGAATTGTTTTCCTGTGCCATTCAAAATTCTATTTTACAACTTAAGTTCTCCTTTTTTTCCTGAAACATAATCTTTTCTATTATC
The DNA here is from genome assembly GCF_020171115.1 of Neogale vison. NCBI lineage: Eukaryota > Metazoa > Chordata > Mammalia > Carnivora > Mustelidae > Neogale > Neogale vison. The sequence goes on along the minus strand of NC_058101.1, from coordinate 58,958,545 downwards.
TAAAAATAATCTAATAAATGAAAAGGGTGAAACGCTGAGAGTACAAATGGTACACAATTTAAAAGTAACAATATAAGTCTTCCTCACATTCGAGAACTGCCTCTGGTACTCTTTCCTTACCCCCTAGACCCTTACCTCCTTTGTTGGAGAAAAGGTTGAGTAGCAATGTTCATTTGGTATAGTCCAGAAACTTCCTAGGAAAATACATGCAAAAACATTTGCATATAACTTGAAAAAAAATTAAGACAGAGTGGTACACGGTTCTGTACTTTTTTTTTTTTTCTACTTAAAACTGTGTTTTGGAGCTATTAGCACAATCAACAATCTTACTCAATAACTCATTTTTAAAAAGAATGATTCATTGGTATCTCATCATATTAGTGTGGCATCCTTTATTTAATTAGCCCCATAAGTTTATGTTGTTTTATCCTTTCCCTTTATCCTTGGCCAATGCAAATAATTCTAAAGTGAACATCTTTCTGCATACATCTTTGCACACATGAGAATAGATATCTGCAAGTTATCTGTAGGTTGTTTCCAGAAGTGGAATAGCTGGGTCAAAGTATCTGTTCAAATTGCTTCATTTTGCAGCCTCCTTCTTCTTCTCCTCCTCCTCTGTCGTCGTCATCTTCTTCTTCTTCTTCTTCATCCTCTTCTTCTTCAACAGAGAGAGAGAAAGAGAGAGAGAGGAAACAGGGAGGAGGGCAGAAGGAGGAGGATAGAGAGAATCTTAAGTAAGCTTCACACTCAGCATGGAACCTGATATGGGGCTTGATCTCATAACCCTGAGATCATGACCTGAACTAAAATCAAGAATTGGGTGCTTAGCTTAGTGTGCCACCCAGACGTCCCTGAATTCTTTATTTCTATATTTAACCATTAGCATAATTAACTAATCAACCAATTAATTTTTTAACTTCTTATTGTGGTTACAAACATACAAATTTGGGTAAAGGTTAAAAGTGAAAAACAAGTTCTTTATAGATTTTGGACACTAGTCCTTTATCTGATATGTCGTTTGCAAATATCTTCTCCCATTCTGTCAGTTGTCTTTTGATTTTGTTAACTGTTTCCTTTGCTGTGCAAAAGTTTTTGATCTTGATGAAATCCCAGTAGTTCATTTTTGCCCTTGCTTCCCTTGCCTTTGGCGATGTTCCTAGGAAGATGTTGCTGCAGCTGAGGTCGAAGAGGTTGCTGCCTGTGTTCTCCTCAAGGATTTTGATGGATTCCTTTCTCACATTGAGGTCCTTCATCCATTTTGAGTCTATTTTTGTGTGTGGTCAATTAAAATTCTCTAGTCATTAAATTGCCTTCTTTTAAACACCAGGTAAAGAAAATTTTCTTTCACCTATGAAATTCTTCCAGGAATTTTAATTGCTTCTGGATTATTATTGTCCACTCTAATCTGTACCTGAGTGATGAGTATGAGCATTAGATTTGTTCTTTAAATTTTCTATCACCTTTGAGAACTCTGTGCCTATGGTGTGCTTTAAGTTGTTTTTTGCATAGTTTCTTGTTCCATACCTGGTCTTCCTACCATGCAGTCACTTGGACTTTAATTTAATATATAGACATGTAACACCTTGTGTTATACTATGTATCTCCATTATTTAGTTAACATTTCGAAAAGCCACAATAACTTTAATTTCCTCCTTAGTGACATGCAACATCTCATATGGTCATATAGGAAGTTAAGAATCTACCCTGGGGGGGCGCCTGGGTGGCTCAGTGGGTTAAGTCGCTGCCTTCGGCTCAGGTCATGATCTCAGAGTCCTGGGATCGAGTCCCGCATCAGGCTCTCTGCTCAGCGGGGAGCCTGTTTCCCTCTCTCTCTCTGCCTGCCTCTCCATCTACTTGTGATTTCTCTCTGTCAAATAAATAAATTAAAAAAAAAACTTAAAAAAAAAAAAAATCTACCCTGGGCTTGAGATTTGTCTTAATGTCTTAATCTTGGTAGAATCTTTTATTACACAGTAGACTCCCATATCAACAAAATGTCTTTTACCTAATTATGTTTCACCCACATCCATTTGATCCAGCGCTCTGTGCATACTTGCCCAGAAACTGCTGGTATATGTTGACCAGGTCCCTTCCCTTCCCCATGCAGGGCAAGCATTTCCTTGGATGGGTGACACTGTGTTTTTCCCCTAGCTATTAGTCTGGTAGTCAGGCTTGGTGATGGAGATAAAGTTGGGTGGGGCAGGTGGCTCATGTTATCTTGAAACTTCTGCAATATTTTCAAGCAAGAACTAGGAGAAAAAGGCTTTAACGTGGAGAAATGATCACTTCTCTAGGGCCATAGGGGTCAGGAGAATATACGGATTCCTTCTGAGGCATTGACATGAAGGTTTATATGCAGCATCTTGCATACTACTATTTTCCTACACCACACCCCCTACTCTTTTCCACACCAAAGCAGAATACTTTCCAGAGTTAAAATTCAATCTTCTCTGAACTCCATGACCTCTATAATTGAACCCTGCATCTGATCCTTAGTTGTTTTCTGTCTTCGGGCTGCAGAAGATGAAAAGTCTATTTGCTGTCAAGGAGACCCTCCAGGTTTTGCACTTTGCCTTAAATTTGTAATTGCATCTTCAGCATTTCATTACATTTGTTTAATGTACCCCCCCTCCCCAATAAAAACCATCTGCTTCCATGGTCCTTGTGATTATCGTTTTTCCTAAATCTCAGCAATAGTTCAAGTATTGCCCTGCAGGTCTATTTCCACTCACCAACATTCTGTCTCAGTTCTCCACCAGCAAAACTGTAACAATTCCTGCTATGACGTGCTTTGGGCTATTAGGACTTCCTTTACTCCTTGTGATGGATTTCCCAGTGTTAACCAGCTGGCAAGGGACCCAGATCCAAAATCCCATTTTAAAAATCTGTTTTTTGACCCCTCCTAGGACTAATTCTCTCAGTTTCTGTTCTCTGAGAAATATTTGGAGATAAAAATATGTGGTTAGGTAGCTTATTGAGGAGTACCTTTGTTCCCAAAGGTAGCACCAGATAGGGAATGAGGTGAGAGTGAGGAGTTATTACACTTATAATAGAGGTCTCAGATGATTTCATGGGGGAGTTTCAGAGCTAGAATGGTGTTTTAGAGTTGTCCCTATCTAGGTAGAAGCTGAATTTTGTAATCCCCACATCTCCCAGTTAATGGGTGTGGGCTGTCTCTGAGAAAGCAGTATAATATGGGGTGAAGCAGCTCTCTCTGCTGAAAGTCTTGGGGAAGGACTCAGGTGTGAACTATCAGCAGTGGGTACTCTTAGCAACAGGTATTTGTATCAGATGAGATGATGTATAGGAAATTGTTTATGAATGGCTTTATTTCATAAAAACAAAACCACATAGTAGCAAAATACAGTAGAAAGAGCAAGAGTTTTGATACCAGACTTCTTATCAGTTTTTTTTTTTTAAAGATTTTATTTATTTATTTGACAGACAGAGATCACAAGTAGGCAGAGAGGCAGGCAGAGAGAGAGAGGAGGAAGCAGGCTCCCCACTGAGCAGAGAGAGCCCCAGGACCCTGGGATCTGACCTGAGCTGAAGGCAGAGGCTTTAACCCACTGAGACACCCAGGGGCCCGAGTTTTTTTTGTTTTGTTTTGTTTTGTTTTGTTTTTTAATTTTTAGTTTATTCCTTATTCTTTCTGAGCCCTGGTTTTACCTTCTGTAAAATGGAAATGAATATATTTTTCTTGTAAGAATGGTTTCAAGGACAAATGAGTCAACACTTATTATAGTGTTTTATAAATCTGGCAGCCCTGTTCCAAGGTAAAGAATCATACTCCTACTCAACCCAGATTTGCTCACTCAGTTAGCTCTTGTCCATACTATCCTTTCTGCTGTATACAGAACTTATAATGCCAGTGATGAACTCGAAAAGGATACAGATTTTGTTAGATTTGAAAGGCTAAACAATTTCATATTCCTTTGCTTAGTGTTCAAATCCATGTTTGTACATAATCCTTTCAGAAGTGACATGAAAGAGCTCATTTGACATGATGATGAGAGTTAATTTTGCCAGGGTAAAAATTTTAGCTCAGTGGGCTGGTTACATTTAAATACTGAAACTTGACTTTCCCTAAAGCATCCCATGGTCAGAATCTGTCTCTCTAAGTAAAGGTCAATGACAATTCACCTTCAAGGGAAAGACCCAACTGCTTCTCTAGACTCTAGAATGAGGATCAATACAATCATTGTAAGTAAACCGTGTCTGACCTTATCCTTTGTACGAAGGAAAGGAATCAACAGGGCATGAAAAGTGTCAGCATTTTGAGTTTTGAGAAAGGAAAAAGGGGAAAGAGTATATGCTCTACTCATCCATCATTGGACTTCAGTAAGATCAGTAAAGTTCAAACTACAGATAAAGAGGTAGGAGTTTGTTCAGTTCTGCAGTTTCTAGCACCAATTCAATTCAATTCAATTCAGTTCTATTCAATTCAAAATTTATTTAGTGCCAACATTTTGTATGACTTTATGTTTGTTGCCAAAAAAAAAAAAAAAAAAAATCTCTGGCTGTTTGTTCATTTTATTTCATGCCAGACCTTACTAGGTGCTGGGCATAAGCATCTATAGAGAGAAAGATAGGCAGACACACAGAAAGTTTATTGTGATAAATACTAAAGGAATTGGATAAAATTCTGTGGAATTACTGTGGGAAGGAAACTGAAACTATGTGTTCATGGGGAAAAAGGTGATTTTGAGTTAGGGCTTGCATAAGTAAGCATTTACTCATGACAAGGGGAAGGTTTGGCTTCGTTCATTTTGACAATTATTTGTCAAGGTATACTATGTGCTGGACCCTGGGATCGTCAGAGGCATCGAGAAGGCAAGTACAGCATCACACTTGCTGTCAGGAAGCTCACAAGTGTCATACAGCAAGTGGAGGTAACAGTCTGAAAAAACTTGTCACCTGGAAAAGAAACAAATGAATTGACGAGGAAAGGCCTTATTTGTAATCCTGATCAACATATCTGCTTTCTAAGATAATCTTTGGTCTGGCTACAGGTGTTAGGTTTGCCCTCAGGATGGCAACAACATTCTCAGAAAAATGCCAGGAAAGACATGGTAACAAAGAAGTTTCTGGTACATTCGGGATTATGGTGCATATTTTCAATGGAAGATGATGCAACTGTTTAAAATGGTGCAGAGAAATACGTTATAACATGGGAAGTGATTTATGATCTATAGTTGAGTGAAGAATGCAGGTAATACAGTATATGCAATGTGATTTCACTCTTGTAAATTTTTAGCATACATTTACAGGAAATAATATAAGAAGATGTCTAAAATGATCATGGTAGTTCTATTTGGATGGAGGGATTATGAAGAGGAATTCAGAATAGTTCTCACTTCTCTCTCTTCCTCTTCCCCTCTCTTCTTCCTCCTCTTCTACTTTGCTCATGTGCATTTCCTTTCTTTTACTGAACAAACCTGAGTTATTTCAGGAATGAAAAAACTTTTATGCAAATAAAAAGTTTATTTAAAAAATCCTTTACATTAAATGAGTACTTCTAGGTTTATGATAATCCTTAAGGTTATGGAATTTGTTTTCCAGAAGAACCAATACTGTTGGGAGGATTACATCATTACTATCATTGCTATTATTGCTATTTTATTTCCATGGTTTGGTAATTGAAGTTTTCATTGGTGTACCTTCCTCACTCCCAGATCATACAAGACAGAGATCATCTTCTTCAGAACTAGAAACAAAGGCACAAACACTTGCCATAGACAGATTTGGATGCATATTTTGCAGAATAAATTTTGTTAGTGGCAGAGATCATGAAAGAAAAAAAAAAAAAAAGTGGTCACAGGCTGGGGAAGGGAATGTGCAGCCAGGAAGGCCTGATAGAATGAAAAGGCAACCCTCAGTTTGGTAACTCCAGGGCTGCATGGAAGCTGAGTGGGGGAGGTCTTAGTGATCCCGTCACCATCTAGGAGGAACAGCCATCCACATATCATCCACTAGTCTTCTGGTCTGGAGTGAAACTCAGCTGAGGCTTGAGATTCTATTCAACTTGCAATGTATCTGAGCAGACACTGCCCACTTCTGAGTCTGAGCAGCCCACTGTTGCACTCCCATTTTATTGACAGAGGAGTGGAGGTTTGAGGAAGCTGAGCAATTTGCTTAGAGGTCACCAGCAAATTTGAAGCTAGAACTTGAGTCTCATGAATCCCTGTTAAGTACCCTCCCTCCCACATACACACTACCTAGAGCTTGATTTGTTGACCACATTTATTCACAGACTACAGTTCTTTCCGTCAGTGCTCCTTGGGCAATGACTCCTTTCTGTGATGAGAAATAAACAAGATGATGACAGGCTCCTGAAGTTGTTGTGTCATGCCTAACCTGGTGCTCCACTCCTATAGCTCGAGACAGGGTTATTTCTGGTGAAATCTTTGCTGTAAAGTACACCAATCAATTTTCCTTGATTGATTTCTAATATGTAATTATATAATCAAGCACTCCCATAAACAAGCTTGGCCCTGACACAGAATGATGGGGTGCAGTAATATTTTAAATAAAAGATGATCACATAGCCATTTATTTTGGAGTCCAATTTTCAGGATTGGGAACTATACATTAATGGCAGTTTAGAGATTAACAACAAGCTAAATGTGAAACCGTATGAGCTAATGCCTTCTACATAAACAAATGTACAAAAATAGCATCCTGCAACCGTTTTCAAAGTCTGACAGAGTTACGGGGCTTTCTGCAAAGCAGAGGGTGCAAAGAGTACCAGATTCATCAAATTCTGGCAGCGATCTGCTAAAAAATAATGGTTTTGTCTACAAATGGAAACTGCTAACAGCTTTTCCCGTCCACTGTAATCGTCTTTCCATCTGCTTGGGTTTTATAATCGTGTCGCTTTTGGAAAATTACAACACAGAGCATATTCTCTTGGAGGTCTGTTGTTGAGCTGAATATTCTGGGCCACGAAATGGTGACAACAGTTGAAGAGTTTCCCTGCAAATGCGTTACAACCATTGCATCCCAACAAGGCCCGCTGGTGCTGCAAGGCTCTGGCAGGAGGGGAGCAGCGGACTGTGTTCAGTAGAGCACAATTTAAAAACCAGTCACATACACTTGAACAGGCACGCTCTAATGCTCGTGGTGCTTTGAAATAATGGCTATAACTTTTTTGCCTCCTTCTGACATCTTTTCTTCTTAATCTATCTTTTCTCTTTTCTATTTCTCTACTTAAACTGTATTATTATCTAAGCACAAGGTCATGAGGTATCTGGACAGCTCCTCTAGCCTATGATCTGCTCAGGAAGGAACATTATTTTCTTGTGTCTTCAGATCTTTGGCCCAGAGCCCAGCTCATGGTGGTTTTCAGTACCTAGCTGCTGAATGAATGAATGAACGCGACTTTGTCTTTCATGTGATGATTTTTACTTTATAAAACCATATGTACTTAATAAAACATTTTCACTGACACCATCCTCACAGCAACAGAGGAGGAAAGAAAATGAAGTATTCTCTCAATGTGTTAGTTCAGGTCTTTCAAGAGGCAGATGACAAAATTGGATTGATCATGAAAGAGATTGATTATGGAAGTCACCCTCAAGGGAAAAGGGGCAGTGGAGAATGGGGGAGCCATCCGATCATGTTGCAAGTCTTACTACCACAGAAAAGGAAACGAAGGATTGAGTAGTAGAAATATTCAATGGAAGAGCAGTTAAAAGAAGTTTCCGCCAAGCTGGGAGAGAGTCTTTGGGCCTAAGTCATGGGTCTGTGGAGTCTTACATCTCCCAGTAATGTGCCAGCCTCTCCCAGGAGTGGCCTTGCTTCTTTCAGACTTAGGGTGGTGATGCCAGTGAAGTGAAGGATTTCAGACAGTGTGATTGGGGCCCTCAGTCAATTACACTCCATGCAGTAGGAGACTTGAGAGAAGAATTCTCATGGTGACCACATTCTATTTCAGAGATTAGAGATCCTGAGAAGTTAAGATTCATTCTCAAGGTGTCATGCCAAGTGAGTAGCAGAGTAAGTGTTAATGCCTGGTTGTCGAAACCTAACCTATGTGTTTTCTTTATAGATAAAATTGTGTCTTCATTTTTACTGTTGACCCTGTGCCCCATGTGGTTGGTGGTGATTGGTGGGGAGTTTCTAGGCAACACTGTGTGGGCAAAACATCTATCAGGGACACAAGAAGAGACAGGGAGTGGATAAAAGTGAAAAGTGAGGATGAGAAGTCTCCTGGGTGAGGGTGGGTAAAGCATTTATTCGAGAACAAATGGGTAGAATGATGAATCACTTGGGGAAAAGCAACGCACGAGGCCTGTAAGAGGAGATCAATGTTTTGGGATTCTCACAGGAAGTCCCAGCTGACAGACTGTAGAAAGCAGAAAAGTAGAGGAGAACTGACATAACTATTAACTGCCATCATGTAGCTTTTGAAAACACTGGTCTTGGATGTTGATTTGCTTATCCTGCCAGATTGGATGTTGATTCGCATATCCACTTAGGAAATATTTATTGAGCACAAACTCTGTGCCAGGTGCTGTGATAGGCTCTAAAGATTATTGGCAAACAAGACCCTATTGTTTCTAGGATAGAATAGACATCCAGTGGAAGAGACAGACAGTGAATACACAAATGATAATTCTAGACACTTGGAAATGTTTTCAGAGAAATACTCATGGCATGGGAAGCAGAATAACTACATGGTAATGGGAAAACTCTGAGGCAGTAGAAGCAACCTGAGACCTGAATAATAAAGAATTACCTCTATGAAGATGTGAGTGCAAGAGTTTCAGGAAAAGGAAGAAAAAGTGGACCCCAGTAAGAATATGAGTGGTTAGGGAGCAGAAGAAATGTCAGTGTGGATGGAACACAGGGCAAGTAGGATGGCACAAAGTGAGATGAGAAAGAGCCAGGGCCAGATTCTGTAGGGCCTTGGAGGCAGAGCAGTAAGTTTGGGTTTTATCTAGTGGTGTCAGGAAGCCACTGGAGGCTTTAAAAATTTTTATTTTATTTTATTAATTTTTCAATTTTTTAATAAACATATAATGTATTTTTATCCCCAGGGGTACAGGCCTGTGAATCGCTAGGTTTACACACTTCACAGCACTCACCATAGCACATACCCTCCCCAATGTCCATAACCCCACCACCCTCTCCCGACCCCCCTCCCCCCAACAACCCTCAGTTTGTTTTGTGAGGTTAAGAGTCTCTTATGGTTTGTCTCCCTCCCGATCCCATCTTCTTTCATTTATCCACTGGAGGCTTTTAAGCAGGAGAGTGTCATGGTGTGATTTACATTAAAAAATGAAGTTGATATGCAAGAAGGTGAGTGGAAGCAGGGAGACTAGCTGAGTCTGTTGTCAGAGCCCAGCTGAGCTCAAATGGGCAATTGAGTTGAGGAGGATGGACAAGCTGGAAATAGCCTGGTGGATGATACGGAGAGAAGTATTCTTGCTGAAGGATGGTGCATGTGCAAAACAGACAGGCATGGGGGAAAGAATAGGGGATGTTGGGGTTCACATGTGGTTTTCAATGGCTGCAGCATTAGATGTGCATTGCATAGAAGGAAGAAATGTAAAACGAGGGTGATCACTAGTTCCCAAAGCGATGAGGGTCTAGCTTAAGAAAACAAGCCCCTCCCCTTTCTGTGTCTCAGTTTCATTCTCAGTAAAATGAAGAGTGGTGTCACAATGGAATCACTAAGACATTCCATTCTGTGATTCTCCCACAGCCCCGGAGGTGAAAACTGTTTGAAAAGTCCGCAATGCTGTGGCTTTACCATGTGGGTTTTCATGGCCTTGGTGCTAGGAACATGCTTTTAGGAGTTGGAATAATAAATATAACAGATGAATAATGGAAATAGGTGTTGGATATCACAAGTGTTGAAAGCCCCTTTTAATGGGGTATACAAAGCAGGTCATTCTAGGAGACATGTGACACAGGCAGTGTACTTCCTGTTTTCCCATCCTCATCAGGGTTGAATCTTCCATGAAATGCAGAAATTCCTTATTGTCCTGAGCACCCAAAAATCCCTTCTGTAGAAAACAGCTGAGGCCCTGACATAATGATTACTAATTTGGGATTTTGTTTTAAAAGTCTGTTTGACAAACTGAGGGTTGCTGGAAAGGAGGGGTGTAGGAGGGGTGAGGTGGCTGGGTGATGGGCATATGTGCTATGGTAGGTGTTGTGAATTGTGTAATGTGATGAATCACAGACCTGTACACCTGAAACAAATAATACATTATATGTTAATAAAAAATAAAAAAAAAAAAGTAAAAGGCTGTTTGATAATAGCACCTACCCTGTGCCCCATGTGGGTCCAACCAGTTGATTTGTAGCTGATTTCTGTGATTTGTAACAAGTAGGTGATGTGGTGATGGTTTTCTCTCTATTTTACATATGAAATGAGTGAGGACCAACCAAAAAGGTAAGAAATTGCTTGAGACCACTATAGACTTTCTACAGCCCTGGTTGGGATGCCACAGGAAGCACAATAGACTCAGCCTTCAAGAACTGGGCTCTGCCACTGGATAAGATATGACCTTGACTTTCAAACCACTTCACTCTTGTTCTTGAGTGATTTCCTCATCTGTGAAATGGGAATAATTAAGCACCTCAGGGAGCTCTGTGATCATCGAGACAAATTGTGTAAAGAATCTGGTGCAGTAAACATTGGTGCTCTCCATGCCTAAAGATGTTTTGCAGACCACTGTTATCCAAAGATTTAATACGATCCCCCTCAGTATTTCTAGGCAATTAATTTGGTTTTGTACAAAAATCATTTAATCTTGAGATATTTGTAGCATGGGAGAATTCCTAGGGTTCTTGGATTTCTGTATGTGTGTGGAGGGAGGTGTTGAAGTAAATATTTCCTCTGGAGATTCAAAAACAGTGAATCAGGAATTTGAACAAGTTGATATTAATTTCAGGCACTATTTTCTTCTGTTTTATAAAGCCAACATGGAAGAAATAAACCAAATGTTTATTAAGTACTCAGCCATGTTCTAGGCCCTCTGGGAGAAGGGGTAAGGTCTGGACATGAGCTGCACTGTTGATTTTCTCAAGGAGCCTTCTGTTGACCGTCTAGTGTAATGACTAGATGGGGTGGGTTTCTGCTGGAGGCAGAGGTTATTCTCTGAGTAAAATCTGGTGTCTGTGTATGTGTATGTGCATGCATGTGTGTGTGTGTGAGAGAGGGTGGGAGAGAGAGAGATTATTTTCATGTTACTCAAAAAGTCTTGGATTAAATAATGTAGAAAAATCCTGGCCCAGACAGAAGAGATCAACGAGAGGAAAAAGGAATCAGTAAATTTGTGAGAAATCGTAACTAGTTTTTATATAGATAGCATGTGGGTAACCAAATATCTGTCAGGGGTTTCCTGGATCTAGGCAAGATGGCCCAAAGGCTGTGATTCTTAAGCCTCCATTTAGTAACTAATATTACATAACTTGTTCTTCACTTTACCAGAAAGATAGTACAACCCATCCACAATATGATTTCAAAGCAAACCAATAAAACCAAGGAAGAAGTAAAAGGAAAGTAACTTAAGATAAAGTAATATGTATAGTATTTTAGTATGTGAGTGCTCAGATCTGATTGCACTAGGGAGATCATGGGCTAATCATACGATTGTGCTCCAAGTCACCAAGTCAGCCTTGGTGTGGGCTGTCGCTGGGCACCGGTTTTCTACCATGTGGTTTTTCTCTTTATGTGTTGTCCCACCATTCTGTGGTTTAGCCCACACTTGCATGTGGTAGCTGGCCTCCAGGAGGGTGGAACAGAAACATCAAGTTTTCAATCTCTAGGCTCTGCTGTCACATAGCACAACTTCTCCTGTGTTCTTTCCATCAGAGAAAGACATGGGGCCAGCCTAAAATATTCAAGGAGTGGGTGAGTAGGAAACAGACTCCTGCTTTACAGGAGGAGTGGAAAAGTCATGTTGCAAATGGGCATGTGGGATGAAAGATCATTGTTGCCATTTGTGGAAACAACCTATCACAGAAGAAGAAGGGTCCTGAAAAGTAAAAATAAAAAAAAAATCTATTTATTGAATTCTCTGGATATGTCTGGCACTGTGGTAAGGCTTTCTGTGTCCATGATGAGTAAATCTTTGAGCAAGCCTATGAAATCAACATTATTATTATTTCTACTTCATAAAAAAATAGACAGAGAAGTGAAGTAACTAATTATGGTCTCATAGTCAATACGGATCTGAGATGGAATTCAGATCCATCTCTGACTCTGAAACCTATGGTCTTACCTATGGTTCATGTAGCAGCTACTTATCTTTTAAGTAATCTCTACACCCAATGTGATGCTTGAACTCACAATCCCAAGATCTAGAATGGCAAGTTCTACCAACTGAATCATCCAGGTAACTCTCATGTAGCAGCTTCTTCGAGGGGAAATGCCTTCTGAATGAGTAATGGAGTTGATTTGAGTATGTGGATGGATCCAGGGACTGCACACAAAAAATGTTCAATTCCTTGATAGCAGAGAACTGCAGCTGTCTACTTGAAGCCTTTTAGTTTAGGGAAATGGGGGATAAGTCCAGGTGTTGGTCTGTGCATTTGTTCCTACATAGTGGGTTGAAAAGTCATTGGCAATTTGTAAGTCTATGTGTTTCAGTGCCTGTAAGATGTTCAGGTCCGTACCTGTACAGAAAATGTGTAGCTCTGGAGTGCCAATTGTCTGAATGACACCCATGTCATTCATGTGCAGAGGATGATTCCTAGTGATCCAGGGGAAAGAAAAGAGGAAAGTGCCAGAATGATGGATGAGACATGTGTTTCCTGGTGGGACAGACCTACTAGGAACAGTTCATAACTGGGCATTCTCTTCATGCAAGGAGGGAACAATCAAAAACATCCCTGATTCTTTTGATATTTGACATCACCAAGCAAGGTTAATCTTTTTGAGGGTGTGATACTCAAGTCACAGTTAGTATTTGTTATGAACTTGATTTAAAAATCATATCTTTTTGTGAACCGAATCAGTTTGGGATGATTGTTAAGTCAACATTTCTCACAAAGTTCTGATTGAGGGCATAGAGAATCTGCCTAGCATCAAGCTGATTCTGATTTTTGTTCTACTTGTATTGTGGCCTGGCTGTGTGAAAGGTCTTTCTGAAAAAGCTTCTACAGCCACAGAGCTCAAGAGTTTACTCATCTATCTATTCATTCCCTCACTCAGCCAATATTTTTGGAAGCTGCTAGGGACATTGTTCTAAACATTGTGGATATAGTAATAAACAAAAAGATGGGGCACCTGGTGGTACAGTCAGTTAAGCATCTGATTCCTGATCTCACCTCAGTTCTTCATCTTGGAGTCATGAGTTCAAGTCTTGCCTTAGGGTCCATGCTGGGCATAGAGCCTACTTAAAAAAATTAGAAAAAGGAGGAGGAGGGGCAAGATGGTGGAGAAGGAGAAGACCCTGTTTTAACAAGACTTGTAAAGTGAGCTGAATATCTACCAGAACACTCTGAACACCCATGAAATTGGCCTGAGATGTAAGATTATATACTTCTGCATCTCTACGGGGGCTGAAGACATCAGTGGAGAGGTAACACGGAGTGGGAATGCTTGGAATGATATTAGAGGATAAACAGAAGGGAGAGGGAGCCACCAGAAGCCACCCATTAGAAAATAATACACCAATATGAAAGTGCCCTGTGATGGGGACCAGCATTAACTTGGAGAATGGTTAAAAGCACTCAACAAAAGCAAAAGATATTAAGGGGCACCTGGTGGAATCAGGCCATCATGGGCACAAGCCTAAGCCCACAGTTCAAGAATGGTCACTGCTAGGGACAACACATGCCAGAGAGTCCAGCAGGGCCTCCTGTCTTTGGTCCCTGAGCCCACAGCTTTCTGCTGCTTGCACCACCGCTCAGGCTCGGCACACTCCTGCCCGCCCCTGAGAGTGCCCTATGTGGGCACCAGCTAGCACACTCTAGGCCTGCAGCTTTCTGCAACCTGTGTGGCCCCGAGGTCTGAGTGCACCCAGCCTGCACCCGAGAGAACCCAGCGCTGAGGTCAGGGCCCCTCGGCCCACAGCCTTCCACGACCTGCACCTCTGCCAGGTGTGAGCACACCAGGTGTGGGCATGGACCACAGAAAGCAGTCCCAGCAATGGCAGCCACCTGGGTTCAAGCTTGCCCGGACCAATAGCGCCATGGTTTTATTGGCATGGGGGTGCAAATGGGGTCCTTGGAGGGCCACTGAGGCAGTGGCTGGGGGATGAGAACTGCCTATGGGAGGCTGCAGTGTTCAGCAGAGTTTGCAGAGGGAGAGTCTATGTGTTCTGGACCACTGGAACAGTCTGCGTCTCTGAGGCAAACGTCTGGGTACTAGACAGTTTGCTTTCCACTAAACCTCCAAAATGTTGCAAAAAGATGCCAAAGAACAAAAACCTCCAGAGAACAAAAGCCTGAAAAACCGGTTTCCACAGAGCCAAACCCCTTGGTAGGGGGCAGGGTGACTCAGCCCAAGCAGGACCAACTGAGAAACAATGTGGCAGGCTCCTCCCCAATGTCAGAATTATTGGGATCCCTGAGGGGGTGGAGAAAGAGAGAAGACTACAAGATACAGTTGAAGAGATTCTGAATGAAAATTTCCCTAATCTGGGGAATGGAACAAGTGTTCAGGTCTTAGGGGCAGAAAGGGCACCTTTCCCCCAAGATTGACAAATCTAGAAAGACCTCCAGGCACTTAATTGTGAAATTCATGAATCATAATTTTAGACAAGAGTTCCTAAAGGCAGCTAGGGGGAAGAGATTCCTTACATACAGAGAAAGGTCCATCAGAATAATGTCAGACTTGTCCACATAAACCTGGCAGGCTGAAAAGGCTTGGCAAGACATATTCAGGGCACCAAATGAGAAGAACATGCAGCCAAGAATATGTTCTCCAGTAAGGCTGACATTCAAAATGGTTGGAGAGATAAAGAGCTTACAAGACTGGCAAGGTTTAAAAGAGTATGTGACCACCGAGTTGGCACTACAAGAAATATTAAGGGGGGGTCTATAAAAGAAAAAAAAGAACCCAAGAGTGACCTTGAGCAGAAATTTACAAAAATATCTATATAAATGAGTACTTCTCCAGCAACATGATGTCAATAAAAACTTATCTTTCAATAATCACTCTCAACATGAATGGCCTAAATGCTCCCATAAAACAGCACAGGGTTGCAGACTGGATAAAATGATAGGACTGTCCATATGTTGTCCACAAGAGACAAATTTGGAAGCTAAAGATACATCCAGACTAAAATTGAAGGGATGGAGAACCATCTTTCATGTCAATGGGCCTCAAAAGAAAGCAAGGGTAGTGATTCTCATATCAGATAAATGAAATTTTAAACTAAATACTGTAGTCAGAGATACAGAAGAACACTACATCGTTCTTAGAGGGTCTATCCACCAAGAAGATATAACAATTGTAAATATTTATGCCCCCAGTATGGGAGAAGCCAACTACAAAAGCCAACTGTTAATCAAAATAAAAAGTCATATTGATATGAACACATTAATTGTAGGGTATCTTAACACACCACCCTCAGCAAAAGACAGATCATCTAAGCAGAAAATCAATAAAATAACAAGAGGATTGAATGACACATTGGACCAGATGGACTTCATAGATATATACAGAACATTCCACCCTAAAACAACAGAATACTCATTCTTCTTAAGCACACATGGAACTTTCTCCAAAATAGACCACATACTGTGTCACAAATCAAGGCTCAACTGAATGAATGAGATTATTCCCGACATATTATCAGACCACAATGCTTTGAAAATGGACTCAACAGCAAGAAAAAGTTTGGAAGGAATTCAAACACTTGAAAGCTAAAGGCCATCTTGTTCAAGAATGTTTGGATCAATCAGGAAATCAAAGAAGAACTTAAACAATTTATGTAAACCAATGAGAATGAAGACACATCAGTCCAAAATGTATGGGATATGGCAAAGGCGGTCCTAGGGGGGAAATACATAGCCATCCAAGCCTCACTAAAAAAAAGGGAAAAATCCCTAATACATCAACTCTCTATACACCATAAAGAACTGGAAAATCAACAACAAAATTAGCCAACCCCACACTCAAGAAGAGGAATAATTAAGATTAGAGCAGAGATCAATGAGTAAGAAACTAGAGATACAGTAGAACATATCAACAAAAACTAGAAGCTGGTTCTTTGAAAGAATTAATAAGATTAAGAAACCACTGGCCTTTCTAAAGGTTTGGGAAAAAACCTTTTCCAAAAGAAAAGGAGAGGACCCAAATTAATAAAATTATGAATGAAAGGGGAGAGATCATGAGTAAAATAGAAACAATCATCAGAAATTATTATCAACAGCTATATACCAATAAGTTAAGCATTCTAGAAGAAATGGATGCATTCCTAGAAACCTATAAACTTCCAAGACTGAAACAGGAAGAAACTGACAACCCAAATAGACCAATATCTAGTAACAAGATTGAAGCAGTGATCAAAAATCTCCCCAAAAAACAAGAGCCCAGGACCTGATGGATTCCCTAGGGAATTCTACAAAATGTTCAAAGAAGAAATAATACCTATTCTCCTAAAGCTGTTCCAAAAAAACAGAAACAGAAGGAAAACTTCCAGACTTTCTATGAAGCCAGCAGTACTCTGGTCTCCAAACCAGGCAAATACCCCACCAAAAAGGAGAATTTCAGGCCAATATCTCTGATGAATATGGATGCTAAGATTCTCAACAAGATCCTAGCTGATTAGAATCAACAGTGCATTGAAGAGATTATCCACCATGACCAGGTGGGATTTATCCCTGGGATGCAAGGTGGTCAACATCACAAGTCAGTCAATGTGATAGAACAAATCAATAAGAGAAATAGAAGAAGCACATGGTCCTTTCAATTGATGCAGAAAAAGCATTTGACAAAATACAGCATCCATTCCTGATTAAAACTCTTCAAAGTGGAAAGAACCAAGATGCCCTTCAACGGACGAATGGATAAGGAAGATGTGGTCCATATACACTATGGAGTATTATGCCTCCATCAGAAAGGATAAATACCCAACTTTTGTAGCAACATGGAGGGGACTGGAAGAGATTATGCTGAGAGAAGTAAGTCAAGCAGAGAGAGTCAATTATCATATGGTTTCACTTATTTGTGGAGCATAACAAATTGCATGGAGGACAAGGGGAGATGGAGAGGAGATGAGATTTGAGGAAAATTGGAAGGGGAGGTGAACCATGAGAGACTATGGACTCTGAAAAACAATTTGAGGGTTTTGAAGGAGTGGGGGATGGGAGGTTGAGGGAACCAGGTTGTGGGTATTGGAGAGGGCACGGATTACATGGAGCACTGGGTGTGGTGCAAAAACAATGAATACTGTTACACTGAAAAGAAATTAAAAAAAAAAGTAAAAAAAAACAAAAAACCTCTTCAAAGTATAGGGATAGAGGGAATATTCCTTAACTTCATAAAATCTATCTATGAAAAACCCAGAATGAATATCATTCTCAATGGGGAAAAGCTGACAGTCTTCTCTCTGAGATCAGGAACACAACAAAAATGCCCACTTTCACCACTCTTGTTCAACATAGTACTAGAAATCCTAGCAACAGCAATCAGACAACAAAAAGAAATAAAATGTATTCAAATTGGCAAAGAAATAAAACTCTTTCTCTTCACAGATGCCATGATACTTTATATGGAAAACCCAAAAGACTCCACCTGAAACTACTAGAAGTCATACAGCAATTCAGTAATGTGGCAGGATACAAAATCAATATACAGAAATCAATTGCTTTCTTATACACTAACAATGAAAATACAGAAAGGGAAATTAGAGAATTGATTCCATTTACTATGGCACCAAGAGCCATAAGATACCTGGGAATAAACCTAACCAAAGGGGTAAAGGATCTGTACTCGAGGAACTACAGAACACTCATGAAAAAAATTGAAGAAGACACGAAAAGATGGAAAAGCATTCCATGCTCATGGATTGGAAGAATAAACATTGTTAAAATAACTATACTGCCCAGAGAAATCCTTGCTTTTAATGCTATCCCGATCAAAATACCATTGGCATTTTTCAAAGTGCCAGAACAAAGAATCCTAAAATTTGTATGAAATCAGAAGAGACCCCGAATTGCTAAGGAAATGTTGAAAAAGAAAAACAGGGGAGACAAGATGGCGGGGAAGTAGGAGGAGGCGCCGTTTCAACCTGTACCCTCAAGTGAGCTGATTCCCTACCAAAGAACTCCAATCACCCACGAAATCAGCCTGAGATCAGAATTACACACGTCTGGATCTCTACGGGGGCAGAAGATGCCAATGGGCAGGTAAAGCAGAGTGGGAATGTTGGACTGATATTAGAAGATAAACAAAAGGGGGAGGGAGCCACCAGAAGCAATCCATTGGAAAGTAATACCCCAATACGAGAGTGCCCTGCACTGGGGACAAGCATTAACTTGGAGTCTGGTTGAAAGCGCTCAAAAGAGCAAAGGATTGCAGGAATCGGGGTGGTTAGGGACAGGGGCTTAAGTCCCCGGACCCAGGACAGCCACCCCTGGTGATGAGCTAGAGAGAGTGTGGCAGAGAAACCAGGACTTGGTCCCTGAGCTGCCAGTGCATCTGAGAGCTGTGGGGTCAGGCTCCTGGGAGGGGCTGGGAGCCTCACCAGCTGGCAGAAGCACAGACTGTTTACAGCCCCACGCGAGTGCCGTGCTGTGCTATCAAGAGTCTGAGCAGCACCCTGCACCCTCCCCTGAGAGAGATGCGCGCAGGCACCAGCCGGGAGCTCTCGGACCGGGAAAGACCAGGCACTCCCAGCCAGGGCCAGCGGGAAAATCTCAGTGTGCAATCGCTGCTTGGAACCTCTCTGGAAGTCTGGAGCTGCCCAGACAGCCTCTGCTGTCATGGTTTTGCGTACAAGCAGGAGTTGCTGTGTCCCCAGGGACTTGGACTCTGCCAGCAGTCAAGGGGGAACTTGTGTGTTCTGGAGCACTCATAGGGGAACAGACTGAGGCTTCTCTCTGAGAGGGATGTCTGGGTGCAGTTTGTTTTCCTCCAAACCTCCAAAAACCATCAAAAGCTGTCAAGGTGAGAGAAAACAACAAAAACAACAACAACAAAGGAACAAACAAACATAAAAACCTCCAGAGAACAAAAGCCTGAAAAACCGGTTTCCTCAGAGCCCACCCCCTTGAGGGGGGCTGGAGTACTTAACTCAGACAACATTGCCTGAAAACCCAAGTGGCAGGCCCCTCTCCCAGAAAGCCAAGGGGGGGGGGATGGAAAAAAAAAAAGACTACAAGAGAAAAAAAAAGACTACAAGAGAACAACCACCACTACTTCAAAGATACCACTTTTATTTTTAATTTGTTCCCACAATTCTGGTTCATTTTTTTAATATAGATAGTTTTTTAACCTATTTACCATCACAGTGAAATGTCCAGTACATCAAATTCCATAACTTTTTAGAACCTTTTGATACATATACCCGTGTTTTTCTTTTGCTTTTCTATTTTTAAATTTTTTTAAAAAAATTTAGTTTAGTTTAATTTAGTTTATTCTTTTTTTATTTTTTATTTTTTAACATTCATGTAGAGTTAAACTTCAAGGTAATCCCCTTTCCCCAATCAATGCTACCCCTATAGGTGAACAAATTTTCAATCCCCCTTTATCTTAGGAAAGTTGAGTCCTTTAACAAAGATATCAAGATATATCCAAGAAGAATCAAAATAAGCTCACCCACACTGCAAACTTATAACCACTCTCTTGTTTTTTCTTCTGCCAGTGTTTCTGTGTATTTGTGTTTGTCCTGATAGTATATAAATCTTATACTTGGGGTTCTTTTTGACGAGGTTCTTTTTTTTGGCATATATATATGCAAATATATTCTTTTTGCATATATACGAAAATATTTGCATATATACTTTTTGCATATATGCAAATATTTGCCCATATACTTTTTGCATATATATGCAAATATTTGCATATATATAGTCATATATATATGTCTTGTCATATACTTTTCTCAGTCTTTTTGTCATATACTTTTATCTTTGTCATATATTTGTCTTATACTTGTCATATACTTTTATCTTGTCATATACTTTCGTCTTGTCATATACTTTTATCAGTCTTTTTGTTTGTCTGTTTTTGTTTATATATATCATAAATCTTACCTTGTGGCCCATTTGGGCTGAGCCTTCTCTTTTATCTTTCTTCTTTTTCCTATCTCTCTCTCTCTATTTTTTCTTTTTTCTTTCATTTGGGTGGGGACTCCTGATTGCTCAGAAGCATTCCAGGGTGTACCTCCTTGACTGCAGCACAGTCAAACATCCAGCTACATCCATTCAGCCATCTCTCACCAAAATGACTAGGAGGAGGAATGCCCAACAGAAGAAAAATTCAGAGGATGGGCCTTCTGCAACAGAGCTAATGTCCATCAACATAGATAATATCCCAGAAAGGGAACTCAGGATAACAATTATCCAGGCAATAGCTAGGTTGGAGAAAGCCATGGATGACAAAATGGTCATCCATGTTTAGGGCAGGGATGTGAACACCACCAGGGATGGTGTTCACAATGCTCTCAATGAGTTCCAATCTAATCTAAATTCTCTAAAAGTTAGGATAACTGAGCCAGAAGATAGAATTAGTGATCTGGAGGACAAAGAGATAGAGAGAAAGGATCAGGAGGAAGCCTGAAAAAAACAGCTTAGCAACCACAAAAACAGAATCAGGGAAATAAATGATGACATAAAACGTTCCAATGTCAGAATTATTGGATTCCCTGAAGGGGAGGAGAAAGAAATAAGTCTAGAGATATAGTGGATTTTCCCAATCACACGAATGGAACCAGCATTCATATATTAGAGGCAGAACAGTCTCCCCCCAAGATTATAGATTCGAAAAAATTCAAGGCACCTGATAATAAAATCGAGAAATCATAATTGTAGGTACAAATCTCTTGAAAGCCGCTAGGACAAAGAGGCTCCTTACTTACAGAGGAAAGCCCATCAGAATAATGTCAGACCTGTCCACAGAAACCTGGCAAGCAAGAAAGGGCTGGCAAGACATATTAAGGGAACTAAATGAGAAGAACATGCAGTCAAGAATACTTTATCTAGCAAGATTGACATTCAAAATAGATGGAGAGATAAAGAGTTTCTAAGACCGGCAAGGCTTAAAAGAGTATGCGACCACCAAGCTGACAGTGCAGGAAATATTAAGGGGGGGTTCTATAAAAGAGGGAAATCCTAAGAATATCATTGAACAGAAATATAGAGAAAATCTACAGAAAGACTTCAAAGGTAACACGATGTCAATAAAAACGTATCTATCAATAATCACTCTCAATGTGAGTGGCCTAAATGCGCCCATAAAATGACACAGGGTTGCAGATTGGATAAAATGACAGGACCCATCCATATGTTGTCTACAAGAGACCCATTTTGAAACTAAAGATACACCCAGACTGAAAGTGAAGGGATGGAGAAGCATCTTTCATGCCAATCGGCCTCAAAAGAAGGCCGGGGTAATGATTCTCATATCAGATAAATTAGATTTTAAACTAAAGACTAGTCAGAGATACAGAAGGACACTACATAATTCTTAAAGGGGCTATCCACCAAGAAGTTCTAACAATTGTAAATATCTATGCCCCCAATATGGGAGCAGCCAATTACATAAGAAAACTGTTAATCAAGATAAAGAGTCATATTAATATGAATACATTAATAGTAGGGGATCTTAACACACCTCTCTCAGTAATAGACAGATCACTGAAGTAGAAAATCAATAAAGAAATAAGAGAATTGGATGACACATTGTACCAGATGGGCCTCATAGACATATACAGAACATTCCACCCTAAAACAACAGAATACTCATTCTTCTCAAGTGCACATGGAACCTTCTCCAGAATAGACCACATACTGGGTCACAAATAAGGACTCAACTGATACCAAAAGACTGAGATTATTCCCTGCATATTCTCAGATCACAATGTTTGAAACTGGAGCTCAATCACAAAGAAAAGTTTGGAAAGAACTCAAACACCTAGAAGCTAAAGACCACCTTGCTTAAGAATGTTTGGATCAACCAGGAAATCAAAGAAGAACTTAAACAATTCATGGAAACCAATGAGAATGAAGAGACTTTGGTCCAAAACCTATGGGATACAGCAAAGGCCATCCTAAGGGGGAAATACATTGCCATCCAAACCTCCTTCAAAAAAATAGAAAAATCCAGAATACACCAGCTGTCTCTACACCTTAAAGAACTGGAGAATCAACAACAAATCAAACCAACTCCACATATAAGAAGGGAAATCATCAAGATTAGAGAAGAGATCAATGAGGTAGAAACTAGAGATACAGTAGAACGTATCAATGAAACTAGAAGCTTATTGTTTGAAATAATCCACAAGATCAATAAACCATTGGCCACACTAATCCAAAAGAAAAGAGAGAAAGCTCAAATTAATAAAATTATGAATGAAAAGAAAGAGATCACAACTAACACCAAGGAAGTAGAAACAATCATCAAGAGTTTTTATCAACAGTTATATGCCAATAAGTTAAGCAACCTAGATGAAATGGATGCATTCCTGGAAAACTATAAACTCCCAAAGTTGAACCAGGAAGAAATTGACAATTTGAATAGACCGATATCTAATAACGAGATTGAAGCAGTATCAAAAACCTCCCAAAAAACAAGAGCCCAGGACCTGATGGATTCCCTGGGACATTCTACCAAACTTTCAAAGAAGAAATAATGCCTATTCTCCTGAAGCTGTTTAAAAAAATTGAAGCAGAAGGAAAACTTCTAGACTCTTTTTATGAAGCCAGCATTACCCTGATCCCCAAACCAAGCAAAGACCACACCAAAAAGGAGAATTTCAGACCAATATCCCTGATGAATATGGATGCTAAGATTCTCAACAAGATCCTAGCCAACAGGATCCAACAGCACATTAAAACAATTATACACCATGACCAGGTGGGATTCATCCCTGGGTTACAAGGATTGTTCAACATTCACAAATCAATCAAGGTGACAGAACAAATCAATAAGAGAAGAGAGAAGAACCACATGGTCCTCTCAATTGATGCAGAAAAAGCATTTGACAAAATCCAGCATCCGTTCCTGATTAAAACGCTTCAAAGTAGAGGGATTATCGTGGCCGGCGCGACAAACCGACCAGGAACATGCGGGTAAGAGGATGGTGAAAAGAAATTAAGAGACAAAGAGATGGGGGCAGGGGGAGCACCAAGGATGATGTCCCATAGTGCCAAAGTTTATTTTGCAGAGTTCTGATTTATACCACACAGTAAGGGAATCACCTCCTGTACATCTGGTGCTAGTTTCTATTTTGGGCTGAGAGTAGCTGGCCATGCAGAGATATCAGACAGCCTTGACCTTTGTGGTTTGGACACTTAGGCCATAACTCAATATTCACAAAACACAGGAGCCTTAATAACTTAGTCTTGAGACAGCAGCTGCAATGGCAACAAGCCAAACCTTACAATGTTCTCATAACAATCACCAGGGAAAAATGGTGGCGCTTTAGCTCGCCATCCATGAAAGTCTTCGGTTGAAGAGGTTCCCAAGAACTGTTGCTCTATTGGGTTAACCCCTTCTAGGCACGAGGCTCCCAACAAGGGATAGAGGGAACATTCCTGAGCTTCATAAAATCTATCTATAAAAGACCCACAGCAAATATCATCCTCAATGTGGAAAAGCTGACAGCCTTCCCGTTGAGATCAGGAACACAACAAAAATGTCCACTCTCACCACTCTTGTTCAACATAGTATTAGAAGTCCTAGCAACAGCAATCAGACAACAAAGAGAAATAAAAGGTATCCAAATTAGCAATGAAGAAGTCAAACTCTCTCTCTTCGCAGATGACAGGATTCTTTATATGGAAAACCCAAAAGACTCCACCCCCAAACTACCAGAACTCATACAGCAATTCAGTAACATGGCAGGATACAAAGTCAATGTACAGAAATCAGTGGCTTTCTTATACACCAACAATGAAAATACAGAAAGGGAAATTAGAGAATCGATTTCATTTACTATAGCACCAATAACCATGAGATACCTGGGAACAAACCTAACCAAAGAGGTAGAGGATCTATACTCAAGGAACTACAGAACACTCATGAAATAAATCGAAGAAGACACAAAAAGATGGAAGACCATTCCATACTCTTGGATTGGAAGAATAAACATTGTTAAAATGTCCATACTGCCTAGAGCAATCTATACTTTTAATGCCATTCCAATAAAAAATCCACTGGTATTTTTCAAAGAGCTGGAGCAAATAATCCAAAAATTTGTATGGAATCAGAAGAGACCCCAAATCGCTAAGGAAATGTTGAAAAACAAAAATAAAACTGGGGGCATCACGTTACCTGATTTCAAGCTTTACTACAAAGTTGTGATCACCAATACAGCATGGTGCTGGTATAAAAACAGAAACATAGACCAATGGAACAGAGTAGAGAGCCCAGATATGAACCCACAACTCTATGGTCGACTAATCTTCGACAAAGCAGGAAAAACATATACAGTGGAATAAAGACAGTCTCTTCAATAAATGGTGCTGGGAAAATTGGACAGCTATATGTAGAAGAATGAAGCTCGATCATTCTCTTACATTGTACACAAAGGTAAACTCAAAATGGATAAAAGACCTCAACGTGAGACAGGAATCCATCAGAATCCTAGAGGAGAACATAGGCAGTAACCTCTTCAATATCAGCCACAGCAAATTCTTTCAAGATATGTCTTCAAAGGCAAAGGAAACAAAAGCGAAAATAAACTTCTGGGACTTCATCAAAATCAAAAGCTTCTGCACAGCAAAGGAAACAGTCAACAAAACAAAGAGGCAACCCACGGAATGGGAGAAGCTATTTGCAAATGACACTACAGACAAAAGGTTGATATCCAGGATCTATAATGAACTCCTCAAACTCAACACACACGAAACAGGCAAACACATCAAAAAATGGGCAGAAGATATGAACAGACACTTCTTCAATGAAGACATACAAATGGCTATCAGACACATGAAAAAATGTTCATCATCACTAGCCATCAGGGAGATTCAAATTAAAACCACATTGAGATACCACCTTACACCAGTTAGAATGGCCAAAATTAGCAAGACAGGAAACAACGTGTTTGGAGAGGATTTGGAGAAAGGGGAACCCTCTTACATTATTGGTGGGAATGCAAGTTGGTGCAGCCACTTTGAAGAACAGTGTGGAGATTCCTCAAGAAATTAAAAATAGAGTTTCCCTGTGACCCTGAAATTGCCCTACTGGGTATTTACCCCAAAGATACAGATGTAGTGAAAAGAAGGGCCATCTGTACCTCAATGTTTATAGCAGTAATGGCCACGGTTGCCAACCTGTGGAAAGAACCAAGATGCCCTTCAACGGACGAATGGGTAAGGAAGATGTGGTCTATATATGCTATGGAGTATTATGCCTCCATCAGAAAGGATGAATATCCAACTTTTGTAGCAACATGGACAGGACTGGAAGAGATTATGCTGAGCGAAATAAGTCAAGGAGAAAGAGTCAAGTATCATATGGTTCCACTTATTTGTGGAGTATAACAAATAACATGGTAGACATGGGGAGATGGAGAGGAGATGAGATTTGAGGGAAATTGGAAGGGGAGGTGAACCATGAGAGACTATGGACTCTGAAAAACAATCTGAGCGTTTTGAAGGGGCAGGGGTGAGAGGTTGGGGGAGCCAGGTGGAGGATATTAAGAAAGGCACGTATTGCATGGAGCACTGAGTGTGGTGCAAAAAGAATGAATTCTGTTATGCTGAAAAGAAATAAAAAAAAGTAAAAAGAAAATAAGAATCACCCATATTTTTAGCATATAAAATCAGTATTATGATCTATTTGCTTCTGGTATTGTAATATTTTCTCCATCTCTAAACTTTTTATCACATAAGTAACATATGAATAAATTCTATGTAAAAGAATGTGAAAATCACATATAAAATAAAATGTCTTATTTTTAGTACAAAAAAAAAAGAGAAGAAAAGAAAAACAAAGCTGGGAGCATCACGTTGCCTGATTTCAAGCTTTACTATAAAGCTGTGATCACCAAGACAGTATGGTACTGGCATAAAAACAGACACATAGACCAGTGGAACAGAGTAGAGAGCCCAGATATGGACCCACAACTCTATGGTCAAATAACCTTTGACAAAGGAAGAAAAAAAAATTCAGTGGACAAAAGACAGTCTCTTCAATAAATGGTGCTGGGTAAATTGGACAGCTCTGTATAGAAGAATGAAGCTCAACTATTCTCTTACACTGTACATAAAGATAAACTCAAAGTGGATAAAAGACCTGAATGTGAGGTAGGAATCTATCAAAATTCTGGAGGAGAACACAGGCAGTAACCTCTTCGATAATGGCCACAGGAACTTCTTTCAAGACATGTCTCCAAAGGCAAAGGATACAAAACTGAAAATGACCTTTTGGGACTTCATCAAGATCAAATCTTCTGCACGGCAAAGGAAACAGTCAACAAAACAAAGAGGCAACCCATGGAATGTGAGAAGATATTTGCAAATGACACTACAGACAAAGGGCTGATATTCAAGATGTATAAAAAACTCCTTAAACTCAACACACACAAAACAGACAATAACGTCAAAAAATGGGCAGAAGACATGAACAGACACTTCTCCAAAGAAGTGTCTTTGTATGTCAAAGAAGACATACAAGTGTCTAACAGGCCCATTAACAAAATGTTGATCATCACTAGCCATCAGGGAAATTCAAATCAAAACCTCATTGAGATCCCACCTTACACCGGTTGGAATAGCCAAAATTAATAAGATAAGAAACAATAAGTGTTGGAGAGGATGTGGAGAAAGGGAAACCCTCTTACATTGTTGATGGGAATGCAAGTTCGTGCAGGCACTTTGGGAAACAGTGTGGCTATTCCTTAAGAATTTAAAAATAGAGCTTCCCTATGACCCTGCAATTGCATTACTGGGTATTTACCCCAAAGATACACATGAAGTGAAAAGAAGGGCCATATGTATTCCCAATGTTTATAGAAGTAATGGCCACAATCACCAAGTTGTGGAAAGAGCCAATATGTTCTTCAAGAGACGAATGGATAAAGAAGATATGGTTCATATATACAATGGGATATTATGCCTCCATCAGAAAGGATGAATATTCAACTTTTGTATCAAATGGGCAGGTCTGGAGAAGAGTATGCTGAGTGAAATAAGTGAAGCAGAGAAAGTCAATTATCATATGGTTTCACTTATTTGTGGAACATAAGAAATAACATGGAGGACGTTAGGAGAAGGAAAGGACAAGTGAGTTGGGGGAAATCAGAAGGGGAGATGAGCCATGATAGACTGTGGACTCTGCGATATAAGTGGAGGGGTTTGGAAGGGGGGTGTGGTGGTATGGGTGATCATGGTGGTGCGTATTAAGGCGGGTAGGTATTGCATTGAACACTGGGTGTGATGCATAAACAATGAAACTTGGAACACTGAAAAAATAAAATTAAATTAAAAAAAAAAGATATGGAGTTCCTAATCTCACGGAACTTATATTCTAATTGCGTGGGTGGGCTCCAGACATTATGCGCTATGTCATATAATAATAGGTGTTAAGAAGAAAAATAAAACCAAGGAAGAGGCCACAGAATGATAGTGCAAATCTATTTTGGACAGGTTACTTAGGGTGTCCTCTTAATATACTAACATTGGAGTATAGTCCTCTGCGAAATTCAGGTGATAGCTAAGAGGATGTCATGAGGAATCAATTCTCAGACATGGAGAGCAGTCAGGACGAACTCCTGGAGGTAGACATGTGCTTGGATGGGTCAGGAACAGCCTTGAGGCTCTCATGTGGCAGGAGTAAAGTAAGAGAGGGGCCCCAGTAGGAGATGAGGTCAGCGAGGAAGGGATCCAGTCTTAGACACCAGTGGCCTTTCAGGGCTGGGTTATGACTTCTAATTTATTCTCAGTGATGCAAAAATCTATTGAAGAGTTTTGAACAGAGGAGAGAGAGAATTTGATTTATAATTTTAGAAGGTCATTCTGGCTCTTATACAGGAAACAGAGTGTAAGGGGGCAAGGACAGAAAAAGGAAGGGTTGGTGACTAGTTCAAAGACTACTGTAATAATAATCCAAAAAAGGAATTATGACAGTTTTGACTAGAGTGATAACAGCAAGTTGTGAGAAGTGGTCTGATTATAGATATTCTTCAAAATTAAGGTCAACAGGGATTTGTTGAAAACAAAGTGCAGGATGTGAGTAAAGGATAACTCTAACTTTTCAACTTGAGAAACTGTAAGGATGGAGCTACAATTTACTCAGATCAGGAAGATGAGGGTAAGGGCAGGTTGGGAGAAAAGGAGAAGGAGTTGAGTTTTAAAAATGTGAAGTTTGAGATGCCTATGAGACATGTAGGGAAATATTTTAAATTAAGTTGAATGTAGGAGTTTAGAGTTCAGGGGATATGTCCAGGTTAGTGTTGAGTATTTGGATATCACCAGCATATAAATGATATTTAAAGCCATGGGATTGGATGAGTTGATCTATTCAAGAAAGTAAATGTAGATAAATAAGAACAGAGATCCAAAGGACAGGTCTTTGAGCACTCCAACATTCATACATCAGGAAAACCAGTGAATGAGCCTGAGGAGTGGCCAGTGTGTTAGGAGGAAAGCCAAGTGATAATCCCAAAGGTAAGTAAAGGAAATATATCAAAGATTAGAGAGTGGTCATCATGTTAAATGTAGCTGATAGGCTACATCTGGTAAGAATTGAGAATTGGCTTTAAATGGTAGAGTAAAGGCCATTGCTGACCCTGATTGAATTAGTTTTGGTGAGGATATGAAGTTGAAAGCCTAACTTGAGGATGTTCAAGAGAAGATGGAAAGTGCAGACAGAACATGGACC
Source organism: Neogale vison (assembly GCF_020171115.1). Taxonomy (NCBI): domain Eukaryota; kingdom Metazoa; phylum Chordata; class Mammalia; order Carnivora; family Mustelidae; genus Neogale; species Neogale vison. Next base: position 58,929,588 of record NC_058101.1, on the reverse strand, counting down.
ACTCTTGGAAGAGTTTTTCTGTGAAAGAAATGGACTGTAGTTGAAAGTGGTTGATGGGGGACATTACATTATATTTGGATGCTGCTGGTAATGAACAAGAAGGGGAAATGATTGATGATAGAAGAAATGGAGATTTGTTGGAGCAATTTCCTTGAGTTAGTGAAATGGGATAGGAACTAATTCACATGTGGAAGTTTTGGCCATGGATGGGAGCATGCCATTATTATATGGGGAGAGATGCAGTATGTATGATTCAGGTGTATTTAGTGTGGTAGTTTTGTGTGAAACATTTGGAGGTTATCTTCTGATGGCACTACTGTCTCAATTAAATAAAATGCAGGGTCATCCACTAAGAATAAGGAAGTAGCAAAAATGGCAGAACTTTGAGGAGGGATAAGAAGCTGAGAAACAGGCAGCCAAACAGACAGAGATGTTTGAAGAAGGGCATGTGCTACATTTCGCGAACAGCAGTGAGACTCTCTGGAGGTCACTACTCAGGAATTCAAAGTGGAATCACTCATGCGCTTGTGTGTTTTCCTCAGCTATGTTTGAAGACATGAAAGAAGGTTGAGAATTAGTTTTAAGCATTTTGGGGGGTTCATTTTTTGCTTTTCCTTAAGGAAGAGTGAGGGGAGAAAAGATGCCTATGTAGAGAACTGATTATAATAACGGGCTGTGGATTTTCACATGACTAAAATCAAAAGGGTGAGGGATGAGGAACACTAAATTGAATGAATTTTAATTTGGTTGTGATTGAGGGATTGTTGAAATGTGAGCACAGCAGGAGAGAGCTGGAGATGGAGTTGGTAGTAAGTGTGGGATTCTTCCAGCTGATCTTTTAGAGGGATAGTAGTAGAAGTGGTCATCTGTGATAGGACATGGAATGGGTTTGTGAGATGACATAGAGGACACAATTGAGATAGAGGAGAGAAAGTCAAAGAATTGAGAAGCTAGAGTGTTGGATGGATCATCTATATTGATATTGAAAATACCAACCTGAAACTCTATATTGATACTTACTAGGGTTATTCCCTAAATGCTTAATTCTCAGGGAATATTTATTGAATGAAATATTCCAAAATGATAGTCAAGTTGCAGGTTCAGAATAATTTCTTGTGTGCACAGTTGAAGCAAAATAAGTAGATCCTATTTCACAGTGAGCCAAAGTGAGGATATTAATCTCTAAAAATAGAGTACAGCAAATTAGCTCTTTGGGGGAATTACTTGGCAAATTCTCTTTCCTTGGGCCCTGCAAAACTTAGCTTCCCAAACACAACAGAAGGAATTCGCACAACATCAACAAGAACTTTTATCTTTAAAAATGTTTCTATTTCTATATAATTAGGTCTTTGGTAGGAAGACAAACATAAGCAGAGGGTATTGTGTACAGAGAAGGTGATGAAGGGAAAAAGAGTCAATGGAATTTGGATTTTTCCTCATCATTATGATGGTACCTAGAGTTTAGCAATTTTTTTCTTTTTGGTCCCAATTAAAAGTAAGAGCTTTGAAGCTGACCTTCCCTTAGAAATAGTGGGTACTGTGAGAATGCAGGGCTGTATTTATACTGATAAATGGGTTGAGTTTCTAACATTTGGGGGTTGGCTTATTTGGTAGGTGAAATGTATTTTCCCATGGAAATAATTTTACATGTGGAAGTCAGTTTACTAGGCAAGTTTTTGTCTTCATAATGAACCCAAAGTAATGAGTATTATTTTGTTTTGTCTTAATATAAAGGGTTGTAAAGTTTTATAATACTATGTTAATATATTTAGAAGGAGAATATATTTATATAATACTATGTTAATATATTTAGAAGGAGAATAAGCTGGAGCTAGCTTATTTGATATATAATTACACCAATATTTCTTTCTTTTTAAGGAAAAACTGAGGTCCAGGTTGAAGTGTTGAAAGTGATTCTTTCATCTGGCCAAGATCTTAGTTTCCTCTAGAAGCAGAATCTCCTGAGAAATATGAGAGAAAGATAGAGGTAGGTCAGTTCAGTGGCCCATTTTGGCTTTGAGAAGCATCATTCTACAATTAAGCTCTACCTGTAATAAAGTAAACACTGTATTTTAATTCCTGTCTAGAACTTGTGTCTACATCCCAACTGGACCAGAATCTTTAGGAGAGAATAATGTGGTATATTGGTATCCTCAAGCTTCAACAATATTATATAGCACCGGACCAAGTTGCACTTGGGTGGTGCCCTTCACTGATGCAAGTGAAGTCAGACTTGTCCACCAAATTCATCTGCTGCCTGTCTTTCCCTCACTGTTTGAGAGTTTCTCCCTGCCATTGACACTGTGCTTTCCTCTGCTCCTCTTTCACACCCTTCCCCTGCCATCACTGTTATGTCCCTGAAGGGGATATATGGTGTAATTTAGAGAGCTCTGGCAAGAGAATTTCCACCTCATTACCATTCAGGCTGTTTGTAAAAGTACCCATCTATTCTTTTTTGGAAACCAGTGTGGTTTGGGGAAAAGATATAACTTTGGAATGGACAAGTTGATTTTGGCGTGGGTTGACTATCTACTTGTTTTGGAATTTGGGAAACCTCATTAACTGGTGGAGACTTGGTTTCCTCATATGTAAAATAGAAGACGTCAACTTCAACATGACTTGAGGAGTCCAACATGCTCTGTGGATTGAATGTTTCCACCAGTATCTAACACTGTTTCTGGAACAATTAGGTAGATTAGCATGGATATCATCTCCCTCTTACTAACTTTAATGGTAGCATTTATCTACATTTTATAAAATGAGACAGCTGGGACCTTGAGTGGATAAGTAAATTGTAGAGCCTCACACCCATGTTCATCTTACTTCCATTACGTTACAAGCTCAGCACCCTCCCAGAGGACCCTTCATGTCATCCATGAGGATGGAGTATTAACTGAGGTTGCTGCTGGTGCCGTCCCACAGCCACAGTCCCAGAACTCCCCTGTCAGACAGCAGGAGGATGCCTTTTAAGCAGAATGGGAACCCACTGCAGGCTCATCCCAAAAGTAATCGTGACTTTTGGTGATAAAATTTTTAAAAAGAAATGAGATCATTTTTTTTCTTTTTGAGATATCAGTAGGCCCATTAAAAATGGTTATTTTTTCAAACAATGATTAGAAAAAGCCATACTGGGTAGAATGCCAAATCCAAGAATCTCAGATTAGATATGACTCTGAATACTAAAAGACCATATATTTAGTAAAAAAGTGGAGAGAAACATGTAAGACACATCATTTTTTCTTTTATTTATTTATTTTTAAAGATTTTATTTATGAGAGAGAGAGAGAGAGCATGAGCAGAGAAGAGTGAAAAACAGATGCTGAGCAGGGGTTCTGGTGCAGGACTTGATCTCAGGACCCGGAATCATAACCTGAGCCAAAGGCAGAGGCCTAACTGACTGTGCCACCCAAGAGGCCATCATTTTGGATTTTTAGTAACTGGGAATGAGACAGAACTTTTCAAAAGACAAAGATATGGCCAGTCGTGGCTCCTTGTGTGGATGGAAAGTACTACAAATCTCCTGAAGCCCATTATTCTGAGTAAGAGTAACCTTGTCATCACACACCAGGTGTGCACATTTCAATACCAACAAAACAGATAGGAGGAATTACTAAGGCTTCAGAAGGTTTTGAGTTACAAGTAACTTCTTGATGAGAAAGTCAGTATTGGAAATATTTTCCATGTTAAAAAAGTTTGAAGTCCAGAACTGTGATGCCACCAATTTTTGCTTTCTTTTTCAATATTCCTTTGGCTATTCGAGGTCTTTTCTGGTTCCATATAAATTTTAGGAGTATTTGTTCCATTTCTTTGAAAAAGATGGATGGTACTTTGATAGGAATTGCATTAAATGTGTAGATTGCTTTAGGTAGCATAGACATTTTCACAATATTTATTCTTCCAATCCAGGAGCATGGAACATTTTTCCATTTCTTTGTGTCTTCCTCAATTTCTTTCATGAGTACTTTATAGTTTTCTGAGTATACATTCTTTGCCTCTTTGGCTAGGTTTATTCCTAGGTATCTTATGGTTTTGGGTGCAACTGAAAATGGGATTGACTCCTTAATTTCTCTTTCTTCTGTCTTGTTGTTGGTGTAGAGAAATGCAACTGATTTCTGTGCATTGATTTTATATCCTGACACTTTACTGAATTCCTGTACAAGTTCTAGCAGTTTTGGAGTGGAGTCTTTTGGGTTTTCCACATATAGTATCATATCATCTGTGAAGAGCAATAGTTTGACTTCTTCTTTGCCGATTTGGATGCCTTTAATTTCCTTTTGTCTGATTGCTGAGGCTAGGACTTCTAGTACTATGTTGAATAGCAGTGGTGATAATGGACATCCTTGCCAAGTTCCTGACCTTAGCAGAAAAGCTTTCAGTTATTCTCCATTGAGAATGATACTAGCGGTGGTTTTTTTTTTTTACCTTTTTTTTTTTTCACTAATTTATTTTCAGCATAACAGTATCATTATTTTTTCACCACATCCAGTGCTCCATGCAATCTGTGCCCTCTATAATACCCACCACCTGGTACCCCGAACTCCCACACCCCTGCCACTTCAACCCCCTCTGATTGTTTTTCAGAGTCCATTCTCTCATGATTCTGCGGTGGGTTTTTCATAGATGGCTTTGATAATATTGAGGTATGTGCCCTCTATCCCTACACTTTGAAGAGTTTTGATCAGGAAGGGATGCTGTACTTTGTCAAATGCTTTTTCAGCATCTATTGAGAGAATCATATGGTTCTTGTTCTTTCTTTTATTAATGTGTTGTATCACATTGATTGATTTGTGGATGTTGAACCAACCTTGCAGCCCTGGAATAAATCCCACTTGGTTGTGGTGAATAATCCTTTTAATGTACTGTTGAATCCTATTGGCTAGTATTTTGGTGAGAATTTTCGCATCTGTGTTTATCAAGGATATTGGTCTGTAGTTCTTTTTTTTTGATGGGATCCTTGTCTGGTTTTGAGATCAAGGTAATGTTGACCTCATAAAATGAGTTTGGAAGTTTTCCTTCCATTTCTATTTTTTGGAACAGTTTCAGGAGAATAGGAATGAGTTCTTCTTTAAATGTTTGCTAGAATTCCCCCGAGAAGCTGTCTGGCCCTGGGATTTTGTTTGTTTGGAGATTTTTGATGACTGTTCCAATCTCCATGCTGGTTATGGGTCTGTTCAGACTTTCTATTTCTTCCTGGTTCAGTTGTGGTAGTTTATATGTCTCTAGGAATGTATCCATTTCTTGCAGATTGTCAAATTTGTTGGCATAGAGTTGCTAATAGTATGTTCTTATAACTGTATTTCTTTGGTGTTAGTTGTGATCTCCCCTCTTTCATTCATGATTTTATTTATTTGGGTCCTTTCTCTTTTCTTTTTGATAAGTCTGGCCAGGGGTTTATCAATCTTATTAATTCTTTCAAAGAACCGGCTCCTAGTTTTGTTGATTTGTTCTATTGTTTTTTTGGTTTCTATTTCATTGATTTCTGGTCTGATCTTTATGATTTCTCTTCTCCTGCTGGGTTTAGGGTTTCTTTCTTGTTCTTTCTCCAGCTCCTTTAGGTGTAGGGTTAGGTTGTGTACCTGAGACCTTTCTTGTTTCTTGAGAAAGGCTTGTACCACTATATATTTTCCTCTCAGGACTGCCTTTGTTGTGTCCCACAGATTTTGAACTGTTGTGTTTTCATTATCATTTGTTTCCATAAATTTTTTTGATTCTTCTTTAATTTCCTGGTTGACCCATTCATTCTTTGGTTTAGTTTAGAAGGATGCTGTTTAGTCTCCATGTATATGGGTTCTTTCCAAATTTTCTCTTGTGGTTGATTTCCAGCTTCAGAGCACTATGGTCTGAAAATATGCAGGGAATGATCCCAATCTTTTGATACCAGCTGAGGCCTGATTTAGGACTGAGGATGTGATCTATTCTGGAGAATGTTCCATATGCACTAGAGAAGAATATGTATTCTGTTGCTTTGGGATGAAATGTTCTGAATATATCTGCGGTGTCCATCTGGTCCAGTGTGTCATTTAAGGCCTTTATTTCCTTGTTGACTTCAAGCTCTATTACAAAGCTGTCATCATCAAGACAGCATGGTACTGGCACAAAAACAGGCACATAGATCAATGGAAGAGAATAGAAAGCCCAGAAATAGACCCTCAACTCTATGGTCAATAATCTTCGACAAAGCAGGAAAGAATGTCCAATGGACAAAAGACAGCCTCTTCAATAAATGATGTTGGGAAAATTGGACAGCCACATGCAGAAAAATGAAATTGGACCATTTCCTTACACCACACACGAAAATAGACTCAAAATGGATGAAGGACCTCAATGTGAGAAAGGAATCCATCAAAATCCTTGAGGAGAACACAGGCAGCAACCTCTTCAACCTCAGCTGCAGCAACATCTTCCTAGGAACATTGCCAAAGGCAAGGGAAGCAAGGGCAAAAATGAACTATTGGGATTTCATCAAGATCAAAAGCTTTTGCACAGCAAAGGAAACAGTTAACAATACCAAAAGACAACTGACAGAATAGGAGAAGATATTTGCAAATGACAAATCAGATAAAGGACTAGTGTCCAAAATCTATACAAATAATCCAATCAAGAAATGGGCAGAGGACATGAACAGACATTTCTGCAAAGAAGACATCCAGATGGCCAACAGACACATGAAAAAGTGCTCCATATCACTCGGCATCAGGGAAATACAAATCAAAACCACAATGAGATATCACCTCACACAAGTCAGGAAATGACAGATGCTGGCGAGGATGTGGAGAAAGGGGAACCCTCCTACACTGTTGGTGGGAATGCAAGCTGGTGCAACCACTCTGGAAAACAGCATGGAGGTTCCTCAAAATGTTGAAAATAGAACTACCCTATGACCCAGCAATTGCACTACTGGGTATTTACCCTAAAGATACAAACGTAGTGATCCAAAGGGGCACGTGCACCCGAATGTTTATAGCAGCAATGTCCACAATAGCCAAACTATGGAAAGAACCTAGATGTCCATCAACAGATGAATAGATAAAGAAGATGTGGTATATATATACAATGGAATATTATGCATCCATCAAAAGAAATGAAATCTTGCCATTTGCGACGACATGGATGGAACTAGAGGGTATCATGCTTAGCGAAATAAGTCAAGCGGAGAAAGACACCTATCATATGATCTCCCTGATATGAGGAAGTGGAGATGCAACATGGGGGGTTAAGGGGGTAGGAGAAGAATAAATGAAACAAGATGGGATTGGGAGGGAGACAAACCATAAGTGACTCTTAATCTCACAAAACAAGCTGAGGGTTGCTGGGGGGAAGATGTAGGGAGAAGGGGGGTGGTGTTATGGACATTGGGGAGGGTATGTGCTATGGTGAGTGCTGTGAAATGTGTAAACCTAGCGATTCACAGAGCTGTACCCCTGGGGATAAAAATATATTATATGTTTATAAAAAAATAAAAAATTATAAAAAACAGTTAAAAAATTTGGCTGTATTTCTCCAAGGATGAAGTTGTCTTCCAAGAACTTGTTTTATTTGCAGAAGTGGCAGGTAGGGTGAAAAAGTGATGGAAAAAGAGGAATGAAATTGACTGAAGGAGATCACGAGATGGAGAGATGCCAAAAGGAGAAAAGAGAGTGACACCAACAGAGAGAGAGACACATGATGTATTGCAAGGAAAAAAGAAAACATTAGTTCTGGGGTGGCTTCCAGACAACTCTACCAACTTCATTTGCTTTTTTCATCAGAAACTCCGGGGAAAGGCATAATCATTTCTCAATTGAAATTTAATTCCTTTGTAGTTATGTAGGTGGTAAATAAGTTTGGATTACTGTGCTGGTCTTCCGTGTTCCAGGTATCCTCTTGTCTCATCCCTACATTGCAGCCATCTGGCAGTAATAAATCTCTGTGTGGTTTCCATCTGTGGGTGGAGAGGGAGAGTGACATGCTTCTTTATTCAGGGACATTTGCATATAGTTTTGGTTCTAAGAAGGACCCTGGCACTAAAGATGTAGATTCACTCTCAGAAAGCATAAGTCTCATGGAAATAGATATTTTTAGATAGGACCTTCTTGGAATTAGATGCTTCCAACACCACAAGCAAGCTTATGTGAGCTTGGGCAAGAGTTTGATTGCTTTGTGTCTCAGTTTGCTAATCCATAAAGAAGAGGATAATGCCCTTGTAGGATTTTGTAAGGGCAAATGCAATCATAGGTATAAAAGGCACATAGTGTCTGGCACATAGGAAAGTGAATCAATCAGGGTTCATTCAGAAAGCAGAAATTCTAACTGACATCTTAACAGAAGAGAATTTAATATAGGGGATTGGTAAAATAGGGATTGGAGGAACAAATGGGAAAAACAAAACAAAAGCCAAGCGAACAAACAAAAGCCAAAAGTCCCCACGAGGTAGCACAGTCATAGTAAAGGGAGAATGAAGGAATGTGGTGAGGTTATCAGAATGTGGACCTGTGGAGAAGGAGCTCACAACCCAAGCCTCTAGGAGGGGACACCAGCCAGCACCATGTGTTTCTGAGGAAGCACAGTGAGACCAATCTTGAGAGTGTGGGAAACTAACAAACAAACTGGAAACAAAAACAAACTACTTCTGTCCAGGTAAAGAGCTCTTGCCTGTGTGACACAGACAGGAACAGAGAGTCAAGCAGGTGGGAGCTTGTTGCCTTTTCCTCTTCCACTGTCTCCATCTCTCTAGCAGCCCAGTGGGCAGGGCATGAAAGAGAACACTTGGCAACAAAGAAATATGGTTTATCACCTCAATCCCAACATCAGAGCAGAGCACAGAAGGGTGGATATGGAGTTGAGAGGCAGTAGCTTAATAACTTGGACATAAGTGCTCAATAAATATTTGCCACACTCTTTATCTGGCATCTCCTCCCCACCTCCCCTCCCTCTTTCATTTTTTCCCCCAGTAATCTTGATTTTTTAAAAAAATTCTGTATACTGAAGAATAAAACCAAGGATGGCAAGGAAAAGAGCCCATGGATCTCAGCAGAAGAAAAGAATAAAGAGAGAAAGAGCCTAGTCTCACAACAAGTTGGAAGCTTTGGCTGTAGGATCATACTTCAGTTTTTTTTGAAGATCAGATTTTGAGTCACTGTGTGACTCTCCCATAAGGGAAATTTGCTGATGCCTTGAGTGAAGAGCTTTTCTATTTTTTTTCAATTTATTTATTTTCAGAAAAACAGTATTCATTATTTTTTCACCACACCCAGTGCTCCATGCAAGCCGTGCCCTCTATAATACCCACCACCTGGTACCCTCCCCCCCCCCCCCCCCCCGCCACTTCAAACCCTTCAGATTGTTTTTCAGAGTCCATAGTCTTTTCTATTAAACAGGAAATGCTTTTCATACAAAAGTCAGGGTAGGGCCGCCTGGGTGGCTTGTGGGTTAAGCCTCTGCCTTCAGTTTAGGTCATGATCTCAGGGTCTTGGAATCAAGCCCTGCATTGGGCTCTCTGCTCAGTGGGTAGCCTGCTTCCCCCCTTCTCTCTGCTTGCCTCTCTGCTTACTTGTGATCTCTGTCAAATAAATAAATAAATAAAGTATTTAGGAAAAAAAAAGTCAGGATAAAGTTAATGCATTGCTCTCTCATCAGTACATTTGCCCTAGAGGAGGGAGGACAGGCAGCTGAACCTTTCTCAGGAAGGAGGGAAGAGCATAGGTAGAGCTACCTGCTGGGTGGGACTGGAAAGGCAAGAGAGAGGTGAGGCTGGGATGTAGTGAACGCACTGGTCTGCATGCGTCAGCCTGACATGTACTGTGTGGCTACTTCTGGATCACAGTAGGGTGCTCAGTATTCAAAGACATTCAAGATGCAGTTATCACTCTCATACTGCTCCAAGAAATCAAGTACAAAAATGCCGAAATGTTAGAATCAGTCCTGCCTCGAGAGGTCACAGCCAATCCTTTCTTCTTCACTGGATTAGCTCCACTTCTTGTGTCCTTTTCAAACCTCAGGTTTTTATTTTTATTTTTTATTTTATAAACTTTGACAATAGCCAATGGGTTTTCTATGTGGAAAATAATTTAAAGTTATTAAAAAAAGTCAGTGAGGATGAAGAAAATACAAATTCTGTCATTTCAAGATGGTCAAATACCACTCTACAAAACCCGACAATTTGGGGAGGGATAGTCATTTGGATAGTGACCTATATCTATCCATCCATCCGTTTATTTATCCATCCATCCATCCATCCATCTGTCCATTCTGTCCATTGTCCTGTTTCTTCTGTTTATCCAGCCCACAAATCTCTAGAGTGCCTATTATAGAACAGCAGACCTGGTACACAGTGCTGGGGCTATTACAGATGACAATGTAGTTTCTGCCCTCAGACTCTAGCAGAGAGAGACAGGGATACAAAAACTAAATTATAACAAAATGGCAAGTGTTTTTATAGAAACATGAACAAGATATAAATTTCTTGGTATGAAAGGTATTATTATTATTATTACTTCTAAATTTTATTTTATTTTTTCAGTGTTCTAAGTTTCATTGTTTATGCAACATACCCAGTGCTCCTTGCAATATGTACCCTCCTTAATACTCACCCCCAGGCTCACCCAACCCTTCACCCTTCTTCCTTCAAAACCCACAGTTTGTTTCTCAGAGTCCACATGGTTTGTACCCCCATCCGATTTCCAACTCATTTTGCCTCTCTATCTCCCAATGTGCTCTGTGTTATTCCTTTGGCTCCACAAGTAAGTGAAACCATATGATAATTGACTCTCTCTGCTTGAGTTATTTCACTCAGCATAATCTCCTCTAGTCCTGTTCATGTTGATACAAAACTTAGGTATTCATCCTTTGTGATGGAGGCATAATATTCTATTGTATAAATGGACCATATCTTCTTTATCCATTCACCTTTTGAAGGGCATCTTTGCTTTTTCCACAATTTGGCAATTGTGGCCATTGCTGCTATGAATATTGTGGTACAGATGGCCCTTCTGATATGAAAGATATTTTTAAAAGTAAAACTAAAGCAATTGGAAAACAATTCCTAAGATGTTCAGTGTAGCACCTTAACCAGGTAGTGTAGAGCCTAGTTTCAGATCCTGGATCTTGCCATTATTGGCTCTGTCAGCCAGAGCCTTACATTTTTTTGTGGCTTCATTATTTTTTTAAAGATTTATTTATTTTAGGGGGACAGGGGCAGAAGGGGAGGGAGAGAGACTCCCTGCTGAGCACAGAGCTCAATGTGGGGCTTGATCTTAGGACCCTGAGATTACAACCTGAGCTGAAGTCAAGAGTGGGCCACGTAACTGACTGAGCCACCAGGAGCCCCTATGCCTTTATTTATTTATTTTTTTAATATTTAGAATGGACTAACAGTACTTAGCTCATAAAATTACAAGTATAATTAAATGATTCAACACATGTAAAGCAATTAGAATCATGTCTAGCATATAAAAAGCATTAAAATGTTGGCTAATATTAATATTTGTGTATTAACTTAGAGTTTAAATTCATCATTGCATTTAATCCTTAAAACCTCTCCTTGCCCTGGGAAAAAAAAAGGCAGAATTGTTATTACTTTCCGAACAGGGAGAGTGAGGTCCAAGGAGGTTATTTTTTTGGGGAAAAGCCACAGAATATCACAGCAGCGGAGCCGGAAATCTATCTCAGTGCTTCTTCTATAATGTTCTTTCTGTTACGCCATGAAGCATAACAGGTTGACTTGGAAAAGCTACTGTTGTTCCCTGAGCATCAGAGCGACTGACTGACTGCAGCTGGGCTGACTGTAAACACAGCCAAATGACACAGGCTGTAGCCTAACCCAGTCACTGCTGCTTTGCCTGCATCTGCCACTCAATACAAGGCCCCCGTGATGAAGGGACAGAAGGCGTGGGTCAGGGAGCTGCCAAACACCAAACACACATCTTAATTGGTTACAGGCAGTCACCTCCGTCCAAATCCTTGATGGGAAAATGGTTCCCACAGGGGTCCAGGGAATTAGGAATTCAATGTCCTTTTCACATCATATTGGCTTTGGAGTCTGAAATCACTCAAGAGTGAGCTATTTTTGATTAATATTCTATTCCACATGTGGGTAGGTTTTCTAGATTTCTCCATTCAGCATTGGGGCTGGGTCCTCTGAAAATGTATCAGAGCTCTGAACGCTGAGAACCTGAGGCTGAGAGAGCAATAGGAAATGGTGCAGGAGCCCAGGACTTACCAGGAAAGGAAGCGTAGACCACAACTTGTGGCTGCCTCTGAGTGAAGGGGGTGCAGTGATTATGAAATGGGACTCGGAAGACTTGGGGCCTGTTCATTTAAGTTCATCTCTCTCTCTCTCTTTTTAAATGTAAACTTTTTGTTATTTTTTTTTCTTTTTAAATATTTTATTTATTTATTTATCAGAGAGAGAGTGAGAGAGAGAGAGAGAGCGCATAAGCAGGGGGAATAACAGGCAGAACAAGCAGAGGGAGAAGCAGGCTCGCTGTTAGCAAGGAGCCTGATGCAGACAGAACTTGATCCCAGGATCCTGGGGTCTTGACTTAAGCCAAAGGCAGCCGCTTAACTGACTGAGCCATTCTGAATCATAAGAGTATGTTCTTTTACACATGTATAAATAGTTTTAAAGTTTTGCCTTTAATATTTAAATATATAAACTATTCAGAATCAATGTTTATATATGTGTTTACATTCATGATGCAGATATCCACTGCAACTTATTTTTTAAAACAAGTGATTGATTCTCACAGTACCGTTTACTGAGTGGTCCATATTGTCTCATATAATCTGAAATATCAACTCTGATGTATATCACATTTCTGAAGGTAATTATTATTTTAATTAATGATAGATTAATTGAAAAAAATCTATATGAAACTCTGTGAAGTACGCATTTGTATCTTTGTTTTACATAGAACTTGGCCAGAGTTGCATGGAAAATGACACAAATCCTTTTGACAGCAATGTCCATGCTCCTAATGCTTGGGGAAATGAGGAAGTCAAGTCATGCTGGGATTTGGGGATACCTTATTTCCACAAAAAATTAGAAGCCATCAAAATGCTTTCAGCAGGGCAATGACATACTTTGATTTCCATTTTAATGAGTCTTTAGAATTGGATAAAAGTAGGTCATGAGAAGGAAGTCGTGGTTGGGGGAGACATAAGTTTGTTGGCTCTTACAAGTGGTCCAGATGTGAGGTGCTGGCACCTGGACCTCTGGGGCTTCAGTGGAGATGGAGATAAGCAAATGGTTTTGAAATATTTTTGGAGGCAAGCACATCAGGACTTGCTGTTCAAGTAGATTTAATTGGAGGCTGAGAGAAGGGGAAGAATCATGGAGGACATGTGGAGAGAACAGCTGGGTGATGGTGGTGCCAGTTGAGATAGGGAAACCTAGGGTGTCACCAGGGGAGTCAAGGGGACACATCAATTTGTGATTTCTATGAGACAAGATGCCAACAGGCACGCTTGCGATACAAGTTTGGAGCTGGGGCGGGGAGGGAGTTTGGACTATTGATGCACATTTGCATTGACTAGTTACTTTAGCTGGGAGATTTATACAGGAATGGTATAAAGGATTCCTGATTTTGGTGAACTGGAAAGGCAGTAGTAAGTGACATTGGAGAGAATAAATGCAGATGAATCTTTCAAGAAGCTCAGCTGTGAAGGAAAGGAGAACAAAGGCAGAAGAAACAGAAGTAGAGGTGGGTAGAGGGTTGAGCAACTTTTTTTTATAAGATGAGAGGGATGTATATTGTGTAGAAGGAATTAATACAGAAGTAGTGGTCAAAAATAAAGGAAGGAGAGAAAAAACTAAAATAACATGACTGAAGAGGCAGGGGTTTGAGAAGATGGGGTGGAGAGATATCCTTTCCTTGGAGGCCAGAGAAGCAGCATGCCATTTCCTGAAAGTGGCAGAGGAAGTTGACACTGTAATGTAATGTCAAGCTGGGTGGTTTGGGTTTGCATTGGGCTCTGCAGTTTACAAGTGATAGAACATTTAAATCTTATTTTCTTCACTGGTAATATGGGAATGATGATGCTATTACCCATGTGTCGGACTGTTATAAAGACTAGATGAGATATGTAGAGCACTTAGCAAAGAGCTTAGTAGATATGAAGTTATATTGTGTTAATGAATATAGGTTTGCATCTGTAGGTGGGAAGCCAAAGGTATTCACACTGAGTCCCCCAATTTCTCGATGAGGTGATATTGGGCTAGGTTATGAAGACCACCTGTTTGCAGGAGCCATTCCAGATGATGGAGAGGGGATGATTGCCAGCAACCCTATCCTTCTGCTGGCATTACTATAGCAGGGGAAAGTGGTTTAAAGTGAGAATGAAGGGCAAGAATTCAGACCGTTCTTGTCCTGGTTGATACAAGTGACAGAGACTGGACTGAATCTCTCACCTTCTTGGAACTGGCCCCCAAATAACATGGGAGGTTCTAGGAAACTGGAAACAAAACCCCTCTTTCTGGCTGCAAGGGCTGTGGACAATGCTGCCCGTTTGACAGGTTGTCTCTGAAAGATGGCACAATGTGTCCTGTTTTATGTAGAACTTGTTTGGAGTTCAACTGCCTTTTTCTTTCAGGGTATTTGTGGTTATGGGAGGGCAGATTTCAGCTCCTCAAGATTATGCAGACATTTAGTCCAATGCAGGTCTGAAGACACATTGCAAAAAGTTCTGATGGTGATCAGAATATAGAATTGATCCTGGCTCTTTTACTATTGAACTGTGTGACTTTGGTCAGCATCTGGAAAAGGAGAGATGTGGTCTGAAAAGCTGATGATTCACAGCAGTGAATCTAATTCTCCAACCACTTGCAATACAGGAACCTCACTAAACCATTCTTGACTGAGAGGGTATGATTCTTCTTCTTCTTTTTTTTTTTTCAAAGATTTTATTTATTTATTTGACAGACAGAGACCACAAATAGGCAGAGAGGCAGGCAGAGAGAAAGAGAGAAGGGGAAGCAGGCTCCCCACTGGGCAGAGAGCCTGATGCGGGGCTCGATCCCAGGACCCTGAGATCATAACCTGAGCTGAAGGCAGAAACTTTAATCCACTGAGCCACGCAGGCACCAAAGGTGATGATTCTTCTTGCACCTTGAAGGTGTATGGAAAGACATTTTGTTGGCAGGTGGAAGTCTCTCAACACACCAGAATTAACGTAATTAATTGATTAATGGGTAATTGCTAATTACTTATTGTTCTTTCCTGTTTCGTTCCTTTCTTCCTTCCTTCCTTTCTTTCTTCTTTCTTTCTTTCTTTCTTTCTTTCTTTCTTTCTTTCTTTCTTTCTTTTATTTTTAAGATTTTATTTATTTACTTGACAGATAGAGAGAGAGAGAGAGTGAGAGAGAGAACACCAGCAAGGGGAGTGGGAGAGGGGGAAGCAGACACCCCGCTGAGCAGGGAGCCCCATGTGGGGCTAGATCCCAGGACCCGGGATCATGACCTGAGCCAAAGGCAGATGCTTAACAACTGAGCCACCCAGGCACCCCTGTTCTTTCCTGTTTCTTAATAGGTTTGTTTAAGAAAACATTAATTGTGGGGACCCTGGGTGGTGCAGTTAGGTGTCTAACTCTGGTTGTGACTCAGGTCATGATCCTGGGCTCTTGAGATTGAGCCCTGGGTCAGGCTTAGTGCTCAGCACAAAGTCTGCTTAAGACTCTCTTCCTTGGAGCACTGGTGTGGCTCAGTCGGTTAAGCATCTGCCTTCAGCTCAGGTCATGATCTCAGAGTCCTGGGATGGAGTCCTGCATCAGGATCACTGCTCAGTTGGGAGCCTGCTTCTCCCTCTTTCCCCTGCTAATGTGCTCTCTCTCTCTCAAATAAATAAAACCTTAAAAAAAAAAAAAGACTCTCTCCCTCTCCCTCTGCCCCTCCCCATCATGCTCTCTCTCTCTCTAAAATAAATAAATATTTAAAAAAAGATAAAACATTTATTGAGGGCCCTCTTTACTAGGTGTTAAAAGTCTGGTAGTCATCCAGACAGATCTAGCCCTGTGTTCATGGGCATCATGACCTTATTTTTACTAAGGCATCTCCCAAAGGATCTTCATTTCTCAATAGAGTATGTTTTTATACTTCACTTAATGTTTTGGACTCAGCTTAATTCTTACCATCAAATATCATGTACTTGGAAGATGACTTTTATTTACATTTGTATGTTCAGTGTCCAGCATAGTTCCTGGCATGTACATGGTGTGCAATAATATCTGAAAGAAAATCCAGTTTGTGAAGGTGTCATCTGGAAAATGTCATTTCTGTTTTGGTGTATTGTGGAGGCAAGAGCATAAGTGGTAAGGAATTAACATTTGTTTAGCATTTATTATATAACATTTGTTATGTAATTTTGTGGTACCTTAAATACATTTGTATTTGATTTTGTATATGTATCATTTGTATATGATTCTTTATAATTGCTTGCTTTTTCTAAAATGAGAAAAGGGGGTCCAGAAATGATGTGTAACTATTTCATGTTACTTAGCTATTATGTAGCAGAGAACCTGATTTAAATCACGATTGGTTTGACCCCAAGGATTATGCTTGCTTGTTTTCTATGTGTGTGTGTGTGTGTGTGTGTGTGTGTGTGTGTGTGTGTTTTGTAGTTGCAGGAAGTACTATTGTAATCAGATGCAAAAAACTCACCAGTGATATTACATAAATAAAGGCTCCATGATACTTTGGTATCTCCAGGTCCTGTCTGGCTGGTGTCAGACTTTACCTAGCTTCACTGTCACTGACCACAGAGGTCCCAAAGGCTATTGGACAGAATAGATCCCAGATGGATGGTGGCATGAAATTATAAACTGGAGACAAAATAAGTGTTATTGTTGTTTTTAACCATGGTGATAATAATGGTTTATGGCTTGCAAAACACTTGTTCACATGTCAACTCTGCTGGGAAGTAGACAAGGCAGGGGTCAGCAAGCTTAAGTCGATCATCTGAGCTCACACTGCTGGTTAGTGACCTGGCTGAGTCTGGTCTTTGTGCTCTTTGTCTAGTGATATATAGAATCATGAAAGATACTCTCGGTTTGGACTGACCACATGTATGACAACTATAAGCTAACCCAGCAGATACACAGATTTATAGTTAGGTCTAAAATAGTAACAACATAATTTCATAACAGCTCACGATTTATCTTTCCTGTTGGAAAGGAAGGATGCCCTTTCTTCTTTCTTCCTTTGTGCTTCATAGGAAAACCCAGTTGTGGGTTGCAGTCAGGAGCAGATAATGGGGTCCTCTCAGTTTGTTAAATTTCCAGACCATCACAAAGGAAAGAAATGCTTTTCTGTCATTTGGAAATGGTAATAAACAGGACTCTGTGTCAGGCAATTTACAAGAGACCTGAGCAATTATGATACTTTAACCTGTTCCGAAAGAAGCTCCCCACTCAAGAGTTCTTTGTGGATCTTCTAATGTGTTCATATAAAATTGCAGTCAGTGATGGCACCAGAAGTCACATCTATCTTCCTTCCTTCCTCCCTCCCTTCCTTCTTCCATCCCTCTCTCTTTTCCTTTCTTCCCTTCCTTTCCTTCCTTCCTTCCTTCCTTCCTTCCTTCCTTCCTTCCTTCCTCCCTTCCTCCCTTCCTCCCTTCCTCCCTTCCTTTCCCAGAGGAGCTAAGACACAGTTTACTTCTGAGCTGACCACTCACCAAGAATTACATGCTTCTGTGTGTTTCACCAGTGCTGTTTGTTTTCCTGTCCTTTCCCCTCTGAGTTATATTCTGTGCTTAGATCATCCCAGTTTTTCTGAAGACAGGCAGTTTGGTTTTAAAGAAGCACATAGTGGATTTAGGAAACATAGCACCTGTGCTTGGTCACCTGGCTTTGTGATCTCAAGAGAACATTTTAAAAACCTTACTTCCCTCATCTTTGAAATGGGAGTAAGATCAGTCTCAGAGTGTTGAGTGAGTGAAATAAAACACTGTCTGTAAAAAATACTTTGCACATAAAATTGATCTATCTTAATTATCATGTCTTTTCACATTTGTGGTTCTATCTTTTCTTTTGAAACTTACCCTCCATTTCCAACAAATGCCCCTTCCTCAAACGTGTCCTTTGTCATTCTTTTTTGGAAGGCTTGGGGCTCTGTGATGATTAATTTTATATGTCAACTTAATTGGGCCATGGTGCTCAGGGAGTTGGCCAAACATTATAAATATAAATATATCATATAAATCTATGGATTTTTGAGTAAAGCATATTGCCCTTCATAGTGTAGGTTGGCCTCATCTAATCAGTTGAAGTTAGAGCAAGGGACTGACCTCAGCAGAGCAAGAGGGAATTCTGCAGCAGATAATCTTCAGACTTAAACTATATCCTTGGCTCTTACTGGGTCTTTGGCCTGCTGGCCCACACTGCAGATTTTGGACATATCAACTCCCATAATCATGTGATCCAATTCCTTAAAATATATATCATTCTATGTATGTACATACGTATACTATTGGTTCTGTTTCCCTGGACAAGATGGCTTGTGATAGCATCCTTCTGAGGTTGCCACTGAGTTGAGAATCAATGGCCCGCCATCCAAGCCTGTAAGCTGCCTGGTCCATCAGGATCCTGGGCTGGGACGCTGGTGCATGATGACCCCCTCAACACCTTATGTAGGGATTCTCTGGGGTTCTCAATTCCTTCCTGTGAACTTCTTTCTCCAACAGCACCAGACAAGGCACAAATCTTTTCCAGGAATGTTCCTTTCTTTGGATATTGGGAGATTGAGATTGTGTTTGGCCTACTTAAACATCATGTTACTCCTCTCCTTGGGCACCATGGTGGATCCATACTCCTACCATATATCATTTGCAAAAACCTGAGAGCATCTATCATCTTCTTGTCCTTTGAATGTGACATGCTTTTTCTGCCTCCATTCTTTTGCACACTTTTCTCCTTTCTGAAGTGGCTTCCCTAATTCCACTCAGGGCTCTCAAGTCCCATATCCCTCCACAAACTCTCCCTGATGACTCCTGCCTTAGCCTACCTGCTTCTCCCTTGAACTTCAACACCCCTGAGAAATCTATACCACTGACTTTAGTTTTTTAAAAGTGTCTGTTTTAGATCCTTAAGTGAGGTGAGAGCTTAAAAACTCAAACATGTGGGAAATGGTTAATGGAGGGACTACTATTCACTATATTATTTGCCAGAGATAAATGTATAAGACATGGCTTGTATTCTTTTTTTTTTAAATTTCTTTTCAGTGTTCCAGAATTCACTATTTATGTACCACACCCAGTGCTCCATGCAATATGTGCCCTCCATAATACCCACCACCAGATTCACCGAACCGCCCACTCCCCTTCCTTCCAAAACCCTCAGTTTGTTCCTCAGAGTCCACAGTCTCTCATGGTTCATCTCCCACTCTGATTTTCCCCAACTCCCTTCTCCTTCCCATCTCCCCATGTCCTCCATATTATTCCTTATGCTCCACAAGTAAATGAAACGATATGATAATTGACTCTCTGCTTGACTTATTTCACTTAGCATGATCTCTTCCAGTCCCATCCATGTTGATACAAAAGTTGGGTATTCATCCTTTCTTATGGAGGCATAATACTCCATTGCATATATGGACCATATCTTCCTTATCCATTCGTCCGTTGAAGGGCATCTTGGTTCTTTCCACAGTTTGGTGACTGTGGCCATTGCTGCTATGAACATTGGGATACAGATGACCCTTCTTTTCACTACATCTGTAAATACCCAATAGTGCAATTTCAGGGTCATAGTAAAGCTCTATTTTTAATTTCTTAAGGAATATCCACACTGTCTCCCAAAGTGCCTGCACCAACTTGCATTCCCACCCACAGTGTAAGAGGGTTCCCCTTTTCCTATATCCTCTCCAACACTTGTTTCTTGTCTTATTAATTTTGGCTATTCTAACCAGTGTAAGATGGTGACTCAGTGTGGTTTTGATTTGAATCTCCCTGATGGCTCGTGATGATGAGCATTTTTTCATGTGTCTCTTAGGCATTTGTATGTCTTCATTGGAGAAGTGTCTGTTCATGTCTTCTGCCCATTTTTTGACATGATTATCTGTTTCATATGTGTTGAATTTGAGGAGTTCTTTACAGATCTTGAATATCAGTCCTTTGTCTGTAGTGTCATTTGCAAATATCTTCTCCCATTCCATGGGTTGCCTCTTTATTTTGTTGACTGTTTCCTTTGCTGTGCAGAAGCTTTTGATCTTGATGAAGTCTCAAAAGTTCATTTTCACTTTTGTTTCCTTTGCCTTTGGAGATATATCTTGAAAGAAGTTGCTGTGTCCGATGTTGAAGAGGTTACTGTCTATGTTCTCCTCTAGGATTCTAATGGACTCCTGTCTCATCTTGAGGCCTTTTATCCATTTTGAGTTTATCTTTGTGTATGGTGTAAAAGAATGGTTGAGTTTCATTCTTCTACACATTAAAAAGATTATCCATGATGACCAGGTGGGATTTATCCATGGGATGCAGGGGTGGTTCAACATTCACAAATCAATCAATGTGATAGGACAAATCAATAAGAGAAGAGAGAAGAAACACATGGTCCTCTCAATTGATGCAGAAAAAGCATTTGACAAGACACAGCATCTGTTCCTGATTAAAACGATTTAAAGTACAGGGATAGAAGGAACATTCCTCAACTTCATAAAAGCTATCTATGAAAAACCCACAACAAATATTATCCTTAATGGGGAAAAGCTGACAGCCTTCCCTTTGAGATCAGGAACATGACAGGGATCCTCACTCTTGCCACTCTTGTTCAACATAATACTAGAAGTCCTAGCAACAGCAATCAGACAACAACAACAACAACAACAACAAAATTTATTCAAATGGCAAAGAAGAAGTCAAACTCTCTCTCTTTAAAGATGATATGATACTTTATATGGAAAACCCAAAAGACTCCACTCCCAAACTACTAGAACTTATACAGCAATTCAGCAATGTGACAGGATAAAAATTAATGTACAGAAATCAGTTGCTTTCTTATACACTAGCAATGAGAGTACAGAAAGGGAATTTAAGAATTGATTCCATTTACTATGGCACCAAAAACCATAAGATACCTGGGAATAAACCTAACCAAAGAGGTAAAGGATCTGTACTCGAGGAATTATAGAACACTCATGACAGGAATTGAAGAAGACACAAAAAGATGGAAGACAATTTCGTGTTCATGGATTGGAAAAATAAACATTGTTAAAATGTCTATACTGCCTAGAGCAATCTATATTTTCAATGCCATTCCAATCAAAATTCCATGAGCATTTTTCAAAGATCTGGAGCAAACAATCCTAAAATTTGTATGGAACCAGAAGAGACCCTGAATTGTTAAGGAAATGTTGAAAAAGAAAAACAAAACTGGGGGATCACATTGCTTGATTTCAAGCTTTACTATAAAGCTGTGATCGCCAAGACAGCAAGGTACTGGCACAAAAATGGACATATATATCAGTGGAACAGAGTAGAGAGCCCAGATATTGACCCACAGCTCTGTGGTCAAATAGTCTTCAATAAAGCAGGAAAAAATATACAGTGGAAAAAGGACAGTCTCTTTAATAAATGATGCTGGGAAAATTGGACATGACTTGTATTCTTAAGTGGCTCATATCTAATGGGAGAGAGAACAAAAACCAAAAACCAGAAAGTTAAAATGCAGTGTTATGAGTGTTACAGTAGTGATTTATACAAAGTCTTTGGGGGAGGGGATGACTGTAGAGAAGGGATCTATTATTGAATACCAGTCATGCACCATCTTATTTAATACTTGCAATAGTCCTGTAGGGAGGACATGGAGCAGCATCCTCACCTTCTCAATGAGACCAAAAAAGAAGTAACTTACCACAATCAGAAAACTTGATGGCATCCATGGGTCTCTTGGTTCCAAAACCCATGTGCTTCTCCATTACCTGGCCTCTCAGGAGGGTTGATTGCAAACTGCTAGCAAGTCTTACTCTACCTTCGACCCTCTCAAACTCTTGTCTCCTTTCAGTAATTTTTGGACTATTTGTACCTTTTCTTTTTTCTCATAAGAACTTTGATTTTTACTGGAGATCACCAAAATAAGACAAGAAAAAAACCACTAAGAGTAAATAAAACCCTTCTTTTGTACTGTGAAGAAGTCTCTAGTTATCAATTTGTTGTGGAAACTTGAATTTGAAGGAATTAATTTTAGATTTTTTTATTAATTTATAATGTGGTAGCCAGACACAATCATTAAAAATCCAACACACATTCAGCTATTCTATCAAATGTAATTCTGAAGCTATATATATATATATATATATATATATATATTATAAAGCCCCTCCCCCCATTTTTTTACAACTAGGTTTGTTTATCTCAAGAAATAACAGACTCAACTCTGCTTTTCATAGGGAGGAATTGGTAGAAGCAATGAAAGAAAGAAGGAGAAGAGAAGATGGAAATGTGGGCCAAGACAGTGGACCACTGCCAGTCATTCTGGGAGTGACAGTCTGCCAGTACATCCAGATCCATTGGGCATGGAGAACCCACACTCTTCCCTTGGATGAGTTTAAGATTCTGTGTTTAGGGACGCCTGGGTGGCGCAGTTGGTTGGACGACTGCCTTCGGCTCAGGGCGTGATCCTGGAGTCCCGGGATCGAGTCCCACATCAGGCTCCCAGCTCCATGGGGAGTCTGCTTCGCTCTCTGACCTTCTCCTGGCTCATGCTCTCTCTCACTGTCTCTCTCAAATAAATAAATAAAATCTTTAAAAAAAAAAAAAAAGATTCTGTGTTTACCCCTTTAGGTCAGGGGAATGTCTCCCACTGCAGGGCTATCTTAGGCAGCTTGGGATATCATAACTGGGTGGCTTAAAGGACAGAACTTTATTCCTAATAGTTCTGGAGGTCAGGAAGGCCAACATCAAGTTACTGGATGAATTTCCTGGGGGATGGCCTGCTTCCTGGCAGAGATGGTTGCCCTCTTGCTCTATCCCCACAAGGCATGGAGATGATGCCTGGGTCTCTTCTTTCCCTTTTAAGGGCACCAATCCCATCATGAAAGCTTCACCCACATGACCTGATCCAAACCCAATTGTTACCCAAAGGCCTCACCTTCAAATATGATTACACTGGGAATCATGGCTTCAACATATGGATTTGGGGGGCACAAGTATTCAGTTTATGCTGAGGGATCCTCTGTCTCTATATTACAATACCCAATGTTTTGTCTTCTCCTTTTATCTTTCTCTTAAAATGTCCAATGTCATTTGTAGTCAATCATGGTGCTGGTGGGGCTTGATTGATGGATCTTCCCATGTACAAAAATTCTTTCCAACTTTGCTTTCTACACTTCCTCCTAACCCCTACATTATCTATGTTCTGGCCAATCCATGATTCTGTCTCTTAACACTCCTTTTACCTCATGTGCTGCATCTACCCTCTTTCATTTCTAACCTCTTTATCAAAGGACTCCATGATCTCTTCAGTGGAGACCTCTCTTTCTCTCTTATTAGCTTTTATAGGGGGCTATCTCTCTCTCTCTCTCATTAACTTTTACAAAACTATTGCAAGTATTAAAGACATGGTGCTGGGAAAACTGGACAGCTATATGTAGAAGAATGAAACTCGACTATTCTCTTACACCGTACACAAAGATAAACTCAAAATGGATAAAAAACCTCAACGTGAGACAGGAATCCATCAGAATCCTAGAGGAGAACATAGGCAGTAATCTCTTTGATATCAGCCACAGCAACTTCTTTCAAGATATGTCTCCAAAGGCAAAGGAAACAAAAGCGAAAATAAACTTCTGGGACTTCATCAAAATCAAAAGCTTCTGCACAGCGAAGGAAACAGTCAAAAAAACAAAGAGGCAAGCCACGGAATGGGAGAAGCTATTTGCAAATGACAGTACAGACAAAAGGTTGATATCCAGGATCTATAATGAACTCCTCAAACTCAACCCACACGAAACAGACAAACACATCAAAAAATGGGCAGAAGATATGAACAGACACTTCTCCAATAAAGACATACAAATGGCTATCAGACCCATGAAAAAATGTTCATCATCATTAGCCCTCAGGGAGATTCAAATTAAAACCACATTGAGATATCACCTTACACCAGTTAGAATGGCCAAAATTAACAAGACAGGAAACAACATGTGTTGGAGAGGATGTGGAGAAAGGGGAACCCTCTTCCACTGTTGGTGGGAATGCAAGTTGGTGCAGCCTCTTTGGAGAACAGTGTGGAGATTCCTCAAGAAATTAAAAATAGAGCTTCCCTATGACCCTGCAATTGCACTCCTGGGTATTTACCCCAAAGATACAGATGTCGTGAAAAGAAGGGCCATCTGTACCCCAATGTTTATAGCAGCAATGGCCACAGTCGCCAAACTATGGAAAGAACCAAGATGCCCTTCAACGGATGAATGGATAAGGAAGATGTGGTCCATATACACTATGGAGTATTTTGCCTCCATCAAAAAGGATGAATCCCAACTTTTGTAGCAACATGGACGGGACTGGAAGAGATTATGCTGAGTGAAATAAGTCAAGCAGAGAGAGTCAATTATCATATGGTTTCACTTATTTGTGGAGCATAACAAATAGCAGGGAGGACAAGGGGTGTTAGAGAGGGGTAGGGAATTTGGGTAAATTGGAAGGGGAGGTGAACCATGAGAGACTATGGACTCTGAAAAACAATCTGAGGGGTTTGAAGTGGCGGGGGGGGGGGGTGGGAGGTTGGGGTACCAGGTGGTGGGTATTATAGAGGGCACAGCTTGCATGGAGCACTGGGTGTGGTGAAAAAATAATGAATAATGTTTTTCTGAAAATAAATAAACTGAAAAAAAATTTCTATGAAAAAAAAT
This sequence comes from Neogale vison, assembly GCF_020171115.1. Lineage (NCBI taxonomy): Eukaryota > Metazoa > Chordata > Mammalia > Carnivora > Mustelidae > Neogale > Neogale vison. The sequence continues at coordinate 58,904,777 of NC_058101.1, read as the reverse complement.
AAAAATGGAAAAAAAACTATTGCAAGTATTAAATAAGATGGTGCATACACATTTCTAGTGCAGGGCTGGGAACATGATAGGTGTTCAACAATAGATCACTTCTGTACAGTCAGCCCCTCCCCCAAGGGCTTTGTACACATCTCTACTGTAGCACTCATAACACCACATTTTAATTTTCTGTTTTTTGGTTTTTGTTCTCTCTTTGTTCAAGAACCAAATTCTACTTGTGTCATTTACTAGTTGTGTGATTTTGAGGAATGTCTATAACACCACCAGATTCACCTCTGTTTCTTCTCTTATTAAATGAGGAAACCAAATGCCTGTCATGCCTTGGGGATTTTGCTGATGCCATTTTTCTCTGCCAGGAACAATCTCTTCCTCTGATTTGCTTGGCTGACTCATTCTTCAGGTTCAACTTAGGAGTCACTTCTCCCTGGAAGCCTTCTTGATTTTCCAAGTTGTTTCCAAGCTGGGATCAAGCGGCCTGTCACTACTTTCTGTTACATTGTAATATGTGTTTGCTTGTTTGTATCTCTCTCAAGGCCCTATCACCAGGCCTGGAGCATAGAGTAGATGATTAGAAAATACTGCCCGAAGACACTTTGCTAATTTTGTGTATAAAGCACAAGGCACATAGTAAGTGGCCACTTGATGAATTGTAGCTTTCTCTTCCTTATTTGTAGCTTAGTGTGTCCTGAACTGAAGTTACTGTTATTTTGTTCCTGTCTCTTCACTCAATTTTATACCCTTGAAGACCTGGATTCACTCAATGCCTGAATCCTTGACTCAATAATGTTTGTATCCCCCATGGGTTCTAACCTGAGGCACCATTCACACATACAATGTGTACTTGATCAAGGTTGGATGAGACAGTGATATGTGTTGGTCTGAAATAATTTTACTTCAAGTTGTCATGTTAGGAAAAAACTTTACCTTCTCGGGTGTCATGAGAGAGAGAGAGTCCACTTTCTTTCAGAATGGGGTCCCTTTTAATAAGAGGTGTTAAGTGTTTGTGGAACGAATAGATGTTGAGCATATCAGGTTCTTCTTGTTTGTGCAGTGCTGGATTTAAGGTGATCTCACGATGACAAAGACCTCCTGGTTCTTCATTTTGCCTCCCTCTAGGCCTTGCACAAGGATTGGTACTTGACAATGTCTTGCTGAACTGAACTGTGAAAAGAGACTTGGGTCTCAGCTCTCACCTTGATCTCTGGACTCCTCTGAGAAAACTGGCCACAGATAGTTTTGACTTTCATGGCAGCAGACAGCATGTGGCCATACTAAAGGGCAGAAACAAAGAGAAGAGGCTTGGGTAAACTTTAAAGAGGAGGAAAGCCTTGTCAGAAGTTAGGCATGGACACCCATTTGCTCATCTCTCTTCCCTGATACCCACTTTAGGGACATCCCAAAGAGAACAAGTAATACACTACCATTCCTGGAATGGGAGACAAGGGGCGGACATGTCAGGTGGACAGACCAGGACAAAAAGCCAAGGTAAAACAGAGGGCTCTCTTCCTACTCTGCCCTCAACCCTGCTGGGTGAGCCTCACCTTGTCCTGGACTACCCAGTCCCAGCCCTGTAGAGTGGCCAGGGCTGCTGAGAGACAGCGTGGGCAGGGAAGGTGGGTGAGGGCAGCTGCTGAGGGCAAGTGTGACAGCAGAGGTGCCTGGAAAGCTCTTTTATTTCATACCTGGATTTACAAATATAATGAGGCTTCATCTGTTGACTGCCAGGCTATCATCCATTAACCCTCTTCCACTGGAGGCAGAGACTAGGTCCTGTTGGGTCTCTGAAACATTGGTTTGTTCCCTTCTCTTGCCTCATAGGCTGGGTAAACAAAGGGAATGGAACTACAGATGGAAGTTTGATGCACGCCTGTGTCTGGGGGCAGGCAAGTCTGTGGCTGGTGTCCCTGCCAGGAAACACACCAGCTGGTGCTGTTTTTATGTCTGCTCTCCCCAGCTCCAACTCCAACGGGGAGCAAGGCAGGGAACTGATGTGCTAAGCCTGTCTTCTTTCTCCCTCCAGCTTCCATTCTGGGTTTATACATTCTTGGCATGAGGGCTGCCCAGCTGTAGGCCCTGATTCCTGGTCCTCCTGGTACAAAGGCTGTGATGATTGGCCTTCTGGGATGCAGGGAGGAGGTGGATGGCTTCCTGCACCTGCTCTGGCTTGCATTAGGGACTTCCCCTTTTTACCCATTATGCTGAGACAGCTTAGTACAAATGAACTATTTCTAGCTCATTTTAGGGGAAAAGTGGATTGAATTCTCTGTTCAGAAAGGAAACCTCTTGGATAATGCTAGTGCTGTACACTGAGAGCAGACAACCTGGATCCCACATTTAAGACTATCTATCCACCACCTCTGTCACACTGGGTTCCTCAAAGTAGAGGCATTACAAACTCTTCAGAATAAAAAATTCTGAGTCATAGATTTACTAGGTGAGTAACATTGGGAAGTTTCTTATTTAACTTCCCTAACTCTCTCAGTATCTTTATTTACAGAATGAAGAAAGAGTGGATGGATGGATAAATGGATAGATAGTTTCCTCTGTCCATCCACCCATCCATCCATCCAATCATCTGTTGATCATTTATCTACCTAGAAAGAGAGAGTTTTAATTCCAGTCTCCTCCTGCTCTTCTCCCCCATGAGTGGTGCTGTTTGTGTGAGAATATTACAGATTTCCAAATCGAATTTTATAGTGAGATGTTTATAATTTTGGGTTTACTAATGTTAACCTTGAAAATCATGTGTATGGATGTGTGTGTGAGTATTTGTGTGCGTGTGTGTGTGTGTGTGTTTATGTCAGTCATTAAAACTCTATCTTGAGAGGCATATGGAATTATGATGGTACTTTAAGGTCCAAGTATTAAAGTTGGATCTTGGCTCTGCTATTCACTAGTACTTCACCTTAGACAAGTGGTTTAACCTCTCTGTAGTTTAGTTTTCTTTTATAAGATGATGATAATAACAATTCTTATCTTTTTTATTTAGTTATTTTTATTAACATATAATGTGTTATTTGCCCCAGGGGTACAGGTCTGTGAATCATCAGGCTTCATATTTCCAGCACTCACCATAGCACATACGCTCTCCAATGTCCATAACCCAACCACCCTCTCCCTACCTCCCCAACCCTCAGTTTGTTTTGTGAGATTAAGAGTCTCTTATGCTTTGTCTCCTTCGTGATGCCATCTTGTTTCATTTTTTTCTTTCCCTACCCCCCCACAATCCCCCACCCTGCCTCTCAAATTTCTCATATCAGAGAGATCATATGATAGTTGTCTTTCTCTGATTGACTTATTTCACTCAGCATATCACCCTCTAGTTCAATCCACATCATTGCAAATGGCAAGATTTCATTTCTTTTGATGAACAATGCCTATCTTTTGGTAGTGGTGTGAGATTCAGTGAGTTTACACAGTCAATACTGAGAACAACGTTTTGTGCATGGTGTGCTAGTGAAGTATCCCTCACTTCTTAATGGTTTTTGTGTTCCTCCTCTTTCCTTGTCCTCTTCTAGATACTTCTCTTTAAGTACCCTCAATACTTAACTTATATTATCTCACCACCCTCTGTCATGAGAATGGAGGCCCTGCTCATGTCACTTCTGTGTCGTATTAAGATATAGATATATGGGCACATGCACATACACACAAATATGTACTTACATATGTAATATAAGTAATAATTTTAATGCTATCAGGAACTGAAGTTCTCCTTATTAGAAAGAGAAGATACAAGTAAAATGAATTGCTGGTATATTTTAAAAAGAAAAAAAAATTAGTTCTGTCCATTGAAAAAACCTAGAAAGAATGATCAATACAGTAGCACTGAGGACCTTCACATCCTAATTTTTGTATACAGATAACATTTCTTTTTTTTTTTTCTTAAAGATTTTATTTATTTATTTGACAGACAGAGATCACAAGCAGGCAGAGAGGCAGGCAGAGAGAGAGGAAGGGAAGCAGGCTCCCTGCTGAGCAAAGAGCCTGATGTGGGGCTCCATCCCAGGACCCTGGGATCACGACCTGAGCCAAAGGCAGAAACTTTAACCCACTGAGCCACCCAGGCGCCCCACAAATAACATTTCTCACAAAAGGACTGGATTTCCTTGCAGAGGTACATTAGTGCAGGTCTAGGATAAGAAATGTATAGGATGAGTGTGGGGCATCTTATCACATCAGAAAGCAAGGAAGCTACCAAAGACCCTTGGAGTCTTGTTAAAATGACTTAGGAGCAACATGAAGTTGCTTCTAACAGGTAAAGATGGAAAAATGTAAATATCTTTTGCTGTGCCGAAGCTTTGAAGTCCCAAAAGTTTATTTTTGCTTTTGTTTCCTTTGCCTTTGGAGACATATCTTGAAAGAAGTTGCTGTGGCTGATATCGAAGAGGTTACTGCCTATGTTCTCCTCTAGGATTCTGATGGATTCCTGTCTCACATTGAGGTCTTTTACCCATTTTGGATTTATCTTTGAGTACGGTGTAAGAGAATGGTCGAGTTTTATTCTTCTACATATAGCTGTCCAATTTTCCCAGCACCATTTATTGAAGAGACTGTCTTTTTTCCACTGTATATTTTTTCCTGCTTTGTGGAAGATTAGTTGACCATAGAGTTGAGGGTCCATATTTGGACTCTCTAACCTGTTCCACTTGTCTATGTGTCTGTTTTTATGCCAGTACCATTTTGTCTTGGTGATCACAGCTTTGTAGTAAAGCTTGAAATCAGGTAACGTGATGCCACCAGTTTTATTTTTGTTTTTCAACATTTCCTTAGTGATTCAGGGTCTGCACAGCAAAGGAAACAGTCAGCAAAACAAAGAGGTAACCTACGGAATGGTAGAAGATATTTGCAAATGACCGTGCAGACAAAAGGTTGATATCCAGGATCTATAAAGAACTTCTCAAACTCAATACACACACAACTGATAATCATATCAAAAAATGGGCAGAAGATAGGAACAGACAGTTCTTCAATGAAGACAATGAAGACATACAAATGTCTATCAGACACATCACTAGCCATTAGGGAGATTCAAATTAAAACCACATTGAGATACCACCATACATCAGTTAGAATAGCCAAAATTAGCAAGACAGGAAACAACGTGTGTTGGAGAGAATGTGGAGAAAGGGGAACCCTCTTCCACTGTTGGTGGGAATGCAAGTTGGTGCAGCCACTTTGGAGAACAGTGTGGAGATTCCTTAAGAAATTAAAAATAGAGCTTCCCTATGACCTGCAATCGCACTACTGGGTATTTACCCCAAAGATACAGATGTAGTGAAAAGAAGGGCCATCTGTACTCCAATGTTTATAGCAGTAATGGCCACGGTCGCCAAACTGGAAAGAACCAAGATTCCCTTCAACGGACGAATGGATAAGGAAGATGTGGTCCATATACACAATGGAGTGTTATGGCTCCATCAGAAAGGATGAATACCCAACTTTTGTAGCAACATGTACGGGACTGGAAGAGATTATTCTGAGTGAAAGAAGTCAAGCAGAGAGAGCCAATTATCATATGGTTCCACTTATTTGTGGAGCATAACAAATAACATGGAAGACATGGGGAGTTGGAAAGGAGAAGGGAGTTGAGGGAAATTGGAAGGGGAGGTGAACCATGAGAGACTATGGACACTGAAAAACAACCTGAGGGTTTTGAAGGGGTGGGGGTGGGAGGTTGGGGGAACTAGGTGGTGGGTATTGGGGAGGGCACGTATTGCATGGAGCACTGGGTGTGGCGCAAAAATCAATGAATTCTGTTATGCTGAAAAGAAATTTAAAAAAAAAGAAAGAAAAATGTAAATATCAAAAGGAATAGTAGTTGCAATGTAATTAAATACATCAAATAAACAAGAAACCCATAAGCTCATAATAATATTGTAAACAAACAAGAAGGTTACTGGTTACTTTTGGAAGATTCTAGGGACTGAATTATTGAGAAAATTAATAAATAAAAGAAAATCAAAGGAAATATAGCATTTGTCCTTATTCTCTTTATCTCAACAGAACCAAGTACACTTCAAAATATACTCACACACACACATAGATGCCTCCTGATGGAACCCCATTGTATCATAAAAAAATGATTAAAAATTGAACTTCAATGTGATAAACCTCTACATTTAACTAATGGTCTCTAGGAAATGCAGGAGATAAGGAACATATTAAATATCACCACAATCTTGAAACTCAGCAAAATCTAGAATGTGGGAATCTTTACTGGTAAAGGTAAAATGATACATAACTTCAATAAATGCATTGTAAAGGAAAACAAAAGAATAGAGGAAGCACAGGGATAAAAAGAAATTAAGAGACATATTAATCAGTGTAGTAAGGAAATGGAGGAACTCTGACCAGACTGGGTATTTGATGCTAGGATGGAGTTAGTGTTGATTTTTTTTAGACATGATATGGGATTGTAAATATGCTTTGAGAGAAAGGTCTTCTATTTGAGAGTTAGATACTGAAATATTTATAGATGAAACAGTATAATGTCTATACTTTGTTTTTTTTTTTTTTTTTTTTTTTTTTTTTCAGAAAATAAGTATATTCATATACATCTCTTAACAAGTAGAAGGGTAATAAGCAAATGGGTTGAAATTCGAAATGTATATGCTTGACAGACTTTGAAATTATCTGCTGTTAGGGAGTGGGGAGAATAAATAAAACAAGATTCACCATGAATTGATAAATTGTTGGAAGCTGGAAATGGATACATGGAGTTTCATTATATTATTCTTTATTTAATTTTTTATTAACATATAATGTGTTATTAGCCCCAGGGGTACAGGTCTGTGAATCCGTCAGGCTTACACACTTCACAGCACTCACCATAGCACATACTCTCCCTAATGTTCATAACCCAACCACCCTCTCCCTACCCTCCTCCCCCCAGGACCCTCAGTTTGTTTTCATTATATTATTCTTTCTGTTCTTGTCTGTGTTTATAATTCTCCATAATAAGTATTTTAAAACCAAAGAAAAAGCGTGGTGGCCATAGTCTCTTTTATGGGATTTCTCCATAGTCTGCTCTGTAGGTACCTCCTTAAAACCCTCACTCCTTTCTGCCTATCTTGGCTCCCTCAGCTAGTCACATCCTCTGGATCCAGACCCTACAAGTGGATGACTTCATTGCATGAGCTGTCTAACTTTAATTTTTTTTTTTTTTTTTTGCAACCAAATGATGTTTCTCTTATTTTGCTTTTCAGAAGCCACCTCCACCCTCATCCTAGATCTTGCCCCCTTCAAAGCAGTCAAACACACACAGATCCTAAGCTTCTAAGAATTTATGATACCATTCCCTTCCTTTGTCTCAGATCTCTACTCAAGTTGGTTTGGGAATTACCCATTCATTTTTCTTCCCTTCCATACAGTCAATAAAGAGGTGCCTTGGGGGTATGGCACTTTTGGGAAGGCAAGTGTGTCATTTATTTATTTATTTATTTATTATGTTATCTTAGTCACCATACAATATGTCATTAATATTTGATATAGTGTTCAAAGTGGGACTTCTTCGAAAAGCAGTGAAAAACATAAGGTACTAGGGAAGTGGGTTACAGTAAGATGACCTAACATCCTCATCCTACCCATCCCCAACTGTCTGCCTTCTTTTCTGTCAAAAGAGAACTATGCAAGCCATGCCCTCTATAATACCCACCACCTGGGAGCACTGGATGTGGTGAAAAAAAAAATAATGAATAATGTTTTTCTGAAAATATATAAATTAAAAAAAAATACTGGCTATACCCCCCCCCCAAAAATAAAGAGAACTATGGCGGTAGGAGAAAAGGCATTTTGTCATAGTGCCATCTTTTCTAGAAGACATGGCCAGAACTGTTACCAGCTGATATAGAGGACTTAAAAAGAAAGACATATCAGGGAAAAAGTGAATTAATTTTTTGCATAATAGGGTGACCAACTGTCCCAGTTTGTCCAGGACTGAGGACTTGGGAATTTCCATCCTAAAACAAGAAAGTACCAGGCAAACCAGGACACATTGTCACCTGATAGTAAGATCAAATTCACATTTCTTACAGGCCAAGCCATGTGTGTGGATAAGTCATTTTATAATTGGAGATAAGTCTGTTTTCTTCAGCAGAAAATTAGTAATTACTGTGGGAATGGATGTTTGCTTTTGAGAAACTAGCCACAGCTAAATGTGGTCGGGAGATTTTCCTAGATTCAGAATATCCACTGTCTTTCCCCAACTCATGAAACCACCTTCATGGTATATTACTTTAAACCTATGGAAATCTAGGCAAAGAAAATCTCTAATAACACTTGGCTGAGGTCTTGTAGTTTCAAAACAATTATATCAATATTACTAATAACAATATTACTGAAAATACTTCAAGATTCCTTTCTGGTTGTTGTTTTTGTCTTCAAAGGGATGTACAGTCAAACTACTGTATTCTAAATGTCAATTAAAATAATCATTTTCTCTGAATGGTTAAGCCACTAACTCCAAACTCCAAACACCTTGTTTGTTTCATTTTGCTTTTGATTTTTAGGATTTGTTATTTTTGAAATTTAAGGACTTTTAGTTATGACAATGGGTAGGAGCTTCGCCCATTAACTTGGTCAGGAGAGAATTTTGATTCCTTTTTCCATCTCAAAGCCCCATGCTTTGGTAGAAATGAACAATGGTGTAGTCACTAAGGAAAACAGTATGGAGGTTCCTCAAAAATTAAAAATAGAAATACCCTATGGCCCATCAATCCCACTTCTGTATGTATTTCCAATATAACTGAAATCGGGATCTTGAAAAGATGTTAATACTCTTATGTTCCTTGTAGCATTATTATTCATGGTAGCCAAGATATGGAAACAACCCAATATCCATCCAAAGATGAAAGGATAGGTACAATACATAATGGTATAGGTATACAATGGAATATTATTTAGCTTTAAAAAAGAAGGAATTCCTGCCATTTTTGATAACATGGTTAAAGCTTAAGGACATTAAACTAAGTGAAATATATACTGTCACAGAGGGACAAATACTCTATTATTCTACTTATAGGTAGTACCTAAAATAGACTAGTAGAAATCAAGAATAGAATTATGTTTGCCAGGGATTGGGGTTAGAGGAAAATGGGGATTTGCTAATTAAAAGGTATAAATATTCAGTTATGAAAGAGATAAGTGCTTATAGATAGCACTACTGTCATGTGCACTTAAAAATCCAATAAGATAGATAGTGATCTCATGTAAGTGTTCTTATCACAAAAACAAAACCAAATATGAAAAGCAAAGGGATACAAGTAAGCTTTTGGAAGTGATAGATATGTTTATTATCTTAACTGTGGTGATGGTTTCATGGGTGTTTGCTTATATCCAAACTCATCAAATTGTACATGTTAATTATGCCCAATTTTTTGCTTATCAACTATGTCTCAACAAAGATGTTTGAAAAACAAGATCCATTCCTTGTCACAGAATTTACTTCATCTGAGGATGAGTAGTAAATTTCATCTTCCTTTCCACAGGGACAGAATAAATGGGAAATATTTGTGCACCAGAAATAGGAGTTAATCAAAGAAAAATTATTAGAACTTTTGTCTTAGAATGTAGAGTGCTGAGGGACAGAAAGAACTCATTAAAACTGTCTTCCACCAAAATTCAAAAGAGTAAGTATTGTCTGGACACATGTACCACATTTTATTGATGTGAGGTCCAGAATTATTTTTTTTTCTTTCAGCATTAATGCAATTTTAGTGTCATTTTGAAAAATACCATTTTTTTTCTTTTTTTTCCCCCAATTTATTTATTTTCAGAAAAACATTATTCATTATTTTTTTCACCACACCCAGTGCTCCATGCAAGCTGTGCCCTCTATAATACCCACCACCTGGTACCCCAACCTCCCACCCCCCCGCCACTTCAAACCCTTCAGACTGTTTTTCAGAGTCCATAGTCTCTCATGGTTCACCTCCCCTTCCAATTTACCCAAATTCCCTACTACTCTCTAACGCCCCTTGTCCTCCATGCTATTGGTTATGCTCCACAAATGAGTGAAACCATATGATAATTGACTCTCTCTGCTTGACTGATTTCACTCAGCATAATCTCTTCCAGTCCCGTCCATGTTGCTACAAAAGTTGGATATTCGTCCTTTCTGATGGAGGCATAATACTCCATAGTGTATATGGACCACATCTTCCTTATCCATTCATCCGTTGAAGGGCATCTTGGTTCTTTCCATAGTTTGGCGACTGTGGCCATTGCTGCTATAAACTATAAACTCCCAAAATTGAACCAGGAAGAAATCGACAACCTGAATAGACCGATATCTAATAACGAAATTGAAGCAGTGATCAAAAATCTCCCAAAAAACAAGAGCCCAGGACCTGATGGATTCCCTGGGGAATTCTACCAAACCTTCCAAGAAGAAATAACACCTATTCTCCTGAAGCTGTTTCAAAAAATTGAAGCAGAAGGAAAACTTCCAGACTCTTTCTATGAAGCCAGCATTACCCTGATCCCCAAACCAGGCAAGGACCCTACCAAAAAGGAGAATTTCAGACCAATATCACTGATGAATATGGATGCTAAGATTCTCAACAAGATCCTAGCCAACAGGATCCAACAACACATTAAAAAGATTATCCACCATGATCAGGTGGGATTCATCCCTGGGCTACAAGGATGGTTCAACATTCGTAAATCAATCAATGTGAAAAATACCATTTTGTTGTGAATTGTATAGAGATGGGCTGGGAGAGTGGACAAGGCATCACCATCTTCTAAGTTTAGAGCTTCCAACTTTGGGCTTTAGCAGGGCTGGATCTCCCAGTGTCTTCTGTATGTTTCTACCTGGCAGGGAGAGTGAGAACAAACTGGTCAGGACAGAAATCACCTGGTGGACAGATGGGGACCAGCTGGAGACTGTTGTCAGGGAGATACTTCTCTATGTAAATTCCTCTGCACTGGGGAGGGAACATCAGACAACCTGCACTCCTCTTCCCCTCTCCACCTTTCTGCCTCTCAGTGGCCTAAGTCCTGTTTCTACGTCTGTCTGTCTGTTGTTCATTAATAGACAGTACCCCGTAGATGTCTGATGTGAAATTGAATCAGCAGTCATTAGGTAATGGGTCTGCAATAGGCACAGAATTAGGCCAGAGTCTGACATACTGGATTCTCAGGATACATGCCTCTAAGCTCCAGAACTTTTAACATCTCAAATTTGGATGCATCTCGTAATGGAAGGCATCATACTGGATGAGACATAGTAATCCTTTATGCCTTTTTGAGCTTTATTTTATATTTCTGCACTTCTCAGTAAGAAAGTCTAGTTGTCACAAATGAGGCATCAACATATATCAACAAAGAATTCAAAAGAGCTTTGAATTCAGGGCCAAGGGACCCAGAATTAATTTCTGATCCTGCTGCTTTTGAGCAGTGTAACTACTAGCAAATAATTTCCTTTTCTTGAGTCTCTGTTCCCACATCTGCAAAATGTAAACATTGGATTAGCTGGTTCCTCAGAACTCCTTTAAAGGCACCAGGAGTAAGGAGGGGGTGGCAGGTGGGTGTGGCTTCTGAGGTCCCCACATCAACTTCAACCTAGAACAGTTCTGTGTTATGTAGTCTTACAAAACAGACTTGCTTGTTTTTAAGTTTTCTTTTGAAGAATGGCTTCTGTTGTTAGAGAAGAAAAAGCTTAGAAAACATTCCAGCTGGCATTTATATCTGCCACTGTGGGTCTAAAGAAAGTTATTAACTTGAAGCCAGATTTTTCTACTGCCCTTTGAATGATGCCAATTGACTTATGTTAGAGGAATAGTAAATCAGTGTCATTAAAATATAGACATGGAGGCAGCTACCTGTGATATGGCATTGGTCAAGTAATTATGATGATAGGGATTGTTCTGAGACCTCCCTCATGGGATCTATCAGGGAGACAGTTCATGAAAAGGTCCATGCAATGGCTGATCAGTAGGGATCTTAGTGGCCCAGCAATGACCACTATCTTTATCCCCTGGATATGAATTGGGGAGAGGACTTCATTCCTTCTCACCAGAGTATCTATATTGGAACTATACCCTCTCCAATCCCAGTCCCATCTATAGAAAGTCTCATAAACCTTGGACTCATGTTCATGCCCAAGGGACATTCACCATCAGAGATGACCTTAGCATGTAGAGTTCATTGTTTATTTCAGCAAACCAAAAGAGTAAGGAAGTGCTCTCAAGCTGGTAAGGGACATAAGAAAGGCTGACAGTTGTGACAAAAGCAGCCTGGAATTAATTTGAAGATTATTCATTGTGGCATGACCCAGGGCAGGCAGGATGACAGGATGTATCTCCTGCCATGCAGGAGCTGGCAGACTGGTGGGTAATCAGGGTAGACACCGGAGTAAATGAAATGCCAAGGAGCTCAGAGCAGGGAGTGATTGATCCCAACATGCAGGCCTGGGAAAGTTTCCTAGAAGAACCAACATTTGAACTGAACTTTGAAGCAGACAAAAATGATCATAGGTGGGACAGTGGAAGGGAGAGTGCTTCTCATCCAGTGGCAGGGCAAAAAGAGTGGCTTCCTAAATGACACTAAATAAAGTCAAGCAGTGGTTAAGAAAAACCATAGTTAAAGTTGCTTCTTAAATGCTTGATACTTAATGAAGCACTTTGCATGGATTTTTTCATGTAGTTCATTCAGTCCTTAAACAATCCTGGGTTGTAAATTTTATTAATATCCCCATTTTATAGATGAGGAAACAGAAACACCCAGAATGAAGTATCTTGTTCAAGTTGGTGGGGTAGCTTAAATTTGAACTCAGACATTCATGCTTTTAGCCAATAGCTAACATCTATATTAAGGCTGGTTAACCAGATTGGAGTCAGACTGTGGGCAGTCGGGAGCCATGTATACAAGTCAGGAAGATAATGGTGCTCCTTTCTTCTAGGACAGGGTTTCTCAATCAAGACACTGTCAACATTTTAGGCTGGATAATTCTTTGTAGTGCAGGGCTTTTCTCTGCAATGTGGATGATTAGCAGCCTCCAAGGCCTCTACCCACTAGAGGCCAGTAGTACTGACTCTCCTAGCTGTGACAACCGAACATGTCTCCAGGCATTCTAAATGTCCCCAAGGAGGCAATGTCTCCCTGGCGGGGAACTGCTGCTGTAGGCAGGTTCACACAGACATACGGTTTGTCACTCTGAATTAGCAGAGCAAAAGCCCACTGAAATCCACTCTGTTGTGCACAAAATTGTCTCCAGCAAACTCTCAGTGTTGACATTGTTCATCTCAGCAGCTGGGGTCCTGATTTCTGCAAGGTGACTCACAAGCCCCTGTTTATGGGAGTCAGTTGGTTATCTGTTCTGACACGATTGCTCCTGTGTTTGAAGGAGGTGGGGGAATGAGACTCATCAAAGCCTGCTGGATGCACAATTACCTCTCTGCATTGTGCGTGCCAAAGCACGACTGTTGGAACACCTTGATCCCAGGCTTGTTTTGTTCTGACCAGCAATAGAAGTTTTGAACCTTGTCCCACTGGCTAATGGAAGGGATGTATTAGTTTACTTGGGTTATCATAACAAAGTACCACACACTGGAAGGGTTAAACAACAGAAATTTCGGATCTCAGCTCTGGAGGCTGGAAGTCCAAGATCAGGGTGTCAGCAGAGTTCTTTGTGAGGGCTATGAGGATCTGTTGCGTGTCTTTTTTCTAACTACTGGTGCTTTGCAGGCCATTTTGGCTTACGGGATGCATACCCTTATCTCTGGCTTCATTCTCACATGGTGTTCTCCCTTTGTCTTTGTCCCTGTGTTCAAATTTCCCCTTCTTCTTCTTTTTTCTTTAAATATTTATTTACTTTTTAAATTTTAGAGATACAGTGTGAGCAGGAGTGGGATGGGGAGGAGCAGAGGGAGAGGGAGAGAATCTCAAGCAGATTTCCTGCTTAGTGTGGACCCTGACATAGGGTTCTATCCCTATATCTGGGATCATAAACTCAGATGAAATCAAGAGTTGGATGCTTAACTCTTGGAGTTGGAGGCACCCAGGTCCCCCTCAACTTTCACCTTCTTATAAGGGCACCAGTCATATTGGATTAAGGCCCAACCTAATGACCTTGTCTTAACTTTATCATCTGTAAAACTCCATTTCCAAATCATTCATAGGTACTGAGAGTTAGGGCATTAGTATTTTTGTGAACCCATAACAGGGTGCCATCCAGTAAAAGATGCAATCATTATTAGTTGGGGCTAAACCCCTCTATGAACTGTGTTGGACCAATGAGAACAATGGGGTTGTGTATTCCTTGAATGTAAGTCTTTGGATGTTAGCAAGAACTGTCCCCTTTGTCCCTCTGGCCCCTACCCCACCTCTTGTCCTACATGACACTTGGGTATTATAATGAGTGAAGAAAACGAGAGCATTTAGGGTCTGGTAGCACTAGGAGAAAACAGAAGAAAGAGGTCAGTAATCGTTTTATGTATAATTCTGTCTTCCTTCATCAATGTCATCTTCCAGTTCTCTGGCCCCTTTCATGTGAACTTGAAATTCCATATTCTTTTTGGTCCATGCCATAGAACATTCTCTTTAAAATTAGCTTTTCTTTTCTCTTTCTTTCTTTCTTCTTTCTTTCTTTCTCTTTTGGAAGGGGAGGTAGATTGGAAGGAAGATGCCATATTCCTCTCCTGGGAAATAGAGTACAACGAGTGTAATTTAATGACGAGCTGGCAGGAAATCTAAACCTTTCTCTGTACTCTCATGTTTGTCCCTTTCCCTTGACCCTACTTTTCTCAGCCAGAGGGACGTGAAGGCATTTAATCATTAGGTGGAACTGATTTTAGAAATGGGATGTGGTGAACACTCTATGAAGGCAGGAGCAGGGGAAAGAAACCAGGACTGCCAAAGTAATATTCACTCCCATTCTAGCTGAGCTCAGCTCAGATGTAGGAGACAAACTTTTAGATTAGCTTATTTTATGTTGGTGTATGAATGTCAGGTGATCCAACTGTGCTAGGATATTTGTATTTCATCAAATTATTGTTATTAAGCACCATCTTCAAGTAACAATATAATGAGCTAAATAAGGAAGGAAAGATGGAACTAACATTTTTGAGCATGTATTAGGTGTCAAGCACTGAATTAGACTTTTCCATTTATTGTCTTGTTGAATCCATCTAAGTAAGCCAGGGAAGCAGGTAAGATTATTTCCATTTTACTGATGAAGGTGAAAATCACGATGGAATTAGATAAAATTAGACACTATTTCTATGTATCATAGGCCTTGTTAATAAATGCCTTTATGTCAGGCAAACTTGCTGAACCTACTTGTTCAATTTTTAGGGGATTCCTTAGGATTTTCTGTATGCACAATCAAATCATCTGCAAATAAATACAATTTTACTTCCCCCCCCCCAATCTATGTGTCTTTGTTTTTTTATTGTGTTTAATTTCTCTGCCTACAATCTCTAGTACAATATTGAAATGAAAGTGGTGGAAGTGGACATCTTTGTGTTCTACTCTTAGGGAAAATCTTTGTTTCTCATTAAAAAGTGTCCTGTTAGTTGTGGGATTTTTGTATAAAGCCTTTTCAGTTTGAGGACATTTCCTTCTATTTTTAGTTTGTTGAGATATTTATTTGTTTATTTTTAAATCATGAGAGAATTTTGGATTTTGTCAAATGTATTTTTTCTCTATTGACATGGTCATGTGGATGTTATTCTTATTTTATTAACATAGTGTATTCCATGGACTAATTTTCATATATTGAACCAACTTTGTATTTTGGGGATAAGTCATGATGTATAATTCTCTTTACATGTCGCTGGATTCAGTTTGCTAGTTTTTTCCACTGTAAATTTTTTCCTGCTTTGTCAAAGATTAGTTGACCATAAAGTTGAGGGTCCATATCTGGGCTCTCTACTCTGTTCCACTGGTCTATGTGTCTGTTTTTCTGCCAGTACCATGCTGTCTTGGTGATTGCAGCTTTGTAGTAAAGCTTGAAATCAGGCAACCTGATGCCCCTAGTTCTGTTTTTCTTTTTCAACATTTCTTTAGCAATGCGGGGTCTCTTCTGATTCCACTCCATTCCATTCTGATTGTTTGTTCCAGCTCTTTGAAAAATGCCAATGGAATTTTGATCAGAATGACATTGAAAGTATAGATTGCTCTAGGCAGTGTAGACATTTTAACAATGTTTACTCTTCCAATCCATGAGCATGGAATGTTCTTCCATCTTTTTATGTCTTCTTCAAATTCTTTCATGAGTGTTCTATAGTTCCTTGAGTACAGATCCTTTACCTCTTTGGTTAGGTTTATTCCCGGGTGTCTTCTAGTTCTTGATGCTATAGTAAATGGAATTGATTCTCTAATTTCGCTTTCTGTATTTTCATTGTTAGTGTATAAGAAAGCAACTTATTTCTGTACGTTGGTTTTGTATCAGTTTCTTCAATAAAGTGTGCTGGGAAAATTGGACAGCAATGTGTAGAAGAATAAAACTTGACCATTCTCTTACACCATACACAAACGTAAACTCAAAATGGATAAAAGACCTCAACATGAGGAAGGAATCCATCAGAATCCTAGAGGAGAACATAGGCAGTAATCTCTTTGACAATGGACACAACAACTTCTTTCAAGATGTCTCCAAAGGCAAAAGGAAACAAACATGAAAATGAACTTTTGGGACTTCATCAAGACCAAAAGCTTCTGCAGAGCAAAGGAAATAGTCAAAAAAAACAAAGAGACCACCCACGGAATGGGAGAAAATATTTACAAATGACAGTACAGACAAAAGGTTGATATCCAGGATCTATAAAGAACTCCTCAAATTCAACACACACGAAACAGATAATCATGTAAAAAAATGGGCAGAAGACATGAACAGACACTTCTCCAATGAAGATATATGAATGTCTATCAGACACATGAAAAAATGTTCATTATCACCAGCCATCAGGGCGATTCAAATCAAAACCACACTGAATCACCACCTTACACCAGTTAGAATGGCCAAAATTAACAAGACAGGAAACAACGTGTGTTGGAGAGGATGTGGAGAAAGGTGAACCCTCTTACACTCTTGGTGGGAATGCAACTTGATGCAGCCATTTTGGAGAACAGTGTGGATATTCCTTAAGAGCTTCCCTATGACCCTGCAATTGCCCTACTGGGTATTTACCCCAAAGATACAGATGTAGTGAAAAGAAGGGCCATCTGTACCCCAGTGTTCATAGCAGCAATGACCACAGTCACCAAACTGTGGAAAGAACCAAGGTTCCCTTCAACAGACGAATTGATAAGGAAGATGTGGTCCATATACACTATGGAGTATTATGCCTCCATCAGAAAGGATGAATACCCAACTTTTGTAGCAACATGGACGGGACTGAAAGAGATTATGCTGAGTGAAATAAGTCAAGCAGAGAGAGTCAATTATCATATGGTTTCACTTATTTGTGGAGCATAACAAATAGCATGGAGGACAAGGGGTGTTAGAGAGGAGAAGGGAGTTGGGGTAAATTGGAAGGGGAGGTGAACCACAAGAGACTATGGACTCTGAAAAACAATCTGAGGGGTTTGAAGTGGCGGGGGGGGGGTGGGAGGTTGGGGTACCAGGTGGTGGGTATTATAGAGGGCACGGATTACATGGAGCACTGGGTGTGGTGAAAAAATAATCAATACTGTTTTTTGAAAATAAATAAATTGAAAAAAAAAGAAAGAAAGGATGAATACCCAACTTTTGTATCAACATGGACGAGACTGGAAGAGATTATGCTGAGTGAAATAAGTCAAGCAGAGAAAGTCAATTATCATATGGTTTCATTTATTTGTGGAACATAAGAAATAACATGGAGGACACGGGGAGTTAGAGAGGAGAAGGGAGTTGGGGGAAATTGGAGGGGGAGATGAACCAAGAGAGACTATGGACTCTGAAAAACAATCTGAGGGTTTTGAAGGGGTGGGAAGTGGGAAGTTGGGCCAGCCTGGTGGTGGGTATTGGGGAAGGCACGTATTGCATGGAGCACAGGGTGTGATGCATAAACAATAAATTCTAGTACACTGAAAACTAATTAAAAAATTAAAAAAAATTCTTTATCAAAAAAAGAAAATAAATTAAAAAAATACAAATTTTTAAAAATATTTTATCTATTTGATAGAGGGAGAGTACAAGGAAGAGGAGCAGCAGACAGAGGGAGAGGGAGAAGCAGGCTCCCCGATGAGCAAAGAGCCCAACACAAGGCTCTATCTGGTGCCCTGGGAGCATGACCTGAGCTGAAGGCAAATGCTTAACCAAATGAACCATCCAGGTGGGCTTGGGTGGAATATTCTATAAATGTCTGTTAGATATGGTTAGAGTTATTCATCTTTTCTATTTCCTTGTTGATCTGCATATTTGCAGTATCTGTTATTGAAAATGGGTGTTATTGAATAGTCTATTTCTCCCTTTAATTTTATCAGTTTTTTTCTACAACTATGGATTTAGTTGAAGGTAAATGTTGTTTACATCTTCTAGTGACCCTATTCTGTCTAATTTATCTATCAACTACTAGAAGAGTGTTGAAATCTCCACTATAACAATGAATCTGTCTATTTTTCTTTTACTTCTGTGTATATACACATTTAGGATTTTTATGTCTCTTTACATATTAAACCTTTATCATGAGAAGTTCTTCTTTATCACTCATTGGTAATATTTCTCAACTTAAAGTATGTTTTATCTGTGGGTAGAGTCACTCAGTTCTCTTTTCTTCTTCTTTTTAAAATATTTTATTTATTTTTTTAAAGTAGGCTCCACATCCAACCTGGGGCTTGAACTCAAAACCCCAAGATCAACAGTCACATGCTTTTTAAACTCAGCCAGCTAGACATCCTGAGTCATTCAATTTCCTTATTAGTGTTTGCATTGTATATAATTTTGTATCCATTTACTTCTATGACATACTACTCTTAAAAAGAGTGTACTTCTGTTCTCCCTCATGCCTTATATTTTGGTTGTAACAGATTTTATTTCTACATGTTATCACCTCTATAATGCATTGTGCTTACTTTTTCTTTGAACAATTCACTTTTAAATAGTTAACACATGAAAAAAAACTTTCTTCCTTCACACAGATAGTTATCATTTAAACTGTTCTGAATTATTTTGAGTAGATGCAAGTTTCCATATGGTATCATTTTCTTTTTGTCTAAAGAACTTTCTTTAACATTTCTTGTAGCAGAGATATCCTCACAATAAATTCTTTTAGTTTTTGCTTATCTGAAAACATTTTAAATTACTCTTCACTTTTGAAAGATATTTTCACTGGATATAGAATGACATTTCCCCCCTTTCAGCACGTAAAGATGTTTTATTGTCCTCTGTCTTGCATTGTTTGTGATATGAAATCTGCCGTCACTCTTATCTTTGTTTCTCTGAATATAATGTGTCATTTTAACTTATGGTTTCTTTTAAGAATTTTCTCTTTATCAGTGGGCTGTAGCAATTTGATTGTGATAGGTTTCAGTACAGATTTCTTTGTTTTTATTTTTTTGATGCTTGAACTTTTTGACTGTGTGTTTATAGTTTTCATTATATTTGAATAAAATTTTAGCCATTATCTCTGTAAACATTCTTTTCTACTTCCCTCCTTTTCTCAGTCTTCAGCTGCATTTATATTAGACTACTTAATATTTTCCTTCATCTACTATGGCTCTGTTAGTTATTTACTGTCTTTATTCTCTTTAAGCTTAAGTTTGGGTAGTTTTTATTCCTGTTTTCAGATCATACTTTTTTTTTTAAACTATTGTTATCTAATCTACCATTAATTTCATGGAGTGAAATTTTCATTTTAGATACTGTATTTTTCAGGTCTAGAAAGTCCTTTTGGTTTTTTCTTATTTCTCCAATTTCTCTCTTCATCTTATTTGTATTTTCTTGTAAACTCTCAAAAAATATACTTATGTATGTACTATTTTAACATACTTGTCTGCAAGTCCTATTTTTTATTTCATTTATGGATCTACTTTTATTGGCAAAGAGATTTTTATATAGGGAAATATTTCTGAAATTTGATGAAAACCCCTCTGTAATTTTCGATTGGTAGTATGTTTGGCTTCAATAACAGAATAATGAACTAAGAGTAAGTTAGCTAAATAAAGGCTTATTTATCTCATAAAATATATGAAGGTAAATATTTTCTGGTTCTAATTCAACAGCTCAATAAGTAAAGATCATTGTGATACTTTTAGATGTTTTTCTCATAGTTGGTAGCCTCATTTTTTCAAGAAAGCTGAAAAACTCCAGAAATCACAGTTGATATTCTAAGCAGGAAAAACACCATGCCCCAAATCTATTTTTTCCCTGAAAGCAGTGGTTTCCTAGAAATTCAACCCTGTGGTTTTCCATGTTATTGGCCAGCATGGTGTCACATAACCCCTTCTATACTACCACTTATCAAGCTGAACAGAATTACCATGCTTGGTTTAAACCAATGAGAAATCTTTTGGGGCTCCTAACTATTTGGGGCTCTGAGAGCAGGGAGATGAAAGTGGAGGAAGAGACAAATAGTGTGTCCATACTTTGTAGTGGCAAAATGTCAGGTTCATGATCAGAATGGAAGATGATCTTCATGTTATAGGAAACTTGGTAGGAGGGAGTTGGGAAAATCAAGAGCAATGTGTGCAATCTCTAATGTTATCCGAATCTGAAACAAGTAGAGATTCGGAAGACAATCACAAGACTTTTTTGAACTGTTTAGTTTTGTGGTCTTTTATGCACATAGAGGCTTTTGGGCTGCTGAGTTTTATACCAGCTGGAGTGTCTAGTAACATATAAGGAAGGGAGAGTCACAGTAAATTGGAAAAGATAAGAATTTGGTCACTGTAAAGCTGTTGAACTCTTGTTTCTTGAAAATTTTTATTGTGAGTTATGTGACCTTGAACAACTTACCTAACCTCTCCAAACTTCAATTTTTTTTTTCACCAAAAGCAAGAAAGAACAATACAGCTTTCATGGGGGATTAAGAGAGACACCACTTCTAGCTAAGAGCTGTAGTTCTCAAAGATTAAGATTTCAAGGCCATTTTCTACCCTTAAAAAGTATTGAGGACTCTTAAGAGCTTTTGTTCCCATTTTTATAGTAACTGATACCATATTAAAAATTAAAACTGAGAATTAAAAACATGCACTGTTTACTAATATGCATAATAAACATGCATTTATTAATTCACTAAAATGACAATAAAATGCACTGCATGTTGAACTAAATCACATTTTGTATGAAAAATAACTATGTCTTTCAAGACAAAAAAATAATTAAAGGAGTTGTATCATTTTACCTCTTTGCAAATCTCTCCTGGTTTAATAGGAGACAGCAGGATTTTCCTAGGTGTTTCAGCATTCAAACTGTTGTGAAATTATATGACACATAGGTTCCAGAAAACCCCATTGTACACTCGTGAAGGAATGACAGTGGAAAAAATAAACAATGTTTTGGTCTTGTTATAAAAACATTTTGGATCTCACAGACTCCTCACACAGGGTCTCTGGGGGGCTCCTGGACTGATACGGAAACCTGCTGGTTAAGAGAATAGCCCCCCCTCCTTTTTAAATTTCTTTTCAGTGTAACAGTATTCATTGTTTCTGCACCACACCCAGTGCTCCACGCAATATTTGCCCTCCTTAATACCCACCACCTGGCTCCCCCAACATCCCACCCCGCCCCTTCAAAACCCTCAGGTTGTTTTTCAGAGTCCGTAGTCTCTCATGGTTCACCTCCCCTTCCAATTTCCCTCAACTCCCTTCTCCTCTCAAAGGCCCTTCTTGTATTAGTAAACACAGGTAAGACTTGAAACACATCCATGCCTCAGTTGCCAAATCTGTAAAAGGGATCTCCTAATACCACCTATTGTGGAAGATGCTCTGAGGATCAGGTTAAGTGCTCCTAGGATAGAGGGTGAAATTGAACAAATGCTCCACTAGCTGGCAAGACTCTTCAAAGAATGCACAATAGTTTCTCTTCTCATTTTTTTTCAGAACAGAAGGGACGTCTGAAATATTTTGTTTAAGAAGTGGAAGAAGAAAACCTCTAGATTTATTCATAGGGGCCCCAAATGTGGATAAAATGACCCCTTTGGGAAGTACTGATGAATGCATACCATGCACATCACAGTATAAATCATTTCCACAGCCACTTTCTCTCTTTCTTCTTGCAATAAACTCAGACACAGGGAAGGCCCATTTATTAGCCCCATTTTTACATACCAGGCAACTGAGACACTGAAGTTAAATGACTTGTCTCAAATCAGAAATCTCTAAAGAGAGCCTTTATCTTCTGGCTCCTCATCTTGTACCTTTGAAGCATCCTCCCTGCCTCCCAGTTCCGGTTTTTGCACATTAATATGCATGTGGTGCACCTGCTCCCCAGAAGGCGGGTTCACTTGCATCAGCATTTGAAGTCAGTGCCTGAAACTTGTTTTTATTAAGGATGGAAAATTCACTGGCTAGATAGATGGACTTGAAGGCCTTTACATTGCTTTGGAGATAAAAAGTGCTGGGTAAGTGTTATTATCCCTGTGCTAGTAATTTGATCAAAAAGCAGTAACTATGCAGAAATGACCCTAAGAAAATGAATTCTAAACAAGAGGCAGTGGCCATAAACCTTGGGCCAGAAGACCTCAGGTTTATTCATATTTTGATTTAGGAAGTTGCTAGGGGCTGAGGAAGGAATGTTTGCCTGAGACTTTACTAAATCCCACAGCTGACCTCAGTGTAGTAGGAGACTGGGAAGTATGTACAAATTCAGTATAATTAAAAAAAGTGATGATGCACCTATGGTGATTCCTGGGAGAATCTTGCAGGCAGGATGTGGGGGAAGAAATGTAAAGATGCCAATTAAACAGCAAAGGCACAGTAAAACACGTGGTGCTCAGAACTATTAATAGTTATAGAAGTGGTAATGCTAATTATGATACTATTTGACCTGTACTTTTTCTTGGTCAGTCTTGGTACCAAGGGGCTTTATGTGCTCCATTTTACTTAATTTCCACAAGAACTTGTGAGGGAGGTGTTTTTATTATTCCTGTTTTATAAGTAATAAAACTTAGTCTCAGGGCCATCACATATTTTTCACATGGTTTTATAGCTAGGGTATGTGGAGGGAAGTTTCAAAATAAAGCCCAAACCACTTGACTTGCTGCCTCTCCAAGCCTTTTTGATCTCAGTTGGCGACAAAATAGTGACTTTCAGGACAATTATTACTGGAGATACATTTGGTAACGAAAAAAAATCTGAGTTTCTTAGGATAAGTTTAATGTTCTGGGTATTGATCTATTGGAATTCCAAACATGGATGAGTGTCTATCTTTTCTTTTCTTTCTTTTTTTTTTCTTTTTTCTTTTCCTTTCCTCTCCTCTTTCTTTTTATTTTCTTTTTTCTCTTTTCTCTTCTCTCTTCTCATCTCTTTCTCCTCCTCTTCCTTGCTCTTTTCCTTTCCTCTCTTTTTTTCTTTTTTCTATTCCTCTCCTCTCCCCTCCCCTCCCCTCCCCTCCTCTCCCCTCCCCTCCCTTCCCCTCTCCTTCCCCTCCCATCCCCTCCCCTTCCTTTCCCCTCCCTTCTCTTTTCTTCTTTCTTTTCCTTTCTGAAAGCCAATCAATAAGGCCTGGGAGGGCTGGCAGAAGACCAGAAGAGGGGTTGGTGACCTCAGTCCATGGGCCAAATCCAGCTCACTGTCCATTTTGTTAAACAAAATGCTTTGGAGAGGAGTTATCCCCTTTTGCTTATATATTGGCCATGGTTGCTTTCCCACTATAATGGCAGAGTTAAGTAGTCCCAAGAGGACTACACAGCCCAGTTTAAAAAAAAAAAAAAAAAAAAGTTTACTATCTGGCTCTCAATAGAAAAGATCTTCTGATCCCTGGACTAGAACACTGGTCCCCAGGTTTGTTATACATTAGTACTCCTTTTTTTTTTTTTTTTACCAAATGGGAGAACGGAGAAATGATGGATTATATGACTTTCCCAAGGACAGAATTTGAATGACTGGTAGATCTAGCACACTATTATAAATAGTTAACATTAATTGAGTGCTTCTCTATGCTGGATGATATGCTAAACACTCTCCTGTGTGAGTTGTCTCATTTACTACTCACAACATCTGGTAAGGTAGGTATCTAGGATTATTCCCTTTTTTAAAAAATTTATTTTTTATTTTCAGCATAACAGTATTCATTATTTTTGCACCACACCTAGTGCTCCATGCAATTCGTGCCCTCTATAATACCCACCACCTGGTACTCCGACCTCCCACCCCCCGCCCCTTGAAAACCCTCAGATTGTTTTTCAGAGTCCATAGTCTCTCATGGTTCACCTCCCCTTCCAATTTCCCCCAACTCCCTTCTCCTCTCTATCTCCCCATGTCTTCCATGCTATTTGTTATGCTCCACAAATAAGTGAAACTATATGATAATTGACTCTCTCTGCTTGACATACTTCACTCAGCATAATCTCTTCTAGTCCCGTCCATGTTGCTACAAAAGTTGGGTATTCATCCTTTCTGATGGAGGCATAATACTCCATAGTGTATATGGACCACATCTTCCTTACCCATTCATCCGTTGAAGGGCATCTTGGTTCTTTCCACAGTTTGGTGACCATGGCCATTGCTGCTATAAACATTGGGGTACAGATGGCCCTTCTTTTCACTACATCTGTATCTTTGGGGTAAATACCCAGTAATGCAATGGCAGGGTCATAGGGAAATTCTATTTTTAATTTCTTGAGGAATCTCCACACTGTTCTCCAAAGAGGCTGCACCAACTTGCATTCCCACCAACAGTGTAAGAGGGTTCCCCTTTCTCCACATCCCCTCCAACACATGTTGTTTCCTGTCTTGCTAATTTTGGCCATTCTAACTGGTGTAAGGTGTTATTTCAATGTAGTTTTAATTTGAATCTCCCTGATGGCTAGTGATGATAAACATTTTTTCATGTGTCTGATAGCCATTTGTATGTCTTCATTGGAGAAGTGTCTGTCCATATCTTCTGCCCATTTTTTGATATGATTGTCTGTTTTGTGTGTGTTGAGTTTGAGGAGTTTATTATAGATCCTGGATATCAATCTTTTGTCTGTAGTGTCATTTGCAAATATCTTCTCCCATTCTGTGGGTTGCCTCTTTGTTTTCTTGACTGTTTCCTTTGCTGTGCAGAAGCTTTTGATTTTGATGAAGTCCCAAAAGTTCATCTTCACTTTTGTTTCCTTTGCCTTTGGAGACATATCTTGAAAGAAGTTGCTGTGGCTGATATCGAAGAGGTTACTGCCTATGTGCTCCTCTAGGATTCTGATGGATTCCTGTCTCACATTGAGGTCTTTTATCCATTTTGAGTTTATCTTTGTGTATGGTATAAGAGAATGGTCGAGTTTCATTCTTCTACATACAGCTGCCCAGTTTTCCCAGCCCCATTTATTGAAGAGACTGTCTTTTTTCCACTGTATATTTTTTCCTGTTTTGTCGAAGATTATTTGACCATAGAATTGAGGGTCCGTATCTGGGCTCTCTACTCTGTTCCACTGGTCTATGTGTCTGTTTTTATGCCAGTACCATGCTGTCTTGCTGATTACAGCTTTGTAGTAAAGCTTGAAATCAGGTAACATGATGCCGCCAGTTTTATTTTTGTTTTTCAACATTTCCTTAGTGATTCGGGGTCTCTTCTGATTCCATACAAATTTTAGGATTATTTTCTCCAGGTCTTTGAAGAATACTGGTGGAATTTTGATTGGAATGGCATTAAAAGTATAGATTGCTCTAGGCAGTATAGACATTTTAACAATGTTTATTCTTCCGATCCAAGAGCATGGAATGGTCTTCCATCTTTTTGTGTCTTCTTCAATTTCTTTCATCAATGTTCTGCAGTTCCTTGAGTACAGATCCTTTACCTCTTTGGTTAGGTTTATTCCCAGGTATCTTATGGCTCTTGGTGCTATAGTAAATGGAATCAATTCTCTAATTTCCCTTTCTGTATTTTCATTGTTGGTGTATAAGAAAACCACTGATTTCTGTACATTGACTTTGTATCCTGCCACGTTGCTGAATTGCTGTATGAGTTCTAGTTGTTTGGGGGTGGAGTCTTTTGGGTTTTGCAGACTGGATAAAATGACAGGACCCATCCACATGTTGTCTACAAGAGATTCATTTTGAACCTAAAGATACATTCAGACTGAAAGTGAAGGGATGGAGAAGCATCTTTCATGTCAATGGGCCTCAAAAGAAGGCTGTGGTAGTGATTCTCATATCAGACAAATTAGGTTTTAAACTAAAGACTGTAGTCAGAGATACAGAAGGACACTATGCCATTTTTTTAAAAGATTTTATTTATTTATTTGACAGAGAGATATCACAAGTAGACGGAGAGGCAGGCAGAGAGAGAGAGAGAGGGAAGCAGGCTCCCTGCTGAGCAGAGAGCAGGATGCAGGACTCGATCCCAGGACCCTGAGATCATGACCTGAGCCTAAGGCAGTGGCTTAACCCACTGAGCCACCCAGGCGCCCCGACACTACACCATTCTTAAAGGGACTATCCACCAAGATGACCTAACAATTGTAAATATCTATGCCCCCAATATGGGAGGAGCCAATTACATAAGAAAACTGTTAATCAAGATAAAGAGTCATATTGATATGAGTACACTAATCGTTGGAGATCTTAACACGTCTCTCTCAGAAATAGACAGATCATTGAAGCAGAAAATCAATAAAGAAACAAGAGCATTGAATGGCACATTGTACCAAATGGACCTCATAGATATATACAGAACATTCCACCCTAAAACAACAGAATACTCATTCTTCTCAAGTGCACATGGAGCCTTCTCCAGAATAGACCACATACTGGGTCACAAATCAGGACTCAACTGATACCAAAATACTGAGATTATTCCCTGCATATTCTCAGATCACAATACTTTGAAACTGGAGCTCAATCACAAGGAAAAGTTCAGAAGGAACTCAAACACCTGGAAGCTAAAGACCACCTTGCTTAATAATGCTTGGATCAACCAGGATTATTCCCTTTTTAAGATGAGAGAGCTATAGTGGGTTGAACAGCGTCCCTTCAAAATTCATGTCCATCAGAACCTCAGAATGTGACATTATTTGGAAATAATGCAAACAATGAATCATGGAACACTACATCAAAAACTAATGAGGTATTGTATGGTGACATACATAATATAGCATAACAAAAAAAAAAAGAAGAAGAAAGAAATAAGGCCTCTGAAAATCCATTTAGTTAAGGATTTGGAGATGAAATCTTTCTGGATTTCAGGTGGATATTAAAAATACAATGACTGATATTTTTATAAGAAGAGAGGACACAGTAAAGCACACAGAAAAAGGTGGTGTGAAAATATACAGGCAAAGATTTTACTTATGCTGCCAAAGCCAAGGAATACCAGGAGCCACTAGCAATTAGAAGAGGAGGGAAAGATTCACTCCTTAGAGGCTTTGGGAAGGCAGCTCTGCTCATACCTTGATTATGGACCTCTAGCCTCTAGGAATGTGAAGAATGGAGGGAAAAAGGACTTATGTTGCCTAGACTTGTGTCTAGAGCATGGCAATTTGGCTTTAAAGCTGGTGCCCCTCCCCACTGCCTATACTTCCTTCCAGGGCTAGGTGGTTCAAGCTATCCAGGTAGTCAGCTTGAGCCTGGGCAGACCAGTCTCACTGAGCACAAAACACCTGGAGTCAGGTAGGAGGTGCTGGACCAAGTTCATGTGCAGGACCCGAGGTGGGTGTGGGAATCACAACAGTGTAGTATTTCACTATGCAGCAAGTGTCTCTAGCTCAGAGAGGTGGGTTTTCTCCCTGGGCTGCATGTTTGAGAAAGTGCCTGTTGTGTTTATTGGTTCAGGCAACTCAAGAGTCATAGGGCCTATTGAGATGGGTGTGGTGCTTCTGGAAGGACAGTGTTCTCTAGTCTAGTGTCTCATCCAAATACTGGAGGAGGACCTTTAGAAAGAAAGAAAGGTTCTAGCCATTGCATCTCACCTGCATACACTCAGACTCGGGAAAGGCTGGACAGTCAGCTGGCTTTGCACTGAATCTTCATATTTACATTGTCTGCCTTGAATCACATACATCATCAAATCTCCACAATAACCTTATGGTTTTTACAGATTAGAAACTAGGGCTTAGAGAATTGGTTAGGACACTTGTCTAAGATCACACAGAAACTAAGGGGCTGGTCCAAAATGTAGAGTTCTGGACCAAAGTCTGGGCTCTCCTCCTACAATGGGGCTGCTTTTTGTGGTGGCTTTCTCCTAACTTAGCCCTTTGCCCTGAATTTGGAGAGTCCATTCCCAAGGGATCCAAAGGTTCCCAGCCATTGTGTCTCTCTGGACTTGCTCTCCTTTTCCTTCTCCTCCCTCAGCACAGGTCCAGCAAGGCAGGGCCCCAGCTGAGTTCAGGTTGCCGTTATAGCACCACACCCAGGAATGGAGGTCTGTTTAATTGTGTGAGCACATATTTCTCACTGCTGGTTTGGATACAAAGCCCCAGGCTGCCTAGAGTGTCCTGGTTTGAGTGGAGTCAGGTCAGATGCAATGGCTAGGACATTTATTTCTTTCAAGTTCTGAAGGTCCTGCTCCAGCATTCAGATGAGTCACCGCACTAGGAAGCACAGCTCTCTAAATAGCACCACATCTGTCCTAGCAGTTGAGGGAATGTCCTGTGCTATTTGGTTAGACTAATTAGGACATGGGGCTAGTACTGTTGGATATGTTAATAAAATAGACATCAGGTACATCTTACCCTGTGCTTGTCTGTTGCATATCTCCTGCATGTCTGGTGACTTGTAAAGATACCACAGGTCCTTATGGTCTCTGGGGGCACATGGATTCTTTGTCTAGGACCATGGATAACAATGGAGAAGGTGGTGGAGAGTGGAACATTCCACATGTGTGTGTGTTTGTATAAGTGTGTGTGCATTTACTTGTAACATGTAATATGATATATATATTAATTTACACTAATACCATAATAATTTTTCAGTTCAGAAAGGGATACATCAGTCTCTGAAGGCCACAGTTTACCCTATGAGTGAATTCTAAAGGAAGTTCTTACATGAGGCTTTACATGGAATTCCATTCAGATTTATCATTGGATGATAGAGCAGACAATGAGATACTTATATCCTGCAGAAGTGGTCATGTGCCAGTTATCATATGATCTCTATGATATGAGGAATTTGAGAAGCAGGGTGAGGGGTCATGGGGGAAGGGAGGGAAAAAAATAAACAAGATGGGACAGGGGAGGGAGACAAACCACAAGAGACTCTTACTCTCAGGAAACAAACAGGGTTGCTGGGGAGTGGCGGGGGGAGGGATAGGGCGGCTGGGTGATGGACACTGGGAAGGGTATGTGCTATGGTGAAGGCTGTGAATTGTGTAAGACTAATGATTCACAGACTGTACCCCTGAAGCAAATGATACATTATATGTTAAAAAAAAAAAAAAAGTGGCCATGTGTTCCATCAGAGCCAGTGACTGGTTAGAGCCAAAGGGATGAGGTCTAGGCCCACCCTTCTGTGGAGGAGGTCCAAACTGGGGGTTCTAGAGCTGTGCTGTTCACATTTCTGTTCACACATTCCATCCCAGTCTGCTAACAACAGAGGACAGAATTTGTGTGTGGAGGAGGGTGGGAGAGGGTTGGGTAGATGGGATAAGCAGGGATAAGCAGACCTGGGAGAATAACATAACTTTCTTCACAGTCTTGTATTTTTATGTTCAAATTCATATATACTTTATATTATACTCCTTAGTAGACCCCTGTATGTTTGAATATAAAAATATGGTATTGTCACAAATCTCTGAATGAAATAAATGGCTCTGGCAGGTGCACTATGCTTATGCTGTGGTTTCAAAGAGCCCCAGCACATGAATGGTTTCCACATATCTACATCATTCTAGAACTACCATCTTTGCTTATCCATGGCTATGCAATACTTCAACTTTTTATTTTTACTTAATATCTTTGAAATGGACTCAGTTTTAAACCCACTTGCATTTTTCAGTCTAATTGCTCATACTAAGCCTCAAAATAAGCCCTAGTATCCATAACATGATAAATTCCAAGCCAGTTATTCAATTTCTTGTGTTCAATAAAATTAACCCAAAATAATAAAACTTGGTCCACCAACAGGGAAGCTGTGTTCCCTTGTAGGAAATGCCTCATCCCCTAGTTTGAGAAGCACAGATTCAGACCAGTGGTTCTCAAACTTTTTCATGCATAGGAGTCACTGAGCGATCTTGTAAAATGTACGTTCTGGTCCCCAACCTCAGAAGATCTGAGTCAGAAGTCCTTACACGGGCCCAGACATATGCATTGTATACAACTACTGCAAGCAATGCTGGTGCAGGCATATTCTGGGCAAATTTTGAATAATAGTAACTTGGGGTAAAGATGGATGGCTTGTCTTTTAAACAGACTTACATAAATCTCTCCTTTTCTAACCAAGTTTTCAACAGGAACTAAATATTAAACAATGTAACAAAAAATAATGAACATTTCTTGAAAAATATCTATGTTCATGAGGTTGTATTACCTCTTACATTACCTCATTTCAACCTCAAAATAGCCTATACAGTAAATACTATTATTTTACCCATTGCACAGATGAAAGAACTGAGGTTCAGAGAGGTGCCCAATATCACACAGCTGATAGGAGGTTATGGGCAACACCAGCCCACATCTGCTCAACTGTGTACCCAGTTCCTAGAACCTAGTCTCCCAATGCTGGCTTCCATTTCATAGGTGTGAAAGACTACATACTTTACATACCTGATGATCTAGTAGGAAAGCTGACAGATGATAATTGAAATCATGGATCTAAAGTGGGAGTCAACAAACTTTTCTGTAAAGGGCTGGATAGTAAATATCTTTGTTTTTGCAGGTCATTCAGTCTCTGTTGTAACTGTTCCCCTCTGTGCTTGTAGAGAAAGCAGCCACAGACTATGTATAGACTATATATATAGAGAGAAATGGATGAACATGGCTCTGTGTCAATCAAAATTCATTTATAGAAATTTTCTAATCCTAATCTAAACAAAGCAAGATTCTGAAGGTCTATCATCTGAGTTTGCTGGCATTCAGTATTCTGAAGAAAGGGAAGCTTATGGCAAACACTCTGTCCCTGAGTCCTTTACTTCCTTATTTGAGTTCATGACTATGGACATCCTGTGGTTGCCTTCTCTTTGATACATTCTGTGTGAACTCCCCAGTTCATGGTCTTGATTGGGTTCTCCTAGTCCCCTTCATAATCCATATGCCCATCACTCAAAGCTCAGTGCACATTTCACTTCCTCCCTGAAGGGTCTCTCTGCCTGGCTTTGAATCCCCTCAAGCTCCACCCTGCATACACAACCACCTAAGAGTAGATCCAAAAGTAAGTCTGACATGGCTTTCTGATGAACACCCTTCAGTGGCTTCCCATTATCTGTGGGACAAAGTCTGAGTTCCTTACCCAATAGAGAAAACCCTATAAACTCACACTACCTCCCCAGTGTTCCTCAACTTGGACCTGATGCTCTGGTAAAACTTAAGTGATTTTAGTGCACACCGTATTTGTGTAATGGGTTCTTCTTCACCTGGGTAACTCTGATTGCAGTGTGATTTCAACTCACAGCACTCAGGTGTCCAAGAATGCAACTTTCCTTCTTTTTCAATGTTCTTCATGAGCCCATTTCCTTATTTCCAATTTTCCCAGAACCTCCTAATTCTGCTTATGGTGAAAAGGTTTCTCTTGTCATTTAATGACAACTTAGTCACTTCTGGATTTAAACATGGTCCGTTCAGAATGTCAACATGGTCAACTTGGTTCTTTCTTCCTTTGTGTCCTTCAAGGTGATCAATATTTTCAGGGGATGATGTTTCTCCTTGCCATTATGCGAATGCATCTGCTTGTTCCCATGTCTCTTTTCTCTCTGGTGGCTTCCCCTTTCTTTGTTGTTGCTGGTATCTGTGACCTTGCTCTTGATTCTTGTTCCAAGGGTCTACACATGGCACATCTTTCTCTTCTCACCAGCTGATACGACTTTTTGTCTTCTTTAGGGCAAGAAAGTGCAGCTGTTGCTATTTGTTCTTTCCTACTCTCTGGTTTATGATATAAGGTCTATGCTCTGCATGATCCAGTTTTTCCCTAGAGATGAAAAGACAAGTTGTTGAAATTCACTCAAACACAACCAGCCAACCAAATCCTCAAAATTTTCTCCCTGGGGGACCGGCTTTTCAAATCTAAGAATTTGATTCTGTTCTCAACCCTCTCTCTTCCCCATGAAGCTCATGCATATAAAAGGCTCTTGCTTCTGGCTGAGAACTCTCAAAATATTAATCTTCAGTATTCAGTATGCCACCACTTCCATGATGCTTTCCTTTAAGTCTCTAGTCAGTGATAGGTACCCTTCTTCTGTGCTCCCAGTCTATTCCTATCACTGTGTGGATGTATTCATTGTTTATTTACTTGTGATCTAGAGAGCAGTGTCATTATCTTGAAGACAAAGAGAATGCATCTTAATTCATTGTATTTCCAGAGCTTAATACAGTACTTTGCATATATAGGTACTAAAAAAAATACATCTTTGTTGATGGAATAACCTAGATAGTCTATCCTTCTTCCTCTTCCCCCTCCCCCTCCTCTTCTTCTTCTTCTTCTTCCTCTTCTTCTTCTTTTGGTGCAAAAGGTGGTTTTATAAAATCACAGGGATGGGACCTATGGCAGAAGGAGTTGCACTGGGGTTCTGAGGGGTGATTGATTATATAATTTTAAGTTGGGAGAGGGTTAGGGAAATTGTAAATCTTTAAGGAATTTTGGAAGCAATGTTTCCAGTACCTTGAGGGGGATAGTTATTTTTAGGAAAATGTCGTTTATTACTTTCTAGTAAAAACTCTGTCATGAGAACCTTCAGATGTATATCCGTGGACCATATGCTTAGAGGATGATTGCTTACATATATCTTGGGGGGTAGAAATAAAGGACGTTTCCAAAGGAATTTTTATTTTTTTAAAATTTATAAAAGAGATTTAAAGGATCCTGGAGGATGGGGATAATGTTAAACAAAGATTGCCCTTTGCCCCCAGCAAAGGATTAACATCGAGGCAGCCCAGATTCCAAAGGAAGGTCACTCTTGCTGTCTCGAGGACCCATCAATGGGATGTAACTAGTAAGGAAATTCATTTTTTTTTCTTTTGTCTTTGTTTCCCACATCACAGCCATAGTCTACCCTTCTGTTTACTTCAATGACCATCTATTTAGTTTCTACTACATTGATAACCAGCTTGCAAGGCTGTGTTTTATCTTTTCAATGAATCATAAAGTCCTTGTAGTCACTGGTGATAACATAGAATTTTCTTTTTCTTTTTTCTTCTATAATATTCTTACAGAACTAGGTATACAAAAATGTTTATTTAATTGATGATTAAAATGACTTCTCTTTTTTTGATGAAAACAAGTGCATGCAATTTATAGTAGCCTGCTAATTTGGTTCTTCAGGTAGGTCATGTTGACTTTGCTGCATCGTATATCACATATACTTTAGTGATTAGATATTTGTCACATCTCCTAGACTTATGACCATGCTTATTTTAAGTACCTCTCTTCTACAATTTCAGTACTGGTTTGTGCTGGAGGGAAATTTAATAAACACTGAAGGATGATCAGATATTGGCTGTTTCCTACCAAATGAGCTCCTACAAATTCTCTGGTCTGTCCCACTGAACTTGCCTAAATCACAGAGGACACTCTGCATTTCACAAAGTGTTCCCCTCATCTCATATGTAGTCACAGAAAAACAGGGCTAAGGAATGATGGTTAAAGATATTGAGCTAGTTTCTTTCTTTATTTGGGACCAAATTTGCTCATCTATAAAAACAAGAGGGAAGACAGTGTAGTCTCTGAGTTTTCTCCATGCTGTCTAAGACTCTTCCTTCAAATCTAGGCAGTTGGAGGAGGGAATAGAGCATAGGCAAATGATAGACAATGGGATGTGTTGCTTTATGGAGTGAGCCGCTCCACTCTGCAAACCCACTAGGAGTCCCATGTTGATTGAGGAGTAACATAGGGGTAGGTGCAGAGAAGCTAAGGATTCAAGGGAAATAACACCTAAGACTTGCTGGGTGTCAATCGCCATGTTGGCCACTTTCATGGAAGTTACCCTTAAAACAAATCTAAGAGAGAGGCTTTTATTGTTTTTAGCAAACAGGAGCTTACTGAGGTCAGATAATGTGCGCAGAGTCACACAGCTAGAATATGGCAGATCCAGAATTGGAATGCACATCTAACTCTAAATTCAGGTATGCTCCTTCCACTCTGCTGTGCAGTCCCCAGCACTGCTATTAGCCTTCTATCTTTATTTAAACAACAGTGTGATTTTACTGCATGTCATTAGAAGCTGCTGGGAGCATCATTAACACTTTGGGCCACAAGAGTACCGTTTAGCGCAATGAAGCAGACATCTTTTCATACAAATAATTTATTTGCACCAAAGGTTTCCACTTGAGCACCCAGAGTGAATTGGACTAATGTATTATTTTATACTAATGAGGTAGTTGGAACTCGGTGTGTTTAGGGTTTATGAAATTTTGGACTAGGTTTTAAACCTTTTATTTATTTTCTGGTGGATTTCAAGTGAAATTTAGCTTATATGATTCTTTCTCATTTACACGTTTACTTCGTGAAAGCTATTTGGATGAATTATTTAATGTCCACTGCTTATGTTCTTTTCTTTAAGGCCATTTGAAGAGTCTTTTCTAAAAAAGAAATAGAATGTGTTGCTTTTGATGCCAAGTGTAAATGAATTTGAACCATAAACAAGTTTGGAATTTAAGGTGAAACATTGAACTCGAGAGGCTCCAGTCTGCCTTCAACCTTGGCAAATGCATTCTTTAACCTCTGAAGCAGTTATATTGGAGCAATCCAGAGGGATAACAGGGATCTAATGGAAATTGTCAACAAAATTGAAAAGGAAAAAAGAAGGCATATTTTAAAATCCCAGAACTTGAGAGGTCCCTAACTCTAAACAACTGAGGCATAAAACTCAGAGACGGCTTCAAACAGCTTTAATCTCTTGGCGAATCTGTCCTTTGATAGCATGTAAAATCCAGGCTGAGGAGAGCGTGCCTAAGGGTTTCAGTACACTAACTCCAAGATTGATTTTGTGCAAGAACCTGACTGGCATTAAAAAAAAGAAGCAGCAAGAAAGGGAGCAGGAATAAAGGAAGGAGATTGAGAGAGAGAGAGAGAGAGAGAGAGAGAGGAGGGAGAATGTGAGGGAGGGAGTGTTAGGAGACCAAAGACTTGGGTTTGAACCCTGCTTCTGCCACTAACATCTTATAAGATTTCCAGCAGATCACTTGAATCAGTCTGAGCCTTGGTTTTTAAAAATATGTATATTGAGAGCAAGTGTTCCAGACTCAACAGTACAGGACTGATCAGGGTGGTACAGCTGTAAAGAGTGATGGAAGGCTATTACTCCCCACTCTCTTTGTGATAGGCCCACACAGTCCTCCTGTTCCCATCTTCTCCCTTAACTGAGCTGTGATGCTCCTCTGATCACAGGCAAGTCTTCCCAATCTGCTCTAGATCTTGTGCCTAGGTTTATTTCCTTCTTTGGTTTTCACCCTATTGTTTGTTTCTGCTCTTTGCTACTCCCTCAATTTTTTGCTTGTTTTTGGATCCTTCTAGGGAGCCTTCAAGTATCTCTTGACCTCCAAGTTCTTCTTGAATTACCACTCAATCCTCTTGTCCACTCCATATTCTGGATTCTTGAAAGGCATACATATAGACACTGCCCTCATGTATTTCCCTCTGGAGAGCTTCTCAAACCATTCTAGCATAGCTTCCACCCCCTCCCCTTCTACCACTCCCTGAAAACTGCCCTTTCCAAGTTCAACAAGTGGTTTCCATAACGCAAAGTCCAGTGGATAGTTTTGTTGGAGCTTGTGTGACTACAAACCCTCCTTCCTCATTCTCTTCCTCCTGATCTCTGAATGTCAGTACATCTTTGGTAATGGCTCTGAGTCCTTTCTCTTCCCTGTCCATACTCCTCACCAGGCATCAGAAATCACCCCTCTCCCAGCCTTTCTCTTGTCCAATTTCACATTTCAATGCCTTCTCAGCAGATCTACTTGACTATATCCTAGGCATCTTAAACTGAACATGTTCAATATAGAAGCCATGGTTTCCCCCTAAATATGCCTCTCTCCAGGCTTCTCTAGCTCAGTGAGAGACCAGTTGCTCATGTTTGAAATCTGGGAGTTATTCTGGATGCCTCCTTTTTCTCATGGTTCACATTAAATATCATGCCCAGTCTTTCTAACTTATGTCCCAAAATAGTTTTGAGTTACCTCTCTTCTGTTTGGATCCATTGATGTCACTCTAGTCCAATCCACCACCATTGCTTGCCTGAATTGTGGGGCTGACTTTCAGGCTGGTTTTCCCATGTTTCCTTCTGTTGTCCTCAATTCTATTCTCCACAGAGCAGTGTGTGATATTCCAGAAATGCAAAGTGGTTATGCTATTCTGCTGCTTAAAATCCTTCAGTTGGGTTTCATTGGTGGTTACTACAATATCTAACATTTTAATCACCTGCATCTGCAAGATCCTGCATGGTCTGACCTTTGCCTCTTTCTCTACAACCTCACCTCAGTCATCACTGAAACTCTTTCTCACTGCCAATCATTTTCGGCAAGACAGTCTGCAGTTTAACATTTTTTTTGTGTGTGTGTTGTAAGGGCCAAACCATCATAGAAAACTGAGAGTCAAGATGCCAGAAAGACAAAAGTCTTTTTCCTTATGCCCGCTATAGAAATTATTTTTTTTAAAAGATTTTATTTATTTATTTGACGGATAGAGATCACAAATAGGCAGAGAGGCAGGCAGAGAGAGAGAGAGGAGGAAGCAGGCTCCCTGCTGAGCAGAGAGCCCGATGCGGGGCTCGATCCCAGGACCCTGAGATCATGACCTGAGCTGAAGGCAGAGGCTTAACCCACTGAGCCACCCAGGTGCCCCCGCTATAGAAATTATTTTATATGCACCTCAAGGGAATATTGGGAGAAATGAGAACATTTACCAAATATTGGCAAACATATTTTGCAAGAATTTTCTTTCATTTGTGATTAAATAGTAGTGTCAGAGAAGCCTGGAGGTCATTTAATTCCACTTTTCCTTTGTAGATGAGGAGACATAGGTTCAGAATAAGTGAAATGACTTTAGAGATTGCAGAGATCTGTAGTTCTTATGTGATTAAAACCACGATTGTGCCAGATATAACTGTGAGTAGACCATGTTAGCCTTTCTGTTTCTTTTCTTTGAAAAGTTTTATTTATTTATTTCAGAGAAAGAGAGCATGGCGGGGAAGGGGCAGAGGGGGAGAGATAATTCTAAGCAAACCCCCCTGCTCAGCCTGAAGTCTGACATGGAGCTCAATCCCATGACCCTGAGATTGTGAACCAAGGCCAAAGTTAAAAGTTAGATGCTTAACCAACTGAGCCAACCAGGTGCTCCCCCAACCCCCACCATGTTCACCTATCTTATACTAAAGCCATCTCTGGTCTTCAAATACTTTAACACTTTTATCAAGGATAAAAACCTTGTCATTTGTGTGTTCCAATGAATAGTTTGAAGGAAGGTGTTGTAAAAATGCCACTTATAGTGTAAATCTCATTCTTTAATGATAATAAAGGACTCTTTCTTTCCTTTAAGATACTTCAGGCATAATGAAGGCAAAACTTCTCAAATTGAAGGTATCTAGAAGTCTTTCACTCTTGTACCTAAAATCCTATCATTCAGAGGGTATCCAAGTATCAAGGTGGTTGTGACTGCAAAGAACCAGGACGAGGTTTCTCAAAGTCTCAGTTTCCCTGCATGTGGAACAGAGATAATGTCCCTCCATAAGTGAGTTTATGTCACAAAATTGTGGCATCTTGCATTTTTGATTGTTTTGCTTTCTTGCTTCTTTAGTCAAATTATATAGCTAATTGCATTTCTTCCTTGCAATGGGGCCTGAGAGATATGTGCATATAGGTACACACACACACACACACACACACACGTAAAAACATATTATTTTAGTCCATCTGGGTGCTATGATAAAATGTCAGAGACTGGGTGGCTTATAAACAACAATTTAATGCTTATGGTTCTGGAGGCGGTCAGATTCAGTGTCTGATGAAGGTCTGTTTCCTTATAGCTGGTTGTCTTCTCATTGTATCCTTACATGGTGCAAGAGTAAGGGACTCCCTATGGTCCCTTTGATTAGGACTCTAATGCCATTCACTGGGGCTCCATCCTCATGACCTAGTCACCTCCCAAAGGCCCCACCCCCTAATGCCACCACCTTGGTTAGGTTTCAACATATGAATTTTGGAGGAAGGTGAACATTCTACCTATGTCATACATGCACTTAGATGTTCTTCTTTGCAGGATTTATCACAGTTGTAGCTATACAGGGATTTATTTAAATATATGTCTAATGCCTGACTTTCTATCGAAATTTTAAGCTTTAAGTAAGCAGGAGGCATTCTTGTTCAGCTCTCTGTTGCATGTGAGCGCCGACAAATATTTGTCTCTTCATTTTGCATTTAATTTGGGGTGTTAAGTGCCAAACATTTTTCTAGGTTCTGGGTAGTTGGCCATTAAAAATAAATAAATAAATAAATAAATAAATAAATGTCTCTGACTTACGGTGCTTCATTCCAGAGAGGGAAGACAGATAATCACACATCCCCTCCATTTATCAGCTGTATGATTTCAGGCAAATTATTCAACCTATCTGTGCCTCAACTTCCTCATTTGCAAAATGAGAGATAATTCTGTCATGTTTTCTACCTCTTGTGAGCAGCTTTTGTTTTAGACCAAATTTTCAAGTATATCTGTGTTGCAAATAGTCTTGCAAGGCATAGTATCTTCCTTCAGTGGCAGGGTGGAATGGTTTCCTGGCAGTTTAACAAAGATAGCATCTCCTCTGAGGCAAAGTTTGGGCAGGTTTGACAGTAGCCTGACTATAAGATTGGGGGTTTCATAAGCTTGGCTTCCTCAAAAATAATATGGGTCCACAGTGTGCACAGCATCCATGTGGCCCCATCCATGTCATGCTGTGGGGACTTGGGGATAGCAGGGGTAACACCCATATGAAGCTCATGCCACCTGCAGTGCTGGGAGTATCAACATCCTTTGCTTCTGATCTGGGAGTCTCGAAGTTTCTGATAGCATCTGTATGTGGCAGGTTGAGTTGCTAGCTGAACAGCTGGGAAAAATCTCAGACTCTGTCTAATTCTTGACGATAATGTTAATTTCTAATTTCTAATTCTATGAGGATTAAAAGGAAAAATCCTCTTGTATTTGCTCTTATTTTGTCCAGAATATCTCTTCTTCCCACCCAGATATTTGCTCACTCATTCACTCTCCTCCTTTAGGTTTCTCCTTAGATATACCTTCTCAGTGAGATCTATTGGATAGACTCCCCTATCTAAAATAACAGCTTCCTGCTAGACCAGTCAGGGTTCAAGCAGAGAAAAAGGCATAACAGGAGATATGTATCAAATAATTTCTTGGGTGCCTGGGTGGCTCAGTGGGTTAAGCTGCTGCCTGCGGCTCAGGTCATGATTTCAGGGTCCTGGGATTGAGTCCCGCATCGGGTCTCTGCTCAGCAGGGAGCCTGCTTCCCTCTCTCTCTCTCTCTCTCTCTCTCTGCCTGCCTCTCCATCTACTTGTGACCTCTCTCTGTCAAATAAATAAATAAAATCTTTAAAAAAATAATTTCTTATAAGGAATTGACTTATGGAATTGTAGACAGGTTGGGCTGGTGGGGACTCTCAGGCAGGAGCTGACACTGAAGTCCACAGGCAAAATTTTTTCTTCCTCCCGGAAGCTTCAGTTCTACTTTTCATGTCTACCTAGACTATCAAGGATAATCTTCCTTACTTTAAGTCAATGGATTATGGATTCTAATCACATTACAAAAGACCCTCCCAGGAATACCTAGATGTATGTTTGCTAAAATTATGGGAACTGTAGCCTAAACACGTTGACACATCAGACTTGAACAATTACATCTCCAAAACTCCCTATTATCTATTTCTGTTTTACTTTTTGCTATGGCATATATCAGCATCTAATTCACTATTTTACTTATTTTGTTTGTTGTCTGTCTCTCCCACAGAAGTGTAAACCCACAAAGAGAGAGATTTCTGACTTCACTGTTGTATTATTTGTATCTGCAGTGGTTTTTGACCAATGAATACTTGTTGAATGATCAAATGAATGAGGTGAAGTGCTTAGAATGGGGCCTGACTCATGGGAAGTATGCAGTCAGTGCCTGCTATTGGTCTAATAAGTGTGCACACAATACCAGTATGAATACTTTGTATTTATCAGTTTCAACATTTTTTCACACTTTCTTTTTTTTGATCTCAGACAGCTTTTCAAAGGTGCTGTCCACCCTCCAGCAGAAATCCTGTATTCCTTTCATGGCATGCCAGACCCTTCCTGACATGCATGGTCTGCAGTATGTATGAAGGTCTCTCAAATGTATCAGTCCTTCCCCCTTGACAGGATTTCTTTATGTCCCTCAGTGCTCTGTACTGCACCTCCTATCTCTCCTCCTTTGCATGAGATGTTCTTCCCATCATGACTACTTCCCCTCACTTGGTACTCATCTGGTTTATTTAGTACTCTTGCTGCACTCAGTTCAAGTGTTGACTCTTGTTCAAGGTCCTTCCTGGTCCCCAAGACTGACCTTCCTTTTGTTCCCCCACTGTGTTACCTACTTGGCTCTGTTCCAATACTCAGCCAATCCTACTATTCCATTGTGATGGTCTCCTCACTTATTACACAGTCAGACCCTTGAGGACAAGATCATATCATTTATCTCTGTCCCTGTAGAACATAGCACAGCTTCTGGCATAGAGAGATACCAGATAAATAAATATGGGCCAAATGAGTACTGTTGAATGAAGGTTCCCAAATGGTGCATGAGCAGCTGCTTTGCTTAGCATTACTCAAGAACAGTACCTATTGACACAAAATAATGGAAAAACATTCCATGATCATGGATTGGAAGAACAGACATTGTTAAAATCTCTATACTAATCAACGCAATCTACACATTTAATGCAATCCTTATCAAAATACCATCAGCTTTTTTTCCACAGAGCTAGAAAAAACTATCTTAATATTTACATGGAGCAACAAAAGATACCAAATAGCCAAAGCAATCTCAAAAAAGAAAAGAAAAGCTAGAGGCATCATGATTCTGGATTTCAAACCACATTACAAAGCAGCAGTCATCAAGATATTATGGTACTAGCACAAAAATGAACACATATATCAATGGAACAGAATAGAGAGCCCAGAAATGGACCCTCAACTGCATGATCAACTGATCTTTGATAAAGCAGGAAAGGATACCAATGGAAAAAATATAGTTTCTTCAACAAATGGTGTTGGGAAAATTGGACAGTAACATGCAGAAGAATGAAGCTGGACCACTTTCTTACACCATATACAAAAATAAATTCAAAATTGATGAAAAACCTAAATATAAGACAGGAAACCAACAAAATCCTAGAAGAGAACACAGGCAGTTACATCTTTGACCTCAGCCATAGCAACTACTTATGAGATATGCCAGAGACAAGGTAGACAAAACCAAAAATGAACTCTTGGGATTTCATCAAGATAAAAAGCTTCTGCACAGCAAAGGAAACCAATTAACAAAACTAGAAGGCAGCATACAGAATGGGAGAAGATATTAGCAAATGACGTATCTGATAAAGGGTTAGTACCCAAAATCTATAAAGAACTTACCAAATTCAACACCCCAAAACCAAATAATCCTGTTAAGAAATGGGCAGAGAACATGAATAGACATTTTTATAAAGAAGACATTGATCTTGGATACCAGCCCTTTATCTGTAGTATCATTTGCAAATATCTTCTCCTATTCCATGGATTGCCTCTTTATTTTGTTGATGTTTCCTTTGCTGCCCAGAAGCCTTTTATCTTGATGAAGTCCCAAAAGTTAATTTTCACTTTTGTTTCCCTTGTCTTTGGAGATGCGTCTTGAAAGAAGTTGCTGTGGCTGATGTCAAATTGGTTATTGCCTATATTCTCCTCTAGGATTTTGATGGATTCTAATCTCACATTGTGGTCTTTCATCAAAAAAACTTCTCAAGCTCAGCACCCCCCTACCCTCCAAAAAATAATCAAGTCAAAAAATGGGCATAAGACTTGAACAGACACTTCTCCAAAGAAGACATACAAATGGCTAATAGACACATGAAAAAAGGTTTAACATCATTAGCCATCAAGGAAATTTAAATTGAAACCACACTGAGATACTACCTTACACAAGTTAGAATGGCAAAAATTGACAAGTCAAGAAAAAACAAATGTTGGAGAGGCTGTGGAGAAAGGGGAACTTTTTTACACTGTTGGTTGGAATGCAAGTTGGTACAGCTACTTTGGAAAACAGTGTGAAGTTTCCTCAAAATGTTAAAAATAAAGTTATCCTGTGGCCCAGCATAAATATTGGGTATTTACCCAAAAGATACAGAGATAATGAAAAGAAGAGCCACATGCTCCCCAATATTCATAGCAGTAATGTACACAATAGCCAAACTGTTGAAGGAGCTGAGATGCCCTTCAACAGATGAACAGATAAAGAAGATATGGTTCATATATACAATGGAATATTACTCAGCCATCAGAAAGGATAAATACCCAATATTTGCGTCAATGTAGATGGAGCTGGAGGAGATTATACTAAGTGAAATAAGTCGAGCAGAGAAAGTCAATTATCATATGGTTTCACTTGTTTGTGGAACATAAGGAATAGCATGGAGGACATTAGGAGAAGGAAGGGAAAAATGAAGGGGGGCAGAAATCAGAGGGGGAGATGAACCATGAAAGACTATGGAATTTGGGAAACAGACTGAGGGGAGGGCTGTGGGATGATGGGTTAGCTCAGTGATGGGTATTAAGGAGAGCACATATTTCATGGAGCACACT
Organism: Neogale vison; assembly: GCF_020171115.1. Classification (NCBI taxonomy): domain Eukaryota; kingdom Metazoa; phylum Chordata; class Mammalia; order Carnivora; family Mustelidae; genus Neogale; species Neogale vison. The sequence goes on along the minus strand of NC_058101.1, from coordinate 58,861,781 downwards.
GGATGTTATATGCAAACAAGGAATCATGGAATACAACATCAAAAACTAATGATGTACTGTATGGTGACTAACAAAATAATAAAACAATTTAAAAAAAAGACAGAAAAATCGCTAACAGACACATGAAAAGATGCTTAAAATCATCATCATCAGGGAAATACAAATCAAAACCACTATAAGATACTACCTCACACCTATCAAAATGGTTAAAATTAACAACACAAGAAACAATAGGTATTGGCAAGGGTGTGGAAAAGGGGGAAACCTCTTGCACTATTGATCGGGAAGGCAAACTGGTACAGCCACTCTGGAAAACAGTATGGACATTCCTCAACAAGATAAAAGTAGAGCTATACTACAATCCTCTAATTATAGTACTAGGTATTTACCCAAAGGATACAACAGTGTTGATTCACAGGGGCACATGCACCCTAATGTTTACAGCAGCACTACCAACAATAGCCAAATTATGGAAAGAGCCTAAATGTCCATCGACTGATGAATGGACAAATAAGTTGTGGTATAAATACACAATGGAATATTACTCAGTCATCAAAAAGAATGAAATATTGCTATTCACAACAACATGGACAGAGAATGTATTAGGCTAAACAAAATAAATCAGAGAAAGACAAATACCATATGATTTCATTCATATGTAGAATTTAGGAAACAAAACAGATGGACGTATGGGGGGAGGAAGAGAGAGGGAAACAAACCATAAGAGACTCCTTATTTTTTAAAAGATTTTATTTGTTTGATAGAAAGAGAGAGAGAGAGAGAGAGTAAGAGAGAGCATGAACAAGAGGGATCCCAAGGTGGGGTTTGATCCCAGGATCTTGCAATCAGACTGGAGCCAAAGGACTAAGCCACCCAGGCACCTCTAAAGTGTAAAAGACTCTTAATGATAGAGAACAAATGGAGGGCTGATGGAGGGAGATAGGTGGGGGATGGGCTAGATTGGTGATGGGGATTAAGGAGGGCACTTGTGATGAACATTGGCTGTTATATGTAAGTGATGAATTTCTGAATTCTACTCCTGAAACCAGTATTTCACTGTATGTTAACTAAATAGAATTTAAATAAAAATTTGGAAAAATTTGGAAGGAAAAAAATAAGAGCTGTTCCTCTTAATCTTCATGCTGCATGAGAAACACTCTGAGAGAGTTTCAAAAATACAGTGCCTGGGCTTCAGCCCAGAAACTCTTATTAAGCTCAGGTGTTGGTGTTTTTCTTAGAAGGTTTTGTTGTGCAGACAGAGGGGAAAGATAGAACCATAAGTATAACTCTTCTCCAAGTTAGTGTTTTGTTCTATATCTGGCAAAGGAACAGGGCTGCCCTTTCCCTTCCAATCTGAGGGCAGTTTGTTCCCTTCCAGCAGTTTTGGGCCTGAAATCCTTGCTCCTATACAAGGACCACTCAAAGTTAATGGTGCACCTGTGTTTGTGGCCTTGAGAAACCTGGCCAGGAAAGAATTTACATTTTTACCTTTCACTGAAAAGAATGTAATATATGATCATGGGAAGATGCTTCAAAGCTGATAAAATGATTCAGAATTCATCACTCCAGTTCACATTATTCTTTGGGAGTAACAAGGAGGGTGTAGGTGAGCGGGATTATGAAGGATTTAAGTGCAACGGGCTTGTCAGGAAACCTGAATTTCCTCCTGTCTGACCGCGTTTATCTCTACATACTGGTTAAGAGAGAAGGCTCTAGGGTCAAAGGCCTGAATGTAAACCCCAGCTCAGGCATTTACTAACTCTGTAGCCCCAAAACTTACTGTGCCTCAGTTTTCTTATCTGTTACATAGGGCCATATCCCAACAACCTATGATCTTGAGGATTCAAGTAGGTGACCCTGAATAAAGCTATTAGTACTATCCTCTACCCACGCCTTCCTCACCACCCCTAGACCCCTTCCTCAGGGGTCTAGGTGAAGCCACGTCATCCTTCATCTGTCCTGATTCAATGGACCCTTTTTAGCCCCCAACCTCCTCAAAGCCATCTGGCACATGGCCCTACCCTGCTGCTTCTGGGCTCACTCTCTTGATCAGATTGTTCATCTGTTCCGTCATCTTCAGTGGCTCTTGGTAGCCCTGATTTCTCTGCCCTCCTTTCCAATCTCCAAAGACACAGTGCCCAGACTGGAGTTTGCTAAGGATGCACATCCCTATTCTTTCCCACACACTCTACATGCACCACTTTCCCATCCATTGAGCCATTTCTTCTTTTTCTTTCTTTCTTTTTTTGTTTTTAAATCCCTGCCATGTACTTTCAACTTTCCAGTATCACCCCCTTTGCTAGAAAGGCCCTCTGAGCATAGGAAACTTGTCTTCTCCTCTGTAGTCCTGTAAATCTGAGCTCTATGAAGTGGGCCTTGTCTCCTCCAGTTAACTTCATTCTTTGACTCCAGCCTGCACTGCTGACTCTTTTGTGAACCCCAACCTTGCTTATGATATGCTAATCTATGAAGAAAGAAGTCTCCCAGCTTCAGTGGTTTAACCCTCGATGGGCTTTTTTCACTGGCCACAACCCACATGGGCCTCCATTAGTGAGTGTAGGGTCCCTACACCCCAGTAGTGAGTGAGGGATCATCTTCTTCCTTAGGGTGATTGCCACCTCCTGGGGCCTTTGTGCCCTCCACTGGGTCCTCCACATTTATTTGAGGTGACAGGACACATAAAAGAGATTGCTTAGGGCCCAGGCTTGAATGACGCCCACATCACATTCAACCACATTTCTCTGAACTCGGAGCTAGAGGCCCACCTAATTATGATGGAGGCAGGAGCATGTCATCTGCTTTTGCATGCAGGTGGCAAAGGAAATGGATATGGCAAATATGCATCAGCTCTGTCACTGTCACTATAACACGGTTTCACAGTTGACATTTCCAGTTGCTTTCCTAAGGCATGTTTGTGACCCTAGACTGTAGTTATTTGGGATGCAGCTATGGTGAATGTGTTCCCCCTGCAAATTCATATGTTGAAATCTTAATGCCCAATGTCATGGTATGAAGAAAAGGGGCCTTTGGAAGATCATTAGGTCATGAAGGTGGAGCCTCATGAATGGAATTAGTGCCCTTTAAAAATAGACCCCCCCCCAAAATAGACCTCACAGAGCTTTGTAGCCTCTTCTACTGTGGGAGGACACAACAAGATGTCTGCAACCATGACAGATGTCTTTCTCCAGACACTGGATCTGCTGGCATCAGGATCCTAGAGTTCTAGCCCTGAGAACTGTGACAAATAAATGTCTATTGTTTGTAAGTCCCCAGTCTTAGTTTTCTACTGTAGCAGAATGAACAAACTAAGATGATGCTTTTCTTTTTTTTTAAAGATTTTATTTATTTATTTGTCAAAGGGAGATGGAGAGAAAGAGAGCACAAGCAGGAGGATAAGCGGGTAGAGGGAGAAGCAGGTTCCTTGCTGAGTGGGGATCCTGACACAGCACTCGAGCCCAGGACACTGGTATCATGACCTGAGCTGAAGGCAGATGCTTAACTGACTGAGCCACCCAGTCATCCCAAGACAGATGCTACCTTAAAACATGATTCACTGGTACTTTTTGGGGGGGCAGAATTGTTAAGAAGTGAGATGTGATCAGCTGTTCTTCACTTTGGTCCACAGTGACCTTGGTTGGCATTCTCTGAGGACAAGGTGGGTGAAGCCTAGTTATGGCAGAAAGCCCACTTGACTTGGGCAAGTACACTGGGAGGGAAGAGAGAAGATGGATGGAGTGAATGAAGAGCTTTGCACTTTAATAAAGCTAAGAATGCTGGAATCTTTTCAAAATATATACCCCCCCCAATTCCACACTTTATTTCTGAATGTGTCTTTCTCTTCTAGCTAGTGTGAGAACACATCATGGAGATGTGTTGTAGTTGGAGTTCTGTCCCCCCAACCTCTAATACCCGTGAATATGAACTCACTTGGAAACAGTGTCTTTATGGATATAATTGAGTTAAGATGAAGTCATGCTGGAGTGGCATGGTGTCCTAATCCAATGATTGGTGTCATTTTTGAACACAGTCACACAGAGAGGAGAATACCATGTGATGACATAGACCTAGTCACAAAGAAGGCGGCCACACGAACGCAGAGACAGAGACTACAGGGACACAGCCATGAGCCAAGGAACATGGAGGATCACCAGTGATACCTGCAGCTACAAGAGGCAAGAGGATTCTCATCCAGAGCCTTCAGAGGGAGGATGGCTTTGCTGACACCTTGACATCAAGCTTCCAGCCTCCAGAACTGAGAGAATCAATTTCTGTTATTTGCAG